>NC_079214.1:73553036-74753036 GCF_029633865.1 Lampris incognitus
CCCTAGTACTAGAAATATCTTATGGATTTACACGAGAGATAGAAATATCTTATAGATTTACCCGAGTAATAGAAATATCTTATAGATTTAATCCTAGTACTAGAAATATGTTACAGATTTAATCATAGTACTAGAAATATCTCATAGATTTAATCCTTTTACTAGAAATATCTCATAGATTTAATCCTAGTACTAGAAATATATCATAGATTTAACCCTAGTACTAGAATTACCTTATAGATTTAACACTAGTACTAGAAATATCTTACAGATTTAACCCTAGTACTAGAAATATTTTAAAAATTTAATCCTAGTACTGATAGATTTACCCTAATACTAGAAATACCTTATAATTTTGAATCTAGTACTAGAAATATCTCATAGATTTAACCCTAGTACTAGAAATGTCTCATAGATTTACCAGAATACAAGAAATACCTTGTAATTTTGACCCTAGTGCTAGAAGTACCTTATAGACTTAATCCTAGTAGTAGAAATATCTTATAGATTTAATCCTAGTACTAGAAATATCTTACAGATTTAACCCTAGTACTAGAACTATCTTATAGATTTAATCCTAGTACTAGAAATATCTTATAGATTTAATCATAGTACTAGAAATATGTTACAGATTTAATCATAGTACTAGAAATATCTCATAGATTTAATCCTAGTACTAGAAATATATTACAGATTTAACCCTAGTACTAGAAATATCTTATAGATTTAACCCTAGTACTAGAAATACCTTATAGATTTAACACTAGTACTAGAAATATCTTATAGATTTAATCCTAGTACTAGAAATATGTTACAGATTTAATCATAGTACTAGAAATATCTCATAGATTTAATCCTTTTACTAGAAATATCTCATAGATTTAACCCTAGTACTAGAAATATCTTATAGATGTCACCCATGTAATAGAAATATTTTATAGATTTAACGCTAGTACTAGATACATCTTATATATTTACACTAGTATTAGAAATATTTAACCATAGTACTAGAAATATCTTATAGATTTACAGTAGTACTAGAAATGCCTTATAGATTTAACCCTAGTAATTGAAATATCTTATGGATTTACACCTAGTGCTAGAAATATCTTATAGATTTAACCCTGGTAATAGAAATATTTAATAGATTTAACGCTAGTACTAGAATCATCTTATATATGTATTAGAAATATTTTACATATTTTACCATAGTACTAGAAATACCTTATAGATTTACCCTAGTACTAGAAATATCTTATAGATTTACCGAGTGATAGAAATATCTTATAGATTTACCCTAGTACTAAAAATGTCTCATAGATTTACCAGAATACAAGAAATACCTTGTAATTTTGACCCTAGTGCTAGAAATACCTTATAGACTTAATCCTAGTACTAGAAATATCTCATAGATTTAACCATAGTACTAGAAATATATCATAGATTCAACCCTAGTACTAGAAATACCTTATAAATTTCACCATAGTACTAGAAATATATCATAGATTTAACCCTAGTACTAGAAATATCTTACAGATTTAACCCTAGTACTAGAAATATCTTATAGATTTAATTCTAGTACTAGAAATATGTTACAGATTTAATCATAGTACTAGAAATATCTCATAGATTTAATCCTTTTACTAGAAATATCTCATAGATTTAACCCTAGTACTAGAAATATCTTATAGATGTCACCCATGTAATAGAAATATTTTATAGATTTAACGCTAGTACTAGATACATCTTATATATTTACACTAGTATTAGAAATATTTAACCATAGTACTAGAAATATCTTATAGATTTACAGTAGTACTAGAAATGCCTTATAGATTTAACCCTAGTAATTGAAATATCTTATGGATTTACACCTAGTGCTAGAAATATCTTATAGATTTAACCCTGGTAATAGAAATATTTAATAGATTTAACGCTAGTACTAGAATCATCTTATATATGTATTAGAAATATTTTACATATTTTACCATAGTACAAGAAATACCTTATAGCTTTAACCCTAGTACTAGAAATACCTTATAGATTTACCCTAGTACTAGAAATATCTTATAGATTTACCGAGTGATAGAAATATCTTATAGATTTACCCTAGTACTAAAAATGTCTCATAGATTTACCAGAATACAAGAAATACCTTGTAATTTTGACCCTAGTGCTAGAAATACCTTATAGACTTAATCCTAGTACTAGAAATATCTCATAGATTTAACCATAGTACTAGAAATATATCATAGATTCAACCCTAGTACTAGAAATACCTTATATATTTCACCATAGTACTAGAAATATATCATAGATTTAACCCTAGTACTAGAAATATCTTACAGATTTAACCCTAGTACTAGAAATATCTTATAGATTTAATCCTAGTACTAGAAATATGTTACAGATTTAATCATAGTACTAGAAATATCTCATAGATTTAATCCTTTTACTAGAAATATCTCATAGATTTAATCCTAGTACTAGAACTATATCATAGATTTAACCCTAGTACTAGAATTACCTTATAGATTTAACACTAGTACTAGAAATATCTTACAGATTTAACCCTAGTACTAGAAATATTTTAAAAATTTAATCCTAGTACTGATAGATTTACCCTAATACTAGAAATACCTTATAATTTTGAATCTAGTACTAGAAATATCTCATAGATTTAACCCTAGTACTAGAAATGTCTCATAGATTTACCAGAATACAAGAAATACCTTGTAATTTTGACCCTAGTGCTAGAAGTACCTTATAGACTTAATCCTAGTAGTAGAAATATCTTATAGATTTAATCCTAGTACTAGAAATATCTTA
This sequence comes from Lampris incognitus, assembly GCF_029633865.1. NCBI lineage: Eukaryota > Metazoa > Chordata > Actinopteri > Lampriformes > Lampridae > Lampris > Lampris incognitus. The sequence goes on from NC_079214.1 coordinate 73,555,866, forward strand.
CAGATTTAACCCTGGTACTAGAACTATCTTATAGATTTAATCCTAGTACTAGAAATATCTTATAGATTTAATCATAGTACTAGAAATATGTTACAGATTTAATCATAGTACTAGAAATATCTCATAGATTTAATCCTAGTACTAGAAATATATTACAGATTTAACCCTAGTACTAGAAATATCTTATAGATTTAACCCTAGTACTAGAAATACCTTATAGATTTAACACTAGTACTAGAAATATCTTATGGATTTACACGAGAGATAGAAATATCTTATAGATTTACCCGAGTAATAGAAATATCTTATAGATTTACCCTAGTACTAGAAATGTCTCATAGATTTACCAGAATACAAGAAATACCTTGTAATTTTGACCCTAGTGCTAGAAGTACCTTATAGACTTAATCCTAGTAATAGAAATATCTTATAGATTTAATCCTAGTACTAGAAATATCTTACAGATTTAACCCTAGTACTAGAACTATCTTATAGATTTAATCCTAGTACTAGAAATATCTTACAGATTTTGTCATAGTACTAGAAATATCTCATAGATTTAATCCTAGTACTAGAAATATATCATAGATTTAACCCTAGTACTAGAAATATCTTACCGATTTAACCCTAGTACTAGAAATATCTTATAGATTTAATCCTAGTGCTAGAAATATCTTACAGATTTAATCATAGCACTAGAAATATCTCATAGATTTAATCCTAGTACTAGAAATATCTCATAGATTTAATCCTAGTACTAGAAATATATCATAGATTTAACCCTAGTACTAGAAATACCTTATAGATTTAACACTAGTCCTAGAAATATTTTACAGATTTAACACTAGTACTAGAAATATTTTAAAGATTTAATCCTAGTACTTATAGATTTACCCTAGTACTAGAAATACCTTATAAATTTAACCCTAGTACTAAAATATCTCATAGATTTAACCCTAGTACTGGAAATATCTTACAGATTTACACTAGTACTAGAAATGCCTTATAGATTTAACTCTAGTAATTGAAATATCTTATGGATTTACACCTAGTGCTAGAATTATCTTATAGATTTAACCCTGGTAATAGAAATAATTAATAGATTTAACGCTAGTACTAGAATCATCTTATATATGTATTAGAAATATTTTACATATTTTACCATAGTACAAGAAATACCTTATAGCTTTAACCCTAGTACTAGAAATACCTTATAGATTTACCCTAGTACTAGAAATATCTTATAGATTTACCGAGTGATAGAAATATCTTATAGATTTACCCTAGTACTAAAAATGTCTCATAGATTTACCAGAATACAAGAAATACCTTGTAATTTTGACCCTAGTGCTAGAAATACCTTATAGACTTAATCCTAGTACTAGAAATATCTCATAGATTTAACCATAGTACTAGAAATATATCATAGATTCAACCCTAGTACTAGAAATACCTTATAAATTTCACCATAGTACTAGAAATATATCATAGATTTAACCCTAGTACTAGAAATATCTTACAGATTTAACCCTAGTACTAGGAATATCTTATAGATTTAATCCTAGTACTAGAAATATGTTACAGATTTAATCATAGTACTAGAAATATCTCATAGATTTAATCCTTTTACTAGAAATATCTCATAGATTTAACCCTAGTACTAGAAATATCTTATAGATGTCACCCATGTAATAGAAATATTTTATAGATTTAACGCTAGTACTAGATACATCTTATATATTTACACTAGTATTAGAAATATTTAACCATAGTACTAGAAATATCTTATAGATTTACAGTAGTACTAGAAATGCCTTATAGATTTAACCCTAGTAATTGAAATATCTTATGGATTTACACCTAGTGCTAGAAATATCTTATAGATTTAACCCTGGTAATAGAAATATTTAATAGATTTAACGCTAGTACTAGAATCATCTTATATATGTATTAGAAATATTTTACATATTTTACCATAGTACAAGAAATACCTTATAGCTTTAACCCTAGTACTAGAAATACCTTATAGATTTACCCTAGTACTAGAAATATCTTATAGATTTACCGAGTGATAGAAATATCTTATAGATTTACCCTAGTACTAAAAATGTCTCATAGATTTACCAGAATACAAGAAATACCTTGTAATTTTGACCCTAGTGCTAGAAATACCTTATAGACTTAATCCTAGTACTAGAAATATATCATAGATTTAACCCTAGTACTAGAATTACCTTATAGATTTAACACTAGCACTAGAAATATCTTACAGATTTAACCCTAGTACTAGAAATATTTTAAAAATTTAATCCTAGTACTGATAGATTTACCCTAATACTAGAAATACCTTATAATTTTGAATCTAGTACTAGAAATATCTCATAGATTTAACCCTAGTACTAGAAATGTCTCATAGATTTACCAGAATACAAGAAATACCTTGTAATTTTGACCCTAGTGCTAGAAGTACCTTATAGACTTAATCCTAGTAGTAGAAATATCTTATAGATTTAATCCTAGTACTAGAAATATCTTACAGATTTAACCCTAGTACTAGAACTATCTTATAGATTTAATCCTAGTACTAGAAATATCTTACAGATTTAATCATAGTACTAGAAATATCTCATAGATTTAATCCTAGTACTAGAAATATATCATAGATTTAACCCTAGTACTAGAAATATCTTACCGATTTAACCCTAGTACTAGAAATATCTTACCGATTTAACCCTAGTACTAGAAATATTTTAAAGATTTAATCCTAGTACTTATAGATTTAACCTAATACTAGAAATATTTTATGGATTGAATACTAGCACTAGAAATATCTTATAGATTTAACCCTAGTACTAGAAATATCTTACAGATTTAACCTTAGTACTAGAAATATCTCATAGATTTACCCTAATACTAGAAATACCTTACAGATTTAACCCTAGTACTAGAAATATCTTATAGATTTAACCCTAGTACTAGAAATATCTTATAGATTTAATCATAGTACTAGAAATATGTTACAGATTTAATCATAGTACTAGAAATATCTCATAGATTTAATCCTAGTACTAGAAATATATTACAGATTTAACCCTAGTACTAGAAATATCTTATAGATTTACCGAGTGATAGAAATATCTTATAGATTTACCCTAGTACTAAAAATGTCTCATAGATTTACCAGAATACAAGAAATACCTTGTAATTTTGACCCTAGTGCTAGAAATACCTTATAGACTTAATCCTAGTACTAGAAATATCTCATAGATTTAACCATAGTACTAGAAATATATCATAGATTCAACCCTAGTACTAGAAATACCTTATACATTTCACCATAGTACTAGAAATATATCATAGATTTAACCCTAGTACTAGAAATATCTTACAGATTTAACCCTAGTACTAGAAATATCTTATAGATTTAATCCTAGTACTAGAAATATGTTACAGATTTAATCATAGTACTAGAAATATCTCATAGATTTAATCCTTTTACTAGAAATATCTCATAGATTTAATCCTAGTACTAGAAATATATCATAGATTTAACCCTAGTACTAGAATTACCTTATAGATTTAACACTAGTACTAGAAATATCTTACAGATTTAACCCTAGTACTAGAAATATTTTAAAAATTTAATCCTAGTACTGATAGATTTACCCTAATACTAGAAATACCTTATAATTTTGAATCTAGTACTAGAAATATCTCATAGATTTAACCCTAGTACTAGAAATGTCTCATAGATTTACCAGAATACAAGAAATACCTTGTAATTTTGACCCTAGTGCTAGAAGTACCTTATAGACTTAATCCTAGTAGTAGAAATATCTTATAGATTTAATCCTAGTACTAGAAATATCTTACAGATTTAACCCTAGTACTAGAACTATCTTATAGATTTAATCCTAGTACTAGAAATATCTTATAGATTTAATCATAGTACTAGAAATATGTTACAGATTTAATCATAGTACTAGAAATATCTCATAGATTTAATCCTAGTACTAGAAATATATTACAGATTTAACCCTAGTACTAGAAATATCTTATAGATTTAACCCTAGTACTAGAAATACCTTATAGATTTAACACTAGTACTAGAAATATCTTATGGATTTACACGAGAGATAGAAATATCTTATAGATTTACCCGAGTAATAGAAATATCTTATAGATTTACCCTAGTACTAGAAATGTCTCATAGATTTACCAGAATACAAGAAATACCTTGTAATTTTGACCCTAGTGCTAGAAGTACCTTATAGACTTAATCCTAGTAATAGAAATATCTTATAGATTTAATCCTAGTACTAGAAATATCTTACAGATTTAACCCTAGTACTAGAACTATCTTATAGATTTAATCCTAGTACTAGAAATATCTTACAGATTTTGTCATAGTACTAGAAATATCTCATAGATTTAATCCTAGTACTAGAAATATATCATAGATTTAACCCTAGTACTAGAAATATCTTACCGATTTAACCCTAGTACTAGAAATATCTTATAGATTTAATCCTAGTGCTAGAAATATCTTACAGATTTAATCATAGCACTAGAAATATCTCATAGATTTAATCCTAGTACTAGAAATATCTCATAGATTTAATCCTAGTACTAGAAATATATTACAGATTTAACCCTAGTACTAGAAATATCTTATAGATTTACCGAGTGATAGAAATATCTTATAGATTTACCCTAGTACTAAAAATGTCTCATAGATTTACCAGAATACAAGAAATACCTTGTAATTTTGACCCTAGTGCTAGAAATACCTTATAGACTTAATCCTAGTACTAGAAATATCTCATAGATTTAACCATAGTACTAGAAATATATCATAGATTCAACCCTAGTACTAGAAATACCTTATACATTTCACCATAGTACTAGAAATATATCATAGATTTAACCCTAGTACTAGAAATATCTTACAGATTTAACCCTAGTACTAGAAATATCTTATAGATTTAATCCTAGTACTAGAAATATGTTACAGATTTAATCATAGTACTAGAAATATCTCATAGATTTAATCCTTTTACTAGAAATATCTCATAGATTTAATCCTAGTACTAGAAATATATCATAGATTTAACCCTAGTACTAGAATTACCTTATAGATTTAACACTAGTACTAGAAATATCTTACAGATTTAACCCTAGTACTAGAAATATTTTAAAAATTTAATCCTAGTACTGATAGATTTACCCTAATACTAGAAATACCTTATAATTTTGAATCTAGTACTAGAAATATCTCATAGATTTAACCCTAGTACTAGAAATGTCTCATAGATTTACCAGAATACAAGAAATACCTTGTAATTTTGACCCTAGTGCTAGAAGTACCTTATAGACTTAATCCTAGTAGTAGAAATATCTTATAGATTTAATCCTAGTACTAGAAATATCTTACAGATTTAACCCTAGTACTAGAACTATCTTATAGATTTAATCCTAGTACTAGAAATATCTTATAGATTTAATCATAGTACTAGAAATATGTTACAGATTTAATCATAGTACTAGAAATATCTCATAGATTTAATCCTAGTACTAGAAATATATTACAGATTTAACCCTAGTACTAGAAATATCTTATAGATTTAACCCTAGTACTAGAAATACCTTATAGATTTAACACTAGTACTAGAAATATCTTATAGATTTAATCCTAGTACTAGAAATATGTTACAGATTTAATCATAGTACTAGAAATATATCATAGATTTAATCCTTTTACTAGAAATATCTCATAGATTTAACCCTAGTACTAGAAATATCTTATAGATGTCACCCATGTAATAGAAATATTTTATAGATTTAACGCTAGTACTAGATACATCTTATATATTTACACTAGTATTAGAAATATTTAACCATAGTACTAGAAATATCTTATAGATTTACAGTAGTACTAGAAATGCCTTATAGATTTAACCCTAGTAATTGAAATATCTTATGGATTTACACCTAGTGCTAGAAATATCTTATAGATTTAACCCTGGTAATAGAAATATTTAATAGATTTAACGCTAGTACTAGAATCATCTTATATATGTATTAGAAATATTTTACATATTTTACCATAGTACAAGAAATACCTTATAGCTTTAACCCTAGTACTAGAAATACCTTATAGATTTACCCTAGTACTAGAAATATCTTATAGATTTACCGAGTGATAGAAATATCTTATAGATTTACCCTAGTACTAAAAATGTCTCATAGATTTACCAGAATACAAGAAATACCTTGTAATTTTGACCCTAGTGCTAGAAATACCTTATAGACTTAATCCTAGTACTAGAAATATCTCATAGATTTAACCATAGTACTAGAAATATATCATAGATTCAACCCTAGTACTAGAAATACCTTATAAATTTCACCATAGTACTAGAAATATATCATAGATTTAACCCTAGTACTAGAAATATCTTACAGATTTAACCCTAGTACTAGAAATATCTTATAGATTTAATCCTAGTACTAGAAATATGTTACAGATTTAATCATAGTACTAGAAATATCTCATAGATTTAATCCTTTTACTAGAAATATCTCATAGATTTAACCCTAGTACTAGAAATATCTTATAGATGTCACCCATGTAATAGAAATATTTTATAGATTTAACGCTAGTACTAGATACATCTTATATATTTACACTAGTATTAGAAATATTTAACCATAGTACTAGAAATATCTTATAGATTTACAGTAGTACTAGAAATGCCTTATAGATTTAACCCTAGTAATTGAAATATCTTATGGATTTACACCTAGTGCTAGAAATATCTTATAGATTTAACCCTGGTAATAGAAATATTTAATAGATTTAACGCTAGTACTAGAATCATCTTATATATGTATTAGAAATATTTTACATATTTTACCATAGTACAAGAAATACCTTATAGCTTTAACCCTAGTACTAGAAATACCTTATAGATTTACCCTAGTACTAGAAATATCTTATAGATTTACCGAGTGATAGAAATATCTTATAGATTTACCCTAGTACTAAAAATGTCTCATAGATTTACCAGAATACAAGAAATACCTTGTAATTTTGACCCTAGTGCTAGAAATACCTTATAGACTTAATCCTAGTACTAGAAATATCTCATAGATTTAACCATAGTACTAGAAATATATCATAGATTCAACCCTAGTACTAGAAATACCTTATAAATTTCACCATAGTACTAGAAATATATCATAGATTTAACCCTAGTACTAGAAATATCTTATAGATTTAATCCTAGTACTAGAAATATGTTACAGATTTAATCATAGTACTAGAAATATCTCATAGATTTAATCCTTTTACTAGAAATATCTCATAGATTTAACCCTAGTACTAGAAATATCTTATAGATGTCACCCATGTAATATAAATATTTTATAGATTTAACGCTAGTACTAGATACATCTTATATATTTACACTAGTATTAGAAATATTTAACCATAGTACTAGAAATATCTTATAGATTTACAGTAGTACTAGAAATGCCTTATAGATTTAACCCTAGTAATTGAAATATCTTATGGATTTACACCTAGTGCTAGAAATATCTTATAGATTTAACCCTGGTAATAGAAATATTTAATAGATTTAACGCTAGTACTAGAATCATCTTATATATGTATTAGAAATATTTTACATATTTTACCATAGTACAAGAAATACCTTATAGCTTTAACCCTAGTACTAGAAATACCTTATAGATTTACCCTAGTACTAGAAATATCTTATAGATTTACCGAGTGATAGAAATATCTTATAGATTTACCCTAGTACTAAAAATGTCTCATAGATTTACCAGAATACAAGAAATACCTTGTAATTTTGACCCTAGTGCTAGAAGTACCTTATAGACTTAATCCTAGTAGTAGAAATATCTTATAGATTTAATCCTAGTACTAGAAATATCTTACAGATTTAACCCTAGTACTAGAACTATCTTAAAGATTTAATCCTAGTACTAGAAATATCTTACAGATTTAATCATAGTACTAGAAATATCTCATAGATTTAATCCTAGTACTAGAAATATATCATAGATTTAACCCTAGTACTAGAAATATCTTACCGATTTAACCCTAGTACTAGAAATATCTTACAGATTTAACCCTAGTACTAGAACTATCTTAAAGATTTAATCCTAGTACTAGAAATATCTTACAGATTTAACCCTAGTACTAGAAATATCTTACAGATTTAACCTTAGTACTAGAAATATCTCATAGATTTACCCTAATACTAGAAATACCTTACAGATTTAACCCTAGTACTAGAAATATCTTATAGATTTAACCATAGTACTAGAAATATCTTATAGATTTAATCATAGTACTAGAAATATGTTACAGATTTAATCATAGTACTAGAAATATCTCATAGATTTAATCCTAGTACTAGAAATATATTACAGATTTAACCCTAGTACTAGAAATATCTTATAGATTTAACCCTAGTACTAGAAATACCTTATAGATTTAACACTAGTACTAGAAATATCTTATGGATTTACACGAGAGATAGAAATATCTTATAGATTTACCCGAGTAATAGAAATATCTTATAGATTTAACCTAGTACTAGAAATGTCTCATAGATTTACCAGAATACAAGAAATACTTTGTAATTTTGACCCTAGTGCTAGAAGTACCTTATAGACTTAATCCTAGTAATAGAAATATCTTATAGATTTAATCCTAGTACTAGAAATATCTTACAGATTTAACCCTAGTACTAGAACTATCTTATAGATTTAATCCTAGTACTAGAAATATCTTACAGATTTTGTCATAGTACTAGAAATATCTCATAGATTTAATCCTAGTGCTAGAAATATATCATAGATTTAACCCTAGTACTAGAAATATCTTACCGATTTAACCCTAGTACTAGAAATATCTTATAGATTTAATCCTAGTGCTAGAAATATCTTACAGATTTAATCATAGCACTAGAAATATCTCATAGATTTAATCCTAGTACTAGAAATATCTCATAGATGTAATCCTAGTACTAGAAATATATCATAGATTTAACCCTAGTACTAGAAATACCTTATAGATTTAACACTAGTCCTAGAAATATTTTACAGATTTAACACTAGTACTAGAAATATTTTAAAGATTTAATCCTAGTACTTATAGATTTACCCTAGTACTAGAAATACCTTATAAATTTAACCCTAGTACTAAAATATCTCATAGATTTAACCCTAGTACTGGAAATATCTTACAGATTTACACTAGTACTAGAAATGCCTTATAGATTTAACTCTAGTAATTGAAATATCTTATGGATTTACACCTAGTGCTAGAAATATCTTATAGATTTAACCCTGGTAATAGAAATATTTAATAGATTTAACGCTAGTACTAGAATCATCTTATATATGTATTAGAAATATTTTACATATTTTACCATAGTACAAGAAATACCTTATAGCTTTAACCCTAGTACTAGAAATACCTTATAGATTTACCCTAGTACTAGAAATATCTTATAGATTTACCGAGTGATAGAAATATCTTATAGATTTACCCTAGTACTAAAAATGTCTCATAGATTTACCAGAATACAAGAAATACCTTGTAATTTTGACCCTAGTGCTAGAAATACCTTATTGACTTAATCCTAGTACTAGAAATATCTCATAGATTTAACCATAGTACTAGAAATATATCATAGATTCAACCCTAGTACTAGAAATACCTTATAAATTTCACCATAGTACTAGAAATATATCATAGATTTAACCCTAGTACTAGAAATATCTTACAGATTTAACCCTAGTACTAGAAATATATTATAGATTTAATCCTAGTACTAGAAATATGTTACAGATTTAACCATAGTACTAGAAATATCTTATAGATTTACAGTAGTACTAAAAATGCCTTATAGATTTAACCCTAGTAATTGAAATATCTTATGGATTTACACCTAGTGCTAGAAATATCTTATAGATTTAACCCTGGTAATAGAAATATTTAATAGATTTAACGCTAGTACTAGAATCATCTTATATATGTATTAGAAATATTTTACATATTTTACCATAGTACAAGAAATACCTTATAGCTTTAACCCTAGTACTAGAAATACCTTATAGATTTACCCTAGTACTAGAAATATCTCATAGATTTATTCCTAGTACTAGAAATATATTACAGATTTAACCCTAGTACTAGAAATACCTTATAGATTTAACACTAGTACTAGAAATATCTTATGGATTTACACGAGAGATAGAAATATCTTATAGATTTACCCGAGTAATAGAAATATCTTATAGATTTACCCTAGTACTAGAAATGTCTCATAGATTTACCAGAATACAAGAAATACCTTGTAATTTTGACCCTAGTGCTAGAAGTACCTTATAGACTTAATCCTAGTAATAGAAATATCTTATAGATTTAATCCTAGTACTAGAAATATCTTACAGATTTAACCCTAGTACTAGAACTATCTTATAGATTTAATCCTAGTACTAGAAATATCTTACAGATTTAATCATAGTACTAGAAATATCTCATAGATTTAATCCTAGTACTAGAAATATATCATAGATTTAACCCTAGTACTAGAAATATCTTACCGATTTAACCCTAGTACTAGAAATATCTTATAGATTTAATCCTAGTACTAGAAATATCTTACAGATTTAATCATAGCACTAGAAATATCTCATAGATTTAATCCTAGTACTAGAAATATCTCATAGATTTAATCCTAGTACTAGAAATATATCATAGATTTAACCCTAGTACTAGAAATACCTTATAGATTTAACACTAGTCCTAGAAATATTTTACAGATTTAACCCTAGTACTAGAAATATTTTAAAGATTTAATCCTAGTACTTATAGATTTACCCTAGTACTAGAAATATCTTATAGATTTAATCCTAGTACTAGAAATATCTTACAGATTTAATCATAATACTAGAAATATCTCATAGATTTAATCCTAGTACTAGAAATATATCATAGATTTAAACCTAGTACTAGAAATATCTTACAGATTTAACCCTAGTACTAGAAATATTTTAAAGATTTAATCCTAGTACTTATAGATTTACGCTAATATTAGAAATATTTTATGGATTGAATACTAGCACTAGAAATATCTTATAGATTTAACCCTAGTACTAGAAATACCTTACAGATTTAACCCTAGTACTAGAAATATCTTATAGATTTAACCATAGTACTATAAATATCTTATAGATTTAATCATAGTACTAGAAATATGTTACAGATTTAAAAATAGTACTAGAAATATCTCATAGATTTAATCCTAGTACTAGAAATATATTACAGATTTAACCCTAGTACTAGAAATATCTTATAGATTTAACACTAGTACTAGAAATATCTTATGGATTTACACGAGAGATAGAAATATCTTATAGATTTACCCGAGTAATAGAAATATCTTATAGATTTACCCTAGTACTAGAAATGTCTCATAGATTTACCAGAATACAAGAAATACCTTGTAATTTTGACCCTAGTGCTAGAAGTACCTTATAGACTTAATCCTAGTAATAGAAATATCTTATAGATTTAATCCTAGTACTAGAAATATCTTACAGATTTAACCCTAGTACTAGAACTATCTTATAGATTTAATCCTAGTACTAGAAATATCTTACAGATTTAATCATAGTACTAGAAATATCTCATAGATTTAATCCTAGTACTAGAAATATATCATAGATTTAACCCTAGTACTAGAAATATCTCATAGATTTAATCCTAGTACTAGAAATATATCATAGATTTAACCCTAGTACTAGAAATATCTTACAGATTTAACCCTAGTACTAGAAATATTTTAAAGATTTAATCTTAGTACTTATAGATTTACCCTAATACTAGAAATATTTTATGGATTGAATACTAGCACTAGAAATATCTTATAGATTTAACCCTAGTACTAGAAATATATTACAGATTTAATCATAGTACTAGAAATATCTCATAGATTTAATCCTAGTACTAGAAATATATCATAGATTTAACCCTAGTACTAGAAATATCTTACCGATTTAACCCTAGTACTAGAAATATCTTATAGATTTAATCCTAGTACTAGAAATATCTTACAGATTTAATCATAGCACTAGAAATATCTCATAGATTTAATCCTAGTACTAGAAATATCTCATAGATTTAATCCTAGTACTAGAAATATATCATAGATTTAACCCTAGTACTAGAAATACCTTATAGATTTAACACTAGTCCTAGAAATATTTTACAGATTTAACCCTAGTACTAGAAATATTTTAAAGATTTAATCCTAGTACTTATAGATTTACCCTAGTACTAGAAATATCTTATAGATTTAATCCTAGTACTAGAAATATCTTACAGATTTAATCATAATACTAGAAATATCTTACAGATTTAACCCTAGTACTAGAAATATATTATAGATTTAATCCTAGTACTAGAAATATGTTACAGATTTAACCATAGTACTAGAAATATCTTATAGATTTACAGTAGTACTAAAAATGCCTTATAGATTTAACCCTAGTAATTGAAATATCTTATGGATTTACACCTAGTGCTAGAAATATCTTATAGATTTAACCCTGGTAATAGAAATATTTAATAGATTTAACGCTAGTACTAGAATCATCTTATATATGTATTAGAAATATTTTACATATTTTACCATAGTACAAGAAATACCTTATAGCTTTAACCCTAGTACTAGAAATACCTTATAGATTTACCCTAGTACTAGAAATATCTCATAGATTTATTCCTAGTACTAGAAATATATTACAGATTTAACCCTAGTACTAGAAATACCTTATAGATTTAACACTAGTACTAGAAATATCTTATGGATTTACACGAGAGTTAGAAATATCTTATAGATTTACCCGAGTAATAGAAATATCTTATAGATTTACCCTAGTACTAGAAATGTCTCATAGATTTACCAGAATACAAGAAATACCTTGTAATTTTGACCCTAGTGCTAGAAGTACCTTATAGACTTAATCCTAGTAATAGAAATATCTTATAGATTTAATCCTAGTACTAGAAATATCTTACAGATTTAACCCTAGTACTAGAACTATCTTATAGATTTAATCCTAGTACTAGAAATATCTTACAGATTTAATCATAGTACTAGAAATATCTCATAGATTTAATCCTAGTACTAGAAATATATCATAGATTTAACCCTAGTACTAGAAATATCTTACCGATTTAACCCTAGTACTAGAAATATCTTATAGATTTAATCCTAGTACTAGAAATATCTTACAGATTTAATCATAGCACTAGAAATATCTCATAGATTTAATCCTAGTACTAGAAATATCTCATAGATTTAATCCTAGTACTAGAAATATATCATAGATTTAACCCTAGTACTAGAAATACCTTATAGATTTAACACTAGTCCTAGAAATATTTTACAGATTTAACCCTAGTACTAGAAATATTTTAAAGATTTAATCCTAGTACTTATAGATTTACCCTAGTACTAGAAATATCTTATAGATTTAATCCTAGTACTAGAAATATCTTACAGATTTAATCATAATACTAGAAATATCTCATAGATTTAATCCTAGTACTAGAAATATATCATAGATTTAAACCTAGTACTAGAAATATCTTACAGATTTAACCCTAGTACTAGAAATATTTTAAAGATTTAATCCTAGTACTTATAGATTTACGCTAATATTAGAAATATTTTATGGATTGAATACTAGCACTAGAAATATCTTATAGATTTAACCCTAGTACTAGAAATACCTTACAGATTTAACCCTAGTACTAGAACTATCTTATAGATTTAACCATAGTACTATAAATATCTTATAGATTTAATCATAGTACTAGAAATATGTTACAGATTTAATCATAGTACTAGAAATATCTCATAGATTTAATCCTAGTACTAGAAATATATTACAGATTTAACCCTAGTACTAGAAATATCTTATAGATTTAACACTAGTACTAGAAATATCTTATGGATTTACACGAGAGATAGAAATATCTTATAGATTTACCCGAGTAATAGAAATATCTTATAGATTTACCCTAGTACTAGAAATGTCTCATAGATTTACCAGAATACAAGAAATACCTTGTAATTTTGACCCTAGTGCTAGAAGTACCTTATAGACTTAATCCTAGTAATAGAAATATCTTATAGATTTAATCCTAGTACTAGAAATATCTTACAGATTTAACCCTAGTACTAGAACTATCTTATAGATTTAATCCTAGTACTAGAAATATCTTACAGATTTAATCATAGTACTAGAAATATCTCATAGATTTAATCCTAGTACTAGAAATATATCATAGATTTAACCCTAGTACTAGAAATATCTTATAGATTTAATCCTAGTACTAGAAATATCTTACAGATTTAATCTTAATACCAGAAATATCTCATAGATTTAATCCTAGTACTAGAAATATATCATAGATTTAACCCTAGTACTAGAAATATCTTACAGATTTAACCCTAGTACTAGAAATATTTTAAAGATTTAATCTTAGTACTTATAGATTTACCCTAATACTAGAAATATTTTATGGATTGAATACTAGCACTAGAAATATCTTATAGATTTAACCCTAGTACTAGAAATATATTACAGATTTAATCATAGTACTAGAAATATCTCATAGATTTAATCCTAGTACTAGAAATATATCATAGATTTAACCCTAGTACTAGAAATATCTTACCGATTTAACCCTAGTACTAGAAATATCTTATAGATTTAATCCTAGTACTAGAAATATCTGACAGATTTAATCATAGCACTAGAAATATCTCATAGATTTGATCCTAGTACTAGAAATATCTCATAGATTTAATCCTAGTACTAGAAATATATCATAGATTTAACCCTAGTACTAGAAATACCTTATAGATTTAACACTAGTCCTAGAAATATTTTACAGATTTAACCCTAGTACTAGAAATATTTTAAAGATTTAATCCTAGTACTTATAGATTTACCCTAGTACTAGAAATATCTTATAGATTTAATCCTAGTACTAGAAATATCTTACAGATTTAATCATAATACTAGAAATATCTCATAGATTTAATCCTAATACTAGAAATATATCATAGATTTAAACCTAGTACTAGAAATATCTTACAGATTTAACCCTAGTACTAGAAATATTTTAAAGATTTAATCCTAGTACTTATAGATTTACGCTAACATTAGAAATATTTTATGGATTGAATACTAGCACTAGAAATATCTTATAGATTTAACCCTAGTACTAAAAATACCTTACAGATTTAACCCTAGTACTAGAAATATCTTATAGATTTAACCATAGTACTATAAATATCTTATAGATTTAATCATAGTACTAGAAATATGTTACAGATTTAATCCTAGTACTAGAAATATCTTATAGATTTAATCATAGTACTAGAAATATGTTACAAATTTAATCATAGTACTAGAAATATCTCATAGATTTAATCCTAGTACTAGAAATATATTACAGATTTAACCCTAGTACTAGAAATATCTTATAGATTTAACCCTAGTACTAGAAATACCTTATAGATTTAACACTAGTACTAGAAATATCTTATGGATTTACACGAGAGATAGAAATATCTTATAGATTTACCCGAGTAATAGAAATATCTTATAGATTTACCCTAGTACTAGAAATGTCTCATAGATTTACCAGAATACAAGAAATACCTTGTAATTTTGACCCTAGTGCTAGAAGTACCTTATAGACTTAATCCTAGTAATAGAAATATCTTATAGATTTAATCCTAGTACTAGAAATATCTTACAGATTTAACCCTAGTACTAGAAATATTTAATAGATTTAACGCTAGTACTAGAATCATCTTATATATGTATTAGAAATATTTTACATATTTTACCATAGTACAAGAAATACCTTATAGCTTTAACCCTAGTACTAGAAATACCTTATAGATTTACCCTAGTACTAGAAATATCCTATAGATTTACCGAGTGATAGAAATATCTTATAGATTTACCCTAGTACTAAAAATGTCTCATAGATTTACCAGAATACAAGAAATACCTTGTAATTTTGACCCTAGTGCTAGAAATACCTTATAGACTTAATCCTAGTACTAGAAATATATCATAGATTCAACCCTAGTACTAGAAATACCTTATAAATTTCACCATAGTACTAGAAATATATCATAGATTTAACCCTAGTACTAGAAATATCTTACAGATTTAACCCTGGTACTAGAAATATCTTATAGATTTAATCCTAGTACTAGAAATATGTTACAGATTTAATCATAGTACTAGAAATATCTCATAGATTTAATCCTTTTACTAGAAATATCTCATAGATTTAACCCTAGTACTAGAAATATCTTATAGATGTCACCCATGTAATAGAAATATTTTATAGATTTAACGCTAGTACTAGATACATCTTATATATTTACACTAGTATTAGAAATATTTAACCATAGTACTAGAAATATCTTATAGATTTAATCCTAGTACTAGAAATATCTTACAGATTTAATCTTAATACCAGAAATATCTCATAGATTTAATCCTAGTACTAGAAATATATCATAGATTTAACCCTAGTACTAGAAATATCTTACAGATTTAACCCTAGTACTAGAAATATTTTAAAGATTTAATCTTAGTACTTATAGATTTACCCTAATACTAGAAATATTTTATGGATTGAATACTAGCACTAGAAATATCTTATAGATTTAACCCTAGTACTAGAAATATATTACAGATTTAACCTTAGTACTAGAAATATCTCATAGATTTACCCTAATACTAGAAATACCTTACAGATTTAACCCTAGTACTAGAAATATCTTATAGATTTAACCATAGTACTAGAAATATGTTACAGATTTAATCATAGTACTAGAAATATCTCATAGATTTATTCCTAGTACTAGAAATATATTACAGATTTAACCCTATTACTAGAAATATCTTATAGATTTAACCCTAGTACTAGAAATACCTTATAGATTTAACACTAGTACTAGAAATATCTTATGGATTTACACGAGAGATAGAAATATCTTATAGATTTACCCGAGTAATAGAAATATCTTATAGATTTACCCTAGTACTAGAAATGTCTCATAGATTTACCAGAATACAAGAAATACCTTGTAATTTTGACCCTAGTGCTAGAAGTACCTTATAGACTTAATCCTAGTAATAGAAATATCTTATAGATTTAATCCTAGTACTAGAAATATCTTACAGATTTAACCCTAGTACTAGAACTATCTTATAGATTTAATCCTAGTACTAGAAATATCTTACGGATTTAATCATAGTACTAGAAATATCTCATAGATTTAATCCTAGTACTAGAAATATATCATAGATTTAACCCTAGTACTAGAAATATCTTACCGATTTAACCCTAGTACTAGAAATATCTTATAGATTTAATCCTAGTACTAGAAATATCTTACAGATTTAATCATAGCACTAGAAATATCTCATAGATTTAATCCTAGTACTAGAAATATCTCATAGATTTAATCCTAGTACTAGAAATATATCATAGATTTAACCCTAGTACTAGAAATACCTTATAGATTTAACACTAGTCCTAGAAATATTTTACAGATTTAACCCTAGTACTAGAAATATTTTAAAGATTTAATCCTAGTACTTATAGATTTACCCTAGTACTAGAAATATCTTATAGATTTAATCCTAGTACTAGAAATATCTTACAGATTTAATCATAATACTAGAAATATCTCATAGATTTAATCCTAATACTAGAAATATATCATAGATTTAAACCTAGTACTAGAAATATCTTACAGATTTAACCCTAGTACTAGAAATATTTTAAAGATTTAATCCTAGTACTTATAGATTTACGCTAATATTAGAAATATTTTATGGATTGAATACTAGCACTAGAAATATCTTATAGATTTAACCCTAGTACTAAAAATACCTTACAGATTTAACCCTAGTACTAGAAATATCTTATAGATTTAACCATAGTACTATAAATATCTTATAGATTTAATCATAGTACTAGAAATATGTTACAGATTTAATCATAGTACTAGAAATATGTTACAAATTTAATCATAGTACTAGAAATATCTCATAGATTTAATCCTAGTACTAGAAATATATTACAGATTTAACCCTAGTACTAGAAATATCTTATAGATTTAACCCTAGTACTAGAAATACCTTATAGATTTAACACTAGTACTAGAAATATCTTATGGATTTACACGAGAGATAGAAATATCTTATAGATTTACCCGAGTAATAGAAATATCTTATAGATTTACCCTAGTACTAGAAATGTCTCATAGATTTACCAGAATACAAGAAATACCTTGTAATTTTGACCCTAGTGCTAGAAGTACCTTATAGACTTAATCCTAGTAATAGAAATATCTTATAGATTTAATCCTAGTACTAGAAATATCTTACAGATTTAACCCTAGTACTAGAACTATCTTATAGATTTAATCCTAGTACTAGAAATATCTTACAGATTTAATCATAGTACTAGAAATATCTCATAGATTTAATCCTAGTACTAGAAATATATCATAGATTTAACCCTAGTACTAGAAATATCTTACCGATTTAACCCTAGTACTAGAAATATCTTATAGATTTAATCCTAGTACTAGAAATATCTTACAGATTTAATCATAGCACTAGAAATATCTCATAGATTTAATCCTAGTACTAGAAATATCTCATAGATTTAATCCTAGTACTAGAAATATATCATAGATTTAACCCTAGTACTAGAAATACCTTATAGATTTAACACTAGTCCTAGAAATATTTTACAGATTTAACCCTAGTACTAGAAATATTTTAAAGATTTAATCCTAGTACTTATAGATTTACCCTAGTACTAGAAATATCTTATAGATTTAATCCTAGTACTAGAAATATCTTACAGATTTAATCATAATACTAGAAATCTCTCATAGATTTAATCCTAGTACTAGAAATATATCATAGATTTAAACCTAGTACTAGAAATATCTTATAGATTTAACCCTAGTACTAGAAATATGTTAAAGATTTAATCCTAGTACTTATAGATTTACGCTAATATTAGAAATATTTAATGAATTGAATACTAGCACTAGAAATATCTTATAGATTTAACCCTAGTACTAGAAATACCTTACAGATTTACCCTAGTACTAGAAATATCTTATAGATTTACCGAGTGATAGAAATATCTTATAGATTTACCCTAGTACTAAAAATGTCTCATAGATTTACCAGAATACAAGAAATACCTTGTAATTTTGACCCTAGTGCTAGAAATACCTTATAGACTTAATCCTAGTACTAGAAATATCTCATAGATTTAACCATAGTACTAGAAATATATCATAGATTCAACCCTAGTACTAGAAATACCTTATAAATTTCACCATAGTACTAGAAATATATCATAGATTTAACCCTAGTACTAGAAATATCTTACAGATTTAACCCTAGTACTAGAAATATCTTATAGATTTAATCCTAGTACTAGAAATATGTTACAGATTTAATCATAGTACTAGAAATATCTCATAGATTTAATCCTAGTACTAGAAATATATCATAGATTTAACCCTAGTACTAGAATTACCTTATAGATTTAACACTAGCACTAGAAATATCTTACAGATTTAACCCTAGTACTAGAAATATTTTAAAAATGTAATCCTAGTACTGATAGATTTACCCTAATACTAGAAATACCTTATAATTTTGAATCTAGTACTAGAAATATCTCATAGATTTAACCCTAGTACTAGAAATGTCTCATAGATTTACCAGAATACAAGAAATACCTTGTAATTTTGACCCTAGTGCTAGAAGTACCTTATAGACTTAATCCTAGTAGTAGAAATATCTTATAGATTTAATCCTAGTACTAGAAATATCTTACAGATTTAACCCTAGTACTAGAACTATCTTATAGATTTAATCCTAGTACTAGAAATATCTTACCGATTTAACCCTAGTACTAGAAATATCTTACCGATTTAACCCTAGTACTAGAAATATTTTAAAGATTTAATCCTAGTACTTATAGATTTACCCTAATACTAGAAATATTTTATGGATTGAATACTAGCACTAGAAATATCTTATAGATTTAACCCTAGTACTAGAAATATCTTACAGATTTAACCTTAGTACTAGAAATATCTCATAGATTTACCCTAATACTAGAAATACCTTACAGATTTAACCCTAGTACTAGAAATATCTTATAGATTTAACCATAGTACTAGAAATATCTTATAGATTTAATCATAGTACTAGAAATATGTTACAGATTTAATCAGAGTACTAGAAATATCTCATAGATTTAATCCTAGTACTAGAAATATATTACAGATTTAACCCTAGTACTAGAAATATCTTATAGATTTAACCCTAGTACTAGAAATACCTTATAGATTTAACACTAGTACTAGAAATATCTTATGGATTTACACGAGAGATAGAAATATCTTATAGATTTACCCGAGTAATAGAAATATCTTATAGATTTACCCTAGTACTAGAAATGTCTCATAGATTTACCAGAATACAAGAAATACCTTGTAATTTTGACCCTAGTGCTAGAAGTACCTTATAGACTTAATCCTAGTAATAGAAATATCTTATAGATTTAATCCTAGTACTAGAAATATCTTACAGATTTAACCCTAGTACTAGAACTATCTTATAGATTTAATCCTAGTACTAGAAATATCTTACAGATTTTGTCATAGTACTAGAAATATCTCATAGATTTAATCCTAGTACTAGAAATATATCATAGATTTAACCCTAGTACTAGAAATATCTTACCGATTTAACCCTAGTACTAGAAATATCTTATAGATTTAATCCTAGTGCTAGAAATATCTTACAGATTTAATCATAGCACTAGAAATATCTCATAGATTTAATCCTAGTACTAGAAATATCTCATAGATGTAATCCTAGTACTAGAAATATATCATAGATTTAACCCTAGTACTAGAAATACCTTATAGATTTAACACTAGTCCTAGAAATATTTTACAGATTTAACACTAGTACTAGAAACATTTTAAAGATTTAATCCTAGTACTTATAGATTTACCCTAGTACTAGAAATACCTTATAAATTTAACCCTAGTACTAAAATATCTCATAGATTTAACCCTAGTACTGGAAATATCTTACAGATTTACACTAGTACTAGAAATGCCTTATAGATTTAACTCTAGTAATTGAAATATCTTATGGATTTACACCTAGTGCTAGAAATATCTTATAGATTTAACCCTGGTAATAGAAATATTTAATAGATTTAACGCTAGTACTAGAATCATCTTATATATGTATTAGAAATATTTTACATATTTTACCATAGTACAAGAAATACCTTATAGCTTTAACCCTAGTACTAGAAATACCTTATAGATTTACCCTAGTACTAGAAATATCTTATAGATTTACCGAGTGATAGAAATATCTTATAGATTTACCCTAGTACTAAAAATGTCTCATAGATTTACCAGAATACAAGAAATACCTTGTAATTTTGACCCTAGTGCTAGAAATACCTTATAGACTTAATCCTAGTACTAGAAATATCTCATAGATTTAACCATAGTACTAGAAATATATCATAGATTCAACCCTAGTACTAGAAATACCTTATAAATTTCACCATAGTACTAGAAATATATCATAGATTTAACCCTAGTACTAGAAATATCCTACAGATTTAACCCTAGTACTAGAAATATATTATAGATTTAATCCTAGTACTAGAAATATGTTACAGATTTAACCATAGTACTAGAAATATCTTATAGATTTACAGTAGTACTAAAAATGCCTTATAGATTTAACCCTAGTAATTGAAATATCTTATGGATTTACACCTAGTGCTAGAAATATCTTATAGATTTAACCCTGGTAATAGAAATATTTAATAGATTTAACGCTAGTACTAGAATCATCTTATATATGTATTAGAAATATTTTACATATTTTACCATAGTACAAGAAATACCTTATAGCTTTAACCCTAGTACTAGAAATACCTTATAGATTTACCCTAGTACTAGAAATATCTTATAGATTTACCGAGTGATAGAAATATCTTATAGATTTACCCTAGTACTAAAAATGTCTCATAGATTTACCAGAATACAAGAAATACCTTGTAATTTTGACCCTAGTGCTAGAAATACCTTATAGACTTAATCCTAGTACTACAAATATCTCATAGATTTAACCATAGTACTAGAAATATATCATAGATTCAACCCTAGTACTAGAAATACCTTATAAATTTCACCATAGTACTAGAAATATATCATAGATTTAACCCTAGTACTAGAAATATCTTACAGATTTAACCCTAGTACTAGAAATATCTTATAGATTTAATCCTAGTACTAGAAATATGTTACAGATTTAATCATAGTACTAGAAATATCTCATAGATTTAATCCTTTTACTAGAAATATCTCATAGATTTAATCCTAGTACTAGAAATATATCATAGATTTAACCCTAGTACTAGAAATATCTTACAGATTTAACCCTAGTACTAGAAATATTTTAAAAAATTAATCCTAGTACTGATAGATTTACCCTAATACTAGAAATACCTTATAATTTTGAATCTAGTACTAGAAATATCTCATAGATTTAACCCTAGTACTAGAAATGTCTCATAGATTTACCAGAATACAAGAAATACCTTGTAATTTTGACCCTAGTGCTAGAAGTACCTTATAGACTTAATCCTAGTAGTAGGAATATCTTATAGATTTAATCCTAGTACTAGAAATATCTTACAGATTTAACCCTAGTACTAGAACTATCTTATAGATTTAATCCTAGTACTAGAAATATCTTACAGATTTAATCATAGTACTAGAAATATCTGATAGATTTAATCCTAGTACTAGAAATATCTTATAGATTTAACCATAGTACTAGAAATATCTTATAGATTTAATCATAGTACTAGAAATATCTCATAGATTTAATCCTTTTACTAGAAATATCTCATAGATTTAACCCTAGTACTAGAAATATCTTATAGATGTCACCCATGTAATAGAAATATTTTATAGATTTAACGCTAGTACTAGATACATCTTATATATTTACACTAGTATTAGAAATATTTAACCATAGTACTAGAAATATCTTATAGATTTAATCCTAGTACTAGAAATATCTTACAGATTTAATCTTAATACCAGAAATATCTCAAAGATTTAATCCTAGTACTAGAAATATATCATAGCTTTAACCCTAGTACTAGAAATATCTTACAGATTTAACCCTAGTACTAGAAATATTTTAAAGATTTAATCTTAGTACTTATAGATTTACCCTAGTACTAGAAATATTTTAAAAATTTAATCCTAGTACTGATAGATTTACCCTAATACTAGAAATACCTTATAATTTTGAATCTAGTACTAGAAATATCTCATAGATTTAACCCTAGTACTAGAAATATCTTATAGATGTCACCCATGTAATAGAAATATTTTATAGATTTAACGCTAGTACTAGATACATCTTATATATTTACACTAGTATTAGAAATATTTAACCATAGTACTAGAAATATCTTATAGATTTAACCCTAGTACTAGAAATATTTTATGGATTGAATACTAGCACTAGAAATATCTTATAGATTTAACCCTAGTACTAGAAATATCTTACAGATTTAACCTCAGTACTAGAAATATCTCATAGATTTACCCTAATACTAGAAATACCTTACAGATTTAACCCTAGTACTAGAAATATCTTATAGATTTAACCATAGTACTAGAAATATCTTATAGATTTAATCCTAGTACTAGAAATATATCATAGATTTAACCCTAGTACTAGAAATATCTTACCGATTTAACCCTAGTACTAGAAATATCTTATAGATTTAATCCTAGTGCTAGAAATATCTTACAGATTTAATCATAGCACTAGAAATATCTCATAGATTTAATCCTAGTACTAGAAATATCTCATAGATGTAATCCTAGTACTAGAAATATATCATAGATTTAACCCTAGTACTAGAAATACCTTATAGATTTAACACTAGTCCTAGAAATATTTTACAGATTTAACACTAGTACTAGAAACATTTTAAAGATTTAATCCTAGTACTTATAGATTTACCCTAGTACTAGAAATACCTTATAAATTTAACCCTAGTACTAAAATATCTCATAGATTTAACCCTAGTACTGGAAATATCTTACAGATTTACACTAGTACTAGAAATGCCTTATAGATTTAACTCTAGTAATTGAAATATCTTATGGATTTACACCTAGTGCTAGAAATATCTTATAGATTTAACCCTGGTAATAGAAATATTTAATAGATTTAACGCTAGTACTAGAATCATCTTATATATGTATTAGAAATATTTTACATATTTTACCATAGTACAAGAAATACCTTATAGCTTTAACCCTAGTACTAGAAATACCTTATAGATTTACCCTAGTACTAGAAATATCTTATAGATTTACCGAGTGATAGAAATATCTTATAGATTTACCCTAGTACTAAAAATGTCTCATAGATTTACCAGAATACAAGAAATACCTTGTAATTTTGACCCTAGTGCTAGAAATACCTTATAGACTTAATCCTAGTACTAGAAATATCTCATAGATTTAACCATAGTACTAGAAATATATCATAGATTCAACCCTAGTACTAGAAATACCTTATAAATTTCACCATAGTACTAGAAATATATCATAGATTTAACCCTAGTACTAGAAATATCCTACAGATTTAACCCTAGTACTAGAAATATATTATAGATTTAATCCTAGTACTAGAAATATGTTACAGATTTAACCATAGTACTAGAAATATCTTATAGATTTACAGTAGTACTAAAAATGCCTTATAGATTTAACCCTAGTAATTGAAATATCTTATGGATTTACACCTAGTGCTAGAAATATCTTATAGATTTAACCCTGGTAATAGAAATATTTAATAGATTTAACGCTAGTACTAGAATCATCTTATATATGTATTAGAAATATTTTACATATTTTACCATAGTACAAGAAATACCTTATAGCTTTAACTCTAGTACTAGAAATACCTTATAGATTTACCCTAGTACTAGAAATATCTTATATATTTACCGAGTGATAGAAATATCTTATAGATTTACCCTAGTACTAAAAATGTCTCATAGATTTACCAGAATACAAGAAATACCTTGTAATTTTGACCCTAGTGCTAGAAATACCTTATAGACTTAATCCTAGTACTACAAATATCTCATAGATTTAACCATAGTACTAGAAATATATCATAGATTCAACCCTAGTACTAGAAATACCTTATAAATTTCACCATAGTACTAGAAATATATCATAGATTTAACCCTAGTACTAGAAATATCTTACAGATTTAACCCTAGTACTAGAAATATCTTATAGATTTAATCCTAGTACTAGAAATATGTTACAGATTTAATCATAGTACTAGAAATATCTCATAGATTTAATCCTTTTACTAGAAATATCTCATAGATTTAATCCTAGTACTAGAAATATATCATAGATTTAACCCTAGTACTAGAATTACCTTATAGATTTAACACTAGTACTAGAAATATCTTACAGATTTAACCCTAGTACTAGAAATATTTTAAAAAATTAATCCTAGTACTGATAGATTTACCCTAATACTAGAAATACCTTATAATTTTGAATCTAGTACTAGAAATATCTCATAGATTTAACCCTAGTACTAGAAATGTCTCATAGATTTACCAGAATACAAGAAATACCTTGTAATTTTGACCCTAGTGCTAGAAGTACCTTATAGACTTAATCCTAGTAGTAGGAATATCTTATAGATTTAATCCTAGTACTAGAAATATCTTACAGATTTAACCCTAGTACTAGAACTATCTTATAGATTTAATCCTAGTACTAGAAATATCTTACAGATTTAATCATAGTACTAGAAATATCTGATAGATTTAATCCTAGTACTAGAAATATCTTATAGATTTAACCATAGTACTAGAAATATCTTATAGATTTAATCATAGTACTAGAAATATCTCATAGATTTAATCCTTTTACTAGAAATATCTCATAGATTTAACCCTAGTACTAGAAATATCTTATAGATGTCACCCATGTAATAGAAATATTTTATAGATTTAACGCTAGTACTAGATACATCTTATATATTTACACTAGTATTAGAAATATTTAACCATAGTACTAGAAATATCTTATAGATTTAATCCTAGTACTAGAAATATCTTACAGATTTAATCTTAATACCAGAAATATCTCAAAGATTTAATCCTAGTACTAGAAATATATCATAGCTTTAACCCTAGTACTAGAAATATCTTACAGATTTAACCCTAGTACTAGAAATATTTTAAAGATTTAATCTTAGTACTTATAGATTTACCCTAGTACTAGAAATATTTTAAAAATTTAATCCTAGTACTGATAGATTTACCCTAATACTAGAAATACCTTATAATTTTGAATCTAGTACTAGAAATATCTCATAGATTTAACCCTAGTACTAGAAATATCTTATAGATGTCACCCATGTAATAGAAATATTTTATAGATTTAACGCTAGTACTAGATACATCTTATATATTTACACTAGTATTAGAAATATTTAACCATAGTACTAGAAATATCTTATAGATTTAACCCTAGTACTAGAAATATTTTATGGATTGAATACTAGCACTAGAAATATCTTATAGATTTAACCCTAGTACTAGAAATATCTTACAGATTTAACCTCAGTACTAGAAATATCTCATAGATTTACCCTAATACTAGAAATACCTTACAGATTTAACCCTAGTACTAGAAATATCTTATAGATTTAACCATAGTACTAGAAATATCTTATAGATTTAATCATAGTACTAGAAATATGTTACAGATTTAATCATAGTACTAGAAATATCTCATAGATTTAATCCTAGTACTAGAAATATATTACAGATTTAACCCTAGTACTAGAAATATCTTATAGATTTAACCCTAGTACTAGAAATACCTTATAGATTTAACACTAGTACTAGAAATATCTTATGGATTTACACGAGAGATAGAAATATCTTCTTGATTTACCCGAGTAATAGAAATATCTTATAGATTTACCCTAGTACTAGAAATGTCTCATAGATTTACCAGAATACAAGAAATACCTTGTAATTTTGACCCTAGTGCTAGAAGTACCTTATAGACTTAATCCTAGTAATAGAAATATCTTATAGATTTAATCCTAGTACTAGAAATATCTTACAGATTTAACCCTAGTACTAGAACTATCTTATAGATTTAATCCTAGTACTAGAAATATCTTACAGATTTTGTCATAGTACTAGAAATATCTCATAGATTTAATCCTAGTACTAGAAATATATCATAGATTTAACCCTAGTACTAGAAATATCTTACCGATTTAACCCTAGTACTAGAAATATCTTATAGATTTAATCCTAGTACTAGAAATATCTTACAGATTTAACCATAGCACTAGAAATATCTCATAGATTTAATCCTAGTACTAGAAATATCTCATAGATTTAATCCTAGTACTAGAAATATATCATAGATTTAACCCTAGTACTAGAAATACCTTATAGATTTAACACTAGTCCTAGAAATATTTTACAGATTTAACCCTAGTACTAGAAATATTTTAAAGATTTAATCCTAGTACTTATAGATTTACGCTAATATTAGAAATATTTTATGGATTGAATACTAGCACTAGAAATATCTTATAGATTTAACCCTAGTACTAGAAATATCTTACAGATTTAACCTTAGTACTAGAAATATCTCATAGATTTACCCTAATACTAGAAATACCTTACAGATTTAACCCTAGTACTAGACATATCTTATAGATTTAACCATAGTACTATAAATATCTTATAGATTTAATCATAGTACTAGAAATATGTTACAGATTTAATCATAGTACTAGAAATATCTCATAGATTTAATCCTAGTACTAGAAATATATTACAGATTTAACCCTAGTACTAGAAATATCTTATAGATTTAACCCTAGTACTAGAAATACCTTATAGATTTAACACTAGTACTAGAAATATCTTATGGATTTACACGAGAGATAGAAATATCTTATAGATTTACCCGAGTAATAGAAATATCTTATAGATTTACCCTAGTACTAGAAATGTCTCATAGATTTACCAGAATACAAGAAATACCTTGTAATTTTGACCCTAGTGCTAGAAGTACCTTATAGACTTAATCCTAGTAATAGAAATATCTTATAGATTTAATCCTAGTACTAGAAATATCTTACAGATTTAACCCTAGTACTAGAACTATCTTATAGATTTAATCCTAGTACTAGAATTATCTTACAGATTTAATCATAGTACTAGAAATATCTCATAGATTTAATCCTAGTACTAGAAATATATCATAGATTTAACCCTAGTACTAGAAATATCTTACCGATTTAACCCTAGTACTAGAAATATCTTATAGATTTAATCCTAGTACTAGAAATATCTTACAGATTTAATCATAGCACTAGAAATATCTCATAGATTTAATCCTAGTACTAGAAATATCTCATAGATTTAACCCTAGTACTAGAAATACCTTATAGATTTAACACTAGTCCTAGAAATATTTTACAGATTTAACCCTAGTACTAGAAATATTTTAAAGATTTAATCCTAGTACTTATAGATTTACCCTAGTACTAGAAATACCTTATAAATTTAACCCTAGTACTAAAATATCTTATAGATTTAACCCTAGTACTGGAAATATCTTACAGATTTACACTAGTACGGGAAATGCCTTATAGATTTAACTCTAGTAATTGAAATATCTTATGGATTTACACCTAGTGCTAGAAATATCTTATAGATTTAACCCTGGTTATAGAAATATTTAATAGATTTAACGCTAGTACTAGAATCATCTTATATATGCATTAGAAATATTTTACATATTTTACCATAGTACAAGAAATACCTTATAGCTTTAACCCTAGTACTAGAAATACCTTATAGATTTACCCTAGTACTAGAAATATCTTATAGATTTACCGAGTGATAGAAATATCTTATAGATTTACCCTAGTACTAAAAATGTCTCATAGACTTACCAGAATACAAGAAATACCTTGTAATTTTGACCCTAGTGCTAGAAATATCTTACAGATTTAACCCTAGTACTAGAAATATCTCATAGATTTAATCCTAGTACTAGAAATATATCATAGATTTAACCCTAGTACTAGAAATACCTTAAAGATTTAACACTAGTACTAGAAATATCTTACAGATTTAACCCTAGTACTAGAAATATTTTAAAAATTTAATCCTAGTACTGATAGATTTACCCTAATACTAGAAATACCTTATAATTTTGAATCTAGTACTAGAAATATCTCATAGATTTAACCCTAGTACTAGAAATACCTTATAAATTTAACCCTAGTACTAAAATATCTCAGATTTAACCCTAGTACTAGAAATATCTTATAGATGTCACCCTCGTAATAGAAATATTTTATAGATTTAACGCTAGTACTAGATATATCTTATATATTTACACTAGTATTAGAAATATTTAACCATAGTACTAGAAATATCTTATAGATTTACAGTAGTACTAGAAATGCCTCATAGATTTAAACCTAGTATTAGATACCTTATAGATTTAACCATAGTACTAGAAATATTTTACCGATTTAATAATAGTACTAGAAATATCTCATAGATTTACCCTAATACTAGAAATATCTTATAGATTTAACCATAGTACTAGAAATATCTTATAGATTTAATCATAGTACTAGAAATATCTTACAGATTTAATCATAGTACTAGAAATATCTCATAGATTTAATCCTAGTACTAGAAATATATCATAGATTTAACCCTAGTACTAGAAATATCTTATAGATTTAATCCTAGTACTAGAAATATCTTACAGATTTAATCATAATACTAGAAATATCTCATAGATTTAATCCTAGTACTAGAAATATATCATAGATTTAAACCTAGTACTAGAAATATCTTACAGATTTAACCCTAGTACTAGAAATATTTTAAAGATTTAATCCTAGTACTTATAGATTTACGCTAATATTAGAAATATTTTATGGATTGAATACTAGCACTAGAAATATCTTATAGATTTAACCCTAGTACTAGAAATATCTTACAGATTTAACCTTAGTACTAGAAATATCTCATAGATTTACCCTAATACTAGAAATACCTTACAGATTTAACCCTAGTACTAGAAATATCTTATAGATTTAACCATAGTACTATAAATATCTTATAGATTTAATCATAGTACTAGAAATATGTTACAGATTTAATCATAGTACTAGAAATATCTCATAGATTTAATCCTAGTACTAGACATATATTACAGATTTAACCCTAGTACTAGAAATATCTTATAGATTTAACCCTAGTACTAGAAATACCTTATAGATTTAACACTAGTACTAGAAATATCTTATGGATTTACACGAGAGATAGAAATATCTTATAGATTTACCCGAGTAATAGAAATATCTTATAGATTTACCCTAGTACTAGAAATGTCTCATAGATTTACCAGAATACAAGAAATACCTTGTAATTTTGACCCTAGTGCTAGAAGTACCTTATAGACTTAATCCTAGTAATAGAAATATCTTATAGATTTAATCCTAGTACTAGAAATATCTTACAGATTTAACCCTAGTACTAGAACTATCTTATAGATTTAATCCTAGTATTAGAATTATCTTACAGATTTAATCATATTACTAGAAATATCTCATAGATTTAATCCTAGTACTAGAAATATATCATAGATTTAACCCTAGTACTAGAAATATCTTACCGATTTAACCCTAGTACTAGAAATATCTTATAGATTTAATCCTAGTACTAGAAATATCTTACAGATTTAATCATAGCACTAGAAATATCTCATAGATTTAATCCTAGTACTAGAAATATCTCATAGATTTAACCCTAGTACTAGAAATACCTTATAGATTTAACACTAGTCCTAGAAATATTTTACAGATTTAACCCTAGTACTAGAAATATTTTAAAGATTTAATCCTAGTACTTATAGATTTACCCTAGTACTAGAAATACCTTATAAATTTAACCCTAGTACTAAAATATCTTATAGATTTAACCCTAGTACTGGAAATATCTTACAGATTTACACTAGTACTAGAAATGCCTTATAGATTTAACTCTAGTAATTGAAATATCTTATGGATTTACACCTAGTGCTAGAAATATCTTATAGATTTAACCCTGGTTATAGAAATATTTAATAGATTTAACGCTAGTACTAGAATCATCTTATATATGCATTAGAAATATTTTACATATTTTACCATAGTACAAGAAATACCTTATAGCTTTAACCCTAGTACTAGAAATATCTTATAGATTTACCGAGTGATAGAAATATCTTATAGATTTACCCTAGTACTAAATATGTCTCATAGACTTACCAGAATACAAGAAATACCTTGTAATTTTGACCCTAGTGCTAGAAATACCTTATAGACTTAATCCTAGTACTAGAAATATCTCATAGATTTAACCATAGTACTAGAAATATATCATAGATTCAACCCTAGTACTAGAAATACCTTATAAATTTCACCATAGTACTAGAAATATATCATAGATTTATCCCTAGTACTAGAAATATCTTACAGATTTAACCCTAGTACTAGAAATATCTTATAGATTTAATCCTAGTACTAGAAATATGTTACAGATTTAATCATAGTACTAGAAATATCTCATAGATTTAATCCTTTTGCTAGAAATATCTCATAGATTTAATCCTAGTACTAGAAATATATCATAGATTTAACCCTAGTACTAGAATTACCTTATAGATTTAACACTAGTACTAGAAATATCTTACAGATTTAACCCTAGTACTAGAAATATATCATAGATTCAACCCTAGTACTAGAAATACCTTATAAATTTCACCATAGTACTAGAAATATATCATAGATTTATCCCTAGTACTAGAAATATCTTACAGATTTAACCCTAGTACTAGAAATATCTCATAGATTTAATCCTAGTACTAGAAATATATCATAGATTTAACCCTAGTACTAGAAATACCTTAAAGATTTAACACTAGTACTAGAAATATCTTACAGATTTAACCCTAGTACTAGAAATATTTTAAAAATTTAATCCTAGTACTGATAGATTTACCCTAATACTAGAAATACCTTATAATTTTGAATCTAGTACTAGAAATATCTCATAGATTTAACCCTAGTACTAGAAATACCTTATAAATTTAACCCTAGTACTAAAATATCTCAGATTTAACCCTAGTACTAGAAATATCTTATAGATGTCACCCTCGTAATAGAAATATTTTATAGATTTAACGCTAGTACTAGATATATCTTATATATTTACACTAGTATTAGAAATATTTAACCATAGTACTAGAAATATCTTATAGATTTACAGTAGTACTAGAAATGCCTCATAGATTTAAACCTAGTATTAGATACCTTATAGATTTAACCATAGTACTAGAAATATTTTACCGATTTAATAATAGTACTAGAAATATCTCATAGATTTACCCTAATACTAGAAATATCTTATAGATTTAACCATAGTACTAGAAATATCTTATAGATTTAATCATAGTACTAGAAATATCTTACAGATTTAATCATAGTACTAGAAATATCTCATAGATTTAATCCTAGTACTAGAAATATATCATAGATTTAACCCTAGTACTAGAAATATCTTATAGATTTAATCCTAGTACTAGAAATATCTTACAGATTTAATCATAATACTAGAAATATCTCATAGATTTAATCCTAGTACTAGAAATATATCATAGATTTAAACCTAGTACTAGAAATATCTTACAGATTTAACCCTAGTACTAGAAATATTTTAAAGATTTAATCCTAGTACTTATAGATTTACGCTAATATTAGAAATATTTTATGGATTGAATACTAGCACTAGAAATATCTTATAGATTTAACCCTAGTACTAGAAATATCTTACAGATTTAACCTTAGTACTAGAAATATCTCATAGATTTACCCTAATACTAGAAATACCTTACAGATTTAACCCTAGTACTAGAAATATCTTATAGATTTAACCATAGTACTATAAATATCTTATAGATTTAATCATAGTACTAGAAATATGTTACAGATTTAATCATAGTACTAGAAATATCTCATAGATTTAATCCTAGTACTAGACATATATTACAGATTTAACCCTAGTACTAGAAATATCTTATAGATTTAACCCTAGTACTAGAAATACCTTATAGATTTAACACTAGTACTAGAAATATCTTATGGATTTACACGAGAGATAGAAATATCTTATAGATTTACCCGAGTAATAGAAATATCTTATAGATTTACCCTAGTACTAGAAATGTCTCATAGATTTACCAGAATACAAGAAATACCTTGTAATTTTGACCCTAGTGCTAGAAGTACCTTATAGACTTAATCCTAGTAATAGAAATATCTTATAGATTTAATCCTAGTACTAGAAATATCTTACAGATTTAACCCTAGTACTAGAACTATCTTATAGATTTAATCCTAGTACTAGAATTATCTTACAGATTTAATCATAGTACTAGAAATATCTCATAGATTTAATCCTAGTACTAGAAATATATCATAGATTTAACCCTAGTACTAGAAATATCTTACCGATTTAACCCTAGTACTAGAAATATCTTATAGATTTAATCCTAGTACTAGAAATATCTTACAGATTTAATCATAGCACTAGAAATATCTCATAGATTTAATCCTAGTACTAGAAATATCTCATAGATTTAACCCTAGTACTAGAAATACCTTATAGATTTAACACTAGTCCTAGAAATATTTTACAGATTTAACCCTAGTACTAGAAATATTTTAAAGATTTAATCCTAGTACTTATAGATTTACCCTAGTACTAGAAATACCTTATAAATTTAACCCTAGTACTAAAATATCTTATAGATTTAACCCTAGTACTGGAAATATCTTACAGATTTACACTAGTACTAGAAATGCCTTATAGATTTAACTCTAGTAATTGAAATATCTTATGGATTTACACCTAGTGCTAGAAATATCTTATAGATTTAACCCTGGTTATAGAAATATTTAATAGATTTAACGCTAGTACTAGAATCATCTTATATATGCATTAGAAATATTTTACATATTTTACCATAGTACAAGAAATACCTTATAGCTTTAACCCTAGTACTAGAAATACCTTATAGATTTACCCTAGTACTAGAAATATCTTATAGATTTACCGAGTGATAGAAATATCTTATAGATTTACCCTAGTACTAAAAATGTCTCATAGACTTACCAGAATACAAGAAATACCTTGTAATTTTGACCCTAGTGCTAGAAATACCTTATAGACTTAATCCTAGTACAAGAAATATCTCATAGATTTAACCATAGTACTAGAAATATATCATAGATTCAACCCTAGTACTAGAAATACCTTATAAATTTCACCATAGTACTAGAAATATATCATAGATTTATCCCTAGTACTAGAAATATCTTACAGATTTAACCCTAGTACTAGAAATATCTTATAGATTTAATCCTAGTACTAGAAATATGTTACAGATTTAATCATAGTACTAGAAATATCTCATAGATTTAATCCTTTTGCTAGAAATATCTCATAGATTTAATCCTAGTACTAGAAATATATCATAGATTTAACCCTAGTACTAGAATTACCTTATAGATTTAACACTAGTACTAGAAATATCTTACAGATTTAACCCTAGTACTAGAAATATTTTAAAAATTTAATCCTAATACTGATAGATTTACCCTAATACTAGAAATACCTTATAATTTTGAATCTAGTACTAGAAATATCTCATAGATTTAACCCTAGTACTAGAAATACCTTATAAATTTAACCCTAGTACTAAAATATCTCATAGATTTAACCCTAGTACTAGAAATATCTTATAGATGTCACCCTCGTAATAGAAATATTTTATAGATTTAACGCTAGTACTAGATATATCTTATATATTTACACTAGTATTAGAAATATTTAACCATAGTACTAGAAATATCTTATATATTTACAGTAGTACTAGAAATGCCTCATAGATTTAAACCTAGTATTAGATACCTTATAGATTTAACCATAGTACTAGAATATTTTACCGATTTAATAATAGTACTAGAAATATCTCATAGATTTACACTAATACTAGAAATATCTTACAGATTTAATCATAGTACTAGAAATATCTCATAGATTTAATCCTAGTACTAGAAATATATCATAGATTTAACCCTAGTACTAGAAATATCTTATAGATTTAATCCTAGTACTAGAAATATCTTACAGATTTAATCATAATACTAGAAATATCTCATAGATTTAATCCTAGTACTAGAAATATATCATAGATTTAACCCTAGTACTAGAAATATCTTACAGATTTAACCCTAGTACTAGAAATATTTTAAAGATTTAATCCTAGTACTTATAGATTTACCCTAATACTAGAAATATTTTATGGATTGAATACTAGCACTAGAAATATCTTATAGATTTAACCCTAGTACTAGAAATATCTTACAGATTTAACCTTAGTACTAGAAATATCTCATAGATTTACCCTAATACTAGAAATACCTTACAGATTTAACCCTAGTACTAGAAATATCTTATAGATTTAACCATAGTACTAGAAATATCTTATAGATTTAATCATAGTACTAGAAATATGTTACAGATTTAATCATAGTACTAGAAATATCTCATAGATTTAATCCTAGTACTAGAAATATATTACAGATTTAACCCTAGTACTAGAAATATCTTATAGATTTAACCCTAGTACTAGAAATACATTATAGATTCAACCCTAGTACTAGAAATACCTTATAAATTTCACCATAGTACTAGAAATATATCATAGATTTAACCCTAGTACTAGAAATATCTTACAGATTTAACCCTAGTACTAGAAATATCTTATAGATTTAATCCTAGTACTAGAAATATCTTACAGATTTAATCATAGCACTAGAAATATCTCATAGATTTAATCCTAGTACTAGAAATATCTCATAGATTTAACCCTAGTACTAGAAATACCTTATAGATTTAACACTAGTCCTAGAAATATTTTACAGATTTAACCCTAGTACTAGAAATATTTTAAAGATTTAATCCTAGTACTTATAGATTTACCCTAGTACTAGAAATACCTTATAAATTTAACCCTAGTACTAAAATATCTTATAGATTTAACCCTAGTACTGGAAATATCTTACAGATTTACACTAGTACTAGAAATGCCTTATAGATTTAACTCTAGTAATTGAAATATCTTATGGATTTACACCTAGTGCTAGAAATATCTTATAGATTTAACCCTGGTTATAGAAATATTTAATAGATTTAACGCTAGTACTAGAATCATCTTATATATGCATTAGAAATATTTTACATATTTTACCATAGTACAAGAAATACCTTATAGCTTTAACCCTAGTACTAGAAATACCTTATAGATTTACCCTAGTACTAGAAATATCTTATAGATTTACCGAGTGATAGAAATATCTTATAGATTTACCCTAGTACTAAAAATGTCTCATAGACTTACCAGAATACAAGAAATACCTTGTAATTTTGACCCTAGTGCTAGAAATACCTTATAGACTTAATCCTAGTACTAGAAATATCTCATAGATTTAACCATAGTACTAGAAATATATCATAGATTCAACCCTAGTACTAGAAATATCTTATAGATTTAATCCTAGTACTAGAAATATGTTACAGATTTAATCATAGTACTAGAAATATCTCATAGATTTAATCCTTTTGCTAGAAATATCTCATAGATTTAATCCTAGTACTAGAAATATATCATAGATTTAACCCTAGTACTAGAATTAACTTATAGATTTAACACTAGTACTAGAAATATCTTACAGATTTAACCCTAGTACTAGAAATATTTTAAAAATTTAATCCTAATACTGATAGATTTACCCTAATACTAGAAATACCTTATAATTTTGAATCTAGTACTAGAAATATCTCATAGATTTAACCCTAGTACTAGAAATACCTTATAAATTTAACCCTAGTACTAAAATATCTCATAGATTTAACCCTAGTACTAGAAATATCTTATAGATGTCACCCTCGTAATAGAAATATTTTATAGATTTAACGCTAGTACTAGATATATCTTATATATTTACACTAGTATTAGAAATATTTAACCATAGTACTAGAAATATCTTATATATTTACAGTAGTACTAGAAATGCCTCATAGATTTAAACCTAGTATTAGATACCTTATAGATTTAACCATAGTACTAGACATATTTTACCGATTTAATAATAGTACTAGAAATATCTCATAGATTTACACTAATACTAGAAATATCTTACAGATTTAATCATAGTACTAGAAATATCTCATAGATTTAATCCTAGTACTAGAAATATATCATAGATTTAACCCTAGTACTAGAAATATCTCATAGATTTAATCCTAGTACTAGAAATATATCATAGATTTAACCCTAGTACTAGAAATATCTTACCGATTTAACCCTAGTACTAGAAATATCTCATAGATTTAATCCTAGTACTAGAAATATATCATAGATTTAACCCTAGTACTAGAAATATCTTACCGATTTAACCCTAGTACTAGAAATATCTTATAGATTTAATCCTAGTACTAGAAATATCTTACAGATTTAATCATAGCACTAGAAATATCTCATAGATTTAATCCTAGTACTAGAAATATCTCATAGATTTAACCCTAGTACTAGAAATACCTTATAGATTTAACACTAGTCCTAGAAATATTTTACAGATTTAACCCTAGTACTAGAAATATTTTAAAGATTTAATCCTAGTACTTATAGATTTACCCTAGTACTAGAAATACCTTATAAATTTAACCCTAGTACTAAAATATCTTATAGATTTAACCCTAGTACTGGAAATATCTTACAGATTTACACTAGTACTAGAAATGCCTTATAGATTTAACTCTAGTAATTGAAATATCTTATGGATTTACACCTAGTGCTAGAAATATCTTATAGATTTAACCCTGGTTATAGAAATATTTAATAGATTTAACGCTAATACTAGAATCATCTTATATATGCATTAGAAATATTTTACATATTTTACCATAGTACAAGAAATACCTTATAGCTTTAACCCTAGTACTAGAAATACCTTATAGATTTACCCTAGTACTAGAAATATCTTATAGATTTACCGAGTGATAGAAATATCTTATAGATTTACCCTAGTACTAAAAATGTCTCATAGACTTACCAGAATACAAGAAATACCTTGTAATTTTGACCCTAGTGCTAGAAATACCTTATAGACTTAATCCTAGTACTAGAAATATCTCATAGATTTAACCATAGTACTAGAAATATATCATAGATTCAACCCTAGTACTAGAAATATCTTATAGATTTAATCCTAGTACTAGAAATATGTTACAGATTTAATCATAGTACTAGAAATATCTCATAGATTTAATCCTTTTGCTAGAAATATCTCATAGATTTAATCCTAGTACTAGAAATATATCATAGATTTAACCCTAGTACTAGAATTAACTTATAGATTTAACACTAGTACTAGAAATATCTTACAGATTTAACCCTAGTACTAGAAATATTTTAAAAATTTAATCCTAATACTGATAGATTTACCCTAATACTAGAAATACCTTATAATTTTGAATCTAGTACTAGAAATATCTCATAGATTTAACCCTAGTACTAGAAATACCTTATAAATTTAACCCTAGTACTAAAATATCTCATAGATTTAACCCTAGTACTAGAAATATCTTATAGATGTCACCCTCGTAATAGAAATATTTTATAGATTTAACGCTAGTACTAGATATATCTTATATATTTACACTAGTATTAGAAATATTTAACCATAGTACTAGAAATATCTTATATATTTACAGTAGTACTAGAAATGCCTCATAGATTTAAACCTAGTATTAGATACCTTATAGATTTAACCATAGTACTAGACATATTTTACCGATTTAATAATAGTACTAGAAATATCTCATAGATTTACACTAATACTAGAAATATCTTACAGATTTAATCATAGTACTAGAAATATCTCATAGATTTAATCCTAGTACTAGAAATATATCATAGATTTAACCCTAGTACTAGAAATATCTCATAGATTTAATCCTAGTACTAGAAATATATCATAGATTTAACCCTAGTACTAGAAATATCTTACCGATTTAACCCTAGTACTAGAAATATCTCATAGATTTAATCCTAGTACTAGAAATATATCATAGATTTAACCCTAGTACTAGAAATATCTTACCGATTTAACCCTAGTACTAGAAATATCTTATAGATTTAATCCTAGTACTAGAAATATCTTACAGATTTAATCATAGCACTAGAAATATCTCATAGATTTAATCCTAGTACTAGAAATATCTCATAGATTTAACCCTAGTACTAGAAATACCTTATAGATTTAACACTAGTCCTAGAAATATTTTACAGATTTAACCCTAGTACTAGAAATATTTTAAAGATTTAATCCTAGTACTTATAGATTTACCCTAGTACTAGAAATACCTTATAAATTTAACCCTAGTACTAAAATATCTTATAGATTTAACCCTAGTACTGGAAATATCTTACAGATTTACACTAGTACTAGAAATGCCTTATAGATTTAACTCTAGTAATTGAAATATCTTATGGATTTACACCTAGTGCTAGAAATATCTTATAGATTTAACCCTGGTTATAGAAATATTTAATAGATTTAACGCTAATACTAGAATCATCTTATATATGCATTAGAAATATTTTACATATTTT
This sequence comes from Lampris incognitus, assembly GCF_029633865.1. Taxonomy (NCBI): domain Eukaryota; kingdom Metazoa; phylum Chordata; class Actinopteri; order Lampriformes; family Lampridae; genus Lampris; species Lampris incognitus. The sequence continues at coordinate 73,596,008 of NC_079214.1, forward strand.
ACCATAGTACAAGAAATACCTTATAGCTTTAACCCTAGTACTAGAAATATCTTATAGATTTACCGAGTGATAGAAATATCTTATAGATTTACCCTAGTACTAAAAATGTCTCATAGACTTACCAGAATACAAGAAATACCTTGTAATTTTGACCCTAGTGCTAGAAATACCTTATAGACTTAATCCTAGTACTAGAAATATCTCATAGATTTAACCATAGTACTAGAAATATATCATAGATTCAACCCTAGTACTAGAAATACCTTATAAATTTCACCATAGTACTAGAAATATATCATAGATTTATCCCTAGTACTAGAAATATCTTACAGATTTAACCCTAGTACTAGAAATATCTTATAGATTTAATCCTAGTACTAGAAATATGTTACAGATTTAATCATAGTACTAGAAATATCTCATAGATTTAATCCTTTTGCTAGAAATATCTCATAGATTTAATCCTAGTACTAGAAATATATCATAGATTTAACCCTAGTACTAGAATTACCTTATAGATTTAACACTAGTACTAGAAATATCTTACAGATTTAACCCTAGTACTAGAAATATTTTAAAAATTTAATCCTAATACTGATAGATTTACCCTAGTACTAGAAATACCTTATAATTTTGAATCTAGTACTAGAAATATCTCATAAATTTAACCCTAGTACTAAAATATCTCATAGATTTAACCCTAGTACTAGAAATATCTTATAGATGTCACCCTCGTAATAGAAATATTTTATAGATTTAACGCTAGTACTAGATATATCTTATATATTTACACTAGTATTAGAAATATTTAACCATAGTACTAGAAATATCTTATATATTTACAGTAGTACTAGAAATGCCTCATAGATTTAAACCTAGTATTAGATACCTTATAGATTTAACCATAGTACTAGACATATTTTACCGATTTAATAATAGTACTAGAAATATCTCATAGATTTACACTAATACTAGAAATATCTTACAGATTTAATCATAGTACTAGAAATATCTCATAGATTTAATCCTAGTACTAGAAATATATCATAGATTTAACCCTAGTACTAGAAATATCTTATAGATTTAATCCTAGTACTAGAAATATCTTACAGATTTAATCATAATACTAGAAATATCTCATAGATTTAATCCTAGTACTAGAAATATATCATAGATTTAACCCTAGTACTAGAAATATCTACAGATTTAACCCTAGTACTAGAAATATTTTAAAGATTTAATCCTAGTACTTATAGATTTACCCTAATACTAGAAATATTTTATGGATTGAATACTAGCACTAGAAATATCTTATAGATTTAACCCTAGTACTAGAAATATCTTACAGATTTAACCTTAGTACTAGAAATATCTCATAGATTTACCCTAATACTAGAAATACCTTACAGATTTAACCCTAGTACTAGAAATATCTTATAGATTTAACCATAGTACTAGAAATATCTTATAGATTTAATCATAGTACTAGAAATATGTTACAGATTTAATCATAGTACTAGAAATATATTACAGATTTAACCCTAGTACTAGAAATATCTTATAGATTTAACCCTAGTACTAGAAATACATTATAGATTCAACCCTAGTACTAGAAATACCTTATAAATTTCACCATAGTACTAGAAATATATCATAGATTTAACCCTAGTACTAGAAATATCTTACAGATTTAACCCTAGTACTAGAAATATCTTATAGATTTAATCCTAGTACTAGAAATATGTTGCAGATTTAATCATAGTACTAGAAATATCTCATAGATTTAATCCTTTTGCTAGAAATATCTCATAGATTTAATCCTAGTACTTATAGATTTACCCTAGTACTAGAAATACCTTATAAATTTAACCCTAGTACTAAAATATCTCATAGATTTAACCCTAGTACTGGAAATATCTTACAGATTTACACTAGTACTAGAAATGCCTTATAGATTTAACTCTAGTAATTGAAATATCTTATGGATTTACACCTAGTGCTAGAAATATCTTATAGATTTAACCCTGGTAATAGAAATATTTAATAGATTTAACGCTAGTACCAGAATCATCTTATATATGCATTAGAAATATTTTACATATTTTACCATAGTACAAGAGATACCTTATAGCTTTAACCCTAGTACTAGAAATACCTTATAGATTTACCCTAGTACTAGAAATATCTTATAGATTTACCGAGTGATAGAAATATCTTATAGATTTACCCTAGTACTAAAAATGTCTCATAGACTTACCAGAATACAAGAAATACCTTGTAATTTTGACCCTAGTGCTAGAAATACCTTATAGACTTAATCCTAGTACTAGAAATATCTCATAGATTTAACCATAGTACTAGAAATATATCATAGATTCAACCCTAGTACTAGAAATACCTTATAAATTTCACCATAGTACTAGAAATATATCATAGATTTATCCCTAGTACTAGAAATATCTTACAGATTTAACCCTAGTACTAGAAATATCTTATAGATTTAATCCTAGTACTAGAAATATGTTACAGATTTAATCATAGTACTAGAAATATCTCATAGATTTAATCCTTTTGCTAGAAATATCTCATAGATTTAATCCTAGTACTAGAAATATATCATAGATTTAACCCTAGTACTAGAATTACCTTATAGATTTAACACTAGTACTAGAAATATCTTACAGATTTAACCCTAGTACTAGAAATATTTTAAAAATTTAATCCTAATACTGATAGATTTACCCTAATACTAGAAATACCTTATAATTTTGAATCTAGTACTAGAAATATCTCATAGATTTAACCCTAGTACTAGAAATACCTTATAAATTTAACCCTAGTACTAAAATATCTCATAGATTTAACCCTAGTACTAGAAATATCTTATAGATGTCACCCTCGTAATAGAAATATTTTATAGATTTAACGCTAGTACTAGATATATCTTATATATTTACACTAGTATTAGAAATATTTAACCATAGTACTAGAAATATCTTATATATTTACAGTAGTACTAGAAATGCCTCATAGATTTAAACCTAGTATTAGATACCTTATAGATTTAACCATAGTACTAGACATATTTTACCGATTTAATAATAGTACTAGAAATATCTCATAGATTTACACTAATACTAGAAATATCTTACAGATTTAATCATAGTACTAGAAATATCTCATAGATTTAATCCTAGTACTAGAAATATATCATAGATTTAACCCTAGTACTAGAAATATCTTATAGATTTAATCCTAGTACTAGAAATATCTTACAGATTTAATCATAATACTAGAAATATCTCATAGATTTAATCCTAGTACTAAAAATATATCATAGATTTAACCCTAGTACTAGAAATATCTTACAGATTTAACCCTAGTACTAGAAATATTTTAAAGATTTAATCCTAGTACTTATAGATTTACCCTAATACTAGAAATATTTTATGGATTGAATACTAGCACTAGAAATATCTTATAGATTTAACCCTAGTACTAGAAATATCTTACAGATTTAACCTTAGTACTAGAAATATCTCATAGATTTACCCTAATACTAGAAATACCTTACAGATTTAACCCTAGTACTAGAAATATCTTATAGATTTAACCATAGTACTAGAAATATCTTATAGATTTAATCATAGTACTAGAAATATGTTACAGATTTAATCATAGTACTAGAAATATCTCATAGATTTAATCCTAGTACTAGAAATATATTACAGATTTAACCCTAGTACTAGAAATATCTTATAGATTTAACCCTAGTACTAGAAATACATTATAGATTCAACCCTAGTACTAGAAATACCTTATAAATTTCACCATAGTACTAGAAATATCTCATAGATTTAATCATAGTACTAGAAATATGTTACAGATTTAATCATAGTACTAGAAATATCTCATAGATTTAATCCTAGTACTAGAAATATATTACAGATTTAACCCTAGTACTAGAAATATCTTATAGATTTAACCCTAGTACTAGAAATACATTATAGATTCAACCCTAGTACTAGAAATACCTTATAAATTTCACCATAGTACTAGAAATATATCATAGATTTAACCCTAGTACTAGAAATATCTTACAGATTTAACCCTAGTACTAGAAATATCTTATAGATTTAATCCTAGTACTAGAAATATGTTACAGATTTAATCATAGTACTAGAAATATCTCATAGATTTAATCCTTTTGCTAGAAATATCTCATAGATTTAATCCTAGTACTTATAGATTTACCCTAGTACTAGAAATACCTTATAAATTTAACCCTAGTACTAAAATATCTCATAGATTTAACCCTAGTACTGGAAATATCTTACAGATTTACACTAGTACTAGAAATGCCTTATAGATTTAACTCTAGTAATTGAAATATCTTATGGATTTACACCTAGTGCTAGAAATATCTTATAGATTTAACCCTGGTAATAGAAATATTTAATAGATTTAACGCTAGTACCAGAATCATCTTATATATGCATTAGAAATATTTTACATATTTTACCATAGTACAAGAGATACCTTATAGCTTTAACCCTAGTACTAGAAATACCTTATAGATTTACCCTAGTACTAGAAATATCTTATAGATTTACCGAGTGATAGAAATATCTTATAGATTTACCCTAGTACTAAAAATGTCTCATAGACTTACCAGAATACAAGAAATACCTTGTAATTTTGACCCTAGTGCTAGAAATACCTTATAGACTTAATCCTAGTACTAGAAATATCTCATAGATTTAACCATAGTACTAGAAATATATCATAGATTCAACCCTAGTACTAGAAATACCTTATAAATTTCACCATAGTACTAGAAATATATCATAGATTTATCCCTAGTACTAGAAATATCTTACAGATTTAACCCTAGTACTAGAAATATCTTATAGATTTAATCCTAGTACTAGAAATATGTTACAGATTTAATCATAGTACTAGAAATATCTCATAGATTTAATCCTTTTGCTAGAAATATCTCATAGATTTAATCCTAGTACTAGAAATATATCATAGATTTAACCCTAGTACTAGAATTACCTTATAGATTTAACACTAGTACTAGAAATATCTTACAGATTTAACCCTAGTACTAGAAATATTTTAAAAATTTAATCCTAATACTGATAGATTTACCCTAATACTAGAAACACCTTATAATTTTGAATCTAGTACTAGAAATATCTCATAGATTTAACCCTAGTACTAGAAATACCTTATAAATTTAACCCTAGTACTAAAATATCTCATAGATTTAACCCTAGTACTAGAAATATCTTATAGATGTCACCCTCGTAATAGAAATATTTTATAGATTTAACGCTAGTACTAGATATATCTTATATATTTACACTAGTATTAGAAATATTTAACCATAGTACTAGAAATATCTTATATATTTACAGTAGTACTAGAAATGCCTCATAGATTTAAACCTAGTATTAGATACCTTATAGATTTAACCATAGTACTAGACATATTTTACCGATTTAATAATAGTACTAGAAATATCTCATAGATTTACACTAATACTAGAAATATCTTACAGATTTAATCATAGTACTAGAAATATCTCATAGATTTAATCCTAGTACTAGAAATATATCATAGATTTAACCCTAGTACTAGAAATATCTTATAGATTTAATCCTAGTACTAGAAATATCTTACAGATTTAATCATAATACTAGAAATATCTCATAGATTTAATCCTAGTACTAGAAATATATCATAGATTTAACCCTAGTACTAGAAATATCTTACAGATTTAACCCTAGTACTAGAAATATTTTAAAGATTTAATCCTAGTACTTATAGATTTACCCTAATACTAGAAATATTTTATGGATTGAATACTAGCACTAGAAATATCTTATAGATTTAACCCTAGTACTAGAAATATCTTACAGATTTAACCTTAGTACTAGAAATATCTCATAGATTTACCCTAATACTAGAAATACCTTACAGATTTAACCCTAGTACTAGAAATATCTTATAGATTTAACCATAGTACTAGAAATATCTTATAGATTTAATCATAGTACTAGAAATATGTTACAGATTTAATCATAGTACTAGAAATATCTCATAGATTTAATCCTAGTACTAGAAATATATTACAGATTTAACCCTAGTACTAGAAATATCTTATAGATTTAACCCTAGTACTAGAAATACATTATAGATTCAACCCTAGTACTAGAAATACCTTATAAATTTCACCATAGTACTAGAAATATATCATAGATTTAACCCTAGTACTAGAAATATCTTACAGATTTAACCCTAGTACTAGAAATATCTTATAGATTTAATCCTAGTACTAGAAATATGTTACAGATTTAATCATAGTACTAGAAATATCTCATAGATTTAATCCTTTTGCTAGAAATATCTCATAGATTTAATCCTAGTACTTATAGATTTACCCTAGTACTAGAAATACCTTATAAATTTAACCCTAGTACTAAAATATCTCATAGATTTAACCCTAGTACTGGAAATATCTTACAGATTTACACTAGTACTAGAAATGCCTTATAGATTTAACTCTAGTAATTGAAATATCTTATGGATTTACACCTAGTGCTAGAAATATCTTATAGATTTAACCCTGGTAATAGAAATATTTAATAGATTTAACGCTAGTACCAGAATCATCTTATATATGCATTAGAAATATTTTACATATTTTACCATAGTACAAGAGATACCTTATAGCTTTAACCCTAGTACTAGAAATACCTTATAGATTTACCCTAGTACTAGAAATATCTTATAGATTTACCGAGTGATAGAAATATCTTATAGATTTACCCTAGTACTAAAAATGTCTCATAGACTTACCAGAATACAAGAAATACCTTGTAATTTTGACCCTAGTGCTAGAAATACCTTATAGACTTAATCCTAGTACTAGAAATATCTCATAGATTTAACCATAGTACTAGAAATATATCATAGATTCAACCCTAGTACTAGAAATACCTTATAAATTTCACCATAGTACTAGAAATATATCATAGATTTATCCCTAGTACTAGAAATATCTTACAGATTTAACCCTAGTACTAGAAATATCTTATAGATTTAATCCTAGTACTAGAAATATGTTACAGATTTAATCATAGTACTAGAAATATCTCATAGATTTAATCCTTTTGCTAGAAATATCTCATAGATTTAATCCTAGTACTAGAAATATATCATAGATTTAACCCTAGTACTAGAATTACCTTATAGATTTAACACTAGTACTAGAAATATCTTACAGATTTAACCCTAGTACTAGAAATATTTTAAAAATTTAATCCTAATACTGATAGATTTACCCTAATACTAGAAATACCTTATAATTTTGAATCTAGTACTAGAAATATCTCATAGATTTAACCCTAGTACTAGAAATACCTTATAAATTTAACCCTAGTACTAAAATATCTCATAGATTTAACCCTAGTACTAGAAATATCTTATAGATGTCACCCTCGTAATAGAAATATTTTATAGATTTAACGCTAGTACTAGATATATCTTATATATTTACACTAGTATTAGAAATATTTAACCATAGTACTAGAAATATCTTATATATTTACAGTAGTACTAGAAATGCCTCATAGATTTAAACCTAGTATTAGATACCTTATAGATTTAACCATAGTACTAGACATATTTTACCGATTTAATAATAGTACTAGAAATATCTCATAGATTTACACTAATACTAGAAATATCTTACAGATTTAATCATAGTACTAGAAATATCTCATAGATTTAATCCTAGTACTAGAAATATATCATAGATTTAACCCTAGTACTAGAAATATCTTATAGATTTAATCCTAGTACTAGAAATATCTTACAGATTTAATCATAATACTAGAAATATCTCATAGATTTAATCCTAGTACTAGAAATATATCATAGATTTAACCCTAGTACTAGAAATATCTTACAGATTTAACCCTAGTACTAGAAATATTTTAAAGATTTAATCCTAGTACTTATAGATTTACCCTAATACTAGAAATATTTTATGGATTGAATACTAGCACTAGAAATATCTTATAGATTTAACCCTAGTACTAGAAATATCTTACAGATTTAACCTTAGTACTAGAAATATCTCATAGATTTACCCTAATACTAGAAATACCTTACAGATTTAACCCTAGTACTAGAAATATCTTATAGATTTAACCATAGTACTAGAAATATCTTATAGATTTAATCATAGTACTAGAAATATGTTACAGATTTAATCATAGTACTAGAAATATCTCATAGATTTAATCCTAGTACTAGAAATATATTACAGATTTAACCCTAGTACTAGAAATATCTTATAGATTTAACCCTAGTACTAGAAATACATTATAGATTCAACCCTAGTACTAGAAATACCTTATAAATTTCACCATAGTACTAGAAATATATCATAGATTTAACCCTAGTACTAGAAATATCTTACAGATTTAACCCTAGTACTAGAAATATCTTATAGATTTAATCCTAGTACTAGAAATATGTTACAGATTTAATCATAGTACTAGAAATATCTCATAGATTTAATCCTTTTGCTAGAAATATCTCATAGATTTAATCCTAGTACTTATAGATTTACCCTAGTACTAGAAATACCTTATAAATTTAAACCTAGTACTAAAATATCTCATAGATTTAACCCTAGTACTGGAAATATCTTACAGATTTACACTAGTACTAGAAATGCCTTATAGATTTAACTCTAGTAATTGAAATATCTTATGGATTTACACCTAGTGCTAGAAATATCTTATAGATTTAACCCTGGTAATAGAAATATTTAATAGATTTAACGCTAGTACCAGAATCATCTTATATATGCATTAGAAATATTTTACATATTTTACCATAGTACAAGAGATACCTTATAGCTTTAACCCTAGTACTAGAAATACCTTATAGATTTACCCTAGTACTAGAAATATCTTATAGATTTACCGAGTGTTAGAAATATCTTATAGATTTACCCTAGTACTAAAAATGTCTCATAGACTTACCAGAATACAAGAAATACCTTGTAATTTTGACCCTAGTGCTAGAAATACCTTATAGACTTAATCCTAGTACTAGAAATATCTCATAGATTTAACCATAGTACTAGAAATATATCATAGATTCAACCCTAGTACTAGAAATACCTTATAAATTTCACCATAGTACTAGAAATATATCATAGATTTATCCCTAGTACTAGAAATATCTTACAGATTTAACCCTAGTACTAGAAATATCTTATAGATTTAATCCTAGTACTAGAAATATGTTACAGATTTAATCATAGTACTAGAAATATCTCATAGATTTAATCCTTTTGCTAGAAATATCTCATAGATTTAATCCTAGTACTAGAAATATATCATAGATTTAACCCTAGTACTAGAATTACCTTATAGATTTAACACTAGTACTAGAAATATCTTACAGATTTAACCCTAGTACTAGAAATATTTTAAAAATTTAATCCTAATACTGATAGATTTACCCTAATACTAGAAATACCTTATAATTTTGAATCTAGTACTAGAAATATCTCATAGATTTAACCCTAGTACTAGAAATACCTTATAAATTTAACCCTAGTACTAAAATATCTCATAGATTTAACCCTAGTACTAGAAATATCTTATAGATGTCACCCTCGTAATAGAAATATTTTATAGATTTAACGCTAGTACTAGATATATCTTATATATTTACACTAGTATTAGAAATATTTAACCATAGTACTAGAAATATCTTATATATTTACAGTAGTACTAGAAATGCCTCATAGATTTAAACCTAGTATTAGATACCTTATAGATTTAACCATAGTACTAGACATATTTTACCGATTTAATAATAGTACTAGAAATATCTCATAGATTTACACTAATACTAGAAATATCTTACAGATTTAATCATAGTACTAGAAATATCTCATAGATTTAATCCTAGTACTAGAAATATATCATAGATTTAACCCTAGTACTAGAAATATCTTATAGATTTAATCCTAGTACTAGAAATATCTTACAGATTTAATCATAATACTAGAAATATCTCATAGATTTAATCCTAGTACTAGAAATATATCATAGATTTAACCCTAGTACTAGAAATATCTTACAGATTTAACCCTAGTACTAGAAATATTTTAAAGATTTAATCCTAGTACTTATAGATTTACCCTAATACTAGAAATATTTTATGGATTGAATACTAGCACTAGAAATATCTTATAGATTTAACCCTAGTACTAGAAATATCTTACAGATTTAACCTTAGTACTAGAAATATCTCATAGATTTACCCTAATACTAGAAATACCTTACAGATTTAACCCTAGTACTAGAAATATCTTATAGATTTAACCATAGTACTAGAAATATCTTATAGATTTAATCATAGTACTAGAAATATGTTACAGATTTAATCATAGTACTAGAAATATCTCATAGATTTAATCCTAGTACTAGAAATATATTACAGATTTAACCCTAGTACTAGAAATATCTTATAGATTTAACCCTAGTACTAGAAATACATTATAGATTCAACCCTAGTACTAGAAATACCTTATAAATTTCACCATAGTACTAGAAATATATCATAGATTTAACCCTAGTACTAGAAATATCTTACAGATTTAACCCTAGTACTAGAAATATCTTATAGATTTAATCCTAGTACTAGAAATATGTTACAGATTTAATCATAGTACTAGAAATATCTCATAGATTTAATCCTTTTGCTAGAAATATCTCATAGATTTAATCCTAGTACTTATAGATTTACCCTAGTACTAGAAATACCTTATAAATTTAACCCTAGTACTAAAATATCTCATAGATTTAACCCTAGTACTGGAAATATCTTACAGATTTACACTAGTACTAGAAATGCCTTATAGATTTAACTCTAGTAATTGAAATATCTTATGGATTTACACCTAGTGCTAGAAATATCTTATAGATTTAACCCTGGTAATAGAAATATTTAATAGATTTAACGCTAGTACCAGAATCATCTTATATATGCATTAGAAATATTTTACATATTTTACCATAGTACAAGAGATACCTTATAGCTTTAACCCTAGTACTAGAAATACCTTATAGATTTACCCTAGTACTAGAAATATCTTATAGATTTACCGAGTGTTAGAAATATCTTATAGATTTACCCTAGTACTAAAAATGTCTCATAGACTTACCAGAATACAAGAAATACCTTGTAATTTTGACCCTAGTGCTAGAAATACCTTATAGACTTAATCCTAGTACTAGAAATATCTCATAGATTTAACCATAGTACTAGAAATATATCATAGATTCAACCCTAGTACTAGAAATACCTTATAAATTTCACCATAGTACTAGAAATATATCATAGATTTAACCCTAGTACTAGAAATATCTTACAGATTTAACCCTAGTACTAGAAATATCTTATAGATTTAATCCTAGTACTAGAAATATGTTACAGATTTAATCATAGTACTAGAAATATCTCATAGATTTAACCCTAGTACTAGAAATACCTTATAGATTTAACACTAGTACTAGAAATATCTTACAGATTTAACCCTAGTACTAGAAATATTTTAAAAATTTAATCCTAATACTGATAGATTTACCCTAATACTAGAAATACCTTATAATTTTGAATCTAGTACTAGAAATATCTCATAGATTTAACCCTAGTACTAGAAATACCTTATAAATTTAACCCTAGTACTAAAATATCTCATAGATTTAACCCTAGTACTAGAAATATCTTACAGATGTCACCCTCGTAATAGAAATATTTTATAGATTTAACGCTAGTACTAGATATATCTTATATATTTACACTAGTATTAGAAATATTTAACCATAGTACTAGAAATATCTTATAGATTTACAGTAGTACTAGAAATGCCTTATAGATTTAAACCTAGTATTAGATATCTGATAGATTTAATCCTAGTACTAGAAATATCTTATAGATTTAACCATAGTACTAGAAATATCTTATAGATTTAATCATAGTACTAGAAATATCTTACAGATTTAATCATAGTACTAGAAATATCTCATAGATTTAATCCTAGTACTAGAAATATATCATAGATTTAACCCTAGTACTAGAAATATCTTATAGATTTAATCCTAGTACTAGAAATATCTTACAGATTTAATCATAATACTAGAAATATCTCATAGATTTAATCCTAGTACTAGAAATATATTACAGATTTAACCCTAGTACTAGAAATATCTTATAGATTTAACCCTAGTACTAGAAATACCTTATAGATTTAACACTAGTACTAGAAATATCTTATGGATTTACACGAGAGATAGAAATATCTTATAGATTTACCCGAGTAATCGAAATATCTTATAGATTTACCCTAGTACTAGATGTGTCTCATAGATTTACCAGAATACAAGAAATACCTTGTAATTTTGACCCTAGTGCTAGAAATATCTTATAGATGTCACCCTCGTAATAGAAATATTTTATAGATTTAACGCTAGTACTAGATATATCTTATATATTTACACTAGTATTAGAAATATTTAACCATAGTACTAGAAATATCTTATAGATTTACAGTAGTACTAGAAATGCCTTATAGATTTAAACCTAGTATTAGATACCTTATAGATTTACCCTAGTACTAGAAATGTCTCATAGATTTACCAGAATACAAGAAATACCTTGTAATTTTGACCCTAGTGCTAGAAGTACCTTATAGAGTTAATCCTTGTAATAGAAATATCTTATAGATTTAATCCTAGTACTAGAAAAATCTTACAGATTTAACCCTAGTACTAGAACTATCTTATAGATTTAATCCTAGTACTAGAAATATCTTACAGATTTAATCATAGTACTAGAAATATCTCATAGATTTAATCCTAGTACTAGAAATATATCATAGATTTAACCCTAGTACTAGAAATATCTTACCGATTTAACCCTAGTACTAGAAATATCTTATAGATTTAATCCTAGTACTAGAAATATCTTACAGATTTAATCATAGCACTAGAAATATCTCATAGATTTAATCCTAGTACTAGAAATATCTCATAGATTTAACCTTAGTACTAGAAATATCTCATAGATTTACCCTAATACTAGAAATACCTTACAGATTTAACCCTAGTACTAGAAATATCTTATAGATTTAACCCTAGTACTAGAAATATCTTATAGATGTCACCCTCGTAATAGAAATATTTTATAGATTTAACGCTAGTACTAGATACATCTTATATATTTACACTAGTATTAGAAATATTTAACCATAGTACTAGAAATATCTTATAGATTTACAGTAGTACTAGAAATGCCTTATAGATTTAACCCTAGTAATTGAAATATCTTATGGATTTACACCTAGTGCTAGAAATATCTTATAGATTTAACCCTGGTAATAGAAATATTTAATAGATTTAACGCTAGCACTAGAATCATCTTATATATGTATTAGAAATATTTTACATATTTTACCATAGTACAAGAAATACCTTATAGCTTTAACCCTAGTACTAGAAATATTTTAAAAATTTAATCCTAATACTGATAGATTTACCCTAATACTAGAAATACCTTATAATTTTGAATCTAGTACTAGAAATATCTCATAGATTTAACCCTAGTACTAGAAATACCTTATAAATTTAACCCTAGTACTAAAATATCTCATAGATTTAACCCTAGTACTAGAAATATCTTACAGATGTCACCCTCGTAATAGAAATATTTTATAGATTTAACGCTAGTACTAGATATATCTTATATATTTACACTAGTATTAGAAATATTTAACCATAGTACTAGAAATATCTTATAGATTTACAGTAGTACTAGAAATGCCTTATAGATTTAAACCTAGTATTAGATATCTGATAGATTTAATCCTAGTACTAGAAATATCTTATAGATTTAACCATAGTACTAGAAATATCTTATAGATTTAATCATAGTACTAGAAATATCTTACAGATTTAATCATAGTACTAGAAATATCTCATAGATTTAATCCTAGTACTAGAAATATATCATAGATTTAACCCTAGTACTAGAAATATCTTATAGATTTAATCCTAGTACTAGAAATATCTTACAGATTTAATCATAATACTAGAAATATCTCATAGATTTAATCCTAGTACTAGAAATATATTACAGATTTAACCCTAGTACTAGAAATATCTTATAGATTTAACCCTAGTACTAGAAATACCTTATAGATTTAACACTAGTACTAGAAATATCTTATGGATTTACACGAGAGATAGAAATATCTTATAGATTTACCCGAGTAATCGAAATATCTTATAGATTTACCCTAGTACTAGATGTGTCTCATAGATTTACCAGAATACAAGAAATACCTTGTAATTTTGACCCTAGTGCTAGAAATATCTTATAGATGTCACCCTCGTAATAGAAATATTTTATAGATTTAACGCTAGTACTAGATATATCTTATATATTTACACTAGTATTAGAAATATTTAACCATAGTACTAGAAATATCTTATAGATTTACAGTAGTACTAGAAATGCCTTATAGATTTAAACCTAGTATTAGATACCTTATAGATTTACCCTAGTACTAGAAATGTCTCATAGATTTACCAGAATACAAGAAATACCTTGTAATTTTGACCCTAGTGCTAGAAGTACCTTATAGAGTTAATCCTTGTAATAGAAATATCTTATAGATTTAATCCTAGTACTAGAAATATCTTACAGATTTAATCATAGTACTAGAAATATCTCATAGATTTAATCCTAGTACTAGAAATATATCATAGATTTAACCCTAGTACTAGAAATATCTTACCGATTTAACCCTAGTACTAGAAATATCTTATAGATTTAATCCTAGTACTAGAAATATCTTACAGATTTAATCATAGCACTAGAAATATCTCATAGATTTAATCCTAGTACTAGAAATATCTCATAGATTTAACCTTAGTACTAGAAATATCTCATAGATTTACCCTAATACTAGAAATACCTTACAGATTTAACCCTAGTACTAGAAATATCTTATAGATTTAACCCTAGTACTAGAAATATCTTATAGATGTCACCCTCGTAATAGAAATATTTTATAGATTTAACGCTAGTACTAGATACATCTTATATATTTACACTAGTATTAGAAATATTTAACCATAGTACTAGAAATATCTTATAGATTTACAGTAGTACTAGAAATGCCTTATAGATTTAACCCTAGTAATTGAAATATCTTATGGATTTACACCTAGTGCTAGAAATATCTTATAGATTTAACCCTGGTAATAGAAATATTTAATAGATTTAACGCTAGCACTAGAATCATCTTATATATGTATTAGAAATATTTTACATATTTTACCATAGTACAAGAAATACCTTATAGCTTTAACCCTAGTACTAGAAATACCTTATAGATTTACCCTAGTACTAGAAATATCTTATAGATTTACCGAGTGATAGAAATATCTTATAGATTTACCCTAGTACTAAAAATGTCTCATAGATTTACCAGAATACAAGAAATACCTTGTAATTTTGACCCTAGTGCTAGAAATACCTTATAGACTTAATCCTAGTACTAGAAATATCTCATAGATTTAACCATAGTACTAGAAATATATCATAGATTCAACCGTAGTACTAGAAATACCTTATAAATTTCACCATAGTACTAGAAATATATCATAGATTTAACCCTAGTACTAGAAATATCTTACAGATTTAACCCTAGTACTAGAAATATCTTATAGATTTAATCCTAGTACTAGAAATATGTTACAGATTTAATCATAGTACTAGAAATATCTCATATATTTAATCCTTTTGCTAGAAATATCTCATAGATTTAATCCTAGTACTAGAAATATATCATAGATTTAACCCTAGTACTAGAAATACCTTATAGATTTAACACTAGTACTAGAAATATCTTACAGATTTAACACTAGTACTAGAAATATCTTATGGATTTACACGAGAGATAGAAATATCTTATAGATTTACCCGAGTAATAGAAATATCTTATAGATTTACCCTAGTACTAGAAATGTCTCATAGATTTACCAGAATACAAGAAATACCTTGTAATTTTGACCCTAGTGCTAGAAGTACCTTATAGAGTTAATCCTTGTAATAGAAATATCTTATAGATTTAATCCTAGTACTAGAAATATCTTACAGATTTAACCCTAGTACTAGAACTATCTTATAGATTTAATCCTACTACTAGAAATATCTTACAGATTTAACCATAGTACTAGAAATATCTTATAGATTTAATCATAGTACTAGAAATATCTTACAGATTTAATCATAGTACTAGAAATATCTCATAGATTTAATCCTAGTACTAGAAATATATCATAGATTTAACCCTAGTACTAGAAATATCTTATAGATTTAATCCTAGTACTAGAAATATCTTACAGATTTAATCATAATACTAGAAATATCTCATAGATTTAATCCTAGTACTAGAAATATATTACAGATTTAACCCTAGTACTATAAATATCTTATAGATTTAACCCTAGTACTAGAAATACCTTATAGATTTAACACTAGTACTAGAAATATCTTATGGATTTACACGAGAGATAGAAATATCTTATAGATTTACCCGAGTAATAGAAATATCTTATGGATTTACCCTAGTACTAGAAATGTCTCATAGATTTACCAGAATACAAGAAATACCTTGTAATTTTGACCCTAGTGCTAGAAATATCTTATAGATGTCACCCTCGTAATAGAAATATTTAATAGATTTAACGCTAGCACTAGAATCATCTTATATATGTATTAGAAATATTTTACATATTTTACCATAGTACAAGAAATACCTTATAGCTTTAACCCTAGTACTAGAAATACCTTATAGATTTACCCTAGTACTAGAAATATCTTATAGATTTACCGAGTGATAGAAATATCTTATAGATTTACCCTAGTACTAAAAATGTCTCATAGATTTACCAGAATACAAGAAATACCTTGTAATTTTGACCCTAGTGCTAGAAATACCTTATAGACTTAATCCTAGTACTAGAAATATCTCATAGATTTAACCATAGTACTAGAAATATATCATAGATTCAACCGTAGTACTAGAAATACCTTATAAATTTCACCATAGTACTAGAAATATATCATAGATTTAACCCTAGTACTAGAAATATCTTACAGATTTAACCCTAGTACTAGAAATATCTTATAGATTTAATCCTAGTACTAGAAATATGTTACAGATTTAATCATAGTACTAGAAATATCTCATATATTTAATCCTTTTGCTAGAAATATCTCATAGATTTAATCCTAGTACTAGAAATATATCATAGATTTAACCCTAGTACTAGAAATACCTTATAGATTTAACACTAGTACTAGAAATATCTTACAGATTTAACACTAGTACTAGAAATATCTTATGGATTTACACGAGAGATAGAAATATCTTATAGATTTACCCGAGTAATAGAAATATCTTATAGATTTACCCTAGTACTAGAAATGTCTCATAGATTTACCAGAATACAAGAAATACCTTGTAATTTTGACCCTAGTGCTAGAAGTACCTTATAGAGTTAATCCTTGTAATAGAAATATCTTATAGATTTAATCCTAGTACTAGAAATATCTTACAGATTTAACCCTAGTACTAGAACTATCTTATAGATTTAATCCTACTACTAGAAATATCTTACAGATTTAACCATAGTACTAGAAATATCTTATAGATTTAATCATAGCACTAGAAATATCTTACAGATTTAATCATAGTACTAGAAATATCTCATAGATTTAATCCTAGTACTAGAAATATATCATAGATTTAACCCTAGTACTAGAAATATCTTATAGATTTAATCCTAGTACTAGAAATATCTTACAGATTTAATCATAATACTAGAAATATCTCATAGATTTAATCCTAGTACTAGAAATATATTACAGATTTAACCCTAGTACTAGAAATATCTTATAGATTTAACCCTAGTACTAGAAATACCGTATAGATTTAACACTAGTACTAGAAATATCTTATGGATTTACACGAGAGATAGAAATATCTTATAGATTTACCCGAGTAATAGAAATATCTTATGGATTTACCCTAGTACTAGAAATGTCTCATAGATTTACCAGAATACAAGAAATACCTTGTAATTTTGACCCTAGTGCTAGAAATATCTTATAGATGTCACCCTCGTAATAGAAATATTTTATAGATTTAACGCTAGTACTAGATATATCTTATATATTTACACTAGTATTAGAAATATTTAACCATAGTACTAGAAATATCTTATAGATTTACAGTAGTACTAGAAATGCCTTATAGATTTAAACCTAGTATTAGATACCTTATAGATTTACCCTAGTACTAGAAATGTCTCATAGATTTACCAGAATACAAGAAATACCTTGTAATTTTGACCCTAGTGCTAGAAGTACCTTATAGAGTTAATCCTTGTAATAGAAATATCTTATAGATTTAATCCTAGTACTAGAAAAATCTTACAGATTTAACCCTAGTACTAGAACTATCTTATAGATTTAATCCTAGTACTAGAAATATCTTACAGATTTAATCATAGTACTAGAAATATCTCATAGATTTAATCCTAGTACTAGAAATATATCATAGATTTAACCCTAGTACTAGAAATATCTTACCGATTTAACCCTAGTACTAGAAATATCTTATAGATTTAATCCTAGTACTAGAAATATCTTACAGATTTAATCATAGCACTAGAAATATCTCATAGATTTAATCCTAGTACTAGAAATATCTCATAGATTTAACCTTAGTACTAGAAATATCTCATAGATTTACCCTAATACTAGAAATACCTTACAGATTTAACCCTAGTACTAGAAATATCTTATAGATTTAACCCTAGTACTAGAAATATCTTATAGATGTCACCCTTGTAATAGAAATATTTTATAGATTTAACGCTAGTACTAGATACATCTTATATATTTACACTAGTATTAGAAATATTTAACCATAGTACTAGAAATATCTTATAGATTTACAGTAGTACTAGAAATGCCTTATAGATTTAACCCTAGTAATTGAAATATCTTATGGATTTACACCTAGTGCTAGAAATATCTTATAGATTTAACCCTGGTAATAGAAATATTTAATAGATTTAACGCTAGCACTAGAATCATCTTATATATGTATTAGAAATATTTTACATATTTTACCATAGTACAAGAAATACCTTATAGCTTTAACCGTAGTACTAGAAATACCTTATAGATTTACCCTAGTACTAGAAATATCTTATAGATTTACCGAGTGATAGAAATATCTTATAGATTTACCCTAGTACAAAAAATGTCTCATAGATTTACCAGAATACAAGAAATACCTTGTAATTTTGACCCTAGTGCTAGAAATACCTTATAGAGTTAATCCTTGTAATAGAAATATCTTATAGATTTAATCCTAGTACTAGAAAAATCTTACAGATTTAACCCTAGTACTAGAACTATCTTATAGATTTAATCCTAGTACTAGAAATATCTTACAGATTTAATCATAGTACTAGAAATATCTCATAGATTTAATCCTAGTACTAGAAATATATCATAGATTTAACCCTAGTACTAGAAATATCTTACCGATTTAACCCTAGTACTAGAAATATCTTATAGATTTAATCCTAGTACTAGAAATATCTTACAGATTTAATCATAGCACTAGAAATATCTCATAGATTTAATCCTAGTACTAGAAATATCTCATAGATTTAACCTTAGTACTAGAAATATCTCATAGATTTACCCTAATACTAGAAATACCTTACAGATTTAACCCTAGTACTAGAAATATCTTATAGATTTAACCCTAGTACTAGAAATATCTTATAGATGTCACCCTTGTAATAGAAATATTTTATAGATTTAACGCTAGTACTAGATACATCTTATATATTTACACTAGTATTAGAAATATTTAACCATAGTACTAGAAATATCTTATAGATTTACAGTAGTACTAGAAATGCCTTATAGATTTAACCCTAGTAATTGAAATATCTTATGGATTTACACCTAGTGCTAGAAATATCTTATAGATTTAACCCTGGTAATAGAAATATTTAATAGATTTAACGCTAGCACTAGAATCATCTTATATATGTATTAGAAATATTTTACATATTTTACCATAGTACAAGAAATACCTTATAGCTTTAACCGTAGTACTAGAAATACCTTATAGATTTACCCTAGTACTAGAAATATCTTATAGATTTACCGAGTGATAGAAATATCTTATAGATTTACCCTAGTACTAAAAATGTCTCATAGATTTACCAGAATACAAGAAATACCTTGTAATTTTGACCCTAGTGCTAGAAATACCTTATAGACTTAATCCTAGTACTAGAAATATCTCATAGATTTAACCATAGTACTAGAAATATATCATAGATTCAACCGTAGTACTAGAAATACCTTATAAATTTCACCATAGTACTAGAAATATATCATAGATTTAACCCTAGTACTAGAAATATCTTACAGATTTAACCCTAGTACTAGAAATATCTTATAGATTTAATCCTAGTACTAGAAATATGTTACAGATTTAATCATAGTACTAGAAATATCTCATATATTTAATCCTTTTGCTAGAAATATCTCATAGATTTAATCCTAGTACTAGAAATATATCATAGATTTAACCCTAGTACTAGAAATACCTTATAGATTTAACACTAGTACTAGAAATATCTTACAGATTTAACACTAGTACTAGAAATATCTTATGGATTTACACGAGAGATAGAAATATCTTATAGATTTACCCGAGTAATAGAAATATCTTATAGATTTACCCTAGTACTAGAAATGTCTCATAGATTTACCAGAATACAAGAAATACCTTGTAATTTTGACCCTAGTGCTAGAAGTACCTTATAGAGTTAATCCTTGTAATAGAAATATCTTATAGATTTAATCCTAGTACTAGAAATATCTTACAGATTTAACCCTAGTACTAGAACTATCTTATAGATTTAATCCTAGTACTAGAAATATCTTACAGATTTAATCATAGTACTAGAAATATCTCATAGATTTAATCCTAGTACTAGAAATATATCATAGATTTAACCCTAGTACTAGAAATATCTTACCGATTTAACCCTAGTACTAGAAATATCTTAGGGATTTAATCCTAGTACTAGAAATATCTTACAGATTTAATCATAGCACTAGAAATATCTCATAGATTTAATCCTAGTACTAGAAATATCTCATAGATTTAATCCTAGTACTAGAAATATATCATAGATTTAACCCTAGTACTAGAAATACCTTATAGATTTAACACTAGTCCTAGAAATATCTTACAGATTTAACCCTAGTACTAGAAATATTTTAAAGATTTAATCCTAGTACTTATAGATTTACCCTAGTACTAGAAATAACTTATAAATTTAACCCTAGTACTAAAATATCTCATAGATGTAACCCTAGTACTGGAAATATCTTATAGATTTACACTAGTACTAGAAATGCCTTATAGATTTAACTCTAGTAATTTAAATATCTTATAGATTTACACCTAGTGCTAGAAATATCTTATAGATTTAACCCTGGTAATAGAAATATTTAATAGATTTAACGCTAGCACTAGAATCATCTTATATGTGTATTAGAAATATTTTACATATTTTACCATAGTACAAGAAATACCTTATAGCTTTAACCCTAGTACTAGAAATACCTTATAGATTTACCCTAGTACTAGAAATATCTTATAGATTTACCGAGTGATAGAAATATCTTATAGATTTACCCTAGTACTAAAAATGTCTCATAGATTTACCAGAATACAAGAAATACCTTGTAATTTTGACCCTAGTGCTAGAAATACCTTATAGACTTAATCCTAGTACTAGAAATATCTCATAGATTTAACCATAGTACTAGAAATATATCATAGATTCAACCGTAGTACTAGAAATACCTTATAAATTTCACCATAGTACTAGAAATATATCATAGATTTAACCCTAGTACTAGAAATATCTTACAGATTTAACCCTAGTACTAGAAATATCTTATAGATTTAATCCTAGTACTAGAAATATGTTACAGATTTAATCATAGTACTAGAAATATCTCATATATTTAATCCTTTTGCTAGAAATATCTCATAGATTTAATCCTAGTACTAGAAATATATCATAGATTTAACCCTAGTACTAGAAATACCTTATAGATTTAACACTAGTACTAGAAATATCTTACAGATTTAACACTAGTACTAGAAATATCTTATGGATTTACACGAGAGATAGAAATATCTTATAGATTTACCCGAGTAATAGAAATATCTTATAGATTTACCCTAGTACTAGAAATGTCTCATAGATTTACCAGAATACAAGAAATACCTTGTAATTTTGACCCTAGTGCTAGAAGTACCTTATAGAGTTAATCCTTGTAATAGAAATATCTTATAGATTTAATCCTAGTACTAGAAATATCTTACAGATTTAACCCTAGTACTAGAACTATCTTATAGATTTAATCCTACTACTAGAAATATCTTACAGATTTAACCATAGTACTAGAAATATCTTATAGATTTAATCATAGTACTAGAAATATCTTACAGATTTAATCATAGTACTAGAAATATCTCATAGATTTAATCCTAGTACTAGAAATATATCATAGATTTAACCCTAGTACTAGAAATATCTTATAGATTTAATCCTAGTACTAGAAATATCTTACAGATTTAATCATAATACTAGAAATATCTCATAGATTTAATCCTAGTACTAGAAATATATTACAGATTTAACCCTAGTACTAGAAATATCTTATAGATTTAACCCTAGTACTAGAAATACCTTATAGATTTAACACTAGTACTAGAAATATCTTATGGATTTACACGAGAGATAGAAATATCTTATAGATTTACCCGAGTAATAGAAATATCTTATGGATTTACCCTAGTACTAGAAATGTCTCATAGATTTACCAGAATACAAGAAATACCTTGTAATTTTGACCCTAGTGCTAGAAATATCTTATAGATGTCACCCTCGTAATAGAAATATTTAATAGATTTAACGCTAGCACTAGAATCATCTTATATATGTATTAGAAATATTTTACATATTTTACCATAGTACAAGAAATACCTTATAGATTTAATCCTAGTACTAGAAATATCTTACAGATTTAATCATAGCACTAGAAATATCTCATAGATTTAATCCTAGTACTAGAAATATCTCATAGATTTAACCTTAGTACTAGAAATATCTCATAGATTTACCCTAATACTAGAAATACCTTACAGATTTAACCCTAGTACTAGAAATATCTTATAGATTTAACCCTAGTACTAGAAATATCTTATAGATGTCACCCTTGTAATAGAAATATTTTATAGATTTAACGCTAGTACTAGATACATCTTATATATTTACACTAGTATTAGAAATATTTAACCATAGTACTAGAAATATCTTATAGATTTACAGTAGTACTAGAAATGCCTTATAGATTTAACCCTAGTAATTGAAATATCTTATGGATTTACACCTAGTGCTAGAAATATCTTATAGATTTAACCCTGGTAATAGAAATATTTAATAGATTTAACGCTAGCACTAGAATCATCTTATATATGTATTAGAAATATTTTACATATTTTACCATAGTACAAGAAATACCTTATAGCTTTAACCGTAGTACTAGAAATACCTTATAGATTTACCCTAGTACTAGAAATATCTTATAGATTTACCGAGTGATAGAAATATCTTATAGATTTACCCTAGTACTAAAAATGTCTCATAGATTTACCAGAATACAAGAAATACCTTGTAATTTTGACCCTAGTGCTAGAAATACCTTATAGAGTTAATCCTTGTAATAGAAATATCTTATAGATTTAATCCTAGTACTAGAAATACCTTATAGATTTAACACTAGTACTAGAAATATCTTATGGATTTACACGAGAGATAGAAATATCTTATAGATTTACCCGAGTAATAGAAATATCTTATGGATTTACCCTAGTACTAGAAATGTCTCATAGATTTACCAGAATACAAGAAATACCTTGTAATTTTGACCCTAGTGCTAGAAATATCTTATAGATGTCACCCTCGTAATAGAAATATTTAATAGATTTAACGCTAGCACTAGAATCATCTTATATATGTATTAGAAATATTTTACATATTTTACCATAGTACAAGAAATACCTTATAGATTTAATCCTAGTACTAGAAATATCTTACAGATTTAATCATAGCACTAGAAATATCTCATAGATTTAATCCTAGTACTAGAAATATCTCATAGATTTAATCCTAGTACTAGAAATATATCATAGATTTAACCCTAGTACTAGAAATACCTTATAGATTTAACACTAGTCCTAGAAATATCTTACAGATTTAACCCTAGTACTAGAAATATTTTAAAGATTTAATCCTAGTACTTATAGATTTACCCTAGTACTAGAAATAACTTATAAATTTAACCCTAGTACTAAAATATCTCATAGATGTAACCCTAGTACTGGAAATATCTTATAGATTTACACTAGTACTAGAAATGCCTTATAGATTTAACTCTAGTAATTTAAATATCTTATAGATTTACACCTAGTGCTAGAAATATCTTATAGATTTAACCCTGGTAATAGAAATATTTAATAGATTTAACGCTAGCACTAGAATCATCTTATATATGTATTAGAAATATTTTACATATTTTACCATAGTACAAGAAATACCTTATAGCTTTAACCCTAGTACTAGAAATACCTTATAGATTTACCCTAGTACTAGAAATATCTTATAGATTTACCGAGTGATAGAAATATCTTATAGATTTACCCTAGTACTAAAAATGTCTCATAGATTTACCAGAATACAAGAAATACCTTGTAATTTTGACCCTAGTGCTAGAAATACCTTATAGACTTAATCCTAGTACTAGAAATATCTCATAGATTTAACCATAGTACTAGAAATATATCATAGATTCAACCGTAGTACTAGAAATACCTTATAAATTTCACCATAGTACTAGAAATATATCATAGATTTAACCCTAGTACTAGAAATATCTTACAGATTTAACCCTAGTACTAGAAATATCTTATAGATTTAATCCTAGTACTAGAAATATGTTACAGATTTAATCATAGTACTAGAAATATCTCATATATTTAATCCTTTTGCTAGAAATATCTCATAGATTTAATCCTAGTACTAGAAATATATCATAGATTTAACCCTAGTACTAGAAATACCTTATAGATTTAACACTAGTACTAGAAATATCTTACAGATTTAACACTAGTACTAGAAATATCTTATGGATTTACACGAGAGATAGAAATATCTTATAGATTTACCCGAGTAATAGAAATATCTTATAGATTTACCCTAGTACTAGAAATGTCTCATAGATTTACCAGAATACAAGAAATACCTTGTAATTTTGACCCTAGTGCTAGAAGTACCTTATAGAGTTAATCCTTGTAATAGAAATATCTTATAGATTTAATCCTAGTACTAGAAATATCTTACAGATTTAACCCTAGTACTAGAACTATCTTATAGATTTAATCCTACTACTAGAAATATCTTACAGATTTAACCATAGTACTAGAAATATCTTATAGATTTAATCATAGTACTAGAAATATCTTACAGATTTAATCATAGTACTAGAAATATCTCATAGATTTAATCCTAGTACTAGAAATATATCATAGATTTAACCCTAGTACTAGAAATATCTTATAGATTTAATCCTAGTACTAGAAATATCTTACAGATTTAATCATAATACTAGAAATATCTCATAGATTTAATCCTAGTACTAGAAATATATTACAGATTTAACCCTAGTACTAGAAATATCTTATAGATTTAACCCTAGTACTAGAAATACCTTATAGATTTAACACTAGTACTAGAAATATCTTATGGATTTACACGAGAGATAGAAATATCTTATAGATTTACCCGAGTAATAGAAATATCTTATGGATTTACCCTAGTACTAGAAATGTCTCATAGATTTACCAGAATACAAGAAATACCTTGTAATTTTGACCCTAGTGCTAGAAATATCTTATAGATGTCACCCTCGTAATAGAAATATTTAATAGATTTAACGCTAGCACTAGAATCATCTTATATATGTATTAGAAATATTTTACATATTTTACCATAGTACAAGAAATACCTTATAGATTTAATCCTAGTACTAGAAATATCTTACAGATTTAATCATAGCACTAGAAATATCTCATAGATTTAATCCTAGTACTAGAAATATCTCATAGATTTAACCTTAGTACTAGAAATATCTCATAGATTTACCCTAATACTAGAAATACCTTACAGATTTAACCCTAGTACTAGAAATATCTTATAGATTTAACCCTAGTACTAGAAATATCTTATAGATGTCACCCTTGTAATAGAAATATTTTATAGATTTAACGCTAGTACTAGATACATCTTATATATTTACACTAGTATTAGAAATATTTAACCATAGTACTAGAAATATCTTATAGATTTACAGTAGTACTAGAAATGCCTTATAGATTTAACCCTAGTAATTGAAATATCTTATGGATTTACACCTAGTGCTAGAAATATCTTATAGATTTAACCCTGGTAATAGAAATATTTAATAGATTTAACGCTAGCACTAGAATCATCTTATATATGTATTAGAAATATTTTACATATTTTACCATAGTACAAGAAATACCTTATAGCTTTAACCGTAGTACTAGAAATACCTTATAGATTTACCCTAGTACTAGAAATATCTTATAGATTTACCGAGTGATAGAAATATCTTATAGATTTACCCTAGTACTAAAAATGTCTCATAGATTTACCAGAATACAAGAAATACCTTGTAATTTTGACCCTAGTGCTAGAAATACCTTATAGAGTTAATCCTTGTAATAGAAATATCTTATAGATTTAATCCTAGTACTAGAAAAATCTTACAGATTTAACCCTAGTACTAGAACTATCTTATAGATTTAATCCTAGTACTAGAAATATCTTACAGATTTAATCATAGTACTAGAAATATCTCATAGATTTAATCCTAGTACTAGAAATATATCATAGATTTAACCCTAGTACTAGAAATATCTTACCGATTTAACCCTAGTACTAGAAATATCTTATAGATTTAATCCTAGTACTAGAAATATCTTACAGATTTAATCATAGCACTAGAAATATCTCATAGATTTAATCCTAGTACTAGAAATATCTCATAGATTTAACCTTAGTACTAGAAATATCTCATAGATTTACCCTAATACTAGAAATACCTTACAGATTTAACCCTAGTACTAGAAATATCTTATAGATTTAACCCTAGTACTAGAAATATCTTATAGATGTCACCCTTGTAATAGAAATATTTTATAGATTTAACGCTAGTACTAGATACATCTTATATATTTACACTAGTATTAGAAATATTTAACCATAGTACTTGAAATATCTTATAGATTTACAGTAGTACTAGAAATGCCTTATAGATTTAACCCTAGTAATTGAAATATCTTATGGATTTACACCTAGTGCTAGAAATATCTTATAGATTTAACCCTGGTAATAGAAATATTTAATAGATTTAACGCTAGCACTAGAATCATCTTATATATGTATTAGAAATATTTTACATATTTTACCATAGTACAAGAAATACCTTATAGCTTTAACCGTAGTACTAGAAATACCTTATAGATTTACCCTAGTACTAGAAATATCTTATAGATTTACCGAGTGATAGAAATATCTTATAGATTTACCCTAGTACTAAAAATGTCTCATAGATTTACCAGAATACAAGAAATACCTTGTAATTTTGACCCTAGTGCTAGAAATACCTTATAGACTTAATCCTAGTACTAGAAATATCTCATAGATTTAACCCTAGTACTAGAAATACCTTATAGATTTAACACTAGTACTAGAAATATCTTATGGATTTACACGAGAGATAGAAATATCTTATAGATTTACCCGAGTAATAGAAATATCTTATAGATTTACCCTAGTACTAGAAATATCTTATAGATTTAATCCTAGTACTAGAAATATGTTACAGATTTAATCATAGTACTAGAAATATCTCATATATTTAATCCTTTTGCTAGAAATATCTCATAGATTTAATCCTAGTACTAGAAATATATCATAGATTTAACCCTAGTACTAGAAATACCTTATAGATTTAACACTAGTACTAGAAATATCTTACAGATTTAACACTAGTACTAGAAATATCTTATGGATTTACACGAGAGATAGAAATATCTTATAGATTTACCCGAGTAATAGAAATATCTTATAGATTTACCCTAGTACTAGAAATGTCTCATAGATTTACCAGAATACAAGAAATACCTTGTAATTTTGACCCTAGTGCTAGAAGTACCTTATAGAGTTAATCCTTGTAATAGAAATATCTTATAGATTTAATCCTAGTACTAGAAATATCTTACAGATTTAACCCTAGTACTAGAACTATCTTATAGATTTAATCCTACTACTAGAAATATCTTACAGATTTAACCATAGTACTAGAAATATCTTATAGATTTAATCATAGTACTAGAAATATCTTACAGATTTAATCATAGTACTAGAAATATCTCATAGATTTAATCCTAGTACTAGAAATATATCATAGATTTAACCCTAGTACTAGAAATATCTTATAGATTTAATCCTAGTACTAGAAATATCTTACAGATTTAATCATAATACTAGAAATATCTCATAGATTTAATCCTAGTACTAGAAATATATTACAGATTTAACCCTAGTACTAGAAATATCTTATAGATTTAACCCTAGTACTAGAAATACCTTATAGATTTAACACTAGTACTAGAAATATCTTATGGATTTACACGAGAGATAGAAATATCTTATAGATTTACCCGAGTAATAGAAATATCTTATGGATTTACCCTAGTACTAGAAATGTCTCATAGATTTACCAGAATACAAGAAATACCTTGTAATTTTGACCCTAGTGCTAGAAATATCTTATAGATGTCACCCTCGTAATAGAAATATTTAATAGATTTAACGCTAGCACTAGAATCATCTTATATATGTATTAGAAATATTTTACATATTTTACCATAGTACAAGAAATACCTTATAGATTTAATCCTAGTACTAGAAATATCTTACAGATTTAATCATAGCACTAGAAATATCTCATAGATTTAATCCTAGTACTAGAAATATCTCATAGATTTAACCTTAGTACTAGAAATATCTCATAGATTTACCCTAATACTAGAAATACCTTACAGATTTAACCCTAGTACTAGAAATATCTTATAGATTTAACCCTAGTACTAGAAATATCTTATAGATGTCACCCTTGTAATAGAAATATTTTATAGATTTAACGCTAGTACTAGATACATCTTATATATTTACACTAGTATTAGAAATATTTAACCATAGTACTAGAAATATCTTATAGATTTACAGTAGTACTAGAAATGCCTTATAGATTTAACCCTAGTAATTGAAATATCTTATGGATTTACACCTAGTGCTAGAAATATCTTATAGATTTAACCCTGGTAATAGAAATATTTAATAGATTTAACGCTAGCACTAGAATCATCTTATATATGTATTAGAAATATTTTACATATTTTACCATAGTACAAGAAATACCTTATAGCTTTAACCGTAGTACTAGAAATACCTTATAGATTTACCCTAGTACTAGAAATATCTTATAGATTTACCGAGTGATAGAAATATCTTATAGATTTACCCTAGTACTAAAAATGTCTCATAGATTTACCAGAATACAAGAAATACCTTGTAATTTTGACCCTAGTGCTAGAAATACCTTATAGAGTTAATCCTTGTAATAGAAATATCTTATAGATTTAATCCTAGTACTAGAAAAATCTTACAGATTTAACCCTAGTACTAGAACTATCTTATAGATTTAATCCTAGTACTAGAAATATCTTACAGATTTAATCATAGTACTAGAAATATCTCATAGATTTAATCCTAGTACTAGAAATATATCATAGATTTAACCCTAGTACTAGAAATATCTTACCGATTTAACCCTAGTACTAGAAATATCTTATAGATTTAATCCTAGTACTAGAAATATCTTACAGATTTAATCATAGCACTAGAAATATCTCATAGATTTAATCCTAGTACTAGAAATATCTCATAGATTTAACCTTAGTACTAGAAATATCTCATAGATTTACCCTAATACTAGAAATACCTTACAGATTTAACCCTAGTACTAGAAATATCTTATAGATTTAACCCTAGTACTAGAAATATCTTATAGATGTCACCCTTGTAATAGAAATATTTTATAGATTTAACGCTAGTACTAGATACATCTTATATATTTACACTAGTATTAGAAATATTTAACCATAGTACTTGAAATATCTTATAGATTTACAGTAGTACTAGAAATGCCTTATAGATTTAACCCTAGTAATTGAAATATCTTATGGATTTACACCTAGTGCTAGAAATATCTTATAGATTTAACCCTGGTAATAGAAATATTTAATAGATTTAACGCTAGCACTAGAATCATCTTATATATGTATTAGAAATATTTTACATATTTTACCATAGTACAAGAAATACCTTATAGCTTTAACCGTAGTACTAGAAATACCTTATAGATTTACCCTAGTACTAGAAATATCTTATAGATTTACCGAGTGATAGAAATATCTTATAGATTTACCCTAGTACTAAAAATGTCTCATAGATTTACCAGAATACAAGAAATACCTTGTAATTTTGACCCTAGTGCTAGAAATACCTTATAGACTTAATCCTAGTACTAGAAATATCTCATAGATTTAACCATAGTACTAGAAATATATCATAGATTCAACCGTAGTACTAGAAATACCTTATAAATTTCACCATAGTACTAGAAATATATCATAGATTTAACCCTAGTACTAGAAATATCTTACAGATTTAACCCTAGTACTAGAAATATCTTATAGATTTAATCCTAGTACTAGAAATATGTTACAGATTTAATCATAGTACTAGAAATATCTCATATATTTAATCCTTTTGCTAGAAATATCTCATAGATTTAATCCTAGTACTAGAAATATATCATAGATTTAACCCTAGTACTAGAAATACCTTATAGATTTAACACTAGTACTAGAAATATCTTACAGATTTAACACTAGTACTAGAAATATCTTATGGATTTACACGAGAGATAGAAATATCTTATAGATTTACCCGAGTAATAGAAATATCTTATAGATTTACCCTAGTACTAGAAATGTCTCATAGATTTACCAGAATACAAGAAATACCTTGTAATTTTGACCCTAGTGCTAGAAGTACCTTATAGAGTTAATCCTTGTAATAGAAATATCTTATAGATTTAATCCTAGTACTAGAAATATCTTACAGATTTAACCCTAGTACTAGAACTATCTTATAGATTTAATCCTAGTACTAGAAATATCTTACAGATTTAATCATAGTACTAGAAATATCTCATAGATTTAATCCTAGTACTAGAAATATATCATAGATTTAACCCTAGTACTAGAAATATCTTACCGATTTAACCCTAGTACTAGAAATATCTTAGGGATTTAATCCTAGTACTAGAAATATCTTACAGATTTAATCATAGCACTAGAAATATCTCATAGATTTAATCCTAGTACTAGAAATATCTCATAGATTTAATCCTAGTACTAGAAATATATCATAGATTTAACCCTAGTACTAGAAATACCTTATAGATTTAACACTAGTCCTAGAAATATCTTACAGATTTAACCCTAGTACTAGAAATATTTTAAAGATTTAATCCTAGTACTTATAGATTTACCCTAGTACTAGAAATAACTTATAAATTTAACCCTAGTACTAAAATATCTCATAGATTTAACCCTAGTACTGGAAATATCTTATAGATTTACACTAGTACTAGAAATGCCTTATAGATTTAACTCTAGTAATTTAAATATCTTATAGATTTACACCTAGTGCTAGAAATATCTTATAGATTTAACCCTGGTAATAGAAATATTTAATAGATTTAACGCTAGCACTAGAATCATCTTATATATGTATTAGAAATATTTTACATATTTTACCATAGTACAAGAAATACCTTATAGCTTTAACCCTAGTACTAGAAATACCTTATAGATTTACCCTAGTACTAGAAATATCTTATAGATTTACCGAGTGATAGAAATATCTTATAGATTTACCCTAGTACTAAAAATGTCTCATAGATTTACCAGAATACAAGAAATACCTTGTAATTTTGACCCTAGTGCTAGAAATACCTTATAGACTTAATCCTAGTACTAGAAATATCTCATAGATTTAACCATAGTACTAGAAATATATCATAGATTCAACCGTAGTACTAGAAATACCTTATAGATTTCACCATAGTACTAGAAATATATCATAGATTTAACCCTAGTACTAGAAATATCTTACAGATTTAACCCTAGTACTAGAAATATCTTATAGATTTAATCCTAGTACTAGAAATATGTTACAGATTTAATCATAGTACTAGAAATATCTCATATATTTAATCCTTTTGCTAGAAATATCTCATAGATTTAATCCTAGTACTAGAAATATATCATAGATTTAACCCTAGTACTAGAAATACCTTATAAATTTAACACTAGTACTAGAAATATCTTACAGATTTAACACTAGTACTAGAAATATCTTATGGATTTACACGAGAGATAGAAATATCTTATAGATTTACCCGAGTAATAGAAATATCTTATAGATTTACCCTAGTACTAGAAATGTCTCATAGATTTACCAGAATACAAGAAATACCTTGTAATTTTGACCCTAGTGCTAGAAGTACCTTATAGAGTTAATCCTTGTAATAGAAATATCTTATAGATTTAATCCTAGTACTAGAAATATCTTACAGATTTAACCCTAGTACTAGAACTATCTTATAGATTTAATCCTAGTACTAGAAATATCTTACAGATTTAATCATAGTACTAGAAATATCTCATAGATTTAATCCTAGTACTAGAAATATATCATAGATTTAACCCTAGTACTAGAAATATCTTACCGATTTAACCCTAGTACTAGAAATATCTTAGGGATTTAATCCTAGTACTAGAAATATCTTACAGATTTAATCATAGCACTAGAAATATCTCATAGATTTAATCCTAGTACTAGAAATATCTCATAGATTTAATCCTAGTACTAGAAATATATCATAGATTTAACCCTAGTACTAGAAATACCTTATAGATTTAACACTAGTCCTAGAAATATCTTACAGATTTAACCCTAGTACTAGAAATATTTTAAAGATTTAATCCTAGTACTTATAGATTTACCCTAGTACTAGAAATAACTTATAAATTTAACCCTAGTACTAAAATATCTCATAGATTTAACCCTAGTACTGGAAATATCTTATAGATTTACACTAGTACTAGAAATGCCTTATAGATTTAACTCTAGTAATTTAAATATCTTATAGATTTACACCTAGTGCTAGAAATATCTTATATTTTTAACCCTCGTAATAGAAATATTTAATAGATTTAATGCTAGTACTAGAATCATCTTATATATGTATTAGAAATATTTTACATATTATACCGTAGTACTAGAAATATTTTACCGATTTAATCCTAGTACTAGAAATATATCATAGATTTAACCCTAGTACTAGAAATATCTTACAGATTTAACCCTAGTACTAGAAATATCTTATAGATTTAATCCTAGTACTAGAAATATGTTACAGATTTAATCATAGTACTAGAAATATCTCATAGATTTAATCCTAGTACTAGAAATATCTCATAGATTTAATCCTAGTACTTATAGATTTACCCTAATACTAAAAATACCATATAAATTTAACCCTAGTGCTAGAAATATCTCATAGATTTAACGCTAGTACTAGAAATACCTTATAAATTTAACCCTAGTACTAGAAATATTTTAAAGATTTAATCCTAGTACTGATAGATTTACCCTAATACTAGAAATACCTTATAATTTAGAATCTAGTACTAGAAATATCTCATAGATTTAACCCTAGTACTAGAAATACCCTATAAATTTAACCCTAGTACTAAAATATCTCATATATTTAACCCTAGTACTAGAAATATCTTATAGATGTCACCCTCGTAATAGAAATATTTTATAGATTTAACGCTAGTACTAGATACATCTTATATATTTACACTAGTATTAGAAATATTTAACCATAGTACTAGAAATATCTTATAGATTTACAGTAGTACTAGAAATGCCTTATAGATTTAACCCTAGTAATTGAAATATCTTATGGATTTACACCTAGTGCTAGAAATATCTTATAGATTTAACCCTGGTAATAGAAATATTTAATAGATTTAACGCTAGTACTAGAATCATCTTATATATGTATTAGAAATATTTTACATATTTTACCATAGTACAAGAAATACCTTATAGCTTTAACCCTAGTACTAGAAATACCTTATAGATTTACCCTAGTACTAGAAATATCTTATAGATTTACCGAGTGATAGAAATATCTTATAGATTTACCCTAGTACTAAAAATGTCTCATAGATTTACCAGAATACAAGAAATACCTTGTAATTTTGACCCTAGTGCTAGAAATACCTTATAGACTTAATCCTAGTACTAGAAATATCTCATAGATTTAACCATAGTACTAGAAATATATCATAGATTCAACCCTAGTACTAGAAATACCTTATAAATTTCACCATAGTACTAGAAATATATCATAGATTTAACCCTAGTACTAGAAATATCTTACAGATTTAACCCTAGTACTAGAAATATCTTATAGATTTAATCCTAGTACTAGAAATATGTTACAGATTTAATAATAGTACTAGAAATATCTCATAGATTTAATCATTTTACTAGAAATATCTCATAGATTTAATCCTAGTACTAGAAATATATTATAGATTTAACCCTAGTACTAGAAATACCTTATAGATTTAACACTAGTACTAGAAATATCTTACAGATTTAACCCTAGTACTAGAAATATTTTAAAAATTTAATCCTAGTACTGATAGATTTACCCTAATACTAGAAATACCTTATAATTTTGAATCTAGTACTAGAAATATCTCATAGATTTAACCCTAGTACTAGAAATACCTTATACATTTAACCCTAGTACTAAAATATCTCATAGATTTAACCCTAGTACTAGAAATATCTTATAGATGTCACCCTCGTAATAGAAATATTTTATAGATTTAACGCTAGTACTAGATATATCTTATATATTTAAACTAGTATTAGAAATATTTAACCATAGTACTAGAAATATCTTATAGATTTAAAGTAGTACTAGAAATGCCTTATAGATTTAAACCTAGTATTAGATACCTTATAGATTTAACCATAGTACTAGAAATATTTTACCGATTTAATAATAGTACTAGAAATATCTCATAGATTTACCCTAATACTAGAAATATCTTACAGATTTAATCATAGTACTAGAAATATCTGATAGATTTAATCCTAGTACTAGAAATATCTTATAGATTTAACCATAGTACTAGAAATATCTCATAGATTTAATCATAGTACTAGAAATATGTTACAGATTTAATCATAGTACTAGAAATATCTCATAGATTTAATCCTAGTACTAGAAATATATTACAGATTTAACCCTAGTACTAGAAATATCTTATAGATTTAACCCTAGTACTAGAAATACCTTATAGATTTAACACTAGTACTAGAAATATCTTATGGATTTACACGAGAGATAGAAATATCTTATAGATTTACCCGAGTAATAGAAATATCTTATAGATTTACCCTAGTACTAGAAATGTCTCATAGATTTACCAGAATACAAGAAATACCTTGTAATTTTGACCCTAGTGCTAGAAGTACCTTATAGACTTAATCCTAGTAATAGAAATATCTTATAGATTTAATCCTAGTACTAGAAATATCTTATAGATTTAACCATAGTACTAGAAATATATCATAGATTCAACCCTAGTACTAGAAATACCTTATAAATTTCACCATAGTACTAGAAATATATCATAGATTTAACCCTAGTACTAGACATATCTTACAGATTTAATCCTTTTACTAGAAATATCTCATAGATTTAATCCTAGTACTAGAAATATATCATAGATTTAACCCTAGTACTAGAAGTACCTTATAGATTTAAAATTAGTACTAGAAATATCTTACAGATTTAACCCTAGTACTAGAAATATTTTAAAAATTTAATCCTAGTACTGATAGATTTACCCTAATACTAGAAATACCATATAATTTTGAATCTAGTACTAGAAATATCTCATAGATTTAACCCTAGTACTAGAAATACCTTATAAATTTAACCCTAGTACTAAAATATCTCATAGATTTAACTCTAGTACTAGAAATATCTTATAGATGTCACCCTCGTAATAGAAATATATCATAGATTTAACCTTAGTACTAGAAATATCTTACAGATTTAACCCTAGTACTAGAAATATTTTAAAGAGTTAATCCTAGTACTTATAGATTTACCCTAATACTAGAAATATTTTATGGATTGAATACTAGCACTAGAAATATCTTATAGATTTAACCCTAGTACTAGAAATATCTTACAGATTTAACCTTAGTACTAGAAATATCTCATAGATTTACCCTAATACTAGAAATACCTTACAGATTTAACCCTAGTACTATAAATACCTTATAGATTCAACCCTAGTACTAGAAATACCTTATAAATTTCACCATAGTACTAGAAATAACATACAGATTTACCCTAGCAATAGAAATATCTTATACATTTAATCCTAGTACTTAAAGATTTACCCTAATACTAAAAATACCATATAAATTTAACCCTAGTGCTAGAAATATCTCATAGATTTAATCCTAGTACTAGAAATATATCATAGATTTAACCCTAGTACTAGAAATATCTTACAGATTTAACCCTAGTACTAGAAATATTTTAAAGATTTAATCCTAGTACTTATAGATTTACCCTAATACTAGAAATATTTTATGGATTGAATACTAGCACTAGAAATATCTTATAGATTTAACCCTAGTACTAGAAATATCTTACAGATTTAACCTTAGTACTAGAAATATCTCATAGATTTACCCTAATACTAGAAATACCTTACAGATTTAACCCTAGTACTAGAAATATCTTATAGATTTAACCATAGTACTAGAAATATCTTATAGATTTAATCATAGTACTAGAAATATGTTACAGATTTAATCATAGTACTAGAAATATCTCATAGATTTAATCCTAGTACTAGAAATATATTACAGATTTAACCCTAGTACTAGAAATATCTTATAGATTTAACCCTAGTACTAGAAATACCTTATAGATTTAACACTAGTACTAGAAATATCTTATGGATTTACACGAGAGATAGAAATATCTTATAGATTTACCCGAGTAATAGAAATATCTTATAGATTTACCCTAGTACTAGACATGTCTCATAGATTTACCAGAATACAAGAAATACCTTGTAATTTTGACCCTAGTGCTAGAAGTACCTTATAGAGTTAATCCTTGTAATAGAAATATCTTATAGATTTAATCCTAATACTAGAAATATCTTACAGATTTAACCCTAGTACTAGAAATATGTTAAAGATTTAATCCTAGTACTAGAAATATCTTACAGATTTAATCATAGTACTAGAAATATCTCATAGATTTAATCCTAGTACTAGAAATATATCATAGATTTAACCCTAGTACTAGAAATATCTTACCGATTTAACCCTAGTACTAGAAATATCTTATAGATTTAATCCTAGTACTAGAAATATCTTACAGATTTAATCATAGCACTAGAAATATCTCATAGATTTAATCCTAGTACTAGAAATATCTCATAGATTTAATCATAGTACTAGAAATATATCATAGATTTAACCCTAGTACTAGAAATACCTTATAGATTTAACACTAGTCCTAGAAATATCTTACAGATTTAATCCTAGTACTAGAAATATTTTAAAGATTTAATCCTAGTACTTATAGATTTACCCTAGTACTAGAAATACCTTACAAATTTAACCCTAGTACTAAAATATCTCATAGATTTAACCCTAGTACTGGAAATATCTTATAGATTTACACTAGTACTAGAAATGCCTTATAGATTTAACTCTAGTAATTTAAATATCTTATAGATTTACACCTAGTGCTAGAAATATCTTATATTTTTAACCCTCGTAATAGAAATATTTAATAGATTTAATGCTAGTACTAGAGTCATCTTATATATGTATTAGAAATATTTTACATATTTTACCGTAGTACTAGAAATATTTTACCGATTTAATCCTAGTACTAGAAATATATCATAGATTTAACCCTAGTACTAGAAATATCTTACAGATTTAACCCTAGTACTAGAAATATCTTATAGATTTAATCCTAGTACTAGAAATATGTTACAGATTTAATCATAGTACTAGAAATACCCTATAAATTTAACCCTAGTACTAAAATATCTCATATATTTAACCCTAGTACAAGAAATATCTTATAGATGTCAACCTCGTAATAGAAATATTTTATAGATTTAACGCTAGTACTAGATACATCTTATATATTTACACTAGTATTAGAAATATTTAACCATAGTACTAGAAATATCTTATAGATTTACAGTAGTACTAGAAATGCCTTATAGATTTAACCCTAGTAATTGAAATATCTTATGGATTTACACCTAGTGCTAGAAATATCTTATAGATTTAACCCTGGTAATAGAAATATTTAATAGATTTAACGCTAGTACTAGAATCATCTTATATATGTATTAGAAATATTTTACATATTTTACCATAGTACAAGAAATACCTTATAGCTTTAACCCTAGTACTAGAAATACCTTAAAGATTTACCCTAGTACTAGAAATATCTTATAGATTTACCGAGTGATAGAAATATCTTATAGATTTACCGTAGTACTAAAAATGTCTCATAGATTTACCAGAATACAAGAAATACCTCGTAATTTTGACCCTAGTGCTAGAAATACCTTATAGACTTAATCCTAGTACTAGAAATATCTCATAGATTTAACCATAGTACTAGAAATATATCATAGATTCAACCCTAGTACTAGAAATACCTTATAAATTTCACCATAGTACTAGAAATATATCATAGATTTAACCCTAGTACTAGAAATATCTTACAGATTTAACCCTAGTACTAGAAATATCTTATAGATTTAATCCTAGTACTAGAAATATGTTACAGATTTAATCATAGTACTAGAAATATCTCATAGATTTAATCATTTTACTAGAAATATCTCATAGATTTAATCCTAGTACTAGAAATATATTATAGATTTAACCCTAGTACTAGAAATACCTTATAGATTTAACACTAGTACTAGAAATATCTTACAGATTTAACCCTAGTACTATAAATATTTTAAAAATGTAATCCTAGTACTGATAGATTTACCCTAATACTAGAAATACCTTATAATTTTGAATCTAGTACTAGAAATATCTCATAGATTTAACCCTAGTACTAGAAATACCTTATAAATTTAACCCTAGTACTAAAATATCTCATAGATTTAACCCTAGTACTAAAATATCTTATAGATGTCACCCTCGTAATAGAAATATTTTATAGATTTAACGCTAGTACTAGATATATCTTATATATTTACACTAGCATTAGAAATATTTAACCATAGTACTAGAAATATCTTATAGATTTACAGTAGTACTAGAAATGCCTTATAGATTTAAACCTAGTATTAGATACCTTATAGATTTAACCATAGTACTAGAAATATTTTACCGATTTAATAATAGTACTAGAAATATCTCATAGATTTACCCTAATACTAGAAATATCTTACAGATTTAATCATAGTACTAGAAATATCTGATAGATATAATCCTAGTACTAGAAATATCTTATAGATTTAACCATAGTACTAGAAATATCTTATAGATTTAATCATAGTACTAGAAATATCTTCCATATTTAATCATAGTCCTAGAAATATCTCATAGATTTAATCCTAGTACTAGAAATATATCATAGATTTAACCCTAGTACTAGAAATATCTTATAGATTTAATCCTAGTACCAGAAATATCTTACAGATTTAATCATAATACTAGAAATATCTCATAGATTTAATCCTAGTACTAGAAATATATCATAGATTTAACCCTAGTACTAGAAATATCTTACAGATTTAACCCTAGTACTAGAAATATTTTAAAGATTTAATCCTAGTACTTATAGATTTACCCTAATACTAGACATATTTTATGGATTGAATACTAGCACTAGAAATATCTTATAGATTTAACCCTAGTACTAGAAATATCTTACAGATTTAACCTTAGTACTAGAAATATCTCATAGATTTACCCTAATACTAGAAATACCTTACAGATTTAACCCTAGTACTAGAAATATCTTATAGATTTAACCATAGTACTAGAAATATCTTATAGATTTAATCATAGTACTAGAAATATGTTACAGATTTAATCATAGTACTAGAAATATCTCATAGATTTAATCCTAGTACTAGAAATATATTACAGATTTAACCCTAGTACTAGAAATATCTTAAAGATTTAACCCTAGTACTAGAAATACCTTATAGATTTAACACTAGTACTAGAAATATCTTATGGATTTACACGAGAGATAGAAATATCTTATAGATTTACCCGAGTAATAGAAATATCTTATAGATTTACCCTAGTACTAGAAATGTCTCATAGATTTACCAGAATACAAGAAATACCTTGTAATTTTGACCCTAGTGCTAGAAGTACCTTATAGACTTAATCCTAGTAATAGAAATATCTTATAGATTTAATCCTAGTACTAGAAATATCTTATAGATTTAATCATAGTACTAGAAATATGTTACAGATTTAATCCTAGTACTAGAAATATCTCATAGATTTAATCCTAGTACTAGAAATATATTACAGATTTAACCCTAGTACTAGAAATATCTTATAGATTTAACCCTAGTACTAGAAATACCTTATAGATTTAACACTAGTACTAGAAATATCTTATGGATTTACACGAGAGATAGAAATATCTTATAGATTTACCCGAGTAATAGAAAAATCTTATAGATTTACCCTAGTACTAGACATGTCTCATAGATTTACCAGAATACAAGAAATACCTTGTAATTTTGACCCTAGTGCTAGAAGTACCTTATAGAGTTAATCCTTGTAATAGAAATATCTTATAGATTTAATCCTAATACTAGAAATATCTTACAGATTTAACCCTAGTACTAGAAATATCTTACAGATTTAATCCTAGTACTAGAAATATCTTACAGATTTAATCATAGCACTAGAAATATCTCATAGATTTAATCCTAGTACTAGAAATATCTCATAGATTTAATCATAGTACTAGAAATATATCATAGATTTAACCCTAGTACTAAAAATACCTTATAGATTTAACACTAGTCCTAGAAATATCTTACAGATTTAATCCTAGTACTAGAAATATTTTAAAGATTTAATCCTAGTACTTATAGATTTACCCTAGTACTAGAAATACCTTACAAATTTAACCCTAGTACTAAAATATCTCATAGATTTAACCCTAGTACTGGAAATATCTTATAGATTTACACTAGTACTAGAAATGCCTTATAGATTTAACTCTAGTAATTTAAATATCTTAAAGATTTACACCTAGTGCTAGAAATATCTTATATTTTTAACCCTCGTAATAGAAATATTTAATAGATTTAATGCTAGTACTAGAATCATCTTATATATGTATTAGAAATATTTTACATATTTTACCGTAGTACTAGAAATATTTTACCGATTTAATCCTAGTACTAGAAATATATCATAGATTTAACCCTAGTACTAGAAATATCTTACAGATTTAACCCTAGTACTAGAAATATCTTATAGATTTAATCCTAGTACTAGAAATATGTTACAGATTTAATCATAGTACTAGAAATATCTCATAGATTTAATCCTAGTACTAGAAATATCTCATAGATTTAATCCTAGTACTTATAGATTTACCCTAATACTAAAAATACCATATAAATTTAACCCTAGTGCTAGAAATATCTCATAGATTTAACGCTAGTACTAGAAATACCTTATAAATTTAACCCTAGTACTAGAAATATTTTAAAGATTTAATCCTAGTACTGATAGATTTACCCTAATACTAGAAATACCTTATAATTTAGAATCTAGTACTAGAAATATCTCATAGATTTAACCCTAGTACTAGAAATACCCTATAAATTTAACCCTAGTACTAAAATATCTCATATATTTAACCCTAGTACTAGAAATATCTTATAGATGTCACCCTCGTAATAGAAATATTTTATAGATTTAACGCTAGTACTAGATACATCTTATATATTTACACTAGTATTAGAAATATTTAACCATAGTACTAGAAATATCTTATAGATTTACAGTAGTACTAGAAATGCCTTATAGATTTAACCCTAGTAATTGAAATATCTTATGGATTTACACCTAGTGCTAGAAATATCTTATAGATTTAACCCTGGTAATAGAAATCTTTAATAGATTTAACGCTAGTACTAGAATCATCTTATATGTGTATTAGAAATATTTTACATATTTTACCATAGTACAAGAAATACCTTATAGCTTTAACCCTAGTACTAGAAATACCTCATAGATTTACCCTAGTAATAGAAATATCTTATAGATTTACCGAGTGATAGAAATATCTTATAGATTTACCCTAATACTAGAAATATCTTACAGATTTAATCATAGTACTAGAAATATCTGATAGATTTAATCCTAGTACTAGAAATATCTTATAGATTTAACCATAGTACTAGAAATATCTTATAGATTTAATCATAGTACTAGAAATATCTTCCATATTTAATCATAGTCCTAGAAATATCTCATAGATTTAATCCTAGTACTAGAAATATCTTACAGATTTAATCATAGTACTAGAAATATCTCATAGATTTAATCCTAGTACTAGAAATATATCATAGATTTAACCCTAGTACTAGAAATATCTTACCGATTTAACCCTAGTACTAGAAATATCTTATAGATTTAATCCTAGTGGTAGAAATATCTTACAGATTTAATCATAGCACTAGAAATATCTCATAGATTTAATCCTAGTACTAGAAATATCTCATAGATTTAATCATAGTACTAGAAATATATCATAGATTTAACCCTAGTACTAGAAATACCTTATAGATTTAACACTAGTCCTAGAAATATCTTATAGATGTCACCCTCATAATAGAAATATTTTATAGATTTAACGCTAGTACTAGATATATCTTATATATTTACACTAGTATTAGAAATATTTAACCATAGTACTAGAAATATCTTATAGATTTACAGTAGTACTAGAAATGCCTTATATATTTAAACCTAGTATTAGATACCTTATAGATTTAACCATAGTACTAGAAATATTTTACCGATTTAATAATAGTACTAGAAATATCTCATAGATTTACCCTAATACTAGAAATATCTTACAGATTTAATCATAGTACTAGAAATATCTGATAGATTTAATCCTAGTACTAGAAATATCTTATAGATTTAACCATAGTACTAGAAATATCTCATAGATTTAATCATAGTACTAGAAATATCTTACAGATTTAATCATAGTACTAGAAATATCTCATAGATTTAATCCTAGTAC
Organism: Lampris incognitus; assembly: GCF_029633865.1. Classification (NCBI taxonomy): domain Eukaryota; kingdom Metazoa; phylum Chordata; class Actinopteri; order Lampriformes; family Lampridae; genus Lampris; species Lampris incognitus. Next base: position 73,640,003 of record NC_079214.1, read on the forward strand.
TAGAAATATATCATAGATTTAACCCTAGTACTAGAAATATCTTTTAGATTTAATCCTAGTACTAGAAATATCTTACAGATTTAATCATAATACTAGAAATATCTCATAGATTTAATCCTAGTACTAGAAATATATCATAGATTTAACCCTAGTACTAGAAATATCTTACAGATTTAACCCTAGTACTAGAAATATTTTAAAGATTTAATCCTAGTACTTATAGATTTACCCTAATACTAGAAATATTTTATGGATTGAATACTAGCACTAGAAATATCTTATAGATTTAACCCTAGTACTAGAAATATCTTACAGATTTAACCTTAGTACTAGAAATATCTCATAGATTTACCCTAATACTAGAAATACCTTACAGATTTAACCCTAGTACTAGAAATATCTTATAGATTTAACCATAGTACTAGAAATATCTTACAGATTTAATCATAGTACTAGAAATATCTTATAGATTTAATCCTAGTACTAGAAATATCTTATAGATGTCACCCTCGTAATAGAAATATTTTATAGATTTAACGCTAGTACTAGATACATCTTATATATTTACACTAGTATTAGAAATATTTAACCATAGTACTAGAAATATCTTATAGATTTACAGTAGTACTAGAAATGCCTTATAGATTTAACCCTAGTAATTGAAATATCTTATGGATTTACACCTAGTGCTAGAAGTATCTTATAGATTTAACCCTGGTAATAGAAATATTTAATAGATTTAACGCTAGTACTAGAATCATCTTATATATGTATTAGAAATATTTTACATATTTTACCATAGTACAAGAAATACCTTATAGCTTTAACCCTAGTACTAGAAATACCTTATAGATTTAACACTAGTCCTAGAAATATCTTACAGATTTAACCCTAGTACTAGAAATATTTTAAAGATTTAATCCTAGTACTTATAGATTTACCCTAGTACTAGAAATACCTTATAAATTTAACCCTAGTACTAAAATATCTCATAGATTTAACCCTAGTACTGGAAATATTTTATAGATTTACACCAGTACTAGAAATGCCTTATAGATTTAACTCTAGTAATTTAAATATCTTATAGATTTACACCTAGTGCTAGAAATATCTTATATTTTTAACCCTCGTAATAGAAATATTTAATAGATTTAATGCTAGTACTAGAATCATCTTATATATGTATTAGAAATATTTTACATATTTTACCGTAGTACTAGAAATATTTTACCGATTTAATCCTAGTACTAGAAATATATCATAGATTTAACCCTAGTACTAGAAATATCTTACAGATTTAACCCTAGTACTAGAAATATCTTATAGATTTAATCATAGTACTAGAAATAATTTACAGATTTAATCATAGTACTAGAAATATCTCATAGATTTAATCCTAGTACTAGAAATATATTACAGATTTAACCCTAGTACTAGACATATCTAATAGATTTAACCCTAGTACTAGAAATACCTTATAGATTTAACACTAGTACTAGAAATATCTTATGGATTTACACGAGAGATAGAAATATCTTATAGATTTACCCGAGTAATAGAAATATCTCATAGATTTAATCCTAGTACTAGAAATATCTCATAGATTTAATCCTAGTACTAGAAATATATCATAGATTTAACCCTAGTACTAGAAATACCTTATAGATTTAACACTAGTCCTAGAAATATCTTACAGATTTAACCCTAGCACTAGAAATATTTTAAAGATTTAATCCTAGTACTTATAGATTTACCCTAGTACTAGAAATACCTTATAAATTCAACCCTAGTACTAAAATATCTCATAGATTTAACCCTAGTACTGGAAATATCTTATAGATTTACACTAGTACTAGAAATGCCTTATAGATTTAACTCTAGTAATTTAAATATCTTATAGATTTACACCTAGTGCTAGAAATATCTTATATTTTTAACCCTCGTAATAGAAATATTTAATAGATTTAATGCTAGTACTAGAATCATCTTATATATGTATTAGAAATATTTTACATATTTTACCGTAGTACTAGAAATATTTTACCGATTTAATCCTAGTACTAGAAATATATCATAGATTTAACCCTAGTACTAGAAATATCTTACAGATTTAACCCTAGTACTAGAAATATCTTATAGATTTAATCATAGTACTAGAAATAATTTACAGATTTAATCATAGTACTAGAAATATCTCATAGATTTAATCCTAGTACTAGAAATATATCATAGATTTAACCCTAGTACTAGAAATACCTTATAGATTTAACACTAGTCCTAGAAATATCTTACAGATTTAACCCTAGTACTAGAAATATTTTAAAGATTTAATCCTAGTACTTATAGATTTACCCTAGTACTAGAAATACCTTATAAATTCAACCCTAGTACTAAAATATCTCATAGATTTAACCCTAGTACTGGAAATATCTTATAGATTTACACTAGTACTAGAAATGCCTTATAGATTTAACTCTAGTAATTTAAATATCTTATAGATTTACACCTAGTGCTAGAAATATCTTATATTTTTAACCCTCGTAATAGAAATATTTAATAGATTTAATGCTAGTACTAGAATCATCTTATATATGTATTAGAAATATTTTACATATTTTACCGTAGTACTAGAAATATTTTACCGATTTAATCCTAGTACTAGAAATATATCATAGATTTAACCCTAGTACTAGAAATATCTTACAGATTTAACCCTAGTACTAGAAATATCTTATAGATTTAATCATAGTACTAGAAATAATTTACAGATTTAATCATAGTACTAGAAATATCTCATAGATTTAATCCTAGTACTAGAAATATATTACAGATTTAACCCTAGTACTAGACATATCTAATAGATTTAACCCTAGTACTAGAAATACCTTATAGATTTAACACTAGTACTAGAAATATCTTATGGATTTAAACGAGAGATAGAAATATCTTATAGATTTACCCGAGTAATAGAAATATCTTATAGATTTACCCTAGTACTAGAAATGTCTCATAGATTTACCAGAATACAAGAAATACCTTGTAATTTTGACCCTAGTGCTAGAAGTACCTTATAGATTTAATCCTAGTAATAGAAATATCTTATAGATTTAATCCTAGTACTAGAAATATCTGATAGATTTAATCCTAGTACTAGAACTATCTTATAGATTTAATCCTAGTACTAGAAATATCTTACAGATTTAATCATAGTACTAGAAATATCTCATAGATTTAATCCTAGTAGTAGAAATATATCATAGATTTAACCCTAGTACTAGAAATATCTTACCGATTTAACCCTAGTACTAGAAATATCTTATAGATTTAATCCTAGTACTAGAAATATCTTACAGATTTAATCATAGCACTAGAAATATCTCATAGATTTAATCCTAGTACTAGAAATATCTCATAGATTTAATCCTAGTACTAGAAATATATCATAGATTTAACACTAGTACTAGAAATACCTTATAGATTTAACACTAGTCCTAGAAATATCTTACAGATTTAACCCTAGTACTAGAAATATTTTAAAGATTTAATCCTAGTACTTATAGATTTACCCTAGTACTAGAAATACCTTATAAATTTAACCATAGTACTAAAATATCTCATAGATTTAACCCTAGTACTGGAAATATCTTATAGATTTACACTAGTACTAGAAATGACTTATAGATTTACCTCTAGTAATTTAAATATCTTATAGATTTACACCTAGTGCTAGAAATATCTTATATTTTTAACCCTCGTAATAGAAATATTTAATAGATTTAATGCTAGTACTAGAATCATCTTATATATGTATTAGAAATATTTTATATATTTTACCGTAGTACTAGAAATATTTTACCGATTTAATCCTAGTACTAGAAATATATCATAGATTTAACCCTAGTACTAGAAATATCTTACAGATTTAACCCTAGTACTAGAAATATCTTATAGATTTAATCATAGTACTAGAAATAATTTACAGATTTAATCATAGTACTAGAAATATCTCATAGATTTAATCCTAGTACTAGAAATATATTACAGATTTAACCCTAGTACTAGACATATCTAATAGATTTAACCCTAGTACTAGAAATACCTTATAGATTTAACACTAGTACTAGAAATATCTTATGGATTTACAAGAGAGATAGAAATATCTTATAGATTTACCCTAGTACTAGAAATGTCTCATAGATTTACCAGAATACAAGAAATACCTTGTAATTTTGACCCTAGTGCTAGAAGTACCTTATAGATTTAATCCTAGTAATAGAAATATCTTATAGATTTAATCCTAGTACTAGAAATATCTGATAGATTTAATCCTAGTACTAGAACTATCTTATAGATTTAATCCTAGTACTAGAAATATCTTACAGATTTAATCATAGTACTAGAAATATCTCATAGATTTAATCCTAGTAGTAGAAATATATCATAGATTTAACCCTAGTACTAGAAATATATCATAGATTTAACCCTAGTACTAGAAATATCTTATAGATTTATCCTAGTACTAGAAATATCTTACAGATTTAATCATAATACTAGAAATATCTCATAGATTTAATCCTAGTACTAGAAATATATCATAGATTTAATCCTAGTACTAGAAATATTTTAAAGATTTAATCCTAGTACTTATAGATTTACCCTAATACTAGAAATATTTCATGGATTGAATACTAGCACTACAAATATATCATAGATTTAACCCTAGTACTAGAAATATTTTACGGATTTAACCCTAGTACTAGAAATATCTTATAGATTTAATCCTAGTACTAGAAATATCTTACAGATTTAATCATAGCACTAGAAATATCTCATAGATTTAATCCTAGTACTAGAAATATCTCATAGATTTAATCCTAGTACTAGAAATATATCATAGATTTAACCCTAGTACTAGAAATACCTTATAGATTTAACACTAGTCCTAGAAATATCTTACAGATTTAACCCTAGTACTAGAAATATTTTAAAGATTTAATCCTAGTACTTATAGATTTACCCTAGTACTAGAAATACCTTATAAATTTAACCCTAGTACTAAAATATCTCATAGATTTAACCCTAGTACTGGAAATATCTTATAGATTTACACTAGTACTAGAAATGCCTTATAGATATAACTCTAGTAATTTAAATATCTTACAGATTTAATCATAGCACAAGAAATATCTCATAGATTTAATCCTAGTAGTAGAAATATATCATAGATTTACCCTAGTACTAGAAATACCTTATAAATTTAACCCTAGTACTAAAATATCTCATAGATTTAACCCTAGTACTGGAAATATCTTACAGATTTAACCCTAGTACTAGAAATATCTTATAGATTTAAGCCTAGTACTAGAAATATCTTATAGATTTAACCATAGCACTAGAAATATCTTATAGATTTAATCATAGTACTAGAAATATCTTACAGATTTAATCATAGTACTAGAAATATCTCATAGATTTAATCCTAGTACTAGAAATATATCATAGATTTAACCCTAGTACTAGAAATATCTTATAGATTTATCCTAGTACTAGAAATATCTTACAGATTTAATCATAATACTAGAAATATCTCATAGATTTAATCCTAGTACTAGAAATATATCATAGATTTAATCCTAGTACTAGAAATATTTTAAAGATTTAATCCTAGTACTTATAGATTTACCCTAATACTAGAAATATTTCATGGATTGAATACTAGCACTACAAATATATCATAGATTTAACCCTAGTACTAGAAATATTTTACGGATTTAACCCTAGTACTAGAAATATCTTATAGATTTAATCCTAGTACTAGAAATATCTTACAGATTTAATCATAGCACTAGAAATATCTCATAGATTTAATCCTAGTACTAGAAATATCTCATAGATTTAATCCTAGTACTAGAAATATATCATAGATTTAACCCTAGTACTAGAAATACCTTATAGATTTAACACTAGTCCTAGAAATATCTTACAGATTTAACCCTAGTACTAAAAATATTTTAAAGATTTAATCCTAGTACTTATCGATTTACCCTAGTACTAGAAATACCTTATAAATTTAACCCTAGTACTAAAATATCTCATAGATTTAACCCTAGTACTGGAAATATCTTATAGATTTACACTAGTACTAGAAATGCCTTATAGATTTAACTCTAGTAATTTAAATATCTTATAGATTTACACCTAGTGCTAGAAATATCTTATATTTTTAACCCTCGTAATAGAAATATTTAATAGATTTAATGCTAGTACTAGAATCATCTTATATATGTATTAGAAATATTTTACATATTTTACCGTAGTACTAGAAATATTTTACCGATTTAATCCTAGTACTAGAAATATATCATAGATTTAACCCTAGTACTAGAAATATCTTACAGATTTAACCCTAGTACTAGAAATATCTTATAGATTTAATCATAGTACTAGAAATAATTTACAGATTTAATCATAGTACTAGAAATATCTCATAGATTTAATCCTAGTACTAGAAATATATTACAGATTTAACCCTAGTACTAGACATATCTAATAGATTTAACCCTAGTACTAGAAATACCTTATATATTTAACACTAGTGCTAGAAATATCTTATGGATTTACACGAGAGATAGAAATATCTTATAGATTTACCCGAGTAATAGAAATATCTTATAGATTTACCCTAGTACTAGAAATGTCTCATAGATTTACCAGAATACAAGAAATACCTTGTAATTTTGACCCTAGTGCTAGAAGTACCTTATAGATTTAATCCTAGTAATAGAAATATCTTATAGATTTAATCCTAGTACTAGAAATATCTGATAGATTTAATCCTAGTACTAGAACTATCTTATAGATTTAATCCTAGTACTAGAAATATCTTACAGATTTAATCATAGTACTAGAAATATCTCATAGATTTAATCCTAGTAGTAGAAATATATCATAGATTTAACCCTAGTACTAGAAATATCTTACCGATTTAACCCTAGTACTAGAAATATCTTATAGATTTAATCATAGTACTAGAAATAATTTACAGATTTAATCATAGTACTAGAAATATCTCATAGATTTAATCCTAGTACTAGAAATATATTACAGATTTAACCCTAGTACTAGACATATCTAATAGATTTAACCCTAGTACTAGAAATACCTTATAGATTTAACACTAGTACTAGAAATATCTTATGGATTTACACGAGAGATAGAAATATCTTATAGATTTACCCGAGTAATAGAAATATCTTATAGATTTACCCTAGTACTAGAAATGTCTCATAGATTTACCAGAATACAAGAAATACCTTGTAATTTTGACCCTAGTGCTAGAAGTACCTTATAGATTTAATCCTAGTAATAGAAATATCTTATAGATTTAATCCTAGTACTAGAAATATCTGATAGATTTAATCCTAGTACTAGAACTATCTTATAGATTTAATCCTAGTACTAGAAATATCTTACAGATTTAATCATAGTACTAGAAATATCTCATAGATTTAATCCTAGTAGTAGAAATATATCATAGATTTAACCCTAGTACTAGAAATATATCATAGATTTAACCCTAGTACTAGAAATATCTTATAGATTTATCCTGGTACTAGAAATATCTTACAGATTTAATCATAATACTAGAAATATCTCATAGATTTAATCCTAGTACTAGAAATATATCATAGATTTAATCCTAGTACTAGAAATATTTTAAAGATTTAATCCTAGTACTTATAGATTTACCCTATTACTAGAAATATTTCATGGATTGAATACTAGCACTACAAATATATCATAGATTTAACCCTAGTACTAGAAATATTTTACGGATTTAACCCTAGTACTAGAAATATCTTATAGATTTAATCCTAGTACTAGAAATATCTTACAGATTTAATCATAGCACTAGAAATATCTCATAGATTTAATCCTAGTACTAGAAATATCTCATAGATTTAATCCTAATACTAGAAATATATCATAGATTTAACCCTAGTACTAGAAATACCTTATAAATTTAACCCTAGTACTAAAATATCTCATAGATTTAACCCTAGTACTGGAAATATCTTATAGATTTACACTAGTACTAGAAATGCCTTATAGATATAACTCTAGTAATTTAAATATCTTACAGATTTAATCATAGCACAAGAAATATCTCATAGATTTAATCCTAGTAGTAGAAATATATCATATATTTACCCTAGTACTAGAAATACCTTATAAATTTAACCCTAGTACTAAAATATCTCATAGATTTAACCCTAGTACTGGAAATATCTTACAGATTTAACCCTAGTACTAGAAATATCTTATATTTTTAACCCTCGTAATAGAAATATTTAATAGATTTAATGCTAGTACTAGAATCATCTTATATATGTATTAGAAATATTTTACATATTTTACCGTAGTACTAGAAATATTTTACCGATTTAATCCTAGTACTAGAAATATATCATAGATTTAACCCTAGTACTAGAAATATCTTACAGATTTAACCCTAGTACTAGAAATATCTTATAGATTTAATCATAGTACTAGAAATAATTTACAGATTTAATCATAGTACTAGAAATATCTCATAGATTTAATCCTAGTACTAGAAATATATTACAGATTTAACCCTAGTACTAGACATATCTAATAGATTTAACCCTAGTACTAGAAATACCTTATATATTTAACACTAGTACTAGAAATATCTTATGGATTTACACGAGAGATAGAAATATCTTATAGATTTACCCGAGTAATAGAAATATCTTATAGATTTACCCTAGTACTAGAAATGTCTCATAGATTTACCAGAATACAAGAAATACCTTGTAATTTTGACCCTAGTGCTAGAAGTACCTTATAGATTTAATCCTAGTAATAGAAATATCTTATAGATTTAATCCTAGTACTAGAAATATCTGATAGATTTAATCCTAGTACTAGAACTATCTTATAGATTTAATCCTAGTAATAGAAATATCTTACAGATTTAATCATAGTACTAGAAATATCTCATAGATTTAATCCTAGTAGTAGAAATATATCATAGATTTAACCCTAGTACTAGAAATATCTTACCGATTTAACCCTAGTACTAGAAATATCTTATAGATTTAATCCTAGTACTAGAAATATCTTACAGATTTAATCATAGCACTAGAAATATCTCATAGATTTAATCCTAGTACTAGAAATATCTCATAGATTTAATCCTAGTACTAGAAATATATCATAGATTTAACCCTAGTACTAGAAATACCTTATAGATTTAACACTAGTCCTAGAAATATCTTACAGATTTAACCCTAGTACTAGAAATATTTTAAAGATTTAATCCTAGTACTTATAGATTTACCCTAGTACTAGAAATACCTTATAAATTTAACCCTAGTACTAAAATATCTCATAGATTTAACCCTAGTACTGGAAATATCTTATAGATTTACACTAGTACTAGAAATGCCTTATAGATTTAACTCTAGTAATTTAAATATCTTATAGATTTACACCTAGTGCTAGAAATATCTTATATTTTTAACCCTCGTAATAGAAATATTTAATAGATTTAATGCTAGTACTAGAATCATCTTATATATGTATTAGAAATATTTTACATATTTTACCGTAGTACTAGAAATATTTTACCGATTTAATCCTAGTACTAGAAATATATCATAGATTTAACCCTAGTACTAGAAATATCTTACAGATTTAACCCTAGTACTAGAAATATCTTATAGATTTAATCCTAGTACTAGAAATATCTTACAGATTTAATCATAGCACTAGAAATATCTCATAGATTTAATCCTAGTACTAGAAATATCTCATAGATTTAATCCTAGTACTAGAAATATATCATAGATTTAACCCTAGTACTAGAAATACCTTATAGATTTAACACTAGTCCTAGAAATATCTTACAGATTTAACCCTAGTACTAGAAATATTTTAAAGATTTAATCCTAGTACTTATAGATTTACCCTAGTACTAGAAATACCTTATAAATTTAACCCTAGTACTAAAATATCTCATAGATTTAACCCTAGTACTGGAAATATCTTACAGATTTAACCCTAGTACTAGAAATATCTTATAGATTTAATCATAGTACTAGAAATAATTTACAGATTTAATCATAGTACTAGAAATATCTCATAGATTTAATCCTAGTACTAGAAATATATTACAGATTTAACCCTAGTACTAGACATATCTAATAGATTTAACCCTAGTACTAGAAATACCTTATATATTTAACACTAGTACTAGAAATATCTTATGGATTTACACGAGAGATAGAAATATCTTATAGATTTAACCCTAGTACTAGAAATGTCTCATAGATTTACCAGAATACAAGAAATACCTTATAATTTTGACCCTAGTGCTAGAAGTACCTTATAGATTTAATCCTAGTAATAGAAATATCTTATAGATTTAATCCTAGTACTAGAAATATCTGATAGATTTAATCCTAGTACTAGAAATATCTTATAGATTTAACCATAGTACTAGAAATATCTTATAGATTTAATCATAGTACTAGAAATATCTTACAGATTTAATCATAGTACTAGAAATATCTCATAGATTTAATCCTAGTACTAGAAATATATCATAGATTTAACCCTAGTACTAGAAATATCTTATAGATTTATCCTAGTACTAGAAATATCTTACAGATTTAATCATAATACTAGAAATATCTCATAGATTTAATCCTAGTACTAGAAATATATCATAGATTTAATCCTAGTACTAGAAATATTTTAAAGATTTAATCCTAGTACTTATAGATTTACCCTAATACTAGAAATATTTCATGGATTGAATACTAGCACTACAAATATATCATAGATTTAACCCTAGTACTAGAAATATTTTACGGATTTAACCCTAGTACTAGAAATATCTTATAGATTTAATCCTAGTACTAGAAATATCTTACAGATTTAATCATAGCACTAGAAATATCTCATAGATTTAATCCTAGTACTAGAAATATTTTAAAGATTTAATCCTAGTACTTATAGATTTACCCTAATACTAGAAATATTTCATGGATTGAATACTAGCACTACAAATATATCATAGATTTAACCCTAGTACTAGAAATATTTTACGGATTTAACCCTAGTACTAGAAATATCTTATAGATTTAATCCTAGTACTAGAAATATCTTACAGATTTAATCATAGCACTAGAAATATCTCATAGATTTAATCCTAGTACTAGAAATATCTCATAGATTTAATCCTAGTACTAGAAATATATCATAGATTTAACCCTAGTACTAGAAATACCTTATAGATTTAACACTAGTCCTAGAAATATCTTACAGATTTAACCCTAGTACTAGAAATATTTTAAAGATTTAATCCTAGTACTTATAGATTTACCCTAGTACTAGAAATACCTTATAAATTTAACCCTAGTACTAAAATATCTCATAGATTTAACCCTAGTACTGGAAATATCTTATAGATTTACACTAGTACTAGAAATGCCTTATAGATTTAACTCTAGTAATTTAAATATCTTATAGATTTACACCTAGTGCTAGATATATCTTATATTTTTAACCCTCGTAATAGAAATATTTAATAGATTTAATGCTAGTACTAGAATCATCTTATATATGTATTAGAAATATTTTACATATTTTACCGTAGTACTAGAAATATTTTACCGATTTAATCCTAGTACTAGAAATATATCATAGATTTAACCCTAGTACTAGAAATATCTTACAGATTTAACCCTAGTACTAGAAATATCTTATAGATTTAATCATAGTACTAGAAATAATTTACAGATTTAATCATAGTACTAGAAATATCTCATAGATTTAATCCTAGTACTAGAAATATATTACAGATTTAACCCTAGTACTAGACATATCTAATAGATTTAACCCTAGTACTAAAAATACCTTATAGATTTAACACTAGTACTAGAAATATCTTATGGATTTACACGAGAGATAGAAATATCTTATAGATTTACCCGAGTAATAGAAATATCTTATAGATTTACCCTAGTACTAGAAATGTCTCATAGATTTACCAGAATACAAGAAATACCTTATAATTTTGACCCTAGTGCTAGAAGTACCTTATAGATTTAATCCTAGTAATAGAAATATCTTATAGATTTAATCCTAGTACTAGAAATATCTGATAGATTTAATCCTAGTACTAGAAATATCTTATAGATTTAACCATAGTACTAGAAATATCTTATAGATTTAATCATAGTACTAGAAATATCTTACAGATTTAATCATAGTACTAGAAATATATCATAGATTTAACCCTAGTACTAGAAATATCTTATAGATTTATCCTAGTACTAGAAATATCTTACAGATTTAATCATAATACTAGAAATATCTCATAGATTTAATCCTAGTACTAGAAATATATCATAGATTTAATCCTAGTACTAGAAATATTTTAAAGATTTAATCCTAGTACTTATAGATTTACCCTAATACTAGAAATATTTCATGGATTGAATACTAGCACTACAAATATATCATAGATTTAACCCTAGTACTAGAAATATTTTACGGATTTAACCCTAGTACTAGAAATATCTTATAGATTTAATCCTAGTACTAGAAATATCTTACAGATTTAATCATAGCACTAGAAATATCTCATAGATTTAATCCTAGTACTAGAAATATTTTAAAGATTTAATCCTAGTACTTATAGATTTACCCTAATACTAGAAATATTTCATGGATTGAATACTAGCACTACAAATATATCATAGATTTAACCCTAGTACTAGAAATATTTTACGGATTTAACCCTAGTACTAGAAATATCTTATATATTTAACACTAGTACTAGAAATATCTTATGGATTTACACGAGAGATAGAAATATCTTATAGATTTACCCGAGTAATAGAAATATCTTATAGATTTACCCTAGTACTAGAAATGTCTCATAGATTTACCAGAATACAAGAAATACCTTGTAATTTTGACCCTAGTGCTAGAAGTACCTTATAGATTTAATCCTAGTAAGAGAAATATCTTATAGATTTAATCCTAGTACTAGAAATATCTGATAGATTTAATCCTAGTACTAGAACTATCTGATAGATTTAATCCTAGTACTAGAACTATCTTATAGATTTAATCCTAGTACTAGAAATATCTTACAGATTTAATCATAGTACTAGAAATATCTCATAGATTTAATCCTAGTAGTAGAAATATATCATAGATTTAACCCTAGTACTAGAAATATATCATAGATTTAACCCTAGTACTAGAAATATCTTATAGATTTATCCTAGTACTAGAAATATCTTACAGATTTAATCATAATACTAGAAATATCTCATAGATTTAATCCTAGTACTAGAAATATATCATAGATTTAATCCTAGTACTAGAAATATTTTAAAGATTTAATCCTAGTACTTATAGATTTACCCTAATACTAGAAATATTTCATGGATTGAATACTAGCACTACAAATATATCATAGATTTAACCCTAGTACTAGAAATATTTTACGGATTTAACCCTAGTACTAGAAATATCTTATAGATTTAATCCTAGTACTAGAAATATCTTACAGATTTAATCATAGCACTAGAAATATCTCATAGATTTAATCCTAGTACTAGAAATATCTCATAGATTTAATCCTAATACTAGAAATATATCATAGATTTAACCCTAGTACTAGAAATACCTTATAAATTTAACCCTAGTACTAAAATATCTCATAGATTTAACCCTAGTACTGGAAATATCTTATAGATTTACACTAGTACTAGAAATGCCTTATAGATATAACTCTAGTAATTTAAATATCTTACAGATTTAATCATAGCACAAGAAATATCTCATAGATTTAATCCTAGTAGTAGAAATATATCATATATTTACCCTAGTACTAGAAATACCTTATAAATTTAACCCTAGTACTAAAATATCTCATAGATTTAACCCTAGTACTGGAAATATCTTACAGATTTAACCCTAGTACTAGAAATATCTTATATTTTTAACCCTCGTAATAGAAATATCTAATAGATTTAATGCTAGTACTAGAATCATCTTATATATGTATTAGAAATATTTTACATATTTTACCGTAGTACTAGAAATATTTTACCGATTTAATCCTAGTACTAGAAATATATCATAGATTTAACCCTAGTACTAGAAATATCTTACAGATTTAACCCTAGTACTAGAAATATCTTATAGATTTAATCATAGTACTAGAAATAATTTACAGATTTAATCATAGTACTAGAAATATCTCATAGATTTAATCCTAGTACTAGAAATATATTACAGATTTAACCCTAGTACTAGACATATCTAATAGATTTAACCCTAGTACTAGAAATACCTTATATATTTAACACTAGTACTAGAAATATCTTATGGATTTACACGAGAGATAGAAATATCTTATAGATTTACCCGAGTAATAGAAATATCTTATAGATTTACCCTAGTACTAGAAATGTCTCATAGATTTACCAGAATACAAGAAATACCTTATAATTTTGACCCTAGTGCTAGAAGTACCTTATAGATTTAATCCTAGTAATAGAAATATCTTATAGATTTAATCCTAGTACTAGAAATATCTGATAGATTTAATCCTAGTACTAGAAATATCTTATAGATTTAACCATAGTACTAGAAATATCTTATAGATTTAATCATAGTACTAGAAATATCTTACAGATTTAATCATAGTACTAGAAATATCTCATAGATTTAATCCTAGTACTAGAAATATATCATAGATTTAACCCTAGTACTAGAAATATCTTACAGATTTAATCATAATACTAGAAATATCTCATAGATTTAATCCTAGTACTAGAAATATATCATAGATTTAATCCTAGTACTAGAAATATTTTAAAGATTTAATCCTAGTACTTATAGATTTACCCTAATACTAGAAATATTTCATGGATTGAATACTAGCACTACAAATATATCATAGATTTAACCCTAGTACTAGAAATATTTTACGGATTTAACCCTAGTACTAGAAATATCTTATAGATTTAATCCTAGTACTAGAAATATCTTACAGATTTAATCATAGCACTAGAAATATCTCATAGATTTAATCCTAGTACTAGAAATATTTTAAAGATTTAATCCTAGTACTTATAGATTTACCCTAATACTAGAAATATTTCATGGATTGAATACTAGCACTACAAATATATCATAGATTTAACCCTAGTACTAGAAATATTTTACGGATTTAACCCTAGTACTAGAAATATCTTATAGATTTAATCCTAGTACTAGAAATATCTTACAGATTTAATCATAGCACTAGAAATATCTCATAGATTTAATCCTAGTACTAGAAATATCTCATAGATTTAATCCTAGTACTAGAAATATATCATAGATTTAACCCTAGTACTAGAAATACCTTATAGATTTAACACTAGTCCTAGAAATATCTTACAGATTTAACCCTAGTACTAGAAATATTTTAAAGATTTAATCCTAGTACTTATAGATTTACCCTAGTACTAGAAATACCTTATAAATTTAACCCTAGTACTAAAATATCTCATAGATTTAACCCTAGTACTGGAAATATCTTACAGATTTAATCATAGCACTAGAAATATCTCATAGATTTAATCCTAGTACTAGAAATATCTCATAGATTTAATCCTAATACTAGAAATATATCATAGATTTAACCCTAGTACTAGAAATACCTTATAAATTTAACCCTAGTACTAAAATATCTCATAGATTTAACCCTAGTACTGGAAATATCTTATAGATTTACACTAGTACTAGAAATGCCTTATAGATATAACTCTAGTAATTTAAATATCTTACAGATTTAATCATAGCACAAGAAATATCTCATAGATTTAATCCTAGTAGTAGAAATATATCATATATTTACCCTAGTACTAGAAATACCTTATAAATTTAACCCTAGTACTAAAATATCTCATAGATTTAACCCTAGTACTGGAAATATCTTACAGATTTAACCCTAGTACTAGAAATATCTTATATTTTTAACCCTCGTAATAGAAATATTTAATAGATTTAATGCTAGTACTAGAATCATCTTATATATGTATTAGAAATATTTTACATATTTTACCGTAGTACTAGAAATATTTTACCGATTTAATCCTAGTACTAGAAATATATCATAGATTTAACCCTAGTACTAGAAATATCTTACAGATTTAACCCTAGTACTAGAAATATCTTATAGATTTAATCATAGTACTAGAAATAATTTACAGATTTAATCATAGTACTAGAAATATCTCATAGATTTAATCCTAGTACTAGAAATATATTACAGATTTAACCCTAGTACTAGACATATCTAATAGATTTAACCCTAGTACTAGAAATACCTTATATATTTAACACTAGTACTAGAAATATCTTATGGATTTACACGAGAGATAGAAATATCTTATAGATTTACCCGAGTAATAGAAATATCTTATAGATTTACCCTAGTACTAGAAATGTCTCATAGATTTACCAGAATACAAGAAATACCTTGTAATTTTGACCCTAGTGCTAGAAGTACCTTATAGATTTAATCCTAGTAATAGAAATATCTTATAGATTTAATCCTAGTACTAGAAATATCTGATAGATTTAATCCTAGTACTAGAACTATCTTATAGATTTAATCCTAGTAATAGAAATATCTTACAGATTTAATCATAGTACTAGAAATATCTCATAGATTTAATCCTAGTAGTAGAAATATATCATAGATTTAACCCTAGTACTAGAAATATCTTACCGATTTAACCCTAGTACTAGAAATATCTTATAGATTTAATCCTAGTACTAGAAATATCTTACAGATTTAATCATAGCACTAGAAATATCTCATAGATTTAATCCTAGTACTAGAAATATCTCATAGATTTAATCCTAGTACTAGAAATATATCATAGATTTAACCCTAGTACTAGAAATACCTTATAGATTTAACACTAGTCCTAGAAATATCTTACAGATTTAACCCTAGTACTAGAAATATTTTAAAGATTTAATCCTAGTACTTATAGATTTACCCTAGTACTAGAAATACCTTATAAATTTAACCCTAGTACTAAAATATCTCATAGATTTAACCCTAGTACTGGAAATATCTTATAGATTTACACTAGTACTAGAAATGCCTTATAGATTTAACTCTAGTAATTTAAATATCTTATAGATTTACACCTAGTGCTAGAAATATCTTATATTTTTAACCCTCGTAATAGAAATATTTAATAGATTTAATGCTAGTACTAGAATCATCTTATATATGTATTAGAAATATTTTACATATTTTACCGTAGTACTAGAAATATTTTACCGATTTAATCCTAGTACTAGAAATATATCATAGATTTAACCCTAGTACTAGAAATATCTTACAGATTTAACCCTAGTACTAGAAATATCTTATAGATTTACTCCTAGTACTAGAAATATCTTACAGATTTAATCATAGCACTAGAAATATCTCATAGATTTAATCCTAGTACTAGAAATATCTCATAGATTTAATCCTAGTACTAGAAATATATCATAGATTTAACCCTAGTACTAGAAATACCTTATAGATTTAACACTAGTCCTAGAAATATCTTACAGATTTAACCCTAGTACTAGAAATATTTTAAAGATTTAATCCTAGTACTTATAGATTTACCCTAGTACTAGAAATACCTTATAAATTTAACCCTAGTACTAAAATATCTCATAGATTTAACCCTAGTACTGGAAATATCTTACAGATTTAACCCTAGTACTAGAAATATCTTATAGATTTAATCATAGTACTAGAAATAATTTACAGATTTAATCATAGTACTAGAAATATCTCATAGATTTAATCCTAGTACTAGAAATATATTACAGATTTAACCCTAGTACTAGACATATCTAATAGATTTAACCCTAGTACTAGAAATACCTTATATATTTAACACTAGTACTAGAAATATCTTATGGATTTACACGAGAGATAGAAATATCTTATAGATTTACCCGAGTAATAGAAATATCTTATAGATTTACCCTAGTACTAGAAATGTCTCATAGATTTACCAGAATACAAGAAATACCTTGTAATTTTGACCCTAGTGCTAGAAGTACCTTATAGATTTAATCCTAGTAATAGAAATATCTTATAGATTTAATCCTAGTACTAGAAATATCTGATAGATTTAATCCTAGTACTAGAACTATCTTATAGATTTAATCCTAGTACTAGAAATATCTTACAGATTTAATCATAGTACTAGAAATATCTCATAGATTTAATCCTAGTAGTAGAAATATATCATAGATTTAACCCTAGTACTGGAAATATCTTATAGATTTACACTAGTACTAGAAATGCCTTATAGATTTAACTCTAGTAATTTAAATATCTTATAGATTTACACCTAGTGCTAGAAATATCTTATATTTTTAACCCTCGTAATAGAAATATTTAATAGATTTAATGCTAGTACTAGAATCATCTTATATATGTATTAGAAATATTTTACATATTTTACCGTAGTACTAGAAATATTTTACCGATTTAATCCTAGTACTAGAAATATATCATAGATTTAACCCTAGTACTAGAAATATCTTATAGATTTAATCCTAGTACTAGAAATATCTTACAGATTTAATCATAGCACTAGAAATATCTCATAGATTTAATCCTAGTACTAGAAATATCTCATAGATTTAATCCTAGTACTAGAAATATATCATAGATTTAACCCTAGTACTAGAAATACCTTATAGATTTAACACTAGTCCTAGAAATATCTTACAGATTTAACCCTAGTACTAGAAATATTTTAAAGATTTAATCCTAGTACTTATAGATTTACCCTAGTACTAGAAATACCTTATAAATTTAACCCTAGTACTAAAATATCTCATAGATTTAACCCTAGTACTGGAAATATCTTATAGATTTACACTAGTACTAGAAATGCCTTATAGATTTAACTCTAGTAATTTAAATATCTTATAGATTTACACCTAGTGCTAGAAATATCTTATATTTTTAACCCTCGTAATAGAAATATTTAATAGATTTAATGCTAGTACTAGAATCATCTTATATATGTATTAGAAATATTTTACATATTTTACCGTAGTACTAGAAATATTTTACCGATGTAATCCTAGTACTAGAAATATATCATAGATTTAACCCTAGTACTAGAAATATCTTACAGATTTAACACTAGTCCTAGAAATATCTTACAGATTTAACCCTAGTACTAGAAATATCTTATAGATTTATCCTAGTACTAGAAATATCTTACAGATTTAATCATAATACTAGAAATATCTCATAGATTTAATCCTAGTACTAGAAATATATCATATATTTAATCCTAGTACTAGAAATATTTTAAAGATTTAATCCTAGTACTTATAGATTTACCCTAATACTAGAAATATTTCATGGATTGAATACTAGCACTACAAATATATCATAGATTTAACCCTAGTACTAGAAATATTTTACGGATTTAACCCTAGTACTAGAAATATCTTATAGATTTAATCCTAGTACTAGAAATATCTCATAGATTTAATCCTAGTACTAGAAATATATCATAGATTTAACCCTAGTACTAGAAATATCTTATAGATTTATCCTAGTACTAGAAATATCTTACAGATTTAATCATAATACTAGAAATATCTCATAGATTTAATCCTAGTACTAGAAATATATCATAGATTTAATCCTAGTACTAGAAATATTTTAAAGATTTAATCCTAGTACTTATAGATTTACCCTAATACTAGAAATATTTCATGGATTGAATACTAGCACTACAAATATATCATAGATTTAACCCTAGTACTAGAAATATTTTACGGATTTAACCCTAGTACTAGAAATATCTTATAGATTTAATCCTAGTACTAGAAATATCTCACAGATTTAATCATAGCACTAGAAATATCTCATAGATTTAATCCTAGTACTAGAAATATTTTAAAGATTTAATCCTAGTACTTATAGATTTACCCTAATACTAGAAATATTTCATGGATTGAATACTAGCACTACAAATATATCATAGATTTAACCCTAGTACTAGAAATATTTTACGGATTTAACCCTAGTACTAGAAATACCTTATAGATTTAACACTAGTACTAGAAATATCTTATGGATTTACACGAGAGATAGAAATATCTTATAGATTTACCCGAGTAATAGAAATATCTTATAGATTTACCCTAGTACTAGAAATGTCTCATAGATTTACCAGAATACAAGAAATACCTTATAATTTTGACCCTAGTGCTAGAAGTACCTTATAGATTTAATCCTAGTAATAGAAATATCTTATAGATTTAATCATAGTACTAGAAATATCTGATAGATTTAATCCTAGTACTAGAACTATCTTATAGATTTAATCCTAGTACTAGAAATATCTTACAGATTTAATCATAGTACTAGAAATATCTCATAGATTTAATCCTAGTAGTAGAAATATATCATAGATTTAACCCTAGTACTGGAAATATCTTATAGATTTACACTAGTACTAGAAATGCCTTATAGATTTAACTCTAGTAATTTAAATATCTTATAGATTTACACCTAGTGCTAGAAATATCTTATATTTTTAACCCTCGTAATAGAAATATTTAATAGATTTAATGCTAGTACTAGAATCATCTTATATATGTATTAGAAATATTTTACATATTTTACCGTAGTACTAGAAATATTTTACCGATTTAATCCTAGTACTAGAAATATATCATAGATTTAACCCTAGTACTAGAAATATCTTATAGATTTAATCCTAGTACTAGAAATATCTTACAGATTTAATCATAGCACTAGAAATATCTCATAGATTTAATCCTAGTACTAGAAATATCTCATAGATTTAATCCTAGTACTAGAAATATATCATAGATTTAACCCTAGTACTAGAAATACCTTATAGATTTAACACTAGTCCTAGAAATATCTTACAGATTTAACCCTAGTACTAGAAATATTTTAAAGATTTAATCCTAGTACTTATAGATTTACCCTAGTACTAGAAATACCTTATAAATTTAACCCTAGTACTAAAATATCTCATAGATTTAACCCTAGTACTGGAAATATCTTATAGATTTACACTAGTACTAGAAATGCCTTATAGATTTAACTCTAGTAATTTAAATATCTTATAGATTTACACCTAGTGCTAGAAATATCTTATATTTTTAACCCTCGTAATAGAAATATTTAATAGATTTAATGCTAGTACTAGAATCATCTTATATATGTATTAGAAATATTTTACATATTTTACCGTAGTACTAGAAATATTTTACCGATTTAATCCTAGTACTAGAAATATATCATAGATTTAACCCTAGTACTAGAAATATCTTACAGATTTAACACTAGTCCTAGAAATATCTTACAGATTTAACCCTAGTACTAGAAATATCTTATAGATTTATCCTAGTACTAGAAATATCTTACAGATTTAATCATAATACTAGAAATATCTCATAGATTTAATCCTAGTACTAGAAATATATCATAGATTTAATCCTAGTACTAGAAATATTTTAAAGATTTAATCCTAGTACTTATAGATTTACCCTAATACTAGAAATATTTCATGGATTGAATACTAGCACTACAAATATATCATAGATTTAACCCTAGTACTAGAAATATTTTACGGATTTAACCCTAGTACTAGAAATATCTTATAGATTTAATCCTAGTACTAGAAATATCTCATAGATTTAATCCTAGTACTAGAAATATATCATAGATTTAACCCTAGTACTAGAAATATCTTATAGATTTATCCTAGTACTAGAAATATCTTACAGATTTAATCATAATACTAGAAATATCTCATAGATTTAATCCTAGTACTAGAAATATATCATAGATTTAATCCTAGTACTAGAAATATTTTAAAGATTTAATCCTAGTACTTATAGATTTACCCTAATACTAGAAATATTTCATGGATTGAATACTAGCACTACAAATATATCATAGATTTAACCCTAGTACTAGAAATATTTTACGGATTTAACCCTAGTACTAGAAATATCTTATAGATTTAATCCTAGTACTAGAAATATCTCACAGATTTAATCATAGCACTAGAAATATCTCATAGATTTAATCCTAGTACTAGAAATATTTTAAAGATTTAATCCTAGTACTTATAGATTTACCCTAATACTAGAAATATTTCATGGATTGAATACTAGCACTACAAATATATCATAGATTTAACCCTAGTACTAGAAATATTTTACGGATTTAACCCTAGTACTAGAAATACCTTATAGATTTAACACTAGTACTAGAAATATCTTATGGATTTACACGAGAGATAGAAATATCTTATAGATTTACCCGAGTAATAGAAATATCTTATAGATTTACCCTAGTACTAGAAATGTCTCATAGATTTACCAGAATACAAGAAATACCTTATAATTTTGACCCTAGTGCTAGAAGTACCTTATAGATTTAATCCTAGTAATAGAAATATCTTATAGATTTAATCCTAGTACTAGAAATATCTCATAGATTTAGTCCTAGTTGTAGAAATATCTCATAGATTTAATCCTAGTACTAGAAATATATCATAGATTTAACCCTAGTACTAGAAATATTTTAAAGATTTAATCCTAGTACTTACAGATTTACCCTAATACTAGAAATACCTTATAATTTTAAATCTAGTACTAGAAATATCTCATAGATTTAACCTTAGTACTAGAAATACCTTATAAATTTAACCCTAGTACTAAAATATCTCATAGATTTAACCCTAGTACTAGAAATATCTTATAGATTTAACCCTAGTACTAGAAATATCTTACAGATTTAACCTTAGTACTAGAAATATCTCAAAGATTTACCCTAATACTAGAAATTCCTTACATATTTAACCCTAGTACTAGAAATATCTTATAGATTTAACCATAGTACTAGAAATATCTTATAGATTTACACCTAGTACTAGAAATACCTTATAGCTTTAACCCTAGTACTAGAAATACCTTATAGATTTAATCCTAGTACTAGAAATATGTTACAGATTTAATCATAGTACTAGAGATATCTCATAGATTTAATCCTAGTACTAGAAATATCTCATAGATTTAATCCTAGTACTAGAAATATATCATAGATTTAACCCTAGTACTAGAAATGCCTTATAGATTTAACCCTAGTAATTGAAATATCTTATAGATTTACACCTAGTGCTAGAAATATCTTATAGATTTATCCCTCGTAATATAAATATTTAATAGATGTAACGCTAGTACTAGAATCATCTTATATATGTATTAGAAATATTTTACATATTTTACCATAGTACTAGAAATACCTTATAGCTTTAACCCTAGTACTAGAAATACCTTATAGATTTACCCTAGTACTAGAAATATCTTAGATTTACCGAGTGATAGAAATATCTTATAGATTTACCCTAGTACTAAAAATGTCTCATAGATTTACCAGAATACAAGAAATACCTTGCAATTTTAACCCTAGTGCTAGAAATACCTTATAGACTTAACCCTAGTACTAGAAATATCTTACCGATTTAACCCTAGTACTAGAGATATCTTATAGATTTAATCCTAGTACAAGAAATATCTCACAGATTTAATGATAGTACTAGAAATATCTCATAGATTTAATCCTAGTTGCAGAAATATCTCATAGATTTAATCCTAGTACTAGAAATATATCATAGATTTAACCCTAGTACTAGAAATACCTTATAGATTTAACACTAGTACTAGAAATATCTTACCGATTTAACCATAGTACTAGAAATATCTTATAGATTTAATCCTTGTACTAGAAATATCTTACAGATTTAATCATAGTACTAGAAATATCTCATAGATTTAACCCTAGTACTAGAGATATCTTATAGATTTAATCCTAGTACAAGAAATATCTCACAGATTTAATGATAGTACTAGAAATATCTCATAGATTTAGTCCTAGTTGTAGAAATATCTCATAGATTTAATCCTAGTACTAGAAATATATCATAGATTTAACCCTAGTACTAGAAATATTTTAAAGATTTAATCCTAGTACTTACAGATTTACCCTAATACTAGAAATACCTTATAATTTTAAATCTAGTACTAGAAATATCTCATAGATTTAACCTTAGTACTAGAAATACCTTATAAATTTAACCCTAGTACTAAAATATCTCATAGATTTAACCCTAGTACTAGAAATATCTTATAGATTTAACCCTAGTACTAGAAATATCTTACAGATTTAACCTTAGTACTAGAAATATCTCAAAGATTTACCCTAATACTAGAAATACCTTACATATTTAACCCTAGTACTAGAAATATCTTATAGATTTAACCATAGTACTAGAAATATCTTATAGATTTACACCTAGTACTAGAAATACCTTATAGCTTTAACCCTAGTACTAGAAATACCTTATAGATTTAATCCTAGTACTAGAAATATGTTACAGATTTAATCATAGTACTAGAGATATCTCATAGATTTAATCCTAGTACTAGAAATATCTCATAGATTTAATCCTAGTACTAGAAATATATCATAGATTTAACCCTAGTACTAGAAATGCCTTATAGATTTAACCCTAGTAATTGAAATATCTTATAGATTTACACCTAGTGCTAGAAATATCTTATAGATTTAACCCTCGTAATAGAAATATTTAATAGATGTAACGCTAGTACTAGAATCATCTTATATATGTATTAGAAATATTTTACATATTTTACCATAGTACTAGAAATACCTTATAGCTTTAACCCTAGTACTAGAAATACCTTATAGATTTACCCTAGTACTAAAAATGTCTCATAGATTTACCAGAATACAAGAAATACCTTGCAATTTTAACCCTAGTGCTAGAAATACCTTATAGACTTAACCCTAGTACTAGAAATATCTTACCGATTTAACCCTAGTACTAGAGATATCTTATAGATTTAATCCTAGTACAAGAAATATCTCACAGATTTAATGATAGTACTAGAAATATCTCATAGATTTAATCCTAGTTGCAGAAATATCTCATAGATTTAATCCTAGTACTAGAAATATATCATAGATTTAACCCTAGTACTAGAAATACCTTATAGATTTAACACTAGTACTAGAAATATCTTACAGATTTAACCCTAGTGCTAGAAATATCTCATAGATTTAATCCTAGTACTAGAAATATATCATAGATTTAACCCTAGTACTAGAAATACCTTATAAATTTAACCCTAGTACTAAAATATCTCATAGATTTAACCCTAGTACTAAAATATCTCATAGATTTAACCCTAGTACTAGAAATATCTTATAGATTTAACCCCCGTACTAGAAAAATCTTACAGATTTAACCTTAGTACTAGAAATATCTCAAAGATTTACCCTAATACTAGAAATATCTTATAGATTTATCCATAGTACTAGAAATATCTTATAGATTTAATCATAGTACTAGAAATATTTTAAAGATTTAATCCTAGTACTTATAGATTTACCCTAGTACTAAAAAAACCTTATAAATTTAACCCTAGTACTAAAATATCTCATAGATTTAACCCTAGTACTAGAAATATCTTAAAGATGTAAGCCTCGTAATAGAAATATTTTATAGATTTAACGCTAGTACTAGATATATCTTATATATTTACACTAGTACTAGAAATATTTAACCCTAGTGCTAGAAATATCTCATAGATTTAATCCTAGTACTAGAAATATCTTATAGATTTAACCCTAGTACTAGAAATATCTTACAGATTTAACCCAAGTACTAGAAATATTTTAAAGATTTAATCCTAGTACTTATAGATTTACCCTAATACTAGAAATACCTTATAATTTTAAATCTAGTACTAGAAATATCTCATAGATTTAACCCTAGTACTAGAAATATATCATAGATTTACCCTAGTACTAGAAATATCTTATAGCTTTACCGAGTGATAGAAATATCTTATAGATTTACACCTAGTACTAGAAATACCTTATAGCTTTAACCCTAGTACTAGAAATACCTTATAGATTTAATCCTAGTACTAGAAATATGTTACAGATTTAATCATAGTACTAGAGATATCTCATAGATTTAATCCTAGTACTAGAAATATCTCATAGATTTAATCCTAGTACTAGAAATATATCATAGATTTAACCCTAGTACTAGAAATGCCTTATAGATTTAACCCTAGTAATTGAAATATCTTATAGATTTACACCTAGTGCTAGAAATATCTTATAGATTTAACCCTCGTAATAGAAATATTTAATAGATGTAACGCTAGTACTAGAATCATCTTATATATGTATTAGAAATATTTTACATATTTTACCATAGTACTAGAAATACCTTATAGCTTTAACCCTAGTACTAGAAATACCTTATAGATTTACTCTAGTACTAAAAATGTCTCATAGATTTACCAGAATACAAGAAATACCTTGCAATTTTAACCCTAGTGCTAGAAATACCTTATAGACTTAACCCTAGTACTAGAAATATCTTACCGATTTAACCCTAGTACTAGAGATATCTTATAGATTTAATCCTAGTACAAGAAATATCTCACAGATTTAATGATAGTACTAGAAATATCTCATAGATTTAATCCTAGTTGCAGAAATATCTCATAGATTTAATCCTAGTACTAGAAATATATCATAGATTTAACCCTAGTACTAGAAATACCTTATAGATTTAACACTAGTACTAGAAATATCTTACAGATTTAACCCTAGTGCTAGAAATATCTCATAGATTTAATCCTAGTACTAGAAATATATCATAGATTTAACCCTAGTACTAGAAATACCTTATAGATTTAACCCTAGTACTAGAAATATCTTATAGATTTAACCCCCGTACTAGAAAAATCTTACAGATTTAACCTTAGTACTAGAAATATCTCAAAGATTTACCCTAATACTAGAAATATCTTATAGATTTATCCATAGTACTAGAAATATCTTATAGATTTAATCATAGTACTAGAAATATTTTAAAGATTTAATCCTAGTACTTATAGATTTACCCTAGTACTAAAAATACCTTATAAATTTAACCCTAGTACTAAAATATCTCATAGATTTAACCCTAGTACTAGAAATATCTTAAAGATGTAAGCCTCGTAATAGAAATATTTTATAGATTTAACGCTAGTACTAGATATATCTTATATATTTACACTAGTACTAGAAATATTTAACCCTAGTGCTAGAAATATCTCATAGATTTAATCCTAGTACTAGAAATATCTTATAGATTTAACCCTAGTACTAGAAATATCTTACAGATTTAACCCAAGTACTAGAAATATTTTAAAGATTTAATCCTAGTACTTATAGATTTACCCTAATACTAGAAATACCTTATAATTTTAAATCTAGTACTAGAAATATCTCATAGATTTAACCCTAGTACTAGAAATATATCATAGATTTACCCTAGTACTAGAAATATCTTATAGCTTTACCGAGTGATAGAAATATCTTATAGATTTACCCTAGTACTAGAAATATCTTATACATTTAATCCTAGTACTTATAGATTTACCCTAATACTAAAAATACCATATAAATTTAACCCTAGTGCTAGAAATATCTCATAGATTTAATCCTAGTACTAGAAATATATCATAGATTTAACCCTAGTACTAGAAATATCTTACAGATTTAACCTTAGTACTAGAAATATCTCAAAGATTTACCCTAATACTAGAAATATCTTATAGATTTAACCATAGTACTAGAAATATCTTACAGATTTAATCATAATACTAGAAATACCTCATAGATTTAATCCTAGTACTAGAAATATATCATAGATTTAATCCTAGTACTAGAAATATTTTAAAGATTTAATCCTAGTACTTATAGATTTACCCTAATACTAGAAATATTTCATGGATTGAATACTAGCACTACAAATATATCATAGATTTAACCCTAGTACTAGAAATATTTTACGGATTTAACCCTAGTACTAGAAATATCTTATAGATTTAATCCTAGTACTAGAAATATCTTACAGATTTAATCATAGCACTAGAAATATCTCATAGATTTAATCCTAGTACTAGAAATATCTCATAGATTTAATCCTAGTACTAGAAATATATCATAGATTTAACCCTAGTACTAGAAATACCTTATAGATTTAACACTAGTCCTAGAAATATCTTACAGATTTAACCCTAGTACTAGAAATATTTTAAAGATTTAATCCTAGTACTTATAGATTTACCCTAGTACTAGAAATACCTTATAAATTTAACCCTAGTACTAAAATATCTCATAGATTTAACCCTAGTACTGGAAATATCTTATAGATTTACACTAGTACTAGAAATGCCTTATAGATTTAACTCTAGTAATTTAAATATCTTATAGATTTACACCTAGTGCTAGAAATATCTTATATTTTTAACCCTCGTAATAGAAATATTTAATAGATTTAATGCTAGTACTAGAATCATCTTATATATGTATTAGAAATATTTTACATATTTTACCGTAGTACTAGAAATATTTTACCGATTTAATCCTAGTACTAGAAATATATCATAGATTTAACCCTAGTACTAGAAATATCTTACAGATTTAACCCTAGTACTAGAAATATCTTATAGATTTAATCATAGTACTAGAAATAATTTTCAGATTTAATCATAGTACTAGAAATATCTCATAGATTTAATCCTAGTACTAGAAATATATTACAGATTCAACCCTAGTACTAGACATATCTAATAGATTTAACCCTAGTACTAGAAATATCTTATAGATTTAATCCTAGTACTAGAAATATCTGATAGATTTAATCCTAGTACTAGAACTATCTTATAGATTTAATCCTAGTACTAGAAATATCTTACAGATTTAATCATAGTACTAGAAATATCTCATAGATTTAATCCTAGTAGTAGAAATATATCATAGATTTAACCCTAGTACTAGAAATATCTTACCGATTTAACCCTAGTACTAGAAATATCTTATAGATTTAATCCTAGTACTAGAAATATCTTACAGATTTAATCATAGCACTAGAAATATCTCATAGATTTAATCCTAGTACTAGAAATATATCATAGATTTAACCCTAGTACTAGAAATACCTTATAGATGTAACACTAGTCCTAGAAATATCTTACAGATTTAACCCTAGTACTAGAAATATTTTAAAGATTTAATCCTAGTACTTATAGATTTACCCTAGTACTAGAAATACCTTATAAATTTAACCCTAGTACTAAAATATCTCATAGATTTAACCCTAGTACTGGAAATATCTTATAGATTTACACTAGTACTAGAAATGCCTTATAGATTTAACTCTAGTAATTTAAATATCTTATAGATTTACACCTAGTGCTAGAAATATCTTATATTTTTAACCCTCGTAATAGAAATATTTAATAGATTTAATGCTAGTACTAGAATCATCTTATATATGTATTAGAAATATTTTACATATTTTACCGTAGTACTAGAAATATTTTACCGATTTAATCCTAGTACTAGAAATATATCATAGATTTAACCCTAGTACTAGAAATACCTTATAGATTTAACACTAGTACTAGAAATATCTTATGGATTTACACGAGAGATAGAAATATCTTATAGATTTACCCGAGTAATAGAAATATCTTATAGATTTACCCTAGTACTAGAAATGTCTCATAGATTTACCAGAATACAAGAAATACCTTATAATTTTGACCCTAGTGCTAGAAGTACCTTATAGATTTAATCCTAGTAATAGAAATATCTTATAGATTTAATCCTAGTACTAGAAATATCTGATAGATTTAATCCTAGTACTAGAAATATCTTATAGATTTAACCATAGTACTAGAAATATCTTATAGATTTAATCATAGTACTAGAATTATTTTACAGATTTAATCATAGTACTAGAAATATCTCATAGATTTAATCCTAGTACTAGAAATATATCATAGATTTAACCCTAGTACTAGAAATATCTTATAGATTTATCCTAGTACTAGAAATATCTTACAGATTTAATCATAATACTAGAAATATCTCATAGATTTAATCCTAGTACTAGAAATATATCATAGATTTAATCCTAGTACTAGAAATATTTTAAAGATTTAATCCTAGTACTTATAGATTTACCCTAATACTAGAAATATTTCATGGATTGAATACTAGCACTACAAATATATCATAGATTTAACCCTAGTACTAGAAATATTTTACGGATTTAACCCTAGTACTAGAAATATCTTATAGATTTAATCCTAGTACTAGAAATATCTTACAGATTTAATCATAGCACTAGAAATATCTTACAGATTTAATCATAGTACTAGAAATATCTCATAGATTTAATCCTAGTACTAGAAATATATCATAGATTTAACCCTAGTACTAGAAATATCTTATAGATTTAATCCTAGTACTAGAAATATCTTACAGATTTAATCATAATACTAGAAATATCTCATAGATTTAATCCTAGTACTAGAAATATATCATAGATTTAACCCTAGTACTAGAAATATATCATAGATTTAAACCTAGTACTAGAACTATCTTATAGATTTAATCCTAGTACTAGAAATATTTTAAAGATTTAATCCTAGTACTTATAGATTTACCCTAATACTAGAAATATTTCATGGATTGAATACTAGCACTACAAATATATCATAGATTTAACCCTAGTACTAGAAATATTTTACGGATTTAACCCTAGTACTAGAAATATCTTATAGATTTAATCCTAGTACTAGAAATATCTTACAGATTTAATCATAGCACTAGAAATATCTTACAGATTTAATCATAGTACTAGAAATATCTCATAGATTTAATCCTAGTACTAGAAATATATCATAGATTTAACCCTAGTACTAGAAATATCTTATAAATTTAACCCTAGTACTAAAATATCTCATAGATTTAACCCTAGTACTAAAATATCTCATAGATTTAACCCTAGTACTAGAAATATCTTATAGATTTAACCCCCGTACTAGAAAAATCTTACAGATTTAACCTTAGTACTAGAAATATCTCAAAGATTTACCCTAATACTAGAAATATCTTATAGATTTATCCATAGTACTAGAAATATCTTATAGATTTAATCATAGTACTAGAAATATTTTAAAGATTTAATCCTAGTACTTATAGATTTACCCTAGTACTAAAAATACCTTATAAATTTAACCCTAGTACTAAAATATCTCATAGATTTAACCCTAGTACTAGAAATATCTTAAAGATGTAAGCCTCGTAATAGAAATATTTTATAGATTTAACGCTAGTACTAGATATATCTTATATATTTACACTAGTACTAGAAATATTTAACCCTAGTGCTAGAAATATCTCATAGATTTAATCCTAGTACTAGAAATATCTTATAGATTTAACCCTAGTACTAGAAATATCTTACAGATTTAACCCAAGTACTAGAAATATTTTAAAGATTTAATCCTAGTACTTATAGATTTACCCTAATACTAGAAATACCTTATAATTTTAAATCTAGTACTAGAAATATCTCATAGATTTAACCCTAGTACTAGAAATATATCATAGATTTACCCTAGTACTAGAAATATCTTATAGCTTTACCGAGTGATAGAAATATCTTATAGATTTACCCTAGTACTAGAAATATCTTATACATTTAATCCTAGTACTTATAGATTTACCCTAATACTAAAAATACCATATAAATTTAACCCTAGTGCTAGAAATATCTCATAGATTTAATCCTAGTACTAGAAATATATCATAGATTTAACCCTAGTACTAGAAATATCTTACAGATTTAACCTTAGTACTAGAAATATCTCAAAGATTTACCCTAATACTAGAAATATCTTATAGATTTAACCATAGTACTAGAAATATCTTACAGATTTAATCATAATACTAGAAATACCTCATAGATTTAATCCTAGTACTAGAAATATATCATAGATTTAATCCTAGTACTAGAAATATTTTAAAGATTTAATCCTAGTACTTATAGATTTACCCTAATACTAGAAATATTTCATGGATTGAATACTAGCACTACAAATATATCATAGATTTAACCCTAGTACTAGAAATATTTTACGGATTTAACCCTAGTACTAGAAATATCTTATAGATTTAATCCTAGTACTAGAAATATCTTACAGATTTAATCATAGCACTAGAAATATCTCATAGATTTAATCCTAGTACTAGAAATATCTCATAGATTTAATCCTAGTACTAGAAATATATCATAGATTTAACCCTAGTACTAGAAATACCTTATAGATTTAACACTAGTCCTAGAAATATCTTACAGATTTAACCCTAGCACTAGAAATATTTTAAAGATTTAATCCTAGTACTTATAGATTTACCCTAGTACTAGAAATACCTTATAAATTTAACCCTAGTACTAAAATATCTCATAGATTTAACCCTAGTACTGGAAATATCTTATAGATTTACACTAGTACTAGAAATGCCTTATAGATTTAACTCTAGTAATTTAAATATCTTATAGATTTACACCTAGTGCTAGAAATATCTTATATTTTTAACCCTCGTAATAGAAATATTTAATAGATTTAATGCTAGTACTAGAATCATCTTATATATGTATTAGAAATATTTTACATATTTTACCGTAGTACTAGAAATATTTTACCGATTTAATCCTAGTACTAGAAATATATCATAGATTTAACCCTAGTACTAGAAATATCTTACAGATTTAACCCTAGTACTAGAAATATCTTATAGATTTAATCATAGTACTAGAAATAATTTTCAGATTTAATCATAGTACTAGAAATATCTCATAGATTTAATCCTAGTACTAGAAATATATTACAGATTTAACCCTAGTACTAGACATATCTAATAGATTTAACCCTAGTACTAGAAATATCTTATAGATTTAATCCTAGTACTAGAAATATCTGATAGATTTAATCCTAGTACTAGAACTATCTTATAGATTTAATCCTAGTACTAGAAATATCTTACAGATTTAATCATAGTACTAGAAATATCTCATAGATTTAATCCTAGTAGTAGAAATATATCATAGATTTAACCCTAGTACTAGAAATATCTTACCGATTTAACCCTAGTACTAGAAATATCTTATAGATTTAATCCTAGTACTAGAAATATCTTACAGATTTAATCATAGCACTAGAAATATCTCATAGATTTAATCCTAGTACTAGAAATATATCATAGATTTAACCCTAGTACTAGAAATACCTTATAGATGTAACACTAGTCCTAGAAATATCTTACAGATTTAACCCTAGTACTAGAAATATTTTAAAGATTTAATCCTAGTACTTATAGATTTACCCTAGTACTAGAAATACCTTATAAATTTAACCCTAGTACTAAAATATCTCATAGATTTAACCCTAGTACTGGAAATATCTTATAGATTTACACTAGTACTAGAAATGCCTTATAGATTTAACTCTAGTAATTTAAATATCTTATAGATTTACACCTAGTGCTAGAAATATCTTATATTTTTAACCCTCGTAATAGAAATATTTAATAGATTTAATGCTAGTACTAGAATCATCTTATATATGTATTAGAAATATTTTACATATTTTACCGTAGTACTAGAAATATTTTACCGATTTAATCCTAGTACTAGAAATATATCATAGATTTAACCCTAGTACTAGAAATACCTTATAGATTTAACACTAGTACTAGAAATATCTTATGGATTTACACGAGAGATAGAAATATCTTATAGATTTACCCGAGTAATAGAAATATCTTATAGATTTACCCTAGTACTAGAAATGTCTCATAGATTTACCAGAATACAAGAAATACCTTATAATTTTGACCCTAGTGCTAGAAGTACCTTATAGATTTAATCCTAGTAATAGAAATATCTTATAGATTTAATCCTAGTACTAGAAATATCTGATAGATTTAATCCTAGTACTAGAAATATCTTATAGATTTAACCATAGTACTAGAAATATCTTATAGATTTAATCATAGTACTAGAATTATTTTACAGATTTAATCATAGTACTAGAAATATCTCATAGATTTAATCCTAGTACTAGAAATATATCATAGATTTAACCCTAGTACTAGAAATATCTTATAGATTTATCCTAGTACTAGAAATATCTTACAGATTTAATCATAATACTAGAAATATCTCATAGATTTAATCCTAGTACTAGAAATATATCATAGATTTAATCCTAGTACTAGAAATATTTTAAAGATTTAATCCTAGTACTTATAGATTTACCCTAATACTAGAAATATTTCATGGATTGAATACTAGCACTACAAATATATCATAGATTTAACCCTAGTACTAGAAATATTTTACGGATTTAACCCTAGTACTAGAAATATCTTATAGATTTAATCCTAGTACTAGAAATATCTTACAGATTTAATCATAGCACTAGAAATATCTTACAGATTTAATCATAGTACTAGAAATATCTCATAGATTTAATCCTAGTACTAGAAATATATCATAGATTTAACCCTAGTACTAGAAATATCTTATAGATTTAATCCTAGTACTAGAAATATCTTACAGATTTAATCATAATACTAGAAATATCTCATAGATTTAATCCTAGTACTAGAAATATATCATAGATTTAACCCTAGTACTAGAAATATATCATAGATTTAAACCTAGTACTAGAACTATCTTATAGATTTAATCCTAGTACTAGAAATATTTTAAAGATTTAATCCTAGTACTTATAGATTTACCCTAATACTAGAAATATTTCATGGATTGAATACTAGCACTACAAATATATCATAGATTTAACCCTAGTACTAGAAATATTTTACGGATTTAACCCTAGTACTAGAAATATCTTATAGATTTAATCCTAGTACTAGAAATATCTTACAGATTTAATCATAGCACTAGAAATATCTTACAGATTTAATCATAGTACTAGAAATATCTCATAGATTTAATCCTAGTACTAGAAATATATCATAGATTTAACCCTAGTACTAGAAATATCTTATAAATTTAACCCTAGTACTAA
Organism: Lampris incognitus; assembly: GCF_029633865.1. Lineage (NCBI taxonomy): Eukaryota > Metazoa > Chordata > Actinopteri > Lampriformes > Lampridae > Lampris > Lampris incognitus. The sequence continues at coordinate 73,675,184 of NC_079214.1, forward strand.
AATATCTCATAGATTTAACCCTAGTACTAAAATATCTCATAGATTTAACCCTAGTACTAGAAATATCTTATAGATTTAACCCCCGTACTAGAAAAATCTTACAGATTTAACCTTAGTACTAGAAATATCTCAAAGATTTACCCTAATACTAGAAATATCTTATAGATTTATCCATAGTACTAGAAATATCTTATAGATTTAATCATAGTACTAGAAATATTTTAAAGATTTAATCCTAGTACTTATAGATTTACCCTAGTACTAAAAATACCTTATAAATTTAACCCTAGTACTAAAATATCTCATAGATTTAACCCTAGTACTAGAAATATCTTAAAGATGTAAGCCTCGTAATAGAAATATTTTATAGATTTAACGCTAGTACTAGATATATCTTATATATTTACACTAGTACTAGAAATATTTAACCCTAGTGCTAGAAATATCTCATAGATTTAATCCTAGTACTAGAAATATCTTATAGATTTAACCCTAGTACTAGAAATATCTTACAGATTTAACCCAAGTACTAGAAATATTTTAAAGATTTAATCCTAGTACTTATAGATTTACCCTAATACTAGAAATACCTTATAATTTTAAATCTAGTACTAGAAATATCTCATAGATTTAACCCTAGTACTAGAAATATATCATAGATTTACCCTAGTACTAGAAATATCTTATAGCTTTACCGAGTGATAGAAATATCTTATAGATTTACCCTAGTACTAGAAATATCTTATACATTTAATCCTAGTACTTATAGATTTACCCTAATACTAAAAATACCATATAAATTTAACCCTAGTGCTAGAAATATCTCATAGATTTAATCCTAGTACTAGAAATATATCATAGATTTAACCCTAGTACTAGAAATATCTTACAGATTTAACCTTAGTACTAGAAATATCTCAAAGATTTACCCTAATACTAGAAATATCTTATAGATTTAACCATAGTACTAGAAATATCTTACAGATTTAATCATAATACTAGAAATACCTCATAGATTTAATCCTAGTACTAGAAATATATCATAGATTTAATCCTAGTACTAGAAATATTTTAAAGATTTAATCCTAGTACTTATAGATTTACCCTAATACTAGAAATATTTCATGGATTGAATACTAGCACTACAAATATATCATAGATTTAACCCTAGTACTAGAAATATTTTACGGATTTAACCCTAGTACTAGAAATATCTTATAGATTTAATCCTAGTACTAGAAATATCTTACAGATTTAATCATAGCACTAGAAATATCTCATAGATTTAATCCTAGTACTAGAAATATCTCATAGATTTAATCCTAGTACTAGAAATATATCATAGATTTAACCCTAGTACTAGAAATACCTTATAGATTTAACACTAGTCCTAGAAATATCTTACAGATTTAACCCTAGCACTAGAAATATTTTAAAGATTTAATCCTAGTACTTATAGATTTACCCTAGTACTAGAAATACCTTATAAATTTAACCCTAGTACTAAAATATCTCATAGATTTAACCCTAGTACTGGAAATATCTTATAGATTTACACTAGTACTAGAAATGCCTTATAGATTTAACTCTAGTAATTTAAATATCTTATAGATTTACACCTAGTGCTAGAAATATCTTATATTTTTAACCCTCGTAATAGAAATATTTAATAGATTTAATGCTAGTACTAGAATCATCTTATATATGTATTAGAAATATTTTACATATTTTACCGTAGTACTAGAAATATTTTACCGATTTAATCCTAGTACTAGAAATATATCATAGATTTAACCCTAGTACTAGAAATATCTTACAGATTTAACCCTAGTACTAGAAATATCTTATAGATTTAATCATAGTACTAGAAATAATTTTCAGATTTAATCATAGTACTAGAAATATCTCATAGATTTAATCCTAGTACTAGAAATATATTACAGATTTAACCCTAGTACTAGACATATCTAATAGATTTAACCCTAGTACTAGAAATATCTTATAGATTTAATCCTAGTACTAGAAATATCTGATAGATTTAATCCTAGTACTAGAACTATCTTATAGATTTAATCCTAGTACTAGAAATATCTTACAGATTTAATCATAGTACTAGAAATATCTCATAGATTTAATCCTAGTAGTAGAAATATATCATAGATTTAACCCTAGTACTAGAAATATCTTACCGATTTAACCCTAGTACTAGAAATATCTTATAGATTTAATCCTAGTACTAGAAATATCTTACAGATTTAATCATAGCACTAGAAATATCTCATAGATTTAATCCTAGTACTAGAAATATATCATAGATTTAACCCTAGTACTAGAAATACCTTATAGATGTAACACTAGTCCTAGAAATATCTTACAGATTTAACCCTAGTACTAGAAATATTTTAAAGATTTAATCCTAGTACTTATAGATTTACCCTAGTACTAGAAATACCTTATAAATTTAACCCTAGTACTAAAATATCTCATAGATTTAACCCTAGTACTGGAAATATCTTATAGATTTACACTAGTACTAGAAATGCCTTATAGATTTAACTCTAGTAATTTAAATATCTTATAGATTTACACCTAGTGCTAGAAATATCTTATATTTTTAACCCTCGTAATAGAAATATTTAATAGATTTAATGCTAGTACTAGAATCATCTTATATATGTATTAGAAATATTTTACATATTTTACCGTAGTACTAGAAATATTTTACCGATTTAATCCTAGTACTAGAAATATATCATAGATTTAACCCTAGTACTAGAAATACCTTATAGATTTAACACTAGTACTAGAAATATCTTATGGATTTACACGAGAGATAGAAATATCTTATAGATTTACCCGAGTAATAGAAATATCTTATAGATTTACCCTAGTACTAGAAATGTCTCATAGATTTACCAGAATACAAGAAATACCTTATAATTTTGACCCTAGTGCTAGAAGTACCTTATAGATTTAATCCTAGTAATAGAAATATCTTATAGATTTAATCCTAGTACTAGAAATATCTGATAGATTTAATCCTAGTACTAGAAATATCTTATAGATTTAACCATAGTACTAGAAATATCTTATAGATTTAATCATAGTACTAGAAATATTTTACAGATTTAATCATAGTACTAGAAATATCTCATAGATTTAATCCTAGTACTAGAAATATATCATAGATTTAACCCTAGTACTAGAAATATCTTATAGATTTATCCTAGTACTAGAAATATCTTACAGATTTAATCATAATACTAGAAATATCTCATAGATTTAATCCTAGTACTAGAAATATATCATAGATTTAATCCTAGTACTAGAAATATTTTAAAGATTTAATCCTAGTACTTATAGATTTACCCTAATACTAGAAATATTTCATGGATTGAATACTAGCACTACAAATATGTCATAGATTTAACCCTAGTACTAGAAATATTTTACGGATTTAACCCTAGTACTAGAAATATCTTATAGATTTAATCCTAGTACTAGAAATATCTTACAGATTTAATCATAGCACTAGAAATATCTTACAGATTTAATCATAGTACTAGAAATATCTCATAGATTTAATCCTAGTACTAGAAATATATCATAGATTTAACCCTAGTACTAGAAATATCTTATAGATTTAATCCTAGTACTAGAAATATCTTACAGATTTAATCATAATACTAGAAATATCTCATAGATTTAATCCTAGTACTAGAAATATATCATAGATTTAACCCTAGTACTAGAAATATATCATAGATTTAAACCTAGTACTAGAACTATCTTATAGATTTAATCCTAGTACTAGAAATATTTTAAAGATTTAATCCTAGTACTTATAGATTTACCCTAATACTAGAAATATTTCATGGATTGAATACTAGCACTACAAATATATCATAGATTTAACCCTAGTACTAGAAATATTTTACGGATTTAACCCTAGTACTAGAAATATCTTATAGATTTAATCCTAGTACTAGAAATATCTTACAGATTTAATCATAGCACTAGAAATATCTTACAGATTTAATCATAGTACTAGAAATATCTCATAGATTTAATCCTAGTACTAGAAATATATCATAGATTTAACCCTAGTACTAGAAATATCTTATAGATTTAATCCTAGTACTAGAAATATCTTACAGATTTAATCATAATACTAGAAATATCTCATAGATTTAATCCTAGTACTAGAAATATATCATAGATTTAACCCTAGTACTAGAAATATATCATAGATTTAAACCTAGTACTAGAACTATCTTATAGATTTAATCCTAGTACTAGAAATATCTTACAGATTTAATCATAGTACTAGAAATATCTCATAGATTTAATCCTAGTACTAGAAATATATCATAGATTTAATCCTAGTACTAGAAATATATCATAGATTTAATCCTAGTAGTAGAAATATATCATAGATTTAACCCTAGTACTAGAAATATCTTACCGATTTAACCCTAGTACTAGTAATATCTTATAGATTTAATCCTAGTACTAGAAATATCTTACAGATTTAATCATAGCACTAGAAATATCTCATAGATTTAATCCTAGTACTAGAAATATATCATAGATTTAACCCTAGTACTAGAAATACCTTATAGATTTAACACTAGTCCTAGAAATATCTTACAGATTTAACCCTAGTACTAGAAATATTTTAAAGATTTAATCCTAGTACTTATAGATTTACCCTAGTACTAGAAATACCTTATAAATTTAACCCTAGTACTAAAATATCTCATAGATTTAACCCTAGTACTGGAAATATCTTATAGATTTACACTAGTACTAGAAATGCCTTATAGATTTAACTCTAGTAATTTAAATATCTTATAGATTTACACCTAGTGCTAGAAATATCTTATATTTTTAACCCTCGTAATAGAAATATTTAATAGATTTAATGCTAGTACTAGAATCATCTTATATATGTATTAGAAATATTTTACATATTTTACCGTAGTACTAGAAATATTTTACCGATTTAATCCTAGTACTAGAAATATATCATAGATTTAATCATAGTACTAGAAATAATTTACAGATTTAATCATAGTACTAGAAATATCTCATAGATTTAATCCTAGTACTAGAAATATATTACAGATTTAACCCTAGTACTAGACATATCTAATAGATTTAAACCTAGTACTAGAAATACCTTATAGATTTAACACTAGTACTAGAAATATCTTATGGATTTACACGAGAGATAGAAATATCTTATAGATTTACCCGAGTAATAGAAATATCTTATAGATTTACCCTAGTACTAGAAATGTCTCATAGATTTACCAGAATACAAGAAATACCTTGTAATTTTGACCCTAGTGCTAGAAGTACCTTATAGATTTAATCCTAGTACTAGAAATATATCATAGATTTAATCCTAGTACTAGAAATATCTGATAGATTTAATCCTAGTACTAGAAATATCTCATAGATTTAATCCTAGTACTAGAAATATCTCATAGATTTAATCCTAGTACTAGAAATATATCATAGATTTAACCCTAGTACTAGAAATACCTTATAGATTTAACACTAGTCCTAGAAATATCTTACAGATTTAACCCTAGTACTAGAAATATTTTAAAGATTTAATCCTAGTACTTATAGATTTACCCTAGTACTAGAAATACCTTATAAATTTAACCCTAGTACTAAAATATCTCATAGATTTAACCCTAGTACTGGAAATATCTTATAGATTTACACTAGTACTAGAAATGCCTTATAGATTTAACTCTAGTAATTTAAATATCTTATAGATTTACACCTAGTGCTAGAAATATCTTATATTTTTAACCCTCGTAATAGAAATATTTAATAGATTTAATGCTAGTACTAGAATCATCTTATATATGTATTAGAAATATTTTACATATTTTACCGTAGTACTAGAAATATTTTACCGATTTAATCCTAGTACTAGAAATATATCATAGATTTAACCCTAGTACTGGAAATATCTTACAGATTTAACCCTAGTACTAGAAATATCTTATAGATTTAATCATAGTACTAGAAATAATTTACAGATTTAATCATAGTACTAGAAATATCTCATAGATTTAATCCTAGTACTAGAAATATATTACAGATTTAACCCTAGTACTAGACATATCTAATAGATTTAACCCTAGTACTAGAAATACCTTATAGATTTAACACTAGTACTAGAAATATCTTATGGATTTACACGAGAGATAGAAATATCTTATAGATTTACCCGAGTAATAGAAATATCTTATAGATTTACCCTAGTACTAGAAATGTCTCATAGATTTACCAGAATACAAGAAATACCTTATAATTTTGACCCTAGTGCTAGAAGTACCTTATAGATTTAATCCTAGTAATAGAAATATCTTATAGATTTAATCCTAGTACTAGAAATATCTGATAGATTTAATCCTAGTACTAGAAATATCTTATAGATTTAACCCTAGTACTAAAATATCGCATAGATTTAACCCTAGTACTAGAAATATTTTAAAGATTTAATCCTAGTACTTATAGATTTACCCTAATACTAGAAATACCTTATAATTTTAAATCTAGTACTAGAAATATCTCATAGATTTAACCTTAGTACTAGAAATACCTTATAAATTTAACCCTAGTACTAAAATATCTCATAGATTTAACCCTAGTACTAGAAATATCTTATAGATTTAACCCTAGTACTAGAAATATCTTACAGATTTAACCTTAGTACTAGAAATATCTCAAAGATTTACCCTAATACTAGAAATACCTTACATATTTAACCCTAGTACTAGAAATATCTTATAGATTTAACCATAGTACTAGAAATATCTTATAGATTTACACCTAGTACTAGAAATACCTTATAGCTTTAACCCTAGTACTAGAAATACCTTATAGATTTAATCCTAGTACTAGAAATATGTTACAGATTTAATCATAGTACTAGAGATATCTCATAGATTTAATCCTAGTACTAGAAATATCTCACAGATTTAATCCTAGTACTAGAAATATATCATAGATTTAACCCTAGTACTAGAAATGCCTTATAGATTTAACCCTAGTAATTGAAATATCTTATAGATTTACACCTAGTGCTAGAAATATCTTATAGATTTAACCCTAGTACTAGAAATATCTTATAGATTTAACCATAGTACTAGAAATACCTTATAGATTTAACACTAGTACTAGAAACATCTTACAGATTTAACCCTAGTACTAGATATATTTTAAAGATTTAATCCTAGTACTTATAGATTTACCCTAATACTAGAAATATCTTAGATTTACCGAGTGATAGAAATATCTTATAGATTTACCCTAGTACTAAAAATGTCTCATAGATTTACCAGAATACAAGAAATACCTTGCAATTTTAACCCTAGTGCTAGAAATACCTTATAGACTTAATCCTAGTACTAGAAATATCTCATAGATTTAACCATAGTACTAGAAATATCTTATAGATTTAATCCTTATACTAGAAATATCTTACAGATTTAATCATAGTACTAGAAATATCTCATAGATTTAATCCTAGTACTAGAAATATATCATAGATTTAACCCTAGTACTAGAAATATCTTACCGATTTAACCCTAGTACTAGAGATATCTTATATATTTAACCCTAGTACTAGAAATATCTTATAGATGTAAGCCTCGTAATAGAAATATTTTATAGATTTAACGCTAGTACTAGATATATCTTATATATTTACACTAGTATTAGAAATATTTAACCATAGTACTAGAAATATCTTATAGATTTACACCTAGTGCTAGAAATATCTTATAGATTTAACCCTCGTAATAGAAATATTTAATATATTTAACGCTAGTACTAGAATCATCTTATATATGTATTAGAAATATTTTACATATTTTACCATAGTACTAGAAATATCTTATAGCTTTAACCCTAGTACTAGAAATACCTTTTATATTTACCCTAGTACTAGAAATATCTTATAGCTTTACCGAGTGATAGAAATATCTTATAGATTTACCCTAGTACTAAAAATGTCTCATAGATTTCCCAGGATACAAGAAATACCTTGTAATTTTGACCCTAGTGCTAGAAATACCTTCTAGACTTAATCCTAGTACTAGAAATATCTCATAGATTTAACCATAGTACTCGAAATACCTTATAGATTCAACCCTAGTACTAGAAATACCTTATAAATTTCACCATAGTACTAGAAATAACATACACATTTACCCTAGCACTAGAAATATCGTATACATTTAATCCTAGTACTTATAGATTTACCATAATACTAAAAATACCATATAAATTTAACCCTAGTGCTAGAAATATCTCATAGATTTAATCCTAGTACTAGAAATATATCATAGATTTAACCCTAGTACTAGAAATACCTTATAGATTTAACCCTAGTACTAGAAATATTTTAAAGATTTAATCCTAGTACTTATAGATTTACCCTAATACTAGAAATACCTTATAATTTTAAATCTAGTACTAGAAATATCTCATAGATTTAACCTTAGTACTAGAAATACCTTATAAATTTAACCCTAGTACTAAAATATCTCATAGATTTAACCCTAGTACTAAAATATCTCATAGATTTAACCCTAGTACTAGAAATATCTTATAGATTTAACCCCAGTACTAGAAAAATCTTACAGATTTAACCTTAGTACTAGAAATATCTCAAAGATTTACCCTAATACTAGAAATATCTTATAGATTTATCCATAGTACTAAAAATATCTTATAGATTTAATCCTAGTACTTATAGATTTACCCTAGTACTAGAAATACCTTATAAATTTAACCCTAGTACTAAAATATCTCAAAGATTTAACCCTAGTACTAGAAATATCTTAAAGATGTAAGCCTCGTAATAGAAATATTTTATAGGTTTAACGCTAGTACTAGATATATCTTATATATTTACACTAGTACTAGAAATATTTAACCCTAGTGCTAGAAATATCTCATAGATTTAATCCTAGTACTTGAAATATCTTATAGATTTAACCCTAGTACTAGAAATATCTTACAGATTTAACCCAAGTACTAGAAATATTTTAAAGATTTAATCCTAGTACTTATAGATTTACCCTAATACTAGAAATACCTTATAATTTTTAATCTAGTACTAGAAATATCTCATAGATTTAACCCTAGTACTAGAAATATATCATAGATTTACCCTAGTACTAGAAATATCTTATAGCTTTACCGAGTGATAGAAATATCTTATAGATTTACCCTAGTACTAGAAATATCTTATACATTTAATCCTAGTACTTATAGATTTACCCTAATACTAAAAATACCATATAAATTTAACCCTAGTGCTAGAAATATCTCATAGATTTAATCCTAGTACTAGAAATATATCATAGATTTAACCCTAGTACTAGAAATATCTTACAGATTTAACCTTAGTACTAGAAATATCTCAAAGATTTACCCTAATACTAGAAATATCTTATAGATTTAACCCTAGTACTAGAGATATCTTATAGATTTAATCCTAGTACAAGAAATATCTCACAGATTTAATGATAGTACTAGAAATATCTCATAGATTTAGTCCTAGTTGTAGAAATATCTCATAGATTTAATCCTAGTACTAGAAATATATCATAGATTTAACCCTAGTACTAGAAATATTTTAAAGATTTAATCCTAGTACTTACAGATTTACCCTAATACTAGAAATACCTTATAATTTTAAATCTAGTACTAGAAATATCTCATAGATTTAACCTTAGTACTAGAAATACCTTATAAATTTAACCCTAGTACTAAAATATCTCATAGATTTAACCCTAGTACTAGAAATATCTTATAGATTTAACCCTAGTACTAGAAATATCTTACAGATTTAACCTTAGTACTAGAAATATCTCAAAGATTTACCCTAATACTAGAAATACCTTACATATTTAACCCTAGTACTAGAAATATCTTATAGATTTAACCATAGTACTAGAAATATCTTATAGATTTACACCTAGTACTAGAAATACCTTATAGCTTTAACCCTAGTACTAGAAATACCTTATAGATTTAATCCTAGTACTAGAAATATGTTACAGATTTAATCATAGTACTAGAGATATCTCATAGATTTAATCCTAGTACTAGAAATATCTCATAGATTTAATCCTAGTACTAGAAATATATCATAGATTTAACCCTAGTACTAGAAATGCCTTATAGATTTAACCCTAGTAATTGAAATATCTTATAGATTTACACCTAGTGCTAGAAATATCTTATAGATTTATCCCTCGTAATAGAAATATTTAATAGATGTAACGCTAGTACTAGAATCATCTTATATATGTATTAGAAATATTTTACATATTTTACCATAGTACTAGAAATACCTTATAGCTTTAACCCTAGTACTAGAAATACCTTATAGATTTACCCTAGTACTAGAAATATCTTATAGCTTTACCGAGTGATAGAAATATCTTATAGATTTACCCTAGTACTAGAAATATCTTATACATTTAATCCTAGTACTTATAGATTTACCCTAATACTAAAAATACCATATAAATTTAACCCTAGTGCTAGAAATATCTCATAGATTTAATCCTAGTACTAGAAATATATCATAGATTTAACCCTAGTACTAGAAATATCTTACAGATTTAACCTTAGTACTAGAAATATCTCAAAGATTTACCCTAATACTAGAAATATCTTATAGATTTAACCCTAGTACTAGAGATATCTTATAGATTTAATCCTAGTACAAGAAATATCTCACAGATTTAATGATAGTACTAGAAATATCTCATAGATTTAGTCCTAGTTGTAGAAATATCTCATAGATTTAATCCTAGTACTAGAAATATATCATAGATTTAACCCTAGTACTAGAAATATTTTAAAGATTTAATCCTAGTACTTACAGATTTACCCTAATACTAGAAATACCTTATAATTTTAAATCTAGTACTAGAAATATCTCATAGATTTAACCTTAGTACTAGAAATACCTTATAAATTTAACCCTAGTACTAGAAATATCTTACAGATTTAACCTTAGTACTAGAAATATCTTATAGATTTACACCTAGTACTAGAAATACCTTATAGCTTTAACCCTAGTACTAGAAATACCTTATAGATTTAACCATAGTACTAGAAATATCTTATAGATTTACACCTAGTACTAGAAATACCTTATAGCTTTAACCCTAGTACTAGAAATACCTTATAGATTTAATCCTAGTACTAGAAATATGTTACAGATTTAATCATAGTACTAGAGATATCTCATAGATTTAATCCTAGTACTAGAAATATCTCATAGATTTAATCCTAGTACTAGAAATATATCATAGATTTAACCCTAGTACTAGAAATGCCTTATAGATTTAACCCTAGTAATTGAAATATCTTATAGATTTACACCTAGTGCTAGAAATATCTTATAGATTTAACCCTCGTAATAGAAATATTTAATAGATGTAACGCTAGTACTAGAATCATCTTATATATGTATTAGAAATATTTTACATATTTTACCATAGTACTAGAAATACCTTATAGCTTTAACCCTAGTACTAGAAATATCTTAGATTTACCGAGTGATAGAAATATCTTATAGATTTACCCTAGTACTAAAAATGTCTCATAGATTTACCAGAATACAAGAAATACCTTGCAATTTTAACCCTAGTGCTAGAAATACCTTATAGACTTAACCCTAGTACTAGAAATATCTTACCGATTTAACCCTAGTACTAGAGATATCTTATAGATTTAATCCTAGTACAAGAAATATCTCACAGATTTAATGATAGTACTAGAAATATCTCATAGATTTAATCCTAGTTGCAGAAATATCTCATAGATTTAATCCTAGTACTAGAAATATATCATAGATTTAACCCTAGTACTAGAAATACCTTATAGATTTAACACTAGTACTAGAAATATCTTACAGATTTAACCCTAGTACTAGAAATATTTTAAAGATTTAATCCTAGTACTTATAGATTTACCCTAATACTAGAAATACCTTATAATTTTAAATCTAGTACTAGAAATATCTCATAGATTTAACCCTAGTACTAGAAATACCTTATAAATTTTACCCTAGTACTAAAATATCTCATAGATTTAACCCTAGTACTAGAAATATCTTATAGATGTAAGCCTCGTAATAGAAATATTTTATAGATTTAACGCTAGTACTAGATATATCTTGTATATTTACACTAGTATTAGAAATATTTAACCATAGTACTAGAAATATCTTATAGATTTACACCTAGTACTAGAAATACCTTATAGATTTACCCTAGTACTAGAAATATCTTAGATTTACCGAGTGATAGAAATATCTTATAGATTTACCCTAGTACTAAAAATGTCTCATAGATTTACCAGAATACAAGAAAAACCCTGCAATTTTAACCCTAGTGCTAGAAATACCTTATAGACTTAATCCTAGTACTAGAAATAACTCATAGATTTAACCATAGTACTAGAAATATCTTATAGATTTAATCCTTGTACTAGAAATATCTTACAGATTTAATCATAGTACTAGAAATATCTCATAGATTTAACCCTAGTACTAGAGATATCTTATAGATTTAATCCTAGTACAAGAAATATCTCACAGATTTAATGATAGTACTAGAAATATCTCATAGATTTAGTCCTAGTTGTAGAAATATCTCATAGATTTAATCCTAGTACTAGAAATATATCATAGATTTAACCCTAGTACTAGAAATATTTTAAAGATTTAATCCTAGTACTTACAGATTTACCCTAATACTAGAAATACCTTATAATTTTAAATCTAGTACTAGAAATATCTCATAGATTTAACCTTAGTACTAGAAATACCTTATAAATTTAACCCTAGTACTAAAATATCTCATAGATTTAACCCTAGTACTAGAAATATCTTATAGATTTAACCCTAGTACTAGAAATATCTTACAGATTTAACCTTAGTACTAGAAATATCTTATAGATTTAACCATAGTACTAGAAATATCTTATAGATTTACACCTAGTACTAGAAATACCTTATAGCTTTAACCCTAGTACTAGAAATACCTTATAGATTTAATCCTAGTACTAGAAATATGTTACAGATTTAATCATAGTACTAGAGATATCTCATAGATTTAATCCTAGTACTAGAAATATCTCATAGATTTAATCCTAGTACTAGAAATATATCATAGATTTAACCCTAGTACTAGAAATGCCTTATAGATTTAACCCTAGTAATTGAAATATCTTATAGATTTACACCTAGTGCTAGAAATATCTTATAGATTTAACCCTCGTAATAGAAATATTTAATAGATGTAACGCTAGTACTAGAATCATCTTATATATGTATTAGAAATATTTTACATATTTTACCATAGTACTAGAAATACCTTATAGCTTTAACCCTAGTACTAGAAATACCTTATAGATTTACCCTAGTACTAAAATATCTCATAGATTTAACCCTAGTACTAGAAATATCTTATAGATTTAACCCTAGTACTAGAAATATCTTACAGATTTAATCATAGTACTAGAAATATTTTACAGATTTAATCCTAGTACTTATAGATTTACCCTAATACTAGAAATATTTTATGGATTGAATACTAGTACTAGAAATATATCATAGATTTAACCTAGTACTAGAAATATCTTATAGATTTAACCCTAGTACTAGAAATACCTTATATATTTAACACTAGTACTAGACATATCTTATATATTTACCATAGTACTAGATATATCTTATGGATTTAACCCTAGTACTAGAAATATCTTACAGATTTAATGCTAGTACTAGAAATATCTCATAGATTTACCCTAATACTAGAAATGCCTGATAGATTTAACCCTAGTACTAAAAATACCTTATAGATTTATCCCTAGTACTAGACATATCTTACAGATTTAATCCTGGTAGTAGACATATCTTATAGATTTACCCTAGTACTAGAAATATCTCATAGATTTATCGTAAGACTAGAAATACCTTATATATTTAATCCTAGTACTAGAACTATATTATAGATTGAACATTGGTACTAGAAATATCTGACAGATTTAACCCTAGTTCTAGAAATATTTTATAGATTTAGCCCTCATACTATAAATACCTTATATATTTAATTCTAGTACTCGAACTATCTTATAGATTTAACATTATTACTAGAAATATCTTACAGATTTAACCCTCGTAATATAAATACTTTATCGATTTAACGCTAATACTAGAAATATATTATGGATTTAACATTATTACTAAAAATAATGTATAGATTTAACGCTAGTACTTGATTCTGCACTATACCAAACCTTGTACATGAATGCATAAACATATTTAATGCTTCATTTTAAAAGTATTGCTTGAGTCATCAGAACACATTTACAAAATGTGCTTTTAATGTAGTTCCCTCTGAGTTGTTCATCAATTCATCTGTTTCTTTACTTCATGTACTCAAACTTTAGTAGTACCAGACTGGTTGGCATCCAGCAGTGCCTCTCAAGGAGCATTCATCACGTTGTTGTTGTTAGGATGTTACGTTTAAGTTCGAGTTATTCTGTCATTCCGGCGTCCCTCGTTTATTTCTGCATACATGCATGCAGCTAGTTCCTCTGGTGAAACACGCCACCTCATTTGTTTGCAGTACTGCTTGTTTATTCATCCTATTGGACCACCTAGGACGAAGTTGAGACGTGAGGTGTAAAGTAGCCTGCAATGTGGCTGCATGTGTGTGTGTGTCTATATGAGCATGCAGATGCATATGCATGCATTGGTTTGCTGCTCTGCATTTCCCTTCTCCAAAACAACATAAATGATATCAAGGTGACTATTGCTCTTACTTGTCTCCTCCTTACCTGTCACCCCCTCCTTACCTGTCACCCCTTCCTTACCTGTCATCCCTTCCTTACCTATCACCCCTTCCTTACCTGTCATCCCTTCCTTACTCGTCATCCCTTCCTTATGTGCCACCCCTTCCTTACCTGCCTCCCCCAGGTGATTTTGATGATTGCTATACGTATCAGTAATGTCACTCTCAAATAAATGTTCAAGTGCTGGACAATGGTGCATCTTTTGCATCTTTTTTGGCTCAGAATTCACTGCTAATTCTGACTAATGAACCACATTATAATTTATGCATAATGCATGCCCCCTTATGGCCCAACCATACATGGTATGATGACAAGTTTTGTGTTTGTGTGCCGTGTGGGTGGGTTTGTGCGTCTGGGATCTTCTACTACGTGCTCTAAGAAAGAAAGAAAGCCACTTTATTTTGCCATTGTATTGTTACAGGTAATGTCTTTGGCATGTAACCATCCTATTGTATAGGAGCAGTGGGCAGCTGCAGTGCCTGGGGACCAACTCCAGTTCTTCTTTCCACTGCCTTACTCAGGTCACAGGCAGGGGTATTAACCCTAACATACATGTCTTTAGACATGTCTTCTTTCTTTCTACTGCACACTTTTAACATCTAGAGAAACACTCCACACTTTCAACGTTTGTAAAAGAGAGCTCAGAAAGTTGAATCAGTTCATCTGGACACAGTGTTTAGTGGGAGAAACGTTTCATCATCATCTAAGTGACCTGTTCAGTCTAAACTGACAGTAGGTATCCCCTCCCTGATAAACAATGCAGCTGCATGACGGACCAGCAGTTGGTTTGATATGTAAATTGCAGTGACCATTAACTACAGTTACAATGAAAGTGTATTCACAGAGGGATGGAGAATAGTTGCATTCACAGCATTGTAAGATGGTGACAGATGTACACTTACCCCCCCCCCCCGGTTCAGGGCTGGTTGTGACCTCTTCACATAGATGGCCTCTTTGACTCCCTATTCAAATCAGCGTTCCTCTCTATCACGGATGTGTACATCCTCATCCCTGAAAGACTGGCTACTGGCCTGTAGATGGTGTAGACTGTGGAGTCCTGGTCTGTATATGGTATAGACTGTGGAGTCCTGGTCTGTAGATGGTGTAGACTGTGGAGTCCTGGTCTGTATATGGTATAGACTGTGGAGTCCTGGTCTGTAGATGGTGTAGACTGTGGAGTTCTGGTCTGCACATGGTATAGACTGTGGAGTTCTGGTCTGTAGATGGTGTAGACTGTGGAGTCCTGGTCTGTACATGGTATAGACTGTGGAGTCCTGGCCTGTAGATGGTGTAGACTGTGGAGTTCTGGCCTGTAGATGGTGTAGACTGTGGAGTCCTGGTCTGACGTGTTAGCTCTCCTGTGTTGTACCATCCTCTTGGCCAGAAGCTGTTTGGTTTCCCCGATGTAAAAGTCACATCAATCCTCCTGGCACTTAACAGCTACACTATATTGCTCTGTTTGTGCCGGGGGACTCAGTACTTGGGGTGGACCAACTTCTGGCGCCATGTGTTTTGGGGTTTGAAAGCAACTGAGACGCGACGCGGGGTTTGGAAAATGCGCATCTCAACTGTTGAGAAACTCCCATCACATACGGAATCCCACTGGTTTACACTTATGCAGCTGTTGTCCTTCTCTCTTCGATCGGCTGGTGCACTGTCTGTGTGTCTTCCTGGCTTTGACAAACGCCCAGTTAGATAACCACACTTAACCAGGGCCTGTTTAATGTGGGATTTATCCCCTTCCCCAGCCGCTGTGTCGGTGGGGACGTTGTCAGCTCGGTGGTCCAGCGTCCTGATGACTCCTAGTTTGTGCTCCAGTGGATGATGAGAGTCAAAGCTTAAGTACTGATCAGTATGTGTTGGTTTACAGTAAACAAAAACAGTCAAATGTCGCCATCACCAATTTCAATTTCACAGTGTAAGAAGACTAACCTGTCATGTTCCATATCCTCCCCGGTGAACTTGATGTGGTGTCCACAGAGTTATTGTGGTCGGTGAAATGTGCTACATCCTGAGATTTCATTTTAACCTAGGTATCGTCCACAAATCTGAACCAATAGGTAGGTTGAAATAATATGCAGAGAAAACCTGCATCATGAATGCAGAGACAAAAAATAACACAAGAATAAAAAAAATAGAATATGTCACATTGCTACCTCTACAACAAAGTTCAGTTCATCTGGACTCAACGTTTATTGACAGAAACGTTTCATCATCATCTAAGTGACCCCTTCAGTCTCACCTGGCTGAAGGTGTCCCCACCCTTATAAACAATACAGTGTCCTCACCTGGCTGCAGGTGTCCCCACCTTTATAAACAATACAGTGGCATAACGACCCAAACCAACATCCAGTTTCATATGGATTCAATATTCTTTATTTGTTATGTCTCCTTATAAAAGTATAAGTGAGTAAAATTCTTGCGTTTCGGCTCCTCAACGCTGCAGCAACAATAGTAACTGAACAACAAAACAGAACAAAAAACAGCAACAATAATAGTCTGTGATCTGCAGTGGTTAAACTGGGATTTCTGAGGTGGGGGATCCGTAGCTGGTGGAGGTTGGGACTAAGATGCAGCTGGCGCGGCGCAAGTATAAATCAAAACACATATCACACTGATAGTAAAAAAAACTATGTGCTATTTCACTGCTGTAACTTGAAGCTATTAAACGTCAGAAAATAGCAGTCAAACCAATAATAACTATACATTATATTCATTAATCTATTGTATGCCACTGTAGAGGAGCTCAATCAGGAGTCGTGACAACTTTCTCTTTCGGCTACACAACGTGCACCATTTATTCCTTCCACCATTACAACAACAACAAAAACCCGCGCAGCGGAAGTGTGTCACTGCAAACACGAACTGAGAAAAAAGCAGCTGTAAACTAACGTTCCTACTAGCTTAATAAGGGGAATTATGTATCCCTATAACCACTACACACGTCACCCAGAATTCGCTTTAATACGAAAAGTCAGTGTGGCGAGGGGGGCGGATCTCTCTGCCCCAACGGCTCCGCTGAACAGGAGCTGGGGGCTGGTTAACCGCAGGCAAAGCAGCAGAGTCCTCACAGCTGGACCGGGGAAAGGGAGCGGCTGGGGAGGCAGGAGGCGGCTCGCCGGGGGAGGGGGGCAGGGCCGGGGGTCGCCCCCGCCGTGGGGGCAGGGCAAGACCAACAGGGCGGTCTAAGTCCAGGTGAGCAGGCTTGAGGCGGTCCACAGAAACCCGCTCCAGCCTGCTTCCAACCTCCACCACAAAGTGCTTATCTCCAGTGTCCCATACCCGAAATGGGCCGTCGTAGGGTGGCTGCAGGGGACCGCGGTGCGCGTCGTGACGGATGAAAACATACTCCGCCGACCGCAGCTCCGTGGGGACATAGGACTGAGTGCCGCCATACTGAGAAGTGGGGATCGGTGCAAAAGCCCTGGCTTCCTCCTGCAGCGCAGTCCGTTGGCAGCTGGCGGACCAGGGAGCTGTGGCGGTGGGAAGGAAATCCCCCGGGACCCGAAGTGGCTGTCCGTAGACCAGTTCGGCGGATGAGGACTGGAGGTCCTCCTTGGGGGCCGTCCTGAGCCCAAGCATGACCCAAGGTAGTTTGTCGACCCAGCGGACGTCCTTGAGGGTAGCCCGCAATGCGGCCTTCATCGAGCGATGGAACCTCTCGACCAATCCATTCGCTTGAGGGTGATACGCTGTGGTGTGACGGAGCCTCACCCCTAAACCCGCGGCGATCTCCTCCCAGAGCGCTGATGTGAATTGCGGCCCTCTGTCCGAGGAGAGGTCAGATGGGGTGCCAAAGCGGGCGACCCAGGTTCCGATGAACGCTCAGGCAACCTCAGACGCTGTCGTGGACAAAAGCGGGACGGCCTCTGGCCATCGCGTGGTCCTGTTGACCAAGGTGAGCAGGTACGTGAAACCACGGGAGGGGGGTAGGGGGCCTACCAGGTCCACATTCACGTGGTCGAACCTCCTCTCAGGTACCGTGAAAGGTATAGGGGGCGCTTTGACGTGCCGGAGCACTTTGGAGCATTGGCACTCCACACAGGTGTCAGCCCAGTCCCTCAGATCCTTTTTGAGTCCATGCCAGACAAACTTTGCCGCCACCAATCTCTGTGAAGGCTTTCTGCCAGGGTGAGACAGCCCATGGACCCACCGCCTCCAAGCAGTCGGAACGACGGGTCGGGGCTGACCCGTAGAGATGTCGCACAGGAGTGTGGCGCCGGCGTCATCGAAAGCCGCATCCTCCAACTGCAGCCCTGTGATGGCAGTCCTGCATGCCTGCACTCCTGGGTCGGCGGCCTGGTCTGTAGTCGAGTCCCAAATGGGCGGCACCAGCTTTGGCCCAGGAGAGACAGTTGGCGACCGGGTTGGACTTCCCAGCGACATGCCTCACGTCGGTGGTAAACTCTGAAATGTAGGCCAACTGTTGCTGCTGGCGGGCTGACCACGGCTCTGCCACCTTGGCCATCGCGAACACCAGCGGTTTGTGATCGACGAAAGCCGTGAACTGACGGCCCTCCAGTAGGAAACGAAAGTGCCTAACAGCGAGGAAAAGGCCAAGCAGCTCACGATCAAAGGTGCTGTATTTGCGCTCTCTCAGGTTCAACTGCCGGCTGAAGAAGGCAAGCGGCTGCCACGCGCCGCTCACCCACTGCTCGTAAACCGCGCCGACAGTGTAGTCCGAAGCATCTATCGTGATGGCAATGGGCGCTATAGACACAGGGTGTGCCAGCATCGCCGCGTCAGCCAGGGCGGCCTTCACATCCTTAAAAGCCTTGTCCCTTTCTGCAGACCAGTCCACGGCGTGTTTGGGGGCTGTGCCCTTCAGAGCCTCATATAGGGGGCGGAGGAGATTGGCAGCCCGGGGGATGAACCGGTGGTAGAAGGACACCATGCCAATGAACTCCCGGAGGGACTGGGCCGTGTGTGGGCGTGGAAAGTCTGCGACGGCCTCCACCTTAGATGGAAGGGGGGCCGCCCCGTCCTTGGTGACCCGGTCACCCAGGAAGTCGATGGTGCTCTGAACAAACTGGCATTTGGCCGGGTTAACTATCAACCCGTGCAGGCTAAGCCTCTCGAAAAGGGCCCTGAGGTGGGACAAGTGCTCGGACACGGAGGTGCTAGCGACCAGGATGTCATCCAGGTACACAAAGAGGAAAGGCAGGTCCCGCAACACTGAGTCCATGAGGCGTTGGAAGGACTGCACGGCGTTCTTGAGCCAAAATCGGCATGCGCAGGAACTCGAACAGTCCGAACGGAGTTGTCACAGCCGTTTTGGGGACATCAGCGGGACGGACGGGCACCTGGTGGTATCCACGGACGAGGTCCACCTTGGAAAAGATCACTTTCCCAGCCAGGTGGGCGGAGAAATCTTGGATGTGAGGGACTGGGTAGCGGTCTGGTGTTGTTGCGTCATTGAGCCGACGGTAGTCACCACATGGACGCCACCCACCGCCAGGCTTAGGCACTATGTGGAGGGGTGAAGCCCACGGGCTGCTGGAGCGACGGATGATGCCGAGGCGCTCCATGTACTCAAACTCCGCCTTGGCGACAGAGAGCTTGGTCAGGTCGAGGCGCCGAGCTCGGGCGTGCACCGGCGGGCCAGTGGTGACGATGTGGTGCTCAACCCCATGTTTGGTCGTAGATGACGAGAATGTGCGCTGAGTGAGGTCAGGGAACTCGGAGAGAAGATGGAGAAACACGTCCTCGTTGGAGAGCATGCTGAACAGCCTGACGGAGCCTGCATCGCTGAGTGCACACGCGTGTGAAGCGAAGGTGACGGCACCAATCAGGCGTCGATTCCTGACGTCCACCAGCAGCCCATGAGCACAAAGAAAATCTGCAACGAGGAGGGGAAATGCCACGTCGGCGGTGACAAAATCCCAGCTGAACCGCTGTCCATTAAAACACATGTCAATGTGCCTCGTGCCGTACATACGGATAGAGCTGCCGTTAGCAGCTTCCATGGGAGGGCCGTGAGCGCCCGACAGGTCGTCCACACTCGATGCAGGTACGACACTCCTCTGCGCCCCAGTGTCGCATAGGAAACGCCGCCCGAGATGGAGTCTCGCAGGAAAAGTAGCCTGTTGTCCTCCACGCCGACGCCCATGGCCACTAGTGAGCGCCGGCCTTGGCGTTTCCCGACGAGCTGAAATTGCACGGGGAGTTGCACTTTTTCGCCTTGGCCCCGAACTTTGCATGGTAAAAGCACAGGCCGGGCTCCTGTCGCCGACCGGGTGTTGCCGCGGCGAACACCATTGAGTCACCAGGTGGTGGCGTGTGGGGGTGGGCAGGGGTGAGCGCGGACGCGCAGTGCTGCTGTTGGCTGGCCAGGAAGAACTTGTCAGCTTCTTCAGCTAGCTTGCGGCAATCGGTAATGCTGGTGTTAGCCAAAGCGGCCCGCACCTGAGCAGGCAGTTGTCGCAGAAACAGTTGGACAAAGAGGAAATCAGGCGTGTGTGCCGGTCCCAGCAGATTCAGCATTTTGTCCATGAGCTCGGATGGCTTGCTGTCACCCAAGCCTTGCAGAGAAAAGAGACGGTGGGCCCTCTCAGCGTCGGAAAGTTCAAAAATCCTCAAGAGGTGGTCGTTGAGCCCCTTGTATTTGTCTGCCGCCGGAGGATTTGTAAGGAGACTCACCACTCTAGTTGCAGTCGAACATCCGAGCGCCGACACCACGTAGTAGTATTTAGTAGCATCATCCGTTATTTTGCGGATAGCAAACTGCGCTTCCGCCTGGGCGAACCATGTCGTTGCCGATGACTCCCAGAACTCTGGCAATTTGAGAGAAACCGTGTTGATTTCGTCAACCATGTTCGTTCGAAAGATTGTCTCTGATAACTACCAAGAGACAAACGTCGGGGTCACCAGTGTAGAGGAGCTCAATCAGGAGTCGTGACAACTTTCTCTTTCGGTTACACAACGTGCACCATTTCTTCCTTCCACCATTACAACAACAAAAACGCGCAGCGGAAGTGCACCACTGTAAACCCGAACCGAGAAAACAGCAGCTGTAAACTAACGTTCCTGCTAGCTCAATAAGGGGAAGTATGTAGCCCCATAACCACTACACCACCGTCATTACCATTACAAGACAAACAAAATCTTCTTTTTTTTTCCTGACATTGGTGGAGACACACATTTTAAGACATACCCACTGAAGTAATACTTGGGGTAGTATTGGTCGAGGATCAATGACCACACCAGGTTATAGAACTCAGGTTTAATCGTGGCTCAGTAGGCAGACGTAATAACCATACATGGTAGTGGTGTAACCATAATAACAGTCCGGGTAGTACATAACACCTAGTGTAGTTCCAGTGGATATACATGGCGTTATATCACTACACACACCTGAGATGTTTTGCATTTATGATAGACTTATTTTGTGTAATCTACAATCTTCATTTGCTAGCCAACACACATACTAGATAGTTTGTTTTATCCCCTCCTCCCTCGCTGAATTGTGAGGGTAAATTAAGAGTGGTAACAAAAGAACGTGGTTTCAAATGAAAGCTAACATAGCCTTATGTGTAGCTAACTAGCTAGCTAGCTGTTTTCCTATCCACACTAATCCATTTTACTCCCAATAAATCTGCTGAACAAACTAGACAACTGGCTAAAGTTAGCTGCAGCTAACCAACATACATTTATGTTGCTAAGTTACCTCACTCAGTCGAGTGTCTGCTAGCAACATATGCTAAAGTTAGCTGCCTGGCTACGGTTATATTTTTCTCTCCACATCGTCACACAACACTGCCCACAAATCCCTTTATGTATTGCTCCCCGGCAGACAGCTATTTTTGCTTGCTATTAATCTACAGACATATTTTTTGCTATAGTATTGAACCGTCTGGATGCTAGATCTAGCTGGCAAGTTGAATAACCTATCATTTACCTCAGTCAGTGCACGGTCACCTGCTCTACTCTGCTGCTCGCTTCTGGATTCTGAGCACACTGTGGCGCGCTTGTTGCTTGACGTCTTCAGATCGCGCGCTGACACGAAATACAACGAACCAATGATGATGCAGCTTGAGTCTGCACTGCAGATGTCAGTGTGGCTCATTATTCATCAACACCAGAGCACTCTTTATGCGGCGCTGGGTATAGCCGAACCAACAACATTACTTTAGACTTATTATGAAGCGATCAATATTCTTTTCAATTTAACAATTACAATATATTTCTATGACGATCTAAGGTGCCGGAGCTGAGATCCGCTTGGTTTCAATTTTGATCCTAGGTGTCGGATCTCAGATTTGGCAAGATCTGGCCATATTTAACCCATGGTGATGTATGTAAGGTGCTTGTGTGTGTGTGTGTGTGTGTGTGTGTGCGTGTGTGTGTAGGCCTAGCCCCAATATGTGCACACGTGTAGATCTGTGCGTGTCTGTGCATGCCAAGCTACCTCTGTGTATGCGTGTGTGTGTGTGTGTGTGTGTGTGTGTGTGTGTGTGTGTGTGTGTGTGTGTGTGTGTGTGTGTGTGTGTGTGTAAACCGACGATCAAAGGTCAGTACCATCAGTCCGTCACCAGGCTTAATGTATTTTAATGTTCTTTGTTCAAAAGCCTGGTTGCATGGTAGAAATAGCTGTTTCGGAGCCTACTGGTCCAGGCTTTGAGGTTGTGGTACCGATTGCCTGACGGCAGCAGCTGGAACAGTACATATTTGGAGTGGCTAAGGTCTTTGATAACCCTACAGGCTTGGATGGAGGGAAACTCACATCCACTGATGTCCTGGGCCGGCCACACTGCCCTCTGCAGTGTGTTGGGGTTGTGGGCAGTACAGTTCCTATGCCAGGCGGTGATGCATCCAGTCAGGGTGCTCTCGGGTGTGCCTCTGTAGAAGGCTCGTAGAATCCTGGGTCCCATGCGGATCTTCTTCAGTAGCCTGAGGTGAAAGAGGTGTTGCTGTGCCTTTTTCACCATATGACTGGTGTGTTCATCCCAGGTGAGGTCCTCGGTAATGTGGACACCGAGGAACTTGAAGCTCTTGACCCTCTCTACAGCAGTCCCATTGATGGTGATGGGGTCCGGCCTCCCCCCCTCTTCCTGTAGTCCACAATCAGCTTCTTGGTTTTGTCGACGTTGAGGGAGAAGTTATTCTCCTGGCACCACTTTGTTAGATTGTTGACCTCTCTCCTGTACGCCGTCTTGTCACCGTCAGTGATCAGGCCCATCACCGTCGTGTCGCCAGCAAACTTTATCACCAAGTTGCAGCTATGCGTGGCCACACAATCATGGGTGTACAGGGAGTAGAGGAGGGGACTCAGGACGCAGCCATGGGGGGCTCCTGTGTTGAGGGTAAGAGGAGTAGAAGTGTTGGAGCCCATCCTCACCACCTGGCGTCGGCTCGACAGGAAGTTCAGGATCCAGCTGCACAGACTGGAGCTGAGTCCTAAGTCCCTGAGCTTGGTGTAATGTCTGAAGGGGACTATGGTGTTGAATGCTGAGCAGTAGTCTACAAACAGCATTCTCATGTAGGCGTTCCTTTTCTCCAGGTGGGTGATAGCAGTATGGATTGTAGTGACTATTGCATCATCAGTGGATCCATTTTATCGGTAGGAAAATTGGTGGGGGTCAAGGGTTGGAAGTAACATGCTACAGATTAGTCCCTTAACAAGCCTCTCAAAGCATTTACTCACTATGGGAGTGAGAGCAACAGGGCGCCAATCATTCAAGCATGTTACCTTGGTCTTCTTCGGCACTGGTACAATGACTGATGATTTAAAGCAGGAGGGGACTACACACAGGGAGAGATTGAAAATATCCGTGAACACATCCGCCAACTGCACTGCACACGCTCTGATCACTCGGCCTGGAATGCCGTCCGGGCGGGCTGCTTTTCCACTGTTTTAGTGGGCACCAGCTCCTCAATGCTCTTCCGGATGAATCCAATAACTGCTTCCATGTACTGTTGTGGTTACATCGCCCCGAGCTGCCTCCCCGGCACGTTCAAGCCATTCCCCCAGCTCGGACGTGCCGGAAACATCTGAGCGCTCGGCTCGCGCTCCGAAGAGACGAGCGCTGCGCTGCACCAGGTGTTTGCCATCATCCATCAGGCACACATGCGGCAATCAGGCAGTCCTCTACAAGAAGCCTCCCAGAACGTCTCTCCGCTTCGACGTACTGAACCCTGTGGACTCTCCCTCCGCGACTTCCACGGCTCCCCGCGTCTCCCTCGCTCCTCGCCCCCAGCGACCTTCACGTTTTCCACCGGACCTCTCCAGCGATCTCCCTCCGTGTCTCTCTACCTGGACCCCTCCTATTCGGACTTGACTTCATGGATCTCGGACCCGGACTTCCTCGGACAACCCCATCGCCCTACGGATTCGGACTTTGGTAGCCAGGCGCACATCGTCTCAACAACGCCCACCTGAGACTCACCTGTCATTAACCCCTGTGGCATTGTTGTTTGTTTTTCTTCCCTGCATTAAATCGCCCTTCGGGTTATCCTGGTGCTCTGTTGTCTGTTTGTCCTTTTGGGTTTCGCTACACTCTTTCGGGTAATCACGTGGAAACTATTCATTTTTTGGTTTTACACGCCCCCACAGCGCCCCTGGTGTTAGGAAGACCGTGGTTGGAACGGCACGATCCCCACGTTTCTTGGTCTACTGGGCGGATTTTGGGTTGGAGCGTTGCATGTCACGCCAACTGCCTTCGCTCCGCCCACTCTCCGTCCAGCGGCCTCAGACCCGTGCCTCCTCCCATGGATTTCACTGGTGTTCCTCCCATTTATCACGATTTAGCCCCTGTATTTAGTAAGGACAGTGCACTTTCTCTCCCCCCTCACCGTCCCTATGATTGCGCCATAGATCTCCTTCCCGGGGCCGCCCTTCCCACCGGTCGGCTGTATAACCTCTCCGTCCCGGAGAAGGAGTCCATGCGCAATTATATCACAGAGTCCCTGGCCTCAGGATTCATAAGGCCCTCGGCTTCCCCGGTGGCAGCGGGCTTCTTTTTTGTGGCAAAGAAGGAGGGCAGCCTGAGGCCTTGCATAGATTATTGACAGTTAAATGACATCACGGTGAAAAATAAATATCCACTCCCCCTTATCAGTTCCACGTTCGAGCCACTCACTCATGCCACGGTGTTCATCAAGCTGGACCTGCGCAGCGCGTACCACCGGGTGCACATCCGGGAAGGGGATGAATGGAAGACTACCTTCAACACCCACCTAGGGCATTTCGAGTACCTCGTTATGCCCTTCGGTCTCACCAACACCCCGGCCGTCTTCCAGGCGTTGGTCAACGGTATATGCTGAACACGTTCGCGGTGGTGTACATGGATGACATCCTCGTGTTCTCCAGGAATGAGGAGGAACACCACCAGCATGTCCACCTGGTCCTCCAACGGCTGCTGGAGAACAGGCTGTTAGTGAAGGCCGAGAAATGTGTGTTACACTCCGCCTCCGTGGAGAAGAGGCTCGTCCGCACCGACCCCAGGAAGACCCGAGCGGTGGAGGAGTGGGCACAGCCCACCAACAGGATGCAAATCCAGCGCTTCCTGGGGTTCGCAAATTTCTACCGGCGCTTCATCAGGGGGTTCAGCCGTGTGGCCGCCCCCCCTCACTGCACTCACCTCCACCCTCTGCCCCTTCTCCTGGACCCCGGAGGCAGAGGCCGCCTTCTCGGCCCTGAAGAGGCTGTTTACAAAGGCTCCGGTGTTCGCCCACCCGGAGCCGTCCAGGCAGTTCATCGTTGAGGTGGACGTGTCGGACACGGGCATCAGAGCCGTCCTCTCACAGCGGTCGGAAGAGGACCAGAAGATCCACCCGTGCGCCGCCTTCTCCCGGCGTTTGTCCTGTGGAGAAGAACTACGACATCGGCAACAGGGAGTTGCTGGCTGTCCACGCCGCGCTAAGGGAGTGGAGACACTGGCTGGAGGGAGCAGGACAGCCGTTCATCATATGGTCCGATCACAAGAACGTGACCTACATGCGGACGGCTAAGAGGCTCAACCCCAGGCAGGCGCGCTGGGCTCTCTTCTTCAGTTGGTTCGACTTCACCCTCACCTACCTCCCGGGCACCAAGAACGTCAGGGCAGACGCCCTCTCCCGTCTGTTTCCAGAGGGGTCCCCTGACGCCCCAGACACCATCCTTCCCCCGGCCCGGGTGGTGGGTGTCGTCAACTGGGCCATCAAATCGGTGGTGAGAAGGGCCCAGCCCGACCCAGGCAATGGACCCCGGAACCGGCTATTTGTGCCTCCCTCTGTCCGGCCCCAGCTGCTGGAGTGGGGCCACTCCAGCCGTTTTGCCTGCCACCCCGGTGTCCACCGGACGGTGGCCTTCATCCGCAGGGGTTTCTGGTGGCCCACCATGGAGGCAGACACCAGGGAGTTTTTGGCTGCCTGCACCATCTGCGCCCGCAGCAAGGCTCTCCATCGCCCTCCAGCAGGTCTCCTGCGCCCCCTTCCTGTCCCCGGCCGACTTTGGTCCCACATTGCCTTGGACTTTGTTACTGGCCTCCCCGTGTCCCAAGACAATGACACCATTCTGACCACTGTGGAGCGGTTTTCCAAGGCCGTCCACTTTTTCGCCCTCACCAAACTCTCCTCTGCAGCCGAGACGGCGGACCTTCTCATCTCCCCTGTCGTCCGCCTCCATGGGATCTCCCTGGACATTGTCTCTGACCGTGGTCCCCAGTTCATTTCTAAGGTGTGGCAGGCCTTCTGTAAGGAGATTGGGGCCACGGTCAGCCTCTCCTCTGGGTATCACCCCCAGACCAATGGGCAGGCAGAGCGAGCCAATCAAGCCTTGGAGACGGCTTTGCGTTGCGTTCCCACCAGCAACCCCACCTCCTGGAGCAAGTACCTACCCTGGGTGGAGTACTCGCTCAACACTATGGAGAGTTCGGCTACCGGTTTGTTCCCCTTTGAGTGTTCCCTTGGTTATCAACCCCCTCTGTTCCCCCGTCAGGAGTTGGAGGTGGCGGTCCCATCCACGAGGGCCCATCTCCTCCGATGTCGGCGCGTTTGGAACACCGCCCGGGCTGCTGTGTTGCGAGCAACAGAGCGGGCCCGGCGCAGCGCCAACCGGCGGAGAATGCCGGCCCCAGCCTATTGACCTGGCCAGAGGGTATGTCTCCTGGTCCGGGAACTGCCCCTCCCTCCCCTCAACCGGAAGCTGGCTCCCCACTAAGTCGGCCCCTACACCATCGACCGCATCGTCAACCCTTTGGCGGTAAGTCTCTATCTCCCTACCTCACTCAAAATCCATCGCGTGTTCCATGTCTCTCACCTCAAACCGGTAGCCTCCAGCCCCCTGTCTCCCCCTGTCCAAGCTCCTCCAACCCCCCAGGGTCCCCGACGGTGGTGACATGGTCTGGGATGTCGACTGGCTGCTCGCCGTACGCCGCCGGGGGCGTGGGTACCAATACCTGGTGGACTGGGTTGGCTACGGGCCCGAGGACCGCAGCTGGGTACCCCGGTCCTGCCTGGCCGACCCCGCAATCCTGGAGGAGTTCTATCGGGCCCACCCCAACGCCATCGGACGGTCGCCCGGTGTCTCCCGTAGGAGGAGAGGGGTCCTGTTGTGGTTACATCGCCCCGAGCTGCCTCCCCGGCACTTTCAAGCCACTCCCCCAGCTCGGACGTGCTGGAAACGTCCGAGCACTCGGCTCGCGCTCTGAGGAGACGAGCGCTGCGCTGCACCAGGTGTTTGCCATCATCCATCAGGCACACCTGCGGTAATCAGGCAGCCCTCTACAAGAAGCCTCCCAGAACATCTCTCCCTGATTCGACGTACTGAACCCTGCGGACTCTCCCTCCGCGACTTCCACGGCTCCCCACGTCCCCCTCGCTCCTCGCCCCCAGCGACCTTCACGTTTTCCCCCGGACCTCTCTAGCGATCTCCCTCCGTGTCTCTCTACCTGGACCCCTCCTATTCGGAATTTACTTCCTGGATCTCGGTCCCGGACTTCCTCGGACAACCCCTCGCCCTACGGATTCAGACTTTGGTAGCCAGGCGCACATCGTCTCAACAACGCCCACCTGAGACTCACCTGTCATTAACCCCTGTGGCAGTGTTGTTTGTTTTTCTTTCCTGCATTAAATCGCCCTTCGGGTTATCCCGGTGCTCTGTTGTCTGTCTGTCGTTTTAGGTTTCGCTACACTGGCCTCTGGTGATACGTAACATGTACTCGTCAATGTTTCCATCCACCAGCAACGTACCGTCCTCACGGTGGGTGCTGCTTGGTTCAATTTCTGCCTATAGGCAGGCAGGAGCAGGATGGAGGGGTGATCCGATTTGCCGAATGGTGGGCAATGCGGAAAGGACAATAGCAATGATAAAGTAAGCTATCTCCCCGTGTGTTAACATTAACATGTTGTAAGTATTTCGGTAATACTTTCCGCAGAGATGCTTTGTTGAAATCCCCAACCACGATAAAAGCAGCCTGCAGGTGAATATTTTCCACGTTGCTGATTTTCCTGTACCTTGAGTGCCAGGTCCGAGTTGGCATCAAGCGGGATGTACACAGCTATCACAACAACATATGTGAACTCTCTGGGCAGCCAAAACGGCCGACAAAGGCGCGAGAGATATTCGAGGTCCGGAGAACAGAAAGACTGGAGAGAATGTATGTTCCTAGGGTCACACCTAGCATTATTGATCATGAAACATACACCCCCTCCCTTGCTTTCCCCACCGGAGAGTTCTTTCAACATGTCCGCTCGAAAAACGGAAAATCCCATTGGGACGATTGCGTGGTCTGGGATTTCCTCCGCCAACCAAGTCGAAATATGGACGTGACCATTAACTATAGTTACAATGACCATGTGTACTGTTCACAGAGGATTGGGGAATGTTTGCAATCACAGCATTGTAAGATGTCGACAGATGTACTCTTAGCCCCCCGATTTAGTGATGGTCGTTCCCTTTTCACATAGATGGCCTCTTTGACTCCAGGTTCAAACCAGTGTTCTTCCCTATCAAGGATTAGGATGTGCTCATCATTGATAGACGGTGCGCTTGAAGAGTAGGAGTGAACTTCCCGGAAAGCGGATGGGGAACAAAAATAACCCTAACGTACAGAGGAGCACCATTGGCTGCCACTGATGTGGAACAGTCTGTTGAACCTGCTATTGTGACAGTAGTAAATGATCTGGATAGTATATTTTCTCTAAAAGAATAACAAACAACTGCACTTGAAGCTTTTGTTGATAAGCAAGGTGTGTTTGTCGTATTTCCAGCAGCATTTGATAAAGGTCTCAGTGCTATGTCACACGTTTCATTGCTCTGGTTCGTTGTAGGCCTATCCAATTGCACGATCGCCACGGGTCCATCAGGACCTTAGCATATGGCCGCTCCTATGCAAATATGTCCGCAGCAGCGTCTTCATATGGTACCTCCCGTTTTTACAAAGTCTGCTGCAGGGGCGACCGGGTTCCCGGCGGTATAAACGGGTGGGTCGATTGGACTCGTTAGCCTTGGTTGGCAGCCAATCTAGAAGAAGGACAACTCTGATTCCAAACCCGGGTAGATGAAGCTCATTAGCCTTGTCAGGCAGTTCATCTAGAAGGAAAACTAATTCCAAACCCGGGTAGATGAAGTTTGTTAGCCTTGGTTGGCACTGGCAGCCAATCTAGTAGAAGGACAACTCTGAATTCAAACCCGGGTAGATGAAGCTCATTAGCCTTGTCAGGCAGTTCATCTAGGAGAAGGAAAACTCTGACTTAAAACCTCCGCTGCCTTGCGGGTATACTCGTATACGGAAAGGCTTCAGGAAGAAACAATGAGGAAAATCTGCATCCGTCTCCATCGCCACTCGTCTCGCTTGCGGTCTCGGACGAGAGTGGGGTTGATGATGCGCAACTCTTCGTCACTTTAATCATCACGCAAGTCATCTGTCATCCATCACACGATGACTAGATGGTCCTTGTCACTGTGACGGACGAATAACAACAACATCCAATTGCGTCCAGAAGCATTTTGGTCTGAGCCCATGGATAATGCCCCTTGGAAATCGAAAATGAACTGAAAGCAGCCAGACTACAATTTAGAATTACAATTTCATTTGGCAGACGCTTTTATCCAAAGTGACACATATCTGAGACATGATACAACACAAGCAAGGATCTGAAGAGGACAACACCAGTAAATTCCATAAAGCTAAGTTCAAATCCGATAGGACATAGGTGCCAAAAGGCAGCGCACAGAGGAAATGCATACAGTGAAGACAATCAGATCTTTTTTCCCCCTTTTTTCTTTTTTGTTTTTTGTCTTCAGCCCATCAAGAGCATGGTGATGTACAAGCCAGTGCATTCTTAGTGCTGGACCCAAGCCTGGATCAATGGTGAATGGCGGCTGGCCAGTACTGGGTGCTGGGGCGCTGCCCCCTTCAAACATCAAGAGATGAAAATCTACTTAAACAGATTAAATATAATTAGTTGTATAATGCAAACAATTATGAAATAAAAGTGTTTTCAGTCTGTGAGCGCCTGTTAGCAGCATTACATATTGGTTCAAAAATTTGTTGATTTCTGTCTGAATACATATCGTCACCTTCTTAAAATAATGGCCTAAGTCATATTTTCAAGTTTTTCAAAAAACAATAAATTGAAACAAGTATAGAATACATGATATTTCTTAATCATTTAACACAAATTGTATGTCAATAGTCATATATTGTCATAACCATTTTGTGTGAAATGATTAAGAAATAGCATGTATTCTATATTTGTTTCAGTTTATTCTGTATTTTGAAAAACTTGAAAATATGACTTAGGCCATTATTTTAAGAAGGTGACGATATACTTCCTGGGTGAGGAGCGCCGGCCAAACGATACCTTATGTAAGCCCTCAAACCTTTGCAAGCAGGTGACCTGAGGCTGCTGTCTGATTGATTTCTTCAGATTGTCCAGGGGGCGCAGTTCTGTGCGCACCAGACACTCCCACTTTTATTGGCAACGAATTGGTATTGTTTTAATGTTTTTCGACCTAATGTGATTGGACAATTCTCGTGGCTGTCAATCATGTTCACACCCACCACGACGCCTCGTCTCGACTGTCAATCATCCACCGTCTACGAACCCTGAAAACATCTATAGGCTACATTGTCGTTTTTTTTTATTATTATTTTTTCCCCTCTTTTTCTCCCCAATTGTATCCGGCCAATTACCCTACTGTTCTCGGTGGCTGCTCCTCCCCCTCTGCCGATCCGGGGAGGGCTGCAGACTACCATATGTCTCCTCCGATACATGTGGAGTCGCCAGACGCTTCTTTTCACCTGAGAGTGGGGACTTTCACCAGGGGGACATAGCGCGTGGGAGGATCACACTATTCCTCCCAGTTCACCCTCCCCCCTGAACAGGCGCCCCGACCGACCAGAGTGGGCGCTAGTGCAGCAACCAGGACACATACCCACATCCGGCTTCCCACCCGCAGACACGGCCAATTGTGTCTTTAGGGACGCCCGACCAAGCCGGAGGTAATGCGGGATTCGAACCATGATCCCCGTGTTGGTAGCCAGCGGAATAGACCGCTACGCTACCCAGACGCCCTACATTGTCCTTCTTAATAACTCTGTGACTGTGTGGACCTCAAAGCAGCTGTAAGGTGTCCTGCACCAAGGTAAATTGCACCCCCCCCCAAACAATTTTTTAGCTCCAGCCGCCACTGAGGGGGTTGCATCAGGAAGGGTATCCAGAATACAAACTTTGCCAAATGAAATATGAGGATGATTAATCAGATTTCCATACCGGATCAGTCGAAGCTCGAGTTACCAACGACCACCACCACTACTGTTGGCCAGGAGGGTTCACAAAAGTTTGCACCAAGAATCTATGGACCCCCATGATCAAAAGTTAGTAATTATTAAACGAATTTTGATAATTCGAAAATGTAAGTTATGACGGAAACACTTCCTCTAGGTTGCAGTCAAGACTGTCACGCCCCGTCTGGACAGTTAAGTTATCTTTTTGCTTCTCCCAGTGTCCTTTGTCTTGTACTTCATGTTTTATTTTGATACTCACCTCTTGTTCATTTCAGGTCCTTTACTTCCTGCCCTCATGTGTCTCCCTCCTGTGTGGTTACTTGCCCTGCCCTAATGTGTTGCATCTGTGTCTCATTGTCTCCCCTCCTCCAGAGTATATAGTCTTAGTGTTCCCTTCCTTCTGTGCCAGTTCGTCTTGTTCCTTGTGACAGCGTTGCAGCATTTTTTTCCTTGTATGAGTTTCCTAAGCCCTATAGTTTCCTGACCTGTTTTTTTTTTTTTTTTTTTTTTGCCTTTTCGACCCTGCCTTTAGCCTGCCGTTTTGGACACTGTTGCCTTGTTATCTGATCACCTGTGTACCGACCTCATTCTTATTGTAAGGACTTATTTTTGTGGACTGAGACTGAGTCTGCGTTTTGAGTCCAAGCCTGTGGTTCAGCACTGACAGTACGAACTGGCCATAACATGGACTCAGATACAGTACGCTCTGTGCTCCGGGCACAGGTTCACAAGATCCAGAGTCAAGATGAACAGATCAGTCTTCTTCGTCATGAAGTGAAGGAGCTGACAGACCATCAGGAGTTCCTCTGAGCAGCTTTCGGAACCCAGCTCAACCATCTCATTGACCAAATGCGGAAGATGCAGAACCCGCTGGGCTCTGGCGAATCGACACCGGTGGCACCTCCAGGTTCTGGGTCCGATGCTGCTTCTCATGCGCCCGCCACTCCGTCCCTGCCTCTCCACCTTTCCAGACCAGAGCGTTTCTCCGGAGACACAGGTGACTGCAGAGCTTTTCTAACCCAGCGTGATTTGCATTTTGAGCTTCAGGCTGCTGCCTTCCCCTCTGACCGCTCAAAGATTGCATACATTATTTCTCACCTGACTGGGAGAGCGGAGGCCTGGGCGACGGCAGAGTGGAGTCGGAAATCACCTGTCTGCAATTCACTGTCGCTGTTCTCCAAGACCTTCACCCAGATCTTCCAGCTGACAGCCCCTGGGCGGGAGGCAGTCCGAGCCCTGGTGAGACTGCGACAGGGTAAGAAGAGGGTCTCTGATTACGCCATAGCGTTCCGCACTCTAGCAGCAGAGAGTGATTGGAACCAACTAGCCTTGTTTGATGCTTTTCTTGATGGACTTTCTGACACTCTCAAAGACCAATTCGCCCCTCGGGACCTACCTGCAGAGCTGGATTCCCTTATAGCCGTGGCTGTAAAGATTGACAAGCGTCTGTATGAGAGACAGAGAGGCAGACCCAGAACCTGCAGTTCCCCGCCGCTCCAGCGGAGGCAACAGGTCAGCAGCTCTTCTTCTTCTTTTCCTGGCGACGCACTCCTCCTGCTGACTCTATC
This sequence comes from Lampris incognitus, assembly GCF_029633865.1. Classification (NCBI taxonomy): domain Eukaryota; kingdom Metazoa; phylum Chordata; class Actinopteri; order Lampriformes; family Lampridae; genus Lampris; species Lampris incognitus. Next base: position 73,709,379 of record NC_079214.1, read on the forward strand.
ACAGCGCCTCTCCCAGACTCGGAGGAACCTTTGCAGCTTGGCCGAAACCACCTGACTCCAGAGGAACGCCAGCGACGCGTTTCAGAGGGCCACTGAATCCACTGTGGCCAACTGGGCCACTTCATCGCCTTCTGCTTGCAGTGAAGGTGAGGGCACTGGTGAGGGTACTTTGACTGTTTCTAATCCCTCTCGTTTGCAACCTCTAGTGTCTCTCATCTCCCCTTTGTTTTCTCTTGAGCATCCAGTCCTAGTTGATTCCGGCTCAGATGCTAACCTAATAGACTTTGATCTAACCAAAAAGGTGCATGGGCCTCAAAACCTTCCGCCTCAACCAGCCCCTGGATGCCAGTGCCCTGGACGGCAGGTTATTATGTAAGGTCACACTCAGTCACGACACCTGTCTTTTCCCGACTCTAAAACCGAAAGAATCAGCTTTCATGTCTTTCGAGCTCCTCAGCACCCACATATCCTGGTATACCCCTGGCTCACACTCCACAGCCCCCATATAGACTGGAAAACAGGGCAGGTATGGGCAAAGACTTGTGCAAAGAACTGTTTCTCACCCTCTCAACCTTTCCTGTCAGAGCTTCACATAACACATCCCAGAACTCCCCCAGCCTGGATCCAAAGTTTCCAGACCTTTCCCGGGTTCCCGTCTGCTACCACGACCTTAAGGAGGTTTTTAGCAAGGCCCGTGCCATGTCCTTGCCTCCGCACCGGGCCTATGACTGCGCCATTGACCTGTTCCCCGGAACTTCACCACCCAAGGGTCGCCTGTATTCCCTGTCAGCTCCTGAAACCCAGGCCATGAGAAAGTACGTTGAGGAATCCCTGGCTGCAGGGATTATTCGGACTTCCTCCTCTCCCGCTGGCGCTGGATTCTTCTTCTTTGACAAGAAGGATAAAACCCTGCAGCCTTGGATTGACTACAGAGGACTCAATGAGATCACAGTTCGCAACAGGTACCCCCTACCTTTAATTTCCACTGCTTTTGAACTACTAAATGGTGCTAAGCTTTTCACTAAACCGGACTTAAGGAATGCTTATCACCTAGTTAGAATAAAGGAGGGGGATGAATGGAAGACAGCATTTAACACTCTCAATGGTCATTACGAGTACCTGGTCATGCCGTTTGGACTTACCAATGCCCCAGCTGTCTTTCATACCCTGGTGAACGACGTCCTCCGGGATATGCTCAATGAGTTTGTTTTTGTTTACCTGGACGACATCTTAATCTTCTCCCCTGATGAGCAAACTCATATTTAGCACATCCAGCGGGTCCTCCAGCGCCTTGTCCACCACCAACTCTTTGTCAGAGCTGAGAAGTGTGAGTTTCACGTGCCCTCCGTGTCCTTCCTGGGGTTCATCGTGTCTGGGGGGGGAGGTCAGGATGTTGATTGGCCCGCTCCCACTAGCGGTAAGGAGGTTCAATGATTCCTAGGGTTTGCTAATTTTTACAGAAAGTTCATCAGAAATTTAAGTGTTGTTGTTGCCCCCCTTCATGTACTGACCTCTTCTAAGCCTAGCTTCCAGTGGAACCCCCGGGCTGAGCTCGCTTTCCAGAGACTGAAGACCAGCTTCACCTCAGCTCCTGTCCTCACGTTGCCTGACCCCAACCTGCAGTTTGTAGTGGAGGTGGATGCCTCCGATGTGGAGGTGGGAGCTGTTCTCTCTCAGCGGTCGGCTAAGGACAATAAGCTACACCCCTGTGCCTTTCTTTCCCGCAAGCTGTCGGCCTCTGAGAGAAACTATGATGTTGGCAACCATGAGCTGCTTGCCATCAAGGTGGCATTGGAGGAGTGGAGGCACTGGTTGGGGGCCCGAACAGCCTTTTCTCATCTGGACTGATCATAAAAACCTTGAGTACTTGAGGACGGCAAAGAGGCTCAACTCTCGGCAGGCAAGGTGGGCTCTCTTTTTCAACTGGTTCCATTTCACCCTGTCCTATCGCCCTTGCTCCAAGAACTTAAAGCCTGATGCTCTCTCCCGTTTATTTCCCTCTGAGAACTCTTGTAAAGATCCTACTCCCATTCTTCCTCCCTCGTGTGTTGTGGGTTCTGCCACTTGGGACATTGAGAGAAGGGTCAACGAGGCCAATGTGACTGTCAACCTCCGGTCAGCTGCCCGCCGAACCGGCTGTTTGTGCCTCATGTCTTGCATTCACAGGTCATCCACTGGGCCCAGTCTTCCCGGGTATCCTGTCACCCTGGAGTACACAGGACCTTGTTCGTCATAAGACAGCGGTTCTGGAGGCTGGTCATGGAGAAGGAGGTGACAGAGTACATGGCTGCCTGTCCTGTGTGTGCTCGCAGTAAGGTCTCCCGACGCCCAGCTTCTGTTCAGCTTTGCCCACTTCCTGTGCCACATCGAACCTGGTCAGACATCTCCGTGGGCTTTGTCACTGGTCTCCCCCCTTCCGAAGGTAACATCACCATCCTCACGGTGGTGGATAGATATTCGATGATGGTCCCTTGCCCAAGTTGCCCTCGGCCAAGGAGACAGCCGAGGTGATGTTGCATCATGTTTTTCGCCTCCATGGCTTCCCCAGGAGCTGGAGACCAGCCTGCATTGCCTCGCCTCCCAGAGCCCCAACACATGGAGCAGTCAGCTCACCTGGGTTGAGTATGCACACAATACTCTTCCATGTTTCTCATCTGGTCTCTCCCCCTTTCAGTGTGCCTATGGATATCAGCCTCCTCTCTTCCCTGCCCTGGAGAAGGAGGTCAGTGTGCCCTCTGCGCTGGCTCTGGTTCGCCACTGTCGCCACACCTGGACCCGGGCCAGACGCACCCCGCTCCGCAATTCTGAGCGTTACAAGAAGGTAGCTGACCGACGGCAGATCCCTGCCCCCAGTTACAGGAGCGGCCAGAGGGTATAGCTATCCACTAAAAACCTGCCTCTCAGAGTGGAGTCCCGGAAACTCGCTCCCAGGTTTGTGGGGCCATTCCCTATTTCCAAAGTCATTAACCCAGCTGCGGTCAAGCTCAAGCTCCCCAGAGCCATGCGAGTCTACCCATTCTTCTACGTGAGTCTGATCAACCGGCCAATGAGAGCCCTCTGGTCCCTGCCTCCAGGCCCCCTCCTCCCCCTCGGTTCGTCAATGGTGGCCCCGTTTACACTGTCCGCAAGCTCCTGGCGGTCCGGTGTCGGGGCCAGGACTTCCAATACCTGGTCGACTGGGAGAGATACGGCTCAGAGGAACGTTCCTGGGTCTCGGCCAGCAACATCCTGGACCCCTCCCTCATCCGGGACGTCCATCGGGCCCACCCTGGCGACCCCGGGCTGTCTGGGGCCGGCCGTAGGGGGGGGGGTATTGTCATGCCCCGTCTGCATAGTTAAGTTATCTTTTTGTTTCTCCCAGTGTTCTTTGTCTTGTACTTCCTGTTTTATTTTGATAATCACCTCTTGTCTCGTTTCAGGTCCTTTACTTCCTGCCCTCATGTGTCTCCCTCCTGTGTGGTTACCTGCCCTGCCCTAATGTGTTGCACCTGTATCTCATTGTGGCCCCTCCTCCAGAGTATATAGTCTTAGTGTTCCCTTCCTTCTGTGCCAGTTCGTCTTGTTCCTTGTGACAGCTTTCCAGCATTTTTTTTCCTTTTGAGTTCTTAAGCCCCATAGTTTCCTGACCTGTTTTTTGTTTGGGTTTTTTTTGCCTTTTTGACCTCGCCTTTGGCCTGCCGTTTTGGACACTGTGGCCTTGTTATCTGATCACCTGTGTACCGACCTCATTCTTATTAAAATGACTGATTTTTGTGAACTGAGAATGAGTCTGCGTTTTGAGTCCAAGCCTGTTCAGCACTAACAAAAACAGTAAGTGTTGCTTATCTTGGCAACAATCAGTCCTATTAACATGAAATTCGGCTGAGTAGTTTCTTGTGTCTCCTCGAGACTCTGCGCAAAATTTTGTGCTAATCGGCCACTGGGTGGATCTTTTTAACAAAATTGCAAAATTGAACTCATTTTAATTTGTATGAACGGGTTCCTGGACTCGGCACGGTGGCGCAGTGGTCAGCGCGGTCGCCTCACAGCAAGAAGGTCCTGGGTTCGAGCCCCGGGTAGTCCAACCTTTGTGGGTCATCCGGGTCGTCCTCTGTGTTGAGTTTGCATGTTCTCCCCGTGTCTGCCTGGGTTTCCTCCGGGGGCTCCGGTTTCCTCCCACAGTCCAAAGACACGTAGGTCAGGTGAATCGGCCGTACTAAACTGTCCATTGGTATGTGTGTGTGTGTCTCGGCCCTGTGATGGCCTGGCGGCCTGTCCAGGGTGTCTCCCTGCCTGCCGCCCAATGACTGCTGGAATAGGCTCCAGCATCCCCGCGACCATGAGAACAGGATAAGCGGTTCAGCTAATAGATGGATGGATGGGTTCCCGGACTTGAGCGGACTCTGGAGATATAGACCACACTGCGTTATTTTTATTTCCACAAAATTGCGTTATTTTTTTTCACAAAATTGTTAAATATGAGAAACCTTCTTTTCCGAACTCCTCCTAGGTTTAAGTCCGATCTGCACGAACGTTTCCACCTAGAATCTATGGACCCTTATGATTAAGCCAATCGGCCACTACGTGGAACTTTTTTAATAAGTTGCAAAATATGCAAAACCTTTTCCACACCCGTCTTGAGTTGTAAGTCCAATCAGCAAAAAAACTAATTCAAAAAATGCAAAAGTTATAAAGGAACAACTTCTTCAAGGTCGCAGTCAAAAGAGGAAGTGTTGCATTTCTCCATAACAATCAGTCCCATTAACACGAAACTGTGTTGAGTAGTTTCGCATGTCTCATTGAGGTTCTGTGGAAAATTTAGCACCAATCAGTCACTAGATGGCGCGTTTTTACATAATTGTGAAATATACAAAACTTACTTTTTTGAATTCCTCTCAGGCTGTAAGTCCAAACTTCACGAAACTTTGCACCTAAAATCTAGGGACCTTATTGGTCAAAAATTATTAAATTAATAATAATAATTATAAATAATAAAAATTTTGATAATCCCAACAATGCGAAAGTTATAAAGGAACAACTTCCTCTGGGTTGCAGTCAAAACAGTAAGTATTGCATTTTTCGGCAACAATCAAATCATATCAACACGAAATTCAACTCACTACTTTCCAATGTCTCCCTGGGGCGCTGTGCAACACTTGGCGCCAATCAGCCACTAGGTGGCACTTTTTTTCATCAATCCATCCTTCCATCCATTTTCCGAACTGCTTATCCTGCTCTCAGGGTCGCGGGGATGCTGCAGCCTATCCTAGCAGTCATTGGGTGGCAGGCGGGGAGACCCCTGGACAGGCTGCCAGACTATCACACATGTAGTAAGGCCAATTACATGTCTTTGGACTGTGGGAGGAAACCGGGGGCCCGTGCAGAAACCCAGGCAGACACGGGGAGAACATGCAAACTCCACAAAGCACGACCCGGCGATGACCCACAAGGTTGGACTACCCCGGGGCTCGAACCGAGGACCTTCTTACTGTGAGGCCACCACGCTAACCACTGCACCACTAGGTGGCATTTTTTTCATCCATCCATTTTCAGAACCGCTTATCCTGCTCTCAGGGTCGCGGGGATGCTGCAGCCTATCCCAGCAGTCATTGGGCGGCAGGCGGGGAGACCCCTGGACAGGCCGCCAGACTATCACACAGGGCCGACATACACACACACATTCGTACCTAGGGACAATTTAGTATGGCCAATTCACCTGCCCTCCATGTCTTTGGACTGTGGGAGGAAAGACTGTGGGAGGAAACCGGAGCCCCCGGAGGAAACCCACACAGACATGGGGAGAACATACAAACTTCACAAAGCACGAACCGGGACGACCCCCAAGGTTGGACTACCCCGGGGCTCGAACCCAGCACCTTCTTGCTGTGAGGCGACCGCGCTAAACACTGCGCCACTAGGTGGCATTTTTTTCATCCATCCATCCGTTTTCCGAACCGCTTATCCTGCTCTCAGGGTCGCGGTGATGCTGGAGCCTATTCCAGTAGTCATTGGACGGCAGGTGAGGAGACATCCTGGACAGGTCGCCAGGCCATCACAGGGCTCTTAAGTGACACCTTCGACTGAAGAAACCATTCAGTTGACTGATACAATGTATCTGTCCATAAAAGTTGTATCCAGATGAACTGATTCAATCCTCAGTGATTAACTAGAGTAAAAATGGTCGCGTGCACCACCCACAGAGGACCGGGGAACAGCCGCCACCACAGCACTACAAGACGGTTGTAAGTAATGTGCATAAAACTAACCCTAAAAACAACTACCATGACAGTTTCACCTTCAAAACACTCGACAACTCACAAAACCTATTGGCCTTGAAAACACAAAAGCCACGGTGGTCAGGGTTAGGGTTAGGGTTAGGGTAGTTTTTGTGTTTTCAAATATATGTAAGTGATCGGCATTCTCCCGGGAGGCCAGACCAGCCACAGCCAGCATCTTGATTACGTGACTCGCGCAAGAAAAACTTGGCCCATAGGAATGCATTGGATACAACTTTGTGGTGCCGGACAAGAAAATTTCAGTGACATCGTGTCCCCCCCTCTTCAACTCTGCCACCTCCAGCTCCGCCTCCTGTCTTTTCGTCACTGCCACTGTCTCCAAGCCATACAACATCTCACTACCATCTTGTAAACCTTCGCTTTAACTCTTGCTGGTACCCTTCTGTCGCAAATCACTCCTTACACTCTTCTCCACCCACTCCAGCCTGCCTGCACTCTCTTCTTCACCTCTTTTCTGCACTCCCCGTTACTTTGAACAGTTGACCCCAAGTATTTAAACTCATCCATCTTCATCACCTCTACTCCATGCATCCTTACTATTCCGGTCTACTCCCTTCGTTCACACGTGTGTGTTCCGTCTTGCGCCTACCAACTTTCATTCCTCTTTTCTCCAGTGCATATGTCCACCTCTCCAGGCTCCCCTCAACCTGCTCCCTATTCTCGCTACAGATCACCATATCATCCGTGAGCATCATAGTTCATGGAGACTCCTGCCTGATCTCATCCGTTAACCTGTCCATCACCATTGCAAACAAGAAAGGGCTCAGAGCCGACCCTTGATGTAATCCCACCTCCAACTCGAACCCATCTGTCATTCCAACCGAACACCTCACTGCTTTCTCACTGCCCTCATGCATATCCTGTACCACTCCTACATACCTCTCTGCCACTCCCGACTTCCTCATACAATACCATACCTCCTCTCTTGACACCCTGTCATATGCTTTCTCTAACTCCACCAAGCCACGATGTAACTCCTTCTGGCCTTCTCTATACTTCTCTATCAACATTCTCAAAGCAAACATTGCATCTCTAGTGCTCTTTCATAGCCATACTGTTGCTCGCTAATCAATACCTCATCTGAGGTATTGATTAGTGAGCATCATCATCTGAACCTAGCTTTCTCTACTCTTTCCCTTTACTTTCTATTTGCCCAGCCTTCTGACAAATTTTCGCTACCACCCATCGTCTGTCTTAGGTCCTCCCTAAACTACATGCGACGTTCTTCCTTCTTTAACATCAACCAATGGATCCTTGGCTCTGTCTTCACTCCCTTCCTCTACTTGATCACCAAAGTCATCCGAATGTAGCTACTGCCTAGCTACATTCTCCCCTGTCACCACCTTACAGTCTCCAATCTCTTTCAGATTGAATGTCCTGCATAAGATATAGTCCAACTGTGTGCACCTTCCTCCACTCCTATTTTTCATCCTATGTTCCTCCCTCTTCTTGAAATACGTATTCACCACAGCCATTTCCATCCTTTTTGCAAAATACACCACCACTCGTCCTTCCACATTCCTCTCCTTGACACCATACCGACCCATCACCCACGGGCGTAGCCGGGGAGGAGGGGGTATTTCGGGGTATGTCCGGGTTGGGGCAGGCCACTGCTGTGTGTCAGACTGGTCACATGAGACATCGACATGTTCGGCTACAATTGGCCCCACGGGTCTTTTCGATGTGCGTCAAGGCGGCTCTCACTCCGCTATTCGCCCAGGGTTACGTTATAGCCTACTACTTGGAAGATCTGCTTCTGATAGCCCCAGATCACCGGCTGGCTATGGAACGCACGAGTCACTTCGTCTCGCATCTGTCAGACCTAGGTCTCACGGTAAACTGGAAGAAGAGCGCTCCCTGGCCGTCACGCGAAACCACCTATCTGGGATTAGCGTTGGACTCAGGGAGGATGCTGGCTTCCGTCTCGGCGGAGCAGTGGCAGGGGTTAGAGGACCTTCTTGCCAGTTTTGCCCCGGGCCGGTCGGTGACAGTAGGTCAACTGCGTCGGCTCCTGGGCATCATGTCCTCTGCTCACCAGGTGGTGCCTCTGGTTCTGCTTTTTATGAGGAGATTCCAGTGTTGGCTTATTCGAGAGGGCCGGTTACGCCGGCTGCGCCAACGGCACAGGTTAGTGGTCCCGGAGGGGGTGAGCTTGGACCTGGATCACTGGGCAGAGGCCTGCAGATCCAGGGTTGGAGTTCCCCTCGGACCCAGATCGGAGGAGGGGATTCTATTCACGGACGCATCCCTGGGAGGTTGGGGTGCGATCTGTGGCCACGGCACAATCAGAGGAGTATGGCCCGTGAGTCACAATGCACACATCAACACGCTGGAGCTGGAGGCAGTGCTGTTGGCGGTGCGTCATTTTGCTCCTCTCCTACGACATCGACACATTCTGGTCAGGTCGGACAGTACCACTACGGTGGCGTATATCAACAGGCAGGGCGGGACATGGTCGGCTGCGTGCCGTGCGTTAGCCTACGACCTGTGGAGTTGGGTGCATCAGAACGCGCAGTCCATTCGGGCAGTTCATGTGCCTGGCAGCCAGAACGAGGCAGTGGACATCATGTCGCGTGGCGGGCCCAGCTGGGACAACAGGTCCCTCAATCCTCTTACCGTGGAGATGATCTGGGCGAGGTTCGGAGTGGCGCAGGTGGACTTGTTTGCGTCCAAGAGGAACGCCAAATGCGCACGATGGTATTCGCTCTGCCCGAGCGACAACCCGCCTATGGGAGTGAATGCGCTGGGCATCGAGCCGTGGCCACGCGAGCTGCGCTGTGCTTTTCCCCCTCTGGGTCTGATACCGGCGGTGGTGGAACGGATCAGATGCACGGGCGCGTCGGTGATCCAGGTGGCTCCCAACAACCCAGGCGCGCCGTGGTTTCCGATCATGGTTTCCATGGTGCGCGCCACAGTTCCTCCTCCCGATGTGGCTAGACTCTCTGACGCAGGCAGACGGGCTTATCCAACAGGAGCCCCTTCTAGCGGGGTTCCAACTGGCGGCCTGGCTTCTGAGAGGGCCAGGCTGAGAGAGGAGGGCTTTGATGAGGCCACGGTGGCCACTATACAAGCCGCGCGCGCTCCGAGCACATCGGCGCAATACGACTCCAAGTGGAGTTTTTGCTAGGTGGTGCGTGGGAGAGGGCGTGGAACCTCTGTCTGCATCCTTGGCCCACGTTGCGGGGTTCTTGGAATACAAGAGATCGACTGACAATTTAGCCTACGAATCGATCAAGGGGTACTTGGCAGCGATCTCAGCCTTTGTGCCTAGGCTGGGTGGCGACACTGTCTTCTCTCACCCCCGTATGGTGGCGTTCCTCAAGGGGGTGAGGAACAGGCAGGGTGTTCGGAACGACCGCACGGCCACTTGGGATTTATCCCTGGTTCTGTCGGCGTTGTGTTTTGCGCCATTCGAGCCTTTGGAATCGGCTGACGTTAAGTGGCTGTCGGCCAAGGTGGCGCTCCTGCTGGCCCTGGTGTCTTTGGGTAGGGTCAGCGAACTGTGCGCGCTCTCCACGGAGGGCATCGAATTTGCCGCGGACAGTTCAAAGGTGATAGTCTACCCGAATCCGTCGTTTCATCCGAAACATGTCACCGCGCGTTACCAGCGGGTGCCATTGGTGTTGTCGGCCTTTTATCCCTCTCCCTCTTCGGAGGACGAGAGGAGACTCCATCTCCTCTGCCTGGTTCATGCGCTACGGGTTTACCTGGAGTGCACTGGTCCTTTCAGAAAGACTAAACAGGTCCTTGTCTGTTACGGGGCGACGGGCAGGAAAGGAGAGGCGCTGTCTAGCCAGAGGCTTTCTCATTGGATTTGCTCCGGGATCTCCCAAGCCTATGTGGGGGCTGGTAGAGAAGTACCCAGGTTTAAAGCGCACTCCACGAGGGGCACAGCCGCTTCGGTGGCTCTCTATGCTGGTGTGACGATGGAGTCTACTATGTCAACGGCAATGTGGTCTTCGCCACATTCGTTCATTAATCATTACTTAACTGACCAGTCTGCTATGACAGTGACCGGTGCTGTGCTTGGCACAGCGAGGCGCACTGATGCGTAACGCGCTCCGGCCATACGCAAGTGTCTCCCGTCGGGAGCGCGGACGTTTGTACATAGTTCATTATATATATATATATATATATATATATATATATATATATATATATATATATATATATATATATATATATATATATATATATAGGCTATAGCCTATGTGTATATGTATATGGAAAGTTGGAACGGTTACGTTCCCTTTTCTCTTTTTTCCCGCCCCCTTATGCGAGCCTCCCCTCTACGACATACTAGCCAGCCAAAGGGGGGATTTGAGTACTGGGTGTGAGGTGTTGTTCCCCTTATTGTCCTCAGCGCGGGTGGCAGGCGAGGGGCATTAGTCCGCCGCTACTCCGTAGTTGGGGCAATATGTAAATATAGCACTATGGAGTAGCGATAATAGAACTCCTGGTTCTGTAGAGAACCTAGGTTCTATGAGCTACGGAGTAGTGCTATATTTTCCTGTTCGCCTGCTGAGGTCCCTTGAAGGAGGCTTTGGTGGGTCGAACTGATGAGTGATGTGGTGACGCATGTCAAGTGCAGTTGTGGGCGGGGCTTAGGGGATGCTGTCGCATGAGCAGTGAATTTCAGAGCCTAGCGTCGCCAGAGGAGAGGTCAGAGGGCAATATGTAAATATAGCACTACTCCGTAGCTCATAGAACCTAGGTTCTCTACAGAACCAGGAGGTTTTTTTTCTCCTCAAAGCAAGGGCCGAACTCCCGACCGGCGTTTACCGAACCTGGCCGCGGGGTCCGTCACCTACCCGTCCGTATACCCCACCACCAACGGGGTTGCGGTTTTTGGGTCTGCCCAGCCAAGTCCATTCAGCGGGGCTCGGCGACATGAGGCTACCTGGTTGCTGCGCCCGACGAGGAAACCCTGAGGGCGGTCTGAGAGGATGCGGAAGCTGGGCAGGCTAAGCTAACTGCTAGCCCATGCAGACCGGCAGTTCCGGCAGTCATCTTGGCGTTTGCTCTCCTGGACAGTGATTTATATATACACTGCTCAAAAAAATAAAGGGAACACATAAGCAATGCAATGTAGCTCCAAGTCAATCACACTTTTGAGATATCAACCTGTCCAGTTAGGAAGCAACACTGATTTGTGAATCAATTTCACCTGTTGGTAAATTGTCTAATTTCCACCTGGTGGAAATTAGACAATTTGCAAGACAACCCCTATAAAAGGAATGGATTTGCAGGTGGTGGCCACAGACCATTTGCCTGTCCTCATCTTTTCTGGCCGATCTTCGGTTAGTTTTTCATTTTGCTAGTGCCCTCACCACTAGAGGTGGCATGAGGCGGTATCTGCAACCTACAGAAGTTGCTCAGGTAGTGCAGCTCATCCAGGATGGCACATCAATGCGTGCTGTGGCAAGAAGATTTGATGTGTCTCCCAGCACAGTGTCCAGAGCATGGAGGAGGTACCAGGAGACAGGCCAGTACACCAGGAGACGTGGAGGGGGCCGCAGGAAGACAACAACCCCGCAGCAGGACCGCTATCTGGTCCTTTGTGCAAGGAGGAACAGGAGGAGCACTGCCGGAGCCCTACAAAACGACCTTCAACAGGCCACTAATGTGCAGGTTTCTGCTCAAACAGTGAGAAACAGAATGCATGAGGATGGTATGAGGGCCAGACGTCCACAATTTGGGTCTGTGCTCACAGCCCAACACCGTGCAGCCCAATTGACCTTTGCCAGAGAACATCTTGGTTGGCAGATTCGCCATTGGCGCCCTGTGCTCTTCACAGATGAGAGCAGGTTTACACTGAACACATGTGACAGACGTGAGAGAGTCTGGAGATGCTGTGGAGAACGTTCTGCTGCCTGCAACATCCTTCAGCATGACCGGTTTGGCGGTGAGTCAGTGATGGTCTGGGGAGGCATATCCTTGGAGGGCCGCACAGACCTCTACGTGCTAGCCAGAGGTACCATGACTGCCATTAGGTACCGGGATGAGATCCTCAGACCCATTGTCAGACCATATGCTGGTGCAGTGGGCCCTGGGTTCCTGCTCATGCATGACAATGCTCGTCCTCATGTGGCCAGAATGTGTCAGCAGTTCCTGTATGTCGAGGGCATTGATGCTATGGACTGGCCTGCACATTCCCAGACCTGAATCCAATCGAGCACCTCTGGGACATCATGTCTCGTACCATCCGCCAACGCGATGTCGCACCACAGACTGTCCAGGAGTTGACCGATGCCATGATCCAGGTCTGGGAGGAGATCCCTCAGGAGACCATCCGTCATCTCATCAGGAGCATGCCCAGACGTTGTAGGGAGTGCATACAGGCACGTGGAGGCCACACACACTACTGAGCCTCATTTTGAATCTTCTTGAAGAATTTCCACAGAAGTTGGATCAGCCTATGTTCTCATTTTCCACTTTGATTTTGAGTATGATTCTGAATCCAGACCTTAATGGGCTAATGATTTTGATTTCCATTGATCATTCTTAGGTTATTTTGCTCTAAACACATTCCTCTGTCTAATAAATAAAGATTTTCAGCTGAAATATTTCATTCATCGATGTCTATATTGTGTTTTTAGGTGTTCCCTTTATTTTTTTGAGCAGTATATATATATATATATATATATATATATATATATATATATATATATATATATATGTGTGTGTGTTGGATATGTGTTTTTGTAGTTTTTTTTTTTTGTAGTTTGGATACTTGTAGTCTGTGTTCTTGTAGTTAGTTTGGACGTTTTTTTTTTGTTGCACTGATGTGGGCTGGGGGAAATTATATTTCCTTTCATTTCATATGTGCAGGCGCATGGGATGACATGACAAGTAAATGTTCCTGATTCCTGATTCCTATTACTGCCAACTATCTGTGATCTGTGAGCGCTATGCTAACAGCCCAATAATTCCCATTAGCCACTTAGCATTGCTGTTTTCCTTTCTAAACTTCATGGCTTTGTGACACTCATGCATTTTGATATTGCTCCCCTTTGCAATGTGATTATTGTGGAAGTTAATGTTGTAATTTCGATAAAAATATGATATCTTGTGCTGTCCTACATGCCAGTAAACAACAGGCCTGATGACAGTCTGCATACAGCAACCCATAGGTATGTTCATATAAAAGGCAACAGCCTCTCTTTCTTCTGGCAAACAAAGAAATGCAGTTAGTCAACAAAAAAATAGTTCAGTACTGCCACCAATCGATCATTTGTAGCAATAACTACTTTTTTTATTAATACCACTCCTCTATGATGGCCAGATTCTCACCCCTCCTTCAACTTTAGCTGTTCGGAAAAGGTATGAATGACTTTGCCGTCTGATGTATTCAGACAGCATGTCATGCAAACTAGTTTGTTTGAAGCATGCAGAGACTTTAATGCTGAAGAAGCAATGACAGATGCTGAAGACCATCACCACAGGACTAGATGGGACTTAAATGATCTCATTCACTAGCTCATTACTACATTTTTTCCATCCCATTGATGAGAGGTGAGTAAAAACTACCCACTTTCTTTTGAACAACAGTGCTCCTTCTGAGCACTTAATTTAAATCAAACATTGTAGTCCCAGGTTAAGCACACGGGCTGCTGGGTAGACAGCAGAGACCTACTTAAGAGGCACACTTCCTGCAGACCAGTGCTTGCATTGTCAGGATGGGCTTCATTTCCACATACTTGTTAAAAGAGTAGACCCTGGACTAAAGACAGTGTGTGTTTGGTATGCTTGTGTGTGTATTGTGCGAGAGTATGGTTGGACATATATGCATTCAATCCCTCCCCCACACGCTTCCCATTATGCCCTTGCCCTTGGGTCTACACATCCTCCCACATAAGACAGAGATGTGGGGTCAGTTGTGGTCAAGGACACGTATGCAGACTGGACCCTTGCCTATCTCTGTTCGCGGTTCATTTCACATGACAATCTTCCTAACCATCCCCCAGGGTTCATTGTGGAGTGGCCCTGAGCTGAAAAAGGAGCTTCTCTAACTAGGGCAATACTTGTTCCCCTTCCTATCTTTCACTTGGTCACTTATGAGAGAAGGCACAGAAAAAGGAAGAGTTGCAGAAACCCTCACACACGCGCGCGCACGCAGTTGAGGCCATATTTGAAATGAGAAGATGCATCAGGAACACATATGATATAATAGAGGTAGATTATAAGTGCAGAAAAAAGTAATCTCACCACCGTTTGCACTTGAGCATTTGAGAAGATTCTCATGCTCACACTTACCGCTACATGCTAGGTGGTCGAGTGTTGCAGGACAGCTGACTGACTAGTTTATCCCATCTGAAACACAACCAAAAAGAACTAAGCAAGTATACTGTGATCACTGGGTCAAATGATAAATTGAAATACATCTAAATTCACTAACATTTGTTTTAATCTGCATGGAGTACCTGAAGATTTCCTGATCCAGAACACTTCACATGGGCAGGTGAATTATCAACTATAGAGAAGAACATTTAATTAACTTTTACATAAACATGAAGACAAAACCACAGCACTCAGCTTGAGGTGAAAGCAGTTATTAGAAACCATTTATTCCATTTGCCAGTACTAAATACAGAACATGGTAAAAGCATGGTGGCCTCTCGCCTTCCCTCTTCACAGCTTGGCAAGAAGAAGAAAGAAAGCCACTTTAATTTGTCATTGTATTCTTACAATAAATTTGTCTTCTGCATGTAACCATCCTATTGTATAGGAGCAGCGGGAAGCTGCAGCACCTGGGGACAAACTCCAGTTCTTCTTTCCATTGCCTTGCTCATGGGCACAGACAGGAGTATTAACCCTAACATGCATTCTTTTTGATGGTGGGAGGAAACCCACGCAGACACGGGGAGAACATGCAAACGCCACACAGAAAGGACCTGGGATGGCCTGGGCATCGAACCCAGGACCTTCTTGTTGTAAGGCAAAGGTGCTAACCACTGGGCATCTGTGACCAAAATGGGCAAGATGCCAAATGTGCTAAAAAAAAAGCTGGTTATCAGCCAGAAAAGTTGTTTCCATGCCAGTTCCATTTACCTGCCAGTCTAGAATCGAGGAACATGTGAGAGCAGGGCTAGGGGCCATTCTGTTAACTGCAAGTCTAGAACTGAGGAACCTGTGAGAGCAGGGCTAGGGACCATGCTGTTACCTGCCAGTCTAGAACCGAGGAACCTGTGAGAACAGGGCTAGGGGCCATTCTGTTAACTGCCAGTCTAGAACCGAGGAACCTGTGAGAGCAGGGTAGGGGCCATTCTGTCAACTGCCAGTCTAGAACCGAGGAACCTTTGAGAGCAGGGCTAGGGGCCATTCTGTAACTGCCAGTCTAGAACTGAGGAACCTGTGAGAGTAGGGCTAGGAACCATTCTGTAAACTGCCAGTCTAGAACCAAGGAACCTGTGAGAGCAGGTTTAGGGGCCATTCTGTTAACTGCCAGTCTAGAACAGAGGAACCTGTGAGAGCAGGGCTAGGGGCCATTCTGTAACTGCCAGTCTAGAACCGAGGAACCTGGGAGAGCAGGGCTGGGGGCCATTCTGTTAACTGCCAGTCTAGAACCGAGGAGCCTGTGAGAGCAGGGTAGGGGCCATTCTGTCAACTGCCAGTCTAGAACCGAGGAACCTGTGAGAGCAGGGCTAGGGGCCCTTCTGTTAACTGCCAGTCTAGAACCGAGGAACCTGTGAGAGCAGGGTTAGGAGCCATTCTGTAACTGCCAGTCTAGAACCGAGGAACCTTTGAGAGCAGGTCTAGGGGCCATTCTGTTAACTGCCAGTCTAGAACAGAGGAACCTGTGAGAGCAGGGCTAGGGGCCATTCAGTTAACTGCCAGTCTAGAACCGAGGAACCTGTGAGAGCAGGGCTAGGGGCCATGCTGTTACAACCTAAATTCACTAAATAGAAACACATTTGATTCAAGATCCTTTATTGTTACGTCTCTCAGTACAAGAGCGTACAATGCTTGTGTTTCGGATCCTCAACACTGCAGCAACAACACTAACAAAATGACAACAAAACAAAACAAGAAAGCAGTACTAATAATACATAGTGCAAGGTGCTCTGTGTGTGTGTGTGTGTGTGTGTGTGTAGGCATTGCCTTGATAAATGTGCGTGTGTGTGTAGTTGTTTACATATTTGTGTTTGTGTATGCCAAGGGATGTATGTGTCTGTGTGTGTGTATGTGTGTGTGTGTGTGTGTGTGTGTGTTTGTGTGTTTGTGTGTAAACTGATGAAAACTGATGATCCGCTGAAGACAATAGGTCAGTACCAGTCAGTCAGACAACAGGCTTACCGTCTTTAATGTTTAGTGTTTTCAACAATAGAACATGTCACCAGAGTTCATCAACTTTTCAACAAACATTTAATCGCTTGTGATTAACGCACAACGTGATTGTAGCTGCCCCTTGGCTCGAATAAACAAGACACAGGGAGTATTTATTTTCATCTTTCCACTTGAACACAGTGAAAACTACAGGATAAACAAAAGAAATGCAATACTTCTCAGTAGTTTCACAACTCATATATGAGACCAACT
Organism: Lampris incognitus; assembly: GCF_029633865.1. NCBI lineage: Eukaryota > Metazoa > Chordata > Actinopteri > Lampriformes > Lampridae > Lampris > Lampris incognitus. The sequence goes on from NC_079214.1 coordinate 73,726,193, forward strand.
GACAATATACTGACAATATAATAAATTACAACAAACTTCTGAAACATGCTTCTACAAACTATTATGACAAGCAATGTAACCGAGCACATTTCTGCCCGCTGCGGGATTCGATCCGGGGGTACTGCACCACAAGATGGCATCGCTAACCGCTCGACTGAAGGGGGTCAACCCCCTGGCAGACGGCTAGTGAGTCTTTTTGTAGGTTACAGTAGTCACCCAGGCCCGGAAGCGCGCCCCCACGCTTTGTTATTCCTGCGCTCCAGAGACTTGGTTGATACTTGATCCAACAGGGTGTAGGCACGGAAGTAGACATGATTGCTTGTTGCGTCGGCCAATAGACAGCGCGGAACATCGAAGCGCACTAACTGCCAGACCGATAGACAGAGCAATAGTTGGGGTTAATTAAGTTAACACTAGTTAGCTAGCGATAGCAATAGCGGTAGGGTTAGGGTTACAGTACGATCTGGCAATGTTAAGGTCAGTTGTAAGCAAGGGCGGATCTACGGGGTGGCAAGGGGTGGCAGCTGCCACCTCTGGGACACAGTCTTGCCACCCCTGTTGCCACCCCATTTATAAATCAGATAATATGTTTTTAAAGTATATTTTATATACATGCATGGTGAAGGTCAATGAGACCCCCACCAAACTCATCTCAAACAGAAATCGCCGATTTAGAATCCCCCTCCCTCTCACAATGGTTTCACCCATCACCATCAGCGCAGCGACCCCGCGAAATTTCACCATTGGCAGCAGGCTGCACTGTGCATGCAACAACAAAGTGGTTCGGAGAAGAGAGGCTGATTTTCCTGAGCAGTTTGGAGGTAAGTTTGACCACCACGTCGAAAAGGTCCATCAGACAGTTAACCCTTCAACAACCTCATTGTTACGTTATTTACATCCGCAATACTTTGTCTTGTAGAGCCGAAGGAATGGAGAAGACCGTAGGCTCACACTTTAGCTGTGTAGGCAACTTTCTTTAATCCACGGTAAATCCGAGAGACAACAAAACCACAGCTCAACTGAGCGGAGGCGGCAAGAATAACCAAAAAACTGGCAGAACAACCTTAACCTAACCCTGTGTTAACCTGCCAGGGCAACCCTGACTTAACCCTTAGTTCCTGGGGTGAATTCTATCCCCAATACGTGTCCACCACATGAGCCCCCCCAGAATTCGCCCTAGTAATCGAAGTCAGGCGGGCGCGGGGGGACGACAGGCCGTCCGCAGCGGCTCCGGGTAACAGGGGCCGGAGTGTCTGTGGGAGGCATTGACGCGGACCTGTGGAGGTCGGCCTGAGGAACAGAAGAGGCAGCGCGGGCCTCCACGGGGGGAGGAGGCGGCGCCGGGGGACGATCGCGACGAGGAGGTTGGGCTAACTCCAACGGCTGCGTCAAGTCCAGGTGTGCGGGTTTAACACGGTCCGCTGAAACATGCTCGGCCGTGCCCCCAAAATCCACCACCAGGTGCTTAGTTCCCCGTTCCAGGACGCGGAAGGAGCCATCATAAAGGGGTTGCAGAGGGGGGCGGTGTGCATCGAGACGGATGAACACGTAGTCCGCTGACTGCAGACCTGGGGGCACCTGGGACACCGGAGCGCCGTCTTGGGCGGTAGGGACGGGTGTGAAAGCTCTGACCCCGTCCAGCAAGGAGGCTCGTTGGTCCACAGCTGACCAGGGACATGTTGCGTTGGGCATGAAATCGCCTGGGACTCGCAGCGGCGTGCCGTACACCAGCTCCGCAGAGGAGGCTTGTAGGTCTTCCTTCGGGGCGATCCGCAGGCCCAGCATGACCCATGGGAGCTTGTCAACCCAGTTGCAGTCCTTGAGAGTAGCCCGAACTGCAGCCTTCATGGACCGGTGGAAGAGCTCACATAGGCCGTTTGCCTGAGGGTGGTAGGCGGTAGTGCGGTGAAGCCTGACGCCCAGAGCCTCACCCACAGCATTCCATAGCTCTGAGGTAAACTATGGCCCGCGGTCAGATGAAAGGTCGGAAGGCGTACCGAAACGTGAGACCCACGACCCAATAAAAGCCCGGGCCACATCAGCAGAAATTGTGGATGCCAGGGGAACAGCTTCAGGCCAGCGCGTAGTCCTGTCCACCACAGTGAAGAGGTAGGTGAACCCTTGGGAGGGGGGTAGGGGACCAACCAGGTCGACGTGGACATGGTCAAATCGTCTCTCCGGCACTGCGAAGCATTCCAGGGGCGCCTTAATGTGGCGGTGTATATTAGCCCGCTGACAGGCAACACACGAGTCGGCCCACGCTTTCACGTCTCTCTTAAGTCCCTCCCACACAAACTTAGCAGAGGTCAGGCGCACGGATGGCCTACCACCTGGATGAGAGAGGCCGTGCACAGCTTCAAACACGGGGTGTCTCCAGCTGTCCGGGATGATGGGCCTGGGCTGTCCTGTGGAGACGTCACACAGGAGAGTGACACCTGTGTCGCTGAAAGGAACGTACTGCAGGCGGAGCCCCGTGTCGGAGGTCCGGAGACGGAGGATGCTCGGGTCCGTGGCCTGGTCAGCGGCCATCTGTGCATAGTCCAGGCCTAGGTGGACCGCTCCAATCACTGCCCTAGAGAGGCAGTCAGCTACATGGTTAGACTTACCAGCGACGTGCAGGATGTCGGTAGTGAATTCCGAAATGTAGGAGAGTTGTCGCTGCTGGTGAGCGGACCATGGTTCGGCCGTCTTGGACATGGCAAATGTGAGGGGCTTGTGGTCCACGTACACAGTAAACTCGCGGCCCTCTAGCAGGAAACGGAAATGCCGGACGGCGAGCCAGAGACCGAGGAGTTCCCTGTCAAAAGTACTATACTTGCGCTCTCGGAGTATAAGCTGGCGACTGAAAAAGGCCAAAGGCTGCCAAGCCCCCCCCACCCCTTGCTCGTGAACCACACCAACAGCATAGTCCGATCCATCCGTGGTTATGGAAATAGGCGCTGTAGGTGAAGGATGCGCTAGCAGGGTAGCCTGGGAGAGCGCAGCTTTAGTCTCTGTGAACGCACGGTCCCGCTCTGCTGTCCAGTCGACCGCCTGGTTGGGGGACTTGCCTTTCAGCACCTCGTACAGTGGCCGGATGATAAAGGCGGCTCAGGGAATGAAGCGGTGGTAGAATGTCACTATCCCGATGAACTCCCTGAGCGCACGAGCTGTTTGGGGGCACGGAAAGGCCGCCACCGCTTCCACCTTTGAGGGCAGGGGGACCGCCCCATCCCCAGTGATACGGTGCCCGAGGAAATCAATGGCCGTCAGCCCGAACCGGCACTTCGCCGTGTTGACGATCAGCCCATGCTGGCTGAGGCGCGTGAAGAGGGCGTGAAGATGGGACAGGTGTTCTTCCTCGGAGGCGCTGGCGATGAGTATGTCGTCCAAATAGACGAAGATGAAAGGAAGGCCACGGAGCACTGAGTTCATCAGCCGCTGAAAGGACTGGGCCGCGTTTTTGAGTCCAACTGGCATTCGTAGGAATTCAAATAAGCCGAATGGGGTAGTCACCGCTGTCTTGGGGATGTCCGAGGGGTGCACGGGAACTTGATGATAACCACGGACCAGGTCGACTTTTGAGAAGACGCGTTTGCCAGACAGGTTTGCAGAATAGTCCTGGATATGCGGGACAGGATAGCGGTCGGGCGTGGTGGCGTCATTTAGTCGGCGGTAGTCCCCGCATGGGCGCCAACCTCCATCAGGCTTAGCGACGATGTGGAGAGGGGACGCCCACGGGCTGTCAAGAGCGGCGGATGATCCCCATGCGTTCCAGGTGCTTGAACTCAGACTTGGCAATGGCGAGTTTGGCGGGGTCGAGACGCCTGGCTCTGGCGTAGACCAGGGGCCCCTTCGTAGCAATGTGATGCTCCACCCCATGCTTAGCGGTGGGTGCAGAAAAGGTAGGCTGGGTGAGGTCAGGGAACTCAGCGAGGAGGCGGTTGAACTTGTCTGCCTCTGAGAGAGAGTTGGCTAGACCTGCATAGGCCGCTTCCCCCCGCGTACATGCGAAGGAGGAGAAGGTTAAGGAATCGACCAGACGGCTGTTCTGAATGTCCACTAGCAAACCGTAAGCGCACAAAAAAATCAGCTCCGAGGACGGGATGCGTTACATTGGCCATGACGAACTCCCACGTGAAACGTTGTCCACCAAAACACAGTTCTACAGACCGCACGCCGTAGGTGTGGATAGGGCTGCCGTCAGCCGTCGCCAACTGGGGGCCCCGCTCCCCGCCCATGATGTCGACGTCAGCAGCAGAGAGCACGCTTCTCTGTGCGCCCGTGTCACAGAGAAATCGCCGACCGGAGATGGTGTCAAGAATGAAGAGTAGCCTGCTCGTATCGCCAACACTCATGGCCACTACTGAGTGTTGGCCCTCTCGTTTCCCGTCGGCCTGTAGTTGCAGGGGGAACGGCACCGTTTAGCTTTCGCACCAAATCGAGCGTGGTACATACAGAGTCCAGAGGGCTTGTAGCGGTCTGACGCTGTGGCGCCACCGTCGGGCCACGCCCGCGATGTCGGCGGGGGGCCAGTGAAGGTAGGAGCCAGCACCCCGGCATGGGAGGAACGTTGTGTAGCGACGAAGAATCGGTCAGCCTCCTTTGCCAGCTCACGGGGATCAGTGATGGTGGAGTTAGCGAGCGCAGTCTGGACGTGGGGCGGCATGTTGCGCAGAAACAGCTCCATAAACAGGAAACATGGCTTTTCTTGACCCAGTAGGTTTAACATCCTGCTCATTAGCTCCGATGGTTTGCCATCTCCAAAGCCCTGAACTGCGAAGAGGCGACGTGCTCTCTCCGTTGTTGACAGTTCAAAAGTTTCAAGGAGGAGATTCTTAAGTGCGGCGTATTTACCATCGGCCGGTGGGTTGGTTATGAAACCGCTTATCCTGGAAGCCGTAGCGCCCCCCAGCGCTGCCACTACGTAGTAGCACCTGGTCTCGTCTGCTGTTATGTCTCTGAGCGGCGCGAACTGTGCCTCAGCCTGCGCGAGCCATGTAGCCGCGGAAGACTCCCAAAACTCCGGCAGTTTAATTGCAACGGCGTTCGTAGCCATAATGTGTGTGGTTTCAGAAAACTTATCCGAAAACCGACGTCGGGGTCACCAGTGCAGAGCCGAAGGAACGGAGAAGACTGTAGGTTCACACTTTAGCCGTGTAGGCAACTTTCTTTAATCCACGGTAAATCAGGGAGACAACAAAACCACAGCTCGACTGAGCGGAGGCGGCAAGAATAACCAGAAAACTGGCTGAATAACCATAACTTAACCCTGCGTTAACCTGCCAGGGCAACCCTGACTTAACCCTTAGTTCCTGGGGGGAATTCTATCCCCAATACGTGTCCACCACAGTCTCATCGAATTTTTCGATGATGGTCAGGTCAGATAAGGACCATGCTTGTGTGTAGCATAACGTTGGTTAGGACATGTCCTCGGTATTTTTTCCTCAAGTTTTGTTTCATTTCCTTTTTTTTCCCTTCAGTGTCAGCAAGTGAAAATGTAGACTTAAAGGCATAAAAACAAAGACATAAAGCCGACCTAATTATCATGGCTTCAATGTGGTTTCACGAGGCACAACACGGTCGCGACGTGACTGAGGGTCTATTTTTAGAGCGGTAAATTTACATGACTGCATCGGAGCAAAGATACAACGTAGTATAGCGGTAAAAGGCTGCATCATAATAATGTGTTGGAGCAAGAAAGACAAAAGAGGAGAATCAGGCAATTATGAGGAAAGTTGAGAATTTAAATAGGATAAGAGAATGAGAAAAAGAGTGAACTACAGATGCAACAGATAGCCAATAGAGATGCTAACCTGTAACCTACTGTATCACGATCAACTAGAGAACATAAACAGTAACATTGTTGATAACAGCTGTTCATGGCTCTGCAGCATTGTTAGTTTAAAAAAAAACATCTCATGGGAATACACAATAGGTAGGCTATCTATCTAGTCAAAGTATTTACATTTTACTAAGGATTAAGATTCAATTGACATGGATAGATGAATTAAAATTGTATGACATGTGTGCTGACTCCTGTCATTTCTGTTATTAGTATTTTGAAACTATAGTGCCACCTACTGGCGGAAGGGTTATTGCTCCTGCAAGGAAGTGATGCGGTGCCAGCCCAGGTTGTCATAACGGCATTTCCTTTCAGTATGAGTTCGCCTGAAAACAGAAAACTAACGTTAATGGATGTGCTCTACAGTTGTTTTTGTGTCCCGTAGAGTAGATCTATCAGTAAGTATGGTGTTATTTCGTGTTTAAGTTAGAAATGAATGTGTGTTATGGGAAAAGTTAAGTCATGGGTTTCTATGAGTGTATAACGTTACGTCGGTTGTTGTGTGTGTGTGTGTTAGCTATATACCGTTAGCCTAGCCTCGTGCATGGTAGCCTGACGTTACTTGCTGATAGCTGTGCATCACATTCATTGTTCTGTTTAGTGTGCTCTGTAGTTTACCTACCATATACTTACCCAACATTATTTGAAACTGGAAGGAAGCTATCTAGTAATAGAGCTATAGTTTATTGTTACATAGGAAAAGTTTGCTATGTTGAAATTTGGATTGTACTTACCTTTGTGAATGTTGATCCTGGTGAGGGTACCTGTAAATGAAACATGTTAATTGAGGTCACAATTGTTTAATATTCTTATTTTAATGTGTTCACATTGTGCTTTGTGTGTTTCAGTTTTACAAAATTGCAACGAGTGATTAAACTACTCCAGTGGAAAGCTTTGTCCCTCGTTCGTGTGAGCTATCTGTCTAGGCAATGCACAGAACTCATGTGCCGAGGACAGAACAGCATGATTTTAACCAACATGCTATTTTTGTTTGACAAACTGCAGGTCAGATTAGGATGAGAAATGAAAAGGTTTGGCATTGCTAAGTTTTTCCAACCAAAGAAAAAAAGGGGGGAACTGGACACAGGTGGAGAAGACAGGGAGAGAAGCTAGAGAAACAGAAGGAGAAAAGGACAGGCAAGTTAGACAAAGTTGAGCAGCACAAGAGACTGGAGCAGACCGAGGGCCAGAAGCAGACCAAGGGCCAGAAGCAGCACAAGGTTCAGGAGCAGCACAAGGTTCAGGAGCAGCACAAGAGACTGGAGCAAATCGAGGGGCAGGAGCGGCATGAGAGACTGGAGCAGACCGAGGGTCATGAGCAGCACACGGGGCTGGAGCAGCCCACTGAAGAAGAGGGACATGTAGGACGAGAGAGAGGGCAAATCAGTGAAGAGTGTGAAAGTGAAGCTGGAGAGATAGCTAGGAGCAGCGAATGTCAAGCTGGCCCTCATGGTATGTTGAATCACTGCTGTAATAAAGACATTTTCCAACTCTAGGCTGCAAAATTAAAACAGATCTTGTTTAGATAAATTCAACAAAAATTGTAACATGTTGTCAGTGCTGTTATTGTGTTTTTTTGTTTTCTCTCCTCAGATATATCAAAGCTGAAGGCAGATGATCCGACACAACCCGTGTTAAAGGTATTTCCCAAAACCATGCAGGGAGGGGCAAGGAAGAGCTTCCACGGCCAGTGGGATGAGGAATATCCTTGGTTGGAATATTCAGTGACCATGGATGCTGCGTATTGCTTTGCATGCCGCCATTTTTCATCACTTTCAAAGATGGTGGCTTTAGAGTACATTCCAAATCTGAGGTGCATTTGAATGCAATGATGCATGGCAAGAGCATCAAAAGATGATGAACCGCAACATGTCTGTATTAGGCATGATGAATGACGAGAATCGCAAACAGATAAAAGAAAATCAACATTACATGATAAAGACTATAGGGGAAGTATTGCGTCTTACCGCAACACAAAATATAGCTCAGCTCAGCGTGGACATAATGAAAATGATGAGTCTAGGAACAGAGGCAATTTTCTGAGATTTTGCACATAGTAGGAGGTCATGATTCTTTTACTCAAAAAAGACTGTCAGAAGGCCCCCGCAATGCGATGTATACTTCGAAAAATATCCAAAATGAAATATTGCAAATGCTGGCAGGGATGGTCCAGGAGGACATACTAAAAGAATTGAAATCTAGTCAGTACTTCTCTGTTACATCATGTGACGAAACAAAAGATCTCAGCAAAAGGGAGCAATTGTCCATAGTCTTGAGGTATTACTATGATGTACTGATTGACACACCTCATCCTTCTTTCATTGTTTGTTGCACATTCTTTAGTTGATTTTTGTTAGTTCAATAAATATTTTTATTACATTTTGATCCTGCCTGGTCCTTCCCCCATCTTTTTGGTTTATGCCCATAGAGCCAGGGGCATGACAGCCGTAAAGGGAGGGCTTCTTAGGACGATTGTCCTTCATCTTTAATTGAACTGCTAGGTTATTTGGACCCATTTAAAGAGGGTTTGTCTGAGATGCATCGTTTATGCAAGATTGCAGCTGTTTTACCAGTTACCACAGCTGGATGTGAACACAGTTTTTCCACTTTAAAACTCATACAAAATCACCTGTGCTCAACTATGTTAACTGAGAGGTTGTCCCATTTAGCTGTGCTCAGCACTGAGAGTGACCGTGCGAACGCAGTTGACTTGAATGAGTTCATTCAACACTTTGCTAGAAGTCATGGCAACCACCGTCTGAAATTGATTTAACTGTAGTTTAATGTATAGTCATGTGCAATAAAATAGCAGCATCTTGCAAATAAGAGAATTCCATTAAAAGAAGAGCTCTCAAAAGAGTTATTGGATAGAATTGGAAGCCATGTTGCCATGCAATCAAACCAAGCCATGTTGCCATGCAATCAAACCATTCATATAGTTTTATCAAGTTAGTGTTATCAGAGAAATAGCAGTGTCAGTACGTTTCTAAATCAAGATTTACTGTTCAAAATGAAGACATTGCACAAGGCTGCCTGAATTTAGCTCACTGAACCAATGTTGTTTTTCATGTTTTCTGCATACCGGTACAGTATGGAGCCTCACAAATGCCTGGCATCCATAAATGGGCATTTCAGCCCAAGATGAACTATCTATAGTTAAAGGATGTATCAGCAATGCTTAGCGACAAAACACTTTTTATAATATTCAGCTAATATCTCCTCATGGTTGGCTAGCCCTCATGCCATTATAAGCGCGGTAAAAAAAATCTGGTCTTTTTACGCAGCCCAGGCACCACAAACCGGACAAACATTCTGGGGTGGTAGCACCACCAATAATAACAAAGCATTGCGTGGATTTAAAAAAAAAGAATACTGAATGTAAGGGTGAGTTATCTCTTGTGTGTGTCTTGTTGGATCCTCAGACAAAATATAAAAATAGTTATATCGGGCAAAAACGTCTGCAAAAAAATTTGAACATAAACACAAACAAAAACACATGCAATATCCGCCAAGCTTGCTGATACAACCTTTAATATGGATTCCATAGTTCCTGTGGATGTTGAGGTCTTGCCTCAGAAAATTTAATTTTTGATGAGTTGCTAAATTGTATGTTGTATTGCAATAAATATTATCCAAAAAATAATGTTTTGACTAAGAAGGTACTTGACTGAGTCTTTATTGAATAAGAGGGAAATGTTTTGACAGTCACAGTCATGGTCATCATTGCAACAATCCTGCATTAGAATCTTGTTTCAATCCAGATAACCTAAATCTATTGATGGCATGTGTTGTATGACTAAATGTATCCATATTCCCTCAAAACTCACCAGAAGACATCATCTGAGGGGTAATTTTTTCAAAAATTTCCCCGGGGGAGCATACACCCAACCCCCCTAGAATTGCTTTTTAAGCAATTTAAGTATAGACTACACATACTGTAGATAGTGATTACACAGAGAAAGGGTCCACAATTCACAAATTAAGACCCATACCATCCAGAAAGCCAGCTACATCTCTGACTTGCCTCCCACCCCGTGTAATGTAGTGTAGAGAACAAAATACATTCGATGAAATCCGAGTTTTGAATAATAATACGTTTAGAATAATGTCCATTGCCCCCCTCCTTGAACCTCATGCCACCCCTTTCCCACCCCAGGAAAAAAAAATCTCTAGATCCGCCACTGGTTGCAAGCTAGCTAGCTAAATGTTTCAGTGCGCATCAAGGTTCCGCGCTGTCGATTGGCAGACACAACAGGCAATCACGGTTACGTCCGTGCCTACACCCCGTTTGATCTAGTATCAACCAAGACACTTCTGGGGATCTTCCGCTTCGCTTCCGGATCCCACGCTGCCACCAATGTAACCGAGCACATTTCCACCGGGATTCGATCCAGTGTGTACTACACCACCAGGCGACATCGCTAACCGCTCGACTAAAGGCGGTGACCCCCTGGCGATCGGCCAGTGAGTCTTTTTGTAGGTTACCCAATGCAATGTACCACATGTGACTTATTTCAAATGATATGTATTAAATGTATCTTCACAGAAGAAATCCACTGTGTTTAAGCTAGCCAACATGGACAGTGTTACTTATACGAACAAATTAAATAGTGAAATGTTATTTTGGAACATAAATCACCTCTCGTAGTAATGCTTACAATCAACGTTTACATAGGTCATTCCGCTTCCCAAGGGCGCTAGTTTAAGGTTTTCTGGCAGCCCTTCCTGCTAGCGTTCTTTCTAGCTTGTCCTGTGTTTCCTGGTTTGGAGCTCTTACAGAGATAACGAATCCAAACAACGCCAAAGAGGCAAAGTAAATCACAAGATAAAGTCGTCTCTCCTACAGAATACAAACGTACGAACAGGATACACGACCAGTTTAGTTTTATACTGTGACCGTACCTTTGACGACGTCTATAACGACCGTGCACCAGGAGAAGAAAACGGAAGTCTCCGGAAGTATAAAGACGAAGACGGAAGTCTGGAAATTAAATTGCGGAACAAGCCACAAGGGAGCACTGTAGCGCTACATCATTTGACATTATAGCTTATGTAAACTGTCACTGAATGAGGCAATATCAAAGTAATTTAGCGGTCATTTGCGGTGATGATTGAACATTTTAAAATTTATTTTCATGTCCTCTGCCTCCAGGGCCTTGCTAGATTCAACAGTCAGATTAAACTCCTCTCCAAAATGACCACGCTGGCCAGAGAGCTCAGGATCACACTCTTTACTGAAGCCAGATGGAGTAGGGTAAAACTGGGAACATACAATACAATGACACGATAAACAGCCACAAACAATTTGACTGGAAGGAAAGAAAATATGGTCCGTATATAACTTGTGCAAAATACACAAGTATTGTCATTTCAGTTTAAACACATTTTTTAAATTACTTTGAGCCAACTGGATCTTAATCTAGTTGGCTGGATACTGGACTCCTTGACTGGTGTGAAGATTAATGGTTGCTTTTCCAATCAGCTGTACTCTTCAGTCGGTTCTCCTCAGGGCCGTTGCCTCTCCCCGTTACTCTACATCTTGTACACTAATGACTGTCGCTATAGCAACCATACCAATAGACACATATTCACATTAGCGGATGATTCAGTGATTGTAAGTCTTCTTGAAGGGGAGAAGGAACAACATGGACCCGTGGGAGATTATTTTGTATCTTGGTGTGATGAGTCCTTTCTCCACTTAAATGTGTCTAAAACTAAAGATATGAAAGTCCGTTTTTGAAAGACTACCTCTAGCCCTGTACCAACCAGCATTAAAGGTGCTGAGATGGGGCTTGTGGACAGCTACAAATATCTGGGGGTTGTTCTCCACAACAAAATGTGCTTTGAAACTCACGTTGCTTCCACATCAAAGAAGGTTCAACAAAGACTTTTTCCAGAGGAATATGTGGACATTTAATGTCCACACAACAATGTCCAAGATGATGACTCTCTTTTATATGTGTAACAATAGGAACTATTGTTAGGAACTATTGTTTAGTTCCTTGTTTCCACAGAGGTCGTTTATGTTGTTGCACCTTGAATAACGGACCAAGCATGAGATATGACCTTACCTGCCGAAGTTATGATTAAAGTTTATAGCCCAGTGGGGTTGAAACGAGTTGTAAAGTCTTATTAGTAGAAGGAAACAACACACTTTAACAATATGGACATGTAATGTCTCCTCCCAGATGATGACTCTCTTTTATATGGACATGTAATGTCTCCTCCCAGATGATGACTCTCTTCTATACAAGTTTTATTGAGACAGTTTTAATGCATTGTATTGTAGCTTGGTTTGGTAACTTGACTCTGGCCAATGAAAGACGGCTCGATAGACTCATCAAATGGGCTAGTAAGAGTTCAGGGAGAAGCCAAGCCCATCTTACTTACCTTTATAATAGGAAGGTGTTCAGAAAGGCTACTTCCCTTCTGGAGTGCCAAGGTCACCCCCTTTGGCCAGAGTTTGAGCTGTTACCCTCAGGTCGTCGGTTGAGGATGTCCTGTATTAGGATTTAGAGATACAGGGCTTCCTTTGTCCCCACTGCCATTCAACTGTTAAATAGTAGATAGTATGTGTAATGAATGAAAGGTCACGTGTTTAACTTGACCTACTCACGGGTGTACGTGCAGTGCGTGTGACGTATACAGGAAGGAGAAGCGCATGTTATGAAGGTTGTATGTTGGATGAACGCTAGTAAAAGCTACACAGTTAAGAACCTACGAAGTCGGCTCGTTCTTGAATTATTCTTATGTCAGTAAGACAAGGCGTCTACGGACATTACATGGTGTCAGAATAGTCTGTGTATCGGAACACGAGCGGTCATGCCGAAGTTTAATCCGCCGAGTGAATTCAAGTTCGACTGCCCCGTTGAATGGCCGGAGTGGAAACAACGGTTTTCGCGCTTCAGGCTCGCGACAAAGCTGGATAAAGACGACGGGGAGATTCAAGTGAGTTCGCTGATTTATGCAATGGGAAGCGAGGCTGAAAAGATATTCAGCTCGTTTGACTTCGCGGCGGAGGGTGATAAAGTGGACTATGATATCGTACTGAAAAAGTTCGACGGCTACTTTATTCCCCGCCGTAACATCATACATGAGAGGGCGTGCTTCTATCAACGTAGCCAACAGCCAGGAGAGACAGCGGAGATGTACATCCGGACATTGTATGAGCTGTCTGAACACTGTGAGTTTGGGGACAAGAGGGATGAACATATCAGAGACCGTCTGGTAGTGGGCATAAAAGATAAGGTGCTCTCCCGTCAGTTCCAGCTCACAGCGGACCTTACTCTGGTGAAAGTCATTGAACAAGTGCGCCAGGCGGAGGCAATAACAAAGCAGCTCAGCCTCCAAGCTAACCAACCAGAGGCCCAGCTGGCTAACGTCGATGTTGTCCGACGGCGGGACGGACGCCAAAACAAAAAGGGCGGACAGTGTCTTGGTGGCAGCAGACCTGCAACCAACAAAGTAGATGAATGCGGGAGGTGCGGCAAGACGCAGCACACCGATGAGCGGAAGTGTCCTGCAACGAACAGTAAGTGCAACAAGTGTCATAAAAAGGGACATTGGGAGCGTGTATGTCACTCTAAAGCGGTGAGAGAAGTCACTGAAGAGGTTAAACAGCTGTACTTTCTGGGAGAAGTTGGCAAAGAGAGCAGTCAGGAAGATTGGACTGTTAGTTTAACAATAAGTGATGTACCAATAACCTTTAAAATTGACACGGGGGCTGACGCTACTGTTATCAACCAAGGGACATTTAAAAAGCTGAAGCCAAACATAAAACTGGGACCTCCTGACACATGCTTCTAAGCCCAGGTGGAAACATCAGCTGCATAGGACAGTTTCAAGCCACAACCAACTACAAGGAGAAACAATACTCCTTTCCAGTGTATGTGATCAAGGAGAGAGGCAGCTGTCTGCTGAGTCGTCCAGAGGCAGTGGAGATGGGTCTAGTGAAGCGGATGAATGAGGTCAGTGGAGTTTTCGGTTCAAGTGGACTGCTGAAAACAGACCCAGTGAAAATAGCTCTGGTGGAGGGTGCCCAGCCATACGCGGTGCATACAGCCAGACGGATACCGCTGCCACTTGTACCACTGGTTAAGAAAGAATTGCAGCGCATGGAAAATGAGGGCATTATTGAAAAAGTGACTCAGCTCACAGAATGGTGCGCCGCTATGGTGCCGGTGCTGAAACCGAACAAGAAAGAGGTTCGCTGCTGCGCTGACCTCAGGAGGCTGAATCGAGCGGTAAAACGTGAGAAATATGTGCTGCCCACTATGGAGGAAATAATGCCAAGGCTCGCAGGGTCAAAGTTCTTCACAACGTTGGATGCAGCAAGTGGGTTTTACCAGATCCCCTTGCATGAAGACAGCAGGGGGCTCACCACTTTCATCACCCCATTTGGGAGGTATGCTTTCTGCCGCCTTCCATTTGGTATAACGAGTGCTCCAGAGATTTTCCAGAGAAAGATGGCGGAAACTCTGACCGGGCTAGAGGGCACAGAGGTGTACATGGATGACATCCTTATACATGGAGAGACTGAGGAAATCCATGACCGGCGCCTAGCAGAGGCGCTGGGGGTCATTGAAACAGCAGGTCTCAAACTGAACCAAGCGAAATGCAAGTTCAAACAGAAACAAGTCCGCTTCCTTGGTCATATCATCAACGAGGCAGGCATCAGACCTGACCCGGACAAAGTGGCCGGAATAGAGAACTTTCCTCAGCCCCAGAACGTGACGGAACTCAAGAGGTTCCTCGGGATGGTGAACTATTTGGCAAAATAGGTCCCAGAGCTGTCCACTGTAGGTCAGCCGCTTTATGGACTGCTTAAAGCAACGACAGAGTGGCTGTGGGGACCTGCACAGAACACAGCATTCCAAGACCTTAAAGCAGCACTCGCCACCGCCCCGGTACTCACCTTTTATGACGTCACTAAGGCTACGGTGGTGTCAGCAGATGCCAGCAGCTACGGGCTGGGAGGCGTTCTGCTCCAGCAGCACGGGGAACACTGGAAGCCCGTGGCCTACTGCTCCCGACGGCTGAGTGACGCAGAGACAAGGTACGCACAGATCGAGAAAGAGTGCTTAGCCAGCGTCTGGGCATGTGAAAGGTTCGAGAAGTACTTGTTTGGGCTTGACAATTTCAGACTTGTCACCGATCATAAACCACTAGTGCCTCTCATGAACAGCAAAGACTTGGATAATGTGCCCATTAGGTGCCAGAGACTGTTAATGAGGCTGATGCGTTTCAATGCAGTGGCTGAATACGCACCAGGCAAAACTTTAGCTGTGGCTGACGCACTCTCCAGAGGCCCAGAGCAGTGCTACGGAGATGGTGCTTCTCATGATGATGTTGCAGCGCACATTGATGCCATCGTGTGCCAGGTGCCTGCCACACCTCAAAGGATGCAGGAGATAAAACAGAGCACGGATGGGGATCTGCAGCTCCAGACAGTGTTGGGCTTCATCAGACACGGCTGGCCTGAGTATGTCGATAAAGTGCCGGAGACAGTCAGACACTTTTATCAGGTGAGAGGGGAGTTATCTGCGGTAGATGGTTTAGTCATCAGAGGCAGTCGTATCGTCATTCCCACAGAGATGAGGGAGGTGATCTTAGACAGAATACACGACGGGCACCAGGGGATAGTTAAGTGCAGAGAGAGAGCTAGCCAGTCAGTGTGGTGGCCCAAAATGACAGAGCACATTACAACAAAGATACAGCAATGTCAATTCTGCAGAGAACACAAGAACACACAGAGAAAAGAGCCTTTAATGTCAAGTGAGCTCCCATCCAGACCATGGCAGAAAGTTGGCATAGACCTGTGTGAGTACAAAAAGCAAAACTACTTGATAGTGTCTGACTATTATTCCAGGTTTTTGGAGATCCTAAATCTACCAACAACTACTAGCAGTCAGGTTGTAGCTAGGCTGAAGGCTACATTTGCACGTTTTGGTATCCCTGAAATTGTAGTTAGCGATAATGGGCCACAGCTAGTTTCAGAAGAGATGAGGAGGTTCAGTGAGGATTATGATTTCATCCATGTGACTTCAAGCCCACACTACCCCCAGAGTAATGGACAGGCAGAGAGGGCTGTTCAGATAGCCAAAAGCATATTAAGGCAGGAAGACCCTCTCCTCGCCCTGTTGACATACAGAGCTACACCCTCTTCTTCCACTGGAGCCAGTCCAGCGGAATTGCTCATGGGTAGGAGACTCAGAACCACCTTACCCACATTGCAGCATAACCTGAAACCGGCCTGGCCTAAAGAGGAACTGATCAAAACCGCTGACGCCGCAGCCAAATCGAGGCAGGCGTTCTACTACGACCGCAGGAACGGCGTGCGGACACTGCGCCCACTGAACTCGGGTGACGCAGTACTCACCAAACCTGATGGACAGAAAACATGGACAATGCCAGCAGTTGTTCACAGTCAGAGCTCCACTCCCAGATCCTACATAGTGGAGACAGCTCAAGGTGAACATTACAGAAGGAACAGGCGCCACCTGTTGGCCACACCTAAAACACTCACCTTTGTCAGCAGGGATCCTGACCATGTCACTCCAGGGGAGAGTGGAAACACGGATGAGTCCCGAGCAGCAGAAATGCCAACTTCCACACCATATGTTACTCGCTCTGGCAGGGTGAGCAAGCCTGCAATCCGGCTGGATTTGTGAGGCGTATGGACTTGTGTACTGTGGGGGATTTTTTATTTTTTTTGTGAAAAGGGGGGTGATATACAGGTTAGAAAATCATCTTAGAGGGGGAGATGTAATGAATGAAAGGTCACGTGTTTAACTTGACCTACTCACGGGTGTACGTGCAGTGCGTGTGACGTATACAGGAAGGAGAAGCGCATGTTATGAAGGTTGTATGTTGGATGAACGCTAGTAAAAGCTACACAGTTAAGAACCTACGAAGTCGGCTCGTTCTTGAATTATTCTTATGTCAGTAAGACAAGGCGTCTACGGACATTACAGTATGCATCTGTTATCTGCAGTTCGCTAGGTTCATTGGTCTGAATACATTTTATATATTTTATATTTTTTATTTCATATTTGATCTACTTTGGTCCTCTTTGCCCACTATGTCCTAATGTCGATTACGCCTTGGTGTTTGTATTGTAGCGAATTAGGGGGGCAGCCCGGGAACCATCGCCACAGCGAACCCGTGTCTCCGGCTCCGCAAGTGACAACGTTAACCAGTCGACTAAGGGGTCCGACCAGTTAGTTAAGGACCAACGTGTCTACTTATCCATGCAGGTTACACTATCATTTGTCTTTGTGTGAGTTTGTATACTGGCTGCAAACCCTGCAAGGGCCAATAAGGACACTGTGGTGACCCACATCTATATAACTAGAGACATTCACCTAAGAGGACAGTGTACCTTTAAGGGAAGAGGCGAGGGGTCAGGTAATGCACTTCCGCTTCCGGTACACAGTTCAGTGTCGTTGTCGAACGTATGACATGCAAAGTTGGAGCTAGTAAACTACCTCGACTACTCTCACGTCTCCTGTCTCGTTGTTTTCTAACTCCACATTGGTGACCCCGACGTGATCGAACTACTAATACGAGTATGTCTGACAACGACGACGCCGGTGCTAACAACATGGCTATTGCTAACGCTAGCATTTACACCGCTACTGTGAAGCTACCCGACTTTTGGCAGCATAATCCACGGCCGTGGTTTCAACATGTGGAAGCCCAGTTCCAGCTGAGAGGGATAACGCAGGATGCGACGCAGTACTTCCACGTAGTGGCGGCGTTAGACGCATCGACAACGGCGCGAGCAATGACACTGTTGGAAGCTCCGCCAGCTGCTGGCAAGTACGATGCTATAAAGACATTCCTCCTGAAACTATTTGAACTGTCGGAGCTGGAGAAGGCAGATCGTTTACTGTCCCCGAATGGCCTCGGCGACGGCAAACCGTCTGAGTTAATGGAAAAAATGCTGTCTGTGCTGGGATCGGCTGATCCGGCCTTTCTTTTCACACACATTTTTCTGAGGCAGCTCCCCGCACCTGTACGCACAGCACTGGCCAGTTCTCCTCTCGCCGCCTCCAAGGACTACCGTTCTCTGGCTGCTGAAGCAGACAGGGTTTTCCTGGCCAACCGGCAACAGTTTGTGCACGCCCTGCTACCCCACCAGACCGCCCCACCACCACCTGTGTACGACTATATGGACACCGCGGCTGCGGTGACAGCCCGCCGCCAACCTGACGACGGGCTCTGTTATTACCATGCCAGGTTTGGGGCAAAAGCAAAACGGTGTCGCAAACCCTGCAGTTACAGGGTTCAGGGAAACGCCAAGGCCGGCGCTCGTTAACGGCTATGGGTGCCGGCCGTGACTGCAAGCTGTTGTTCATCAGAGACTCCTTGTCGGGCCGGCGGCTGCTGGTTGACTCTGGCGCTCAACGCAGCATACTACCAGCACAAGCTGTGGACACGATGACCGACAGTCACGACCCCCAGATGGACGCCGCCAACGGCACGTCCATTCGGACGTACGGTATCAGACATGTGGACGTGTGTTTTGGCGGCCGATGTTTCGGCTGGGACTTTGTGATGGCTGCTGTATCCACCCCGCTCCTAGGTGCGGATTTCCTCTGTGCTTTCAACCTGCTGGTGGATGTTAAAATCTGTCACGTGATTGATGCAGTCTCTTTTGCGTCATACCCCTGCACGCTTGGGGGGGCTGGAGCGCTGTGCCTCGCTAACACACTCTCCACCGGGGATCCATACCAACGCCTGCTCGCAAATTTCCCCGAGCTCACCACACCCACCTTCTCCTCGGCGGTGGCCAAGCACGGCGTGGAACATCATATCACCACAGTGGGCCCCCCAGTTTACGCCCGGGCCCGACGCCTCGACTCGGCCAAGCTCGCAATAGCCAGGGAGGTGTTTTCGACTATGGAGCCGTTCTGACAGCCCGTGGGCTTCCCCTCTTCACATGGTTACTAAGGCCGACGGGGGTTGGCCACCGTGCGGGGACTACCGTCGCCTAAACAATGCCACGACCCCCGACCGGTACCCCATACCGCACATACAAGATTTCTCTACCCACCTGGCGGGCGCTGCCATCTATTCCAAAATCGACTTAGTGCGGGGGTATCACCAAGTGCCGGTCCACCCACTGGATGTCCCAAAAACGGCTGTCATCACACCCTTTGGGCTCTTTGAGTTTTTACGTATGCATTTCGGCCTTAAAGGGGCGGCGCAGACGTTTCAGCGCCTTATGGATTCTGTGCTCCGCGACATGCCATTTTTGTTTGTGTACTTAGACGACATCCTCGTGGCCAGCGCGTCGGCGGAGGAACACATGACGCACCTCAGACAGCTGTTCGACAGGCTCAGCAAACACGGTCTCATCATCAACCCAGCTAAGTGTCAGTTCAGGGAGTCGTCCATCACCTTCCTCGGGCACCACATCACTCCACAGGGGGCCGTTCCCCTCCCTGCCAGGGTTGAGGCTGTCACCATGTTCCCCCGCCCCCGCTCTGTACAGTCGCTGCAGGAATTCCTGGGCATGGTGAACTTTTATAACCGTTTCCTGCCCTGTGCTGCCCACATCATGCGTCCCCTGTATGAGGCCCTGCGGGGTAAGAAGTCTAAGGACGAGCTGGACTGGTCTTCGGGGATGGACGAGGCTTTTGTGGCTGCCAAGACCGCGCTGGCCAACGCTGCACTGCTAGCTCACCCGTCGCCTGCCGCCCCCATAGCCCTTACAACGGATGCCTCCGACTACGCCGTGGGGGCCGTGTGTGAGCAGTGGGTGGGGGGGGGGCTGGCAGCCGTTGGCGTTCTTCAGTAAACAACTCCGTGAGAGCGAGCGCAAATACAGCACCTTTGATAGGGAACTACTGGGTCTCTTCCTCGCAACCAGACACTTTAGGTTCCTATTGGGGGGCCGACAGTTCACCGCTTTCGTGGACCACAAACCGCTGACGTTCTGTATGGCCAAAACCCCAGAACCGTGGTCTGGGCGTCAGCAGCGCCATCTCGCGGCGGTTTCCGAGTTTACCACGGACATACAACACGTGTCGGGCAAGGATAACTTCGTCGCCGACTGCCTTTCACGGGCGGTTGGGACTCGACTACGCCGCTATGGCAGCGGACCAAGCCAAGGACGCGACCATTGAAGACTACCGGTCGACCCCTACGGCGCTACGGCTGGAGGACGTGACGTTCGACGCGGCCAACACCACCCTCCTCTGTGACATCTCCACCGGTCAACCGCGCCCCCTGGTGCCTGCTTCCTGGCGGCGCCGAGTTTTCGACACCGTCCACGGCCTTTCCCACCCGGGAGTGAAGGCCTCGACCAAGCTGGTGAGCGTCAAGTTCGTTTGGCCTGGGCTCCGTAAGGATGTTAGAGCCTGTGCCGGCTCGTGTGTGGCGTGCCAACGCGCCAAGGTGCATCGCCATACCAAGGCCCCTTTGGCGCCGTTTGTGGTTCCAGAGAGGCGGTTTGACCACATCAATGTTGACCTGGTGGGTCCCCTGCCCCCCTCCCGTGGTTATACGTTCCTCCTCACTATTGTGGACAGGGCCACCAGGTGGCCAGAGGCTATTCCCTTGTCCTCCACGATGGCAGCAGAGGTAGCACGGGCGTTCATCGGCTGCTGGGTGGCCCGGGTGACATCACGAGCGACCGGGGCTCCCAGTTTACCTCGGAGCTCTGGACGGCGGTCGCTGAGCACCTGGGGGTGAAGATCCACCGCACTACGGCGTACAACCCGCAGAGCAACGGACTTTGTGAGCGGTTCCATCGGGACATGAAAGCCGCTCTGCGGGCAAGCCTCACTGGCTGCGACTGGATGGACCGGCTCCCGTGGGTCATGCTCGGCCTGCGTTCGGCCCCGAAGGAAGACCTCCAGACCTCCTCCGCTGAGCTCGTGTATGGCCAGCCCCTGCGGGTTCCGGGGGAGTTTCTTCCAGATGCTACGTCTCCCTGGTCAGCCGCCTCTCACCTCAGTGCGTCCCGGAGCGCTGCCGGTGCCTTCGCTCCCATTCCGATGTCTCAACACTGCCTCCCCCGGTCCTACGTCCCCAAGGATATGCCATCGGCGAGGTACGTCTTCATTAGGCACGACAGCCATCGGTCCCCGCTGCAGCCCCCATACGACGGGCCCTTCCGCGTCCTGGAGGCGGGGGACAAGAACTTTGTGGTGGACATGGGGGGCAGGCCGGAGCGGGTCGCTATAGACCGTCTCAAGCCCACTCACTTGGACATTGGGGAGCCAATGCAATTGGCCCTACCCCCGCGGCGGGGACGCCCTCCTAGGTCGGCCCCGGCACCTGCCTCTGTTCCTGCTTCGGCCCCGCCTATGGCCCGGGTTTCGGCCCCATCTGTTTCCCTTCCTGTGAAGCGCAGCCGTTATGGCCGCAGGGTCCGCCCCTGTTTTCCCCGTGACTTTGCACTATGTCATTGACTGTTCTTTTGTAGAGTCTATTTTTATGTTCATGTCTTGCGCTTTTGCTGTTTTGCATTGTTTTGTGTAGGTGAATTCTGGGGGGGCCTGTGTGGTGACCCACATCTATATAACTAGAGACATTCACCTAAGAGGACGGTGTACCTTTAAGGGAAGAGGCGAGGGGTCAGGTAATGCACTTCCGCTTCCGGTACACAGTTCAGTGTCGTTGTCGAACGTATGACATGCAAAGTTGGAGCTAGTAAACTACCTCGACTACGTCTACTCTCACGTCTCCTGTCTCATTGTTTTCTAACTCCACAACACTTGGATTTTGATATGCCATTCGTGATAGTGACATATGTTTCTTTCTTGGGGAATTATGGAAGAGATAGATGAACTGTTCTAACTTTAGTAATAAATTATATCAAGTTAAAGATGTTATCTATTCAGGTAGAAATCAGACTTGTTAGCCAAAATGCGAGTCAGCTCTCTTTACAAAACGTTCACGCTAAACATTGAGTTCATACACCCCGAATAATCTTCGTTAACAGAAATAAACTTTGCGATTTACATTACATACCAACAATGCCGTCAAAGACCGGCTTAAAGCTAAAGAATTTATCAAACAGAGAGAAGAGCAGTATGTTTTTTAAATGGATGTATTATAGTAGAATACATTACAGCATTTTTCCCCATTGAGAAACAGTAGCGGACGCCTGCTGATGACGTCATTAAACAAGGACAGATTCGCGAACGTGTTGCTGTGAATTACGAGTCGTGTAATTACTTGCGGTGTAAAAACAAAAAAACAAACAAAAAAAAAACAAAATCGTGTTGCTGTGAATTACTAGTCGCCCGGAGATGACGCCAAAGATAAGTTTCCGCTAAAGAACACAGTCAACTGGCAATAAAACTGCATCGGAAACGGAACACTCCCCGTCTGACTGATACCCAGAGGGTTTCACTTTTTCAAATTACAGACTCAAAACACTTCACATTTTAGTCATTCTGGGGGAATGAGTAAGACTATCTCATTTACAGATCTGAGGAATAACTTTGGCCTATGTTTTCCTGTGACTTTCATTTGCACTTTGCACACCCTTCCATTTTTACTGGCTACACGTCAGTGAAAATGCCTAGAGGCCATTCATTTCTTTTGCACTGACTGTCCTTGGGAAGCACCACACTTCCTTGTTTAAGGCTAGGGTGGTCGGATGGCCACTTCCTGCGGGGTTGCAGTGTTGACAAATACTGTTTGCGCCACCTGTCCCAGAATGTGTTAGACAGACTTTGAGCTCTGTGCCACTGCTGTCTGAATAAGTCTTTGTCTCCGTACTCTAAAGCCGGAGCAAGACAAGGGCCTACTTTCTGGGTCAGCAGTGTGAGAATGTGGACCGGCGGGTGTATTACATGTTTTGGCATGATACTGGGCTGCTAAGTCTGAGTTTTAAGTGTTTCTAGGTATGACAAGATGGAGTGGCTAACGGGGAGTGTGCTAACAAACCGCTTGTATTGCTGGCCTTGCATGATGTTTAAGTGTGCTGCTACAGGAGATGGGTGTTCTTCAAAGTTTGCAAGAGAGGATCTACGAAATGTTGACAGATCTGTTAAGCTTCATGAACAATGAATGGAGCATGTCAGTGCAGCCGTGCAGCCGTGCAGTCAAGTCTGTTGGGAAATGTGAGGGTTGATACTCTGACTGGTGAAGGCGAGTGTCTCCGGTTGGCAAAGCATAACGACACGGTCAGGAAAAACCGTGACATTCTGAAAAAGTTGACTGATTCGGTGTCATTATTGGGTCGTCAGGAGCAGCATTTAGGGGGCACGATGCGAGTGAAAAGTCGAATAATAAACGAAACTACAGTGAGAAGGTAGAAGTGTTTTCCCGCTATGATGATGTTCTGGCTGCTCATTTGAAATCGTCCACTGTGTTTTCTGGGATGTCTAAGACAGCTGATTGAAGCCATTGCTGCTACCGTTCAGGAGGAGATAAAAAGTGAGATTGCCGCTGCGCCTTTGCAGACCAGGGTTTTTGCATGGCAGATAGACGAGACGACCGACATATCATGCAAAGTCCGGTTGTCCATAATTGCCCGCTATGTCGATGCTGCGGGAATAATACGGGAACGTTTCATTGGGTTCTTTGGTGTGTCGGGGGGCAGGGATGCTGAGTCAGTCTTTACTTTCATTGACAGAGAGGTGGCTAGTTACGACTACAAAAAGAAACGTGTTAGTCAAGCGTATGATGGCGCGGCTGTGACGGCATCTTCATGGAACCGGCTTCAGGTGGAAGTGAAACAAGTTGCACCATACGCCGAGTTTGTTCATTGTTATGCGCATCGGCTCAATCTCCTGCTGAGTCAAGGAGCAAAATGTTCCTTGTTTGCCACTTTGTCAGGGTTTGCAACATTTTACAGCAAGTCAACAAAGAGAATGACTTTTTTGGACGAAAGCGATTGCTCCAGGCTACCAAAAAACGCCCCCACACGCTGGTACTTCTCGTCACGCATCGTCAGCACAGTAGTAAACAATCATGAGAAGCTACGTACAACTTTTGAGAGCATGCTTGATCGGACAGTGTGACAGACAAGGAAAGAATCAGTTCTGCAAATGGGTTCATCAGAACCTTGGAGGATTTTGTTTTTGTTTTCATGCTGTTGACATATGAGCAGTTTTTTTGTGAGACATGCTGTGGTTTTTGATATTGTGCAACAGAAATTGGATGTAATGTTATGTTATGTTATGTAATAAATCAAGCTGAAAAGTAAATCTTGTCTTTGAGTGTTTAATCACGTCTTGTCTACTCCATGGCTGTCACGTGTTCTGCAATGTCACGTCTTATCCATTTCTAGTGCAATCTTCTTGTACATCGTGTCTGACACTGGGAGGGAGGAAGCAATCAAGTTAACATACATTTCCACATCCACCGAGATGGTGCTGACCTGTGTCTTTGTGACTGGTGCAGGTGCTCGGGGCAGTGCATCAGCCAGAATGATGCATTTACCTGGTGTGTAGACTAGATCCATATCATATGGATCATATGGCAGCATCGTCATTGGTCTGAGGCATCATTTCAAGCTGCTGGCATGACAGAGGAGCCAGAGCATCATCACAGGAAAAGACGACGCAGAGGGAATGCTCAAGATCCCAAGCAGCATGACAGGGATGTGTATATTACTGTCTTGAATAACTTGATTGACCAGATCACCCAGCGTTATGTTAGCATGGATAGCACACACTTCCTTGAGCTGCTCGATCCAGTGAAGTTTGATGATATGGCGAGACATTTCCCCTTTGAGGCACTTGAGTGTCTAAAGAAAGGCTATGAGAATGTCTTTGATTCAGACAGGTTGAAGGCAGAGTTGCAACTTCTGTACTCAGACAGGGGGCTTTATACCAACAAAGGCAAGCTGTGTGACCTCATAGCTTTCTAAAAACTACTGAGCTGGACAGGGCAATATCAAAGGCTTATAAGCTCATGTGCTGACTTGCAACAAATGGAGTAAAATCAGCTGGTGTGGAGAGGAATTTTTCATGCCTGAAGCGTCTAAAGACAACACAAGGAATACCATGGGACAGGAACGACTTCGAAACTTGGCAGTGCTAGCAACTGATAGGAGAATAATCAAGTCACTGGGAGAAAATGAAAGTCAGTGCTGGTATGACAGAACGTTTGACCATTTGGGTGGGTGGGTGGCTACTACTACTACTACTATCGGCTAGTCCCGTTAGGGGTCGCCACAGCGGATCATCCGTTTCCATCTCTTCCTGTCCTGTGCATCTTCCTCTGTCACACCAGCCACCTCCATGTCCTCCCTCACCACATCCATAAACCTCCTCTTTGGCCTTCCTCGTACAGCCAATCTTGCCTCTCTTGCTTTGTCTCCAAACCGTCCAACCTGAGCGGTCCTTCTAATATAATCGTTCCTAATCCTGTCCTTCGTCGTCATTCCCAATGAAAATCTTAGCATCTTCAACGCTGCCACCTCCAGCTCCACCTCCTGGCTTTCGTCAGTGCCACTGTCTCCAAACCAAACCAAATATAGCTGGTCTCACTACCATCTTGTAAACCTTCCCTTTAACTCTTGCTGGTACCCTTCTGTCACAAATCACTCCTGACACTCTTCTCCACCCACTCCATCCTGCCTGCACTCTCTTCTTCACCTCTCTCCTGCACTCCCCGTTACTTTGGACAGTTGATCACCTCTACTCCTTGCATCCTCACCATTCCACTGCCCTCCCTCTCATTCACGCATAGGTATTCCGTCTTGCTTCTACTGACTTTCATTCCTCTTCTCTCCAGTGCATACCTCCACCTCTCCAGGTTCTCCTCAAACTGCACTCTATTCTTGCTACAGATCCCAATGTCATCCACAAATATCCTAGTCCATGGAGACTCCTGCCTGATCTTGTTCGTGAAGCTGTCCATCACTATTGCAAACAAGAAAGGGCTCAGAGACGATTCTTGATGTTATCCCACCTCCACCTTGAACCCATTTGTCATTCCAACCACACACCTGACCACTGTCATACTTCCCTCATACATATCCTGCACCACTCCTACATACTTCTCTGTCACTCCTGACTTCCTCATACAATACCACACCTCCTCTCTTGGCACCCTGTCATATGCTTTCTCTAAATCTACAAAGACACAATGTAACTCCTTCTGGCCTTCTCTATACTTCTCAATCAACATTCTCAAAGCAAACATCACATCTGTGGTGCTCTTTCGTTGCATGAAACCATACTGCTGCTCGCTGATCGTCACCTCTCCTCCTAACCTAGCTTCTATTACTCTCTCCAATATCTTCATGCTGTGGCTGATCAACTTTATACATCTGTAGTTGGAACAGTTCTGCACATCGCCCTTGATCTTGAAAATTGGTACCAAAATCGGTGACTGCTTCACCAAAAATGTTGGTCAGCAGCCGCCACTGAAATCCAGGCTTAGATCTATGGTGTGACCATTGGCCTCACTCACCTGCAGATTTGACCCATATGTTTTGGTCATGGTCCGCACTTCAAAATTATTGGTCTTTGGTTTTCAACACCCTTTCAGATGTCTTAAGAGTCCCCATTGAACCACAGCCACAAATCGCCATCTTTGGAGTACCAACAAGTAATTTGTTCTTATCCTTGAACACTATACAAAGTGATATTATTGCGTTCATATCTCTTCTGGCTCGCCGAAGGATTATTTTAGCCTGGAAATCTCCCTCGTCACCATCACATTCTGGGTGGTTAAAATATTTAGTGTCATTTTTAACCTTAAGGGAAAAAAATATTTTCAACGCTTTTAATCCAAATAGCAGCCGTTTATTTCACAAGCCTGTCTGTATTACCCTCGGAGTAGAGATCAGATGGTGATGAGAGAGATGTCCTAATTCTATCAAAACTATGCTGAATTTGTCATTATTCATCTACACCCTTTGCAGCTTTGGCTGGCTTGCTTACTTTTTTACATGTATTTTACAAATGTACATTGTTTAATGCTCTTGCCTTTGAGACAATCAATGTAAACCCATGAACCTATTATGAACAGATGAGACTGTTCTTCTAAAAATATAAATAGGCGCCAGCTCTGTGGGTGCTTTGGAGCTTAAGCACCCCCAATATTACAGAGTTCAACATATAAAAAACGAGCTAAGATTAAAATATATATACTGTATACTGTATGCATTGTTGCTAAAATACGTGCTTCCTGGAATGCCCACGCGAGTGGGTGCTCTTGGTCTGGTATCTTATTGTCCTAGCTCTCGATTGGTTAGCTGTCACATGACTGTAAATTACGTGACACCTGACGTAGGTTAGACTAAACAGAAATGACTTGGCGGCTAAATTATGTTAGCTAATGTTAATAACATCAGGTAACTTAGCTTTGTGCTGCGCCGGCAATGAAATCATATGAAATTTTAGAAAGGAACAACGAAAATGGATAAATCTGTCATCAGAAGACCAAAATCAACATCTGCTGACCTAAGTACCGACGATAATGAACGCCACAAGGAGGATCGAAATGCTAATCAGCCGCACCTGGTGTCCACAGAAGCCAGAGCAGAAGCTAATGTACATTACGGACCTCCACCACGCAAAAAAGGGAGAACATTCCAGCAGACATGGGTGAATACATATCCTTGGCTTGAGTAAAACAAAGAAAGTGGAAAGGCTTTTTGCCAAATTTGCAAACAAGCAAACCAGTAGGGACTTATTATTTTTTCAACAAAACTCGAAATGGCATAGTATATTGATAGTGGGTTTGACGCATGGCAACATGCACTGGAAAGGTTAAAAAAGCACCAACAATCAGACTGTCACCGTGAGTCGTCAAGAAAAAATTCTAGCACTCAAAACGTCCTTGCAATGATGAGTTCAGGCAAACAGAGCGACATGCAAGTTGCACGTGTCATCTTGACAAAAGCATTTACCTCACTTCAACTACCTTGTTCGACAGCAGGGACTAGCTATTCGCGGACACACTGAAGAACGGTCAAACTTTCTAAATTTGCTCAGATTAAGAGGTGAAGATGTGTCTGAAATATTTGCATGGCTAGAGCGAAATAACTTCAAATGGTTGTCACATGATTCCACAAAAGAAATTGTTAATATTATTTATCAAGATGCAATGAGGAAGCTGATCAAAAACATATAGGACTGTGATTGTTTTTCTATTGTGATGGACGAAACCACAGATTTAAGCAGCACCCATGAACAGGTCTCTATTTGCATCCGCTGGGTCAGCAAGGATTTACAAATTCACGAAGACTTTCTCGGATTTTACGAAACACACGAAACGACAGCTGAGGGGCTTTTTAAAATAGTCACAGATGTGCTAACAAGATGCGGCTTGGACATAACAACATGTAGAGGGAAATGCTTTGATGGAGCTAGCAATGTAGCAGGCAAACGGAATGGAGTTCAAGCTGAAGTGTGAGAGGTAGAACCACGAGCAATATTAGTCCCTTGTGTGGCACATTCCCTAAATTTGGTCGTGCAGGACTCTGTGTCCGATGTTCCCAGTTGCAGAGATGTTCTGAATGAAATTCGGGAATTAATCACTTTCGTCAGTGCATCACCAAAACGTCTGGGAAAGTTTCAACATTTGAAGCAGACAAACAGCCCAAACCTTTGCCCATTTGCGCCCACTAGGTGGACCCTTCGCGCCGCTTGAAATCTGTAACAGAAAATCACAGCGAACTGATGGATTGTTTTGAAAATATGGCAAATGAAGAAACCACTGAAATTGGGGC
Organism: Lampris incognitus; assembly: GCF_029633865.1. Lineage (NCBI taxonomy): Eukaryota > Metazoa > Chordata > Actinopteri > Lampriformes > Lampridae > Lampris > Lampris incognitus. The sequence goes on from NC_079214.1 coordinate 73,754,671, forward strand.
CAAAGCAAGCGGATTCTGGTCAAGATTGGGGACATTTCCTGTGTTTTTATGCTGCACTTGCTTTTGAAATTATTGTAGCGAATTCGGGGGACAACGCAACCACGGGAACTGCCGCGGCCGGGAAGCGAACTTGTATCGCCCGCACCGCAGGAAACATCGCTAACCGCTCGACTAAAGGGTCAGACCCGCCAGCTAGCAGCCAGCATGTCTTCTTATCCATGCACGTTACACTACCCCCATCTTTCGAGAAGCGCGTCCCCGCGCTTAAGCATATCAGCTCCTTCACGCCTCAGGGCGCCTAGGCTTCCGATGTCCTTACGGTCGCTCCATCCCACTTCTGACACCAAATGTAGCGAATTCGGGGGACAACGCAACCACAGGAACTGTCGCGGCCGGGAAGCGAACCCGTATCGCCCGCACAGCAGGAGACATCGGTAACTGCTCGACTAACCTAGCGCAGAATACATCGCTAGGTTAGTCGAGCGGTTAGCGATGTCTCCTGCTGTGCGGGCGATACGGGTTCGCTTCCCGGCCGCGACAGTTCCTGTGGTTGCGTTGTCCCCCGAATTCGCTACATTAATTTTGCACGTTGATGCAGCAAACACAGCACTACAGTCCAGTGCCCTCAGCTTCAGACAAGGGTCTATGATCATTACGAATCTGAAAACCACTCTTCAGCATTTGAGGGGCAACTTTGACAGGTTTTGGACAGACATCACAGGCAAGGCAGGCAACGGAGGTGTCTCCGAACCAGAACTGCCACGAAGGCGACGAGCACCAAAGCGAACTGAAATTGGCAGTGGTCCCATCACACATACTCTACACCTGAGGACTTTTACAGGCTGCGTCAATATGCTGAGGTGTCTAATAATGCACTAGTGGCTCTACATGACAGGTTTTCTACTGAAAGCATGGAACTTTTGGAGCAAGTGGAGAAACTTGTTGTTGGTCAGCAAATGGGAGAAGCTGTTTTTGATTTTTACGGAGATGATTTTGATCGTGAAACGTTGAAAACGCAGCGTGATCTTATGCTGGAGAGTTCACAGGCCCGTCAGATCAAAGTGAACAGCGTGCAGGACGTTGTATCAACTTTTGAAAAGGATCCAGCCTCCTCCGCACTTCTGTACCCAGACCTTTTAACTTTCATTAGACTTGGTCTAACTATACCAGTTACGACATGTACAAGCGAGAGGTCTTTTTCTGGACTCCGACGTCTGAAAACATTCCCGAGGTCAACGATGACTCAGACCAGGCTGAACAGCATCGCTATCACCCATATTCACGGCGGGGCCGTACAGGTGGACATTGAAGGATCTGTAAATGAATTCATTTCACGGAGTACTGTGCGGAGAAACACGTTTGCGATGTGAAAGTAACTTGGTAAGCAATCTCCTTTTATTGTGCCTATGCTAAGGTTGTATTTTGTGTCTGATTATAAGGACAATGTGCAGGGTCAATTATGTGTGTGTTTTTTATTATTTATTTTTTAGCTGCAGCTAGTAGGCCTATAAGCCACTCTGTCGGTCGATCTGTCGGTCCAAAATAGCTGGTCGCAGCTTATCACGAATTACGTGCTTGTTAAGAAGACATCAGAATTCTTAATATTATTTTTCTTTGTAAATATGGATATTTTGTGCAAGAACTGAAATGCAACCTTGTCACAGTGATTTGTTATGATTAAGATAAAAAGGCAGGACATTTTCTTCAAAACGAGGACCCCCAGTCATTTTGAAAAGTTGGCGCCTATATAAATTTGTTACTATTGGATACTGTATTTGTACCTGCATGAGGCGGGGAGAATTATGTCAGTCTTCCATTGTTGTAAGAGGACCAGCTTGAACATCTTAATTTACCCATTACTATTGAGGAGATAACCGACGTTATCAAGCACCTACCCTCAAGTAAAGCGCCAGGTTTAAATGGCTACACGGCTGAGTTCTACAAGGCTTACGCCGAGGAACTAGCACCATTACTCCTAGACCCCTACAACGAAGCTCTAGAGAAGGGAAAACTTCCTCCCTCTCTATCAGAGGCCATTATTACCCTTATTCTGAAAAAAGGGAAGGACCCTTTAGAGCAGGGGTGGCCAACCATATGCCATGGAGAGCTATGTGTATGCAGGTTTTCTTTCCAGCCGGACTCCACACCAGTCGATTTCCCTGATTAGTAACCCTTCAACCAGAGAGGAAGAATGTATCAGTGAAATCACTTGGTGTGGAGTAGGGTTGGAATGAAAATCGGCATACACATGGCTCTCAATGGCACATGGTTAGCCAACGCTGCTTTAGAGTATAAAAATGTCAGACCCATTAGTTTGACCTCTTGTGACAGTAAGATACTATCCAAATTTTTAGCTAATCGGCTGGAAATGGTTATAACCTCTTTGATCCATCCTGACCAGGTCGGTTTCATACGCTCAGCAGACAACATTAGGATATTTGTAGATATTATGTGGGCTACTCAGGCTAACACCTCTCCTATGGCTGCCATCTCGCTGGATGCCGAAAAGGCATTTGACAGGGCGGAGTGGCAATAGGGTTGCCACTATAAATTATATACTATATATGTGTGTGTGTGTGTGTGTGTGTGTGTGTGTGTGTGTGTGTGTGTGTGTGTGTGTGTGTGTGTGTGTGTGTGTGTGTGTGTGTGTGTGTGTGTGTGTATAGTCTAAGGCACATTATATTTGTTATGCCCGCCCCACCCCGTCCATCCAACCTGTCCCTGTCCCCTGTTCTTTATTTCCATTTCAAGGAGCTGGCAGCCCTAAGTGGCAATATCTGCTCTCCGCCCTGGAATGTTTTGGTTTCAGCAAGAAGTTAATAGATTGGATTAGTCTCACATACACCCATCGCAAGGCATCTGTGCTCACCAACGGCATAACCTCTCTCATTTGAACATGGAAGAGGCACCAGGCAGGGGGACCCTCTCTCCCCTCTGCTCTTCGCCATTGCACTAGAACTGTTAGCAGCGGCTATCCGTAAAGAACCTACATTTCCAGGCATTCAAATTGGTGACAAATGTCCTAAACTGATGTTGTACGGAGATGACATTATTTTGTTTATGTCTGATCCTGAACACTCTATTCCATCTCTATTTAAAATTACTGACATGTTCTCTTCCATTTCAAGTTATAACCTGAACTGGACAAAGTCTCTGAGGCTCTCCCTCTTATGCCATATTGCCCCCAAAACCTCTTCCAATCAGGCACTTTTGCTTACCCTAAGAAAGGTCTCAATTACCTTGGAATAAACCCCCCCACACACACTGTCTGACTTGATTAAAATAAACTTTGATCCCCTATTGGACAAACTGCGGGCTGATATAGAGTGTTGGTCTCCATTGTATCTCTATATGCCGGGCAAGGCAAACATCCTTAAAATGAATTGTGCTCCGAAATTCAACTACCTACTGCAGGCTCTCCCTATCCGAATCCTACTACACTACTTTAAAAAAATTCATCAACTTTGTAATACATTCTCATGGAACAATAAACGCCCAAGAATGAGCCTGCGAAAACTGCAGAGGCCAGTGGACAGAGGAGGCCTTGGGGTGCCTAGCCTGTTATTTTACCATTACGCTTTCACTCTCAGGCATATGTCAGGCAGAGGTCCTTGCCCCCGGAAAGTGCTCCCCCATGGCTCCATCTTGGGAGCACCATTTGCACTCCTCTAACACCCATGAACTATATCACAGCCAAACTAGCCCCACAGTATTGGTCACATCCTATTGTGTCCCATATTCAGTGGGTTTGGAAGAGAATGGCTTGGATCCTTAAATTTGCCCCCTTTCTTCATCGGTCCGCTGGGATCTGGCTAAATCCCAAGCTCTTTTTTGATAAATCATCCTTCCTCTGGAGGTCCTGGTTTCAGAAAGGTATTACAGTCCCAGGGGACCTGTATCAGGAAGAAACATTAAAATCCTGTGTGGCACTTAGGCAGGAATTTGACTTACCACACACTCAAATTTGGAAGTATTTGCAGTTAAAACACCTGCTGGTACAAATTTTCGGCTCACCCTCAAGCGCCCCATCTAGTGGTGACACGCTAGAGAGGGTCCTTAAGATCGTTAGATGTGGTCATGAGGCTTCTGTCTACTATTCTATGATCTTACAGCCTCAGATTCCAATATACTGACCCTAAAATTGACATGGGAAACTGATTTAAAGGTTTAATTTTCAGAGGCAAATAGGGGAAGAATACTTAGGAATGGGAAAAAAAATGTCAAGGGAACTGTGAACAAGGCTGATCCAATTCAGAATTATAAACGGAGTCTACTGGATGCCATCTAGACTGCATAGAGTGGGTTTGGTGGACAGCTCAGAGTGCTGGAGGTGTCTTGACAAAGATGGTACTTTAGTACACATGTTTTGGAGTTGCCCAAAAATACAGGAGTTCTGGTCTGCTATACATATCGAATTAAAAAAAAAGACCGGCCTAGACATCCTTCTCTCTTCCAGTCTGTTTATTTTGGATGACCCCTCTGCATTAAGTGATTTGACTCCACCACTTGCTGACTGGATCCAGACTGCCCTTATGTTAGGATGGAAACTCGTGGTCAAAGAATGGAACGCCTCCTCTGCACCAGCGCCATCTTTGTGGAATACTTCTCTTAGTCAGCTGGCTGCCCTAGAACTGTTCTCATATAGGTGCTTGATAAGGTGGAGGAATATCACTTGAAATGGGGCCAGTATTATTCTTATATATTCAGCATTTAATGGCGTTTCCAGCTCATAAAAATAACAGTGCCATATCAAATAACTGAGAGATACATTTGGTTAGAATACCTGTTGCCAAGTGATGCTGTAAACTTTTAAGCACTCCATACATCGCAGTCATGTTTTTTTTCTTTTCTTTTTTCTCATTTTTTCTTTCCTTATCACAGTATATCACTCCTATCTTATTCATGTTTGGTATGGTTGTGTTTGTTTCGTTTCCATCGCATTCTGGTTTAATATCCATGGCATTTGTAATTGAAGTACTTGTGTGTGTGTGTGTGTGTGTGTGTGTGTGTGTGTGTGTGTGTGTGTGTGTGTGTGTGTGTGTGTGTGTGTGTGTGTGTGTGTGTGTGTGTATACAGTGCATCTGGAAAGTATTCACACCCCTTCACTTTCCCCACATTTTGTTATGTTACAGCCTTATTCCAAATGGATTAAATTCCTTTTTTCTCATCAATCTACACACAATACCCCATAATGACAAAGCGAAAAAGGTTTTTCAGAAATTTTTGCGAATGTATTCAAAAATAAAAAAAACTGAATATTGCATGTACATAAGTATTCACACCCTTTACTCAGTACTTGGTTGAGGCACCCTTGGCAGCGATTACAGCCTCAAGTCCTCTTGGGTATGAAGCTACAAGCTTGGCACACCTATATTTGGGGTATTTCTCCCATTCTTCTCTGCAGATCCTCTCGAGCTCTGTAAGGTTAGATGGGGAGAGTGGCTGCACAGCTATTTTCAGGTCTTTCCAGAGATGTTCAATGGGGTTCAAGTCTGGGCTCTGGCTGGGCCACTCAAGGACATTCACAGACTTGTCCCGAAGCCACTCCTTCCTTGTCTTGGCTGTGTGCTTAGGGTCGTTGCTGTGTTGAAAGGTAAACCTTCACCCCAGTTTGAGGTCCTGAGCACTCTGGAGCAGGTTTTCATCAAGGATCTCTCTGTACTTTGCTCCATTCATCTTTCCCTCGGTCCTGACTAGTCTCCCAGTTCCTGCCGCTGAAAAACACCCCCACAGCATGATGCTGCCACCACCATGCTTAACTGTAGGGATGGTATTAGCAAGGTGATGAGAGGTGCCTGGTTTCCTCCAGACGTGACTTTTTGCATTCAGGCCAAAGAGTTCAATCTTGGTTTCATCAGACCAGAGAATCTTTCTGGCAAACTCCAAGCAGGCTGTCATGTGCCTTTTACTGAGCAGAGGTTTCCGTCTGGCCACTTTACCATAAAGGCCTGATTGGTGGAGTGCTGCAGAGATGGTTGTCCTTCTGGAAGGTTCTCCCATCTCCACAGAGGAACGCTGGAGCTCTGTCAGAGTGACCATCGGGTTCTTGGTCACCTCCCTGAACAAGGCCCTTCTCCCCCGATTGCTCAGTTTGGCTGGGCGGCCAGCTCTAGGAAGAGTCCTGGTGGATCCAAACTTCTTCCATTTACAAATGATGGAGACCACTGTGCTCTTCGGGACCTTCAAAAATGCAGAAATATTTTTGTACCCTTCCCCAGATCTGTGCCTCGATACAATCCTGTCTCGGAGGTCCACAGACAATTTCTTTGACTTCATGGCTTGGTTGCTGCTCTGACATGCACTGTCAACAGTGGGACCTTATATAGACAGGTGTGTGCCTTTCCAAATCATGTCCAATCCATTGAATTTACTACAGGTGGACTCCAATCAAGATGTAGAAACATCTCAAGGATGATCAGTGGAAACAGGATGAACCTGAGCTCAATTTTGAGTGTCATAGCAAAGGGTGTGAATACTTATGTACATGCAATATTTCAGTTTTTTATTTTCAATACATTTGCAAAAATTTCTACAAAACCTTTTTCACTTTGTCATTATGGGGTATTGTGTGTAGACTGATGAGGAAAAAAAGGAATTTAATCCATTTTGGAATAAGGCTGTAACGTAACAACATGTGGGGAAAGTGAAGGGGTGTGAATATCCGGATGCACTGTACGTATATATATGTTTTGTTTCTCGTGAAAAAAATAAACTATTAATCATAAAAAAACAATTCATGAGGATGTACGCCGAAATGATGTTTGAGATGTAGAGGGATGAGGAAGGGGCCTTGTTGGTTCCAATAAGGCGATGCTCGCTGATGAGGAGGAGGAGGTTGCTGTTGTTTCTGTGAGTGATGGACATGCCTGATGAGCACCTTCATGTTGATTATGCATGTATAATGAGGAGGAACACTGAGGTAATCATTTAAGCTGTGTATGATGGACACCGGGATGGCTAGCTGGACTAGTTATGATAAACATCATGTAAAGTGATTAAGTAGAGAACAGGGCAGGACCGGATAAGTGATTTTCTTCATCCTGCTCCTTTTCGGAAATGTAATGTTTACTTGTTATTGCATTTTAAGTTCATGTCTGGTCCAACCATCCATTACCTGAAGCGCTTATCCTGCTCTCACGATCGCGGGGATGCTGGAGCCTACCCCAGCAGTCATTGGGCGGCAGGCGGGGAGACACCCTGGACAGGCCGCCAGACCACCACAGGGCCGACATACACACACACACACACACATACATACACAGTAGTGGCACCTGGTGCTAAAAAATTTCGGGGGGGGGGCACAATTTAGCTTGGCGCAGCAAACCTGACAGCTGCTTTAATGTCCACACAGTCACAGAGTTATTAAGAAGGAAAATGTGGCCTATAGATTTTATCAGGGTTGGTAGACGGTGGATGATTGACAGTCGAGACGAGGCGTGGTGGTGGGTGTGAACATGGTTGACGGCCAGAGAATTGTCCAATCACATTAGATCAAAAAACATTAAAATAATACCAATTTGCTGCCGATAAAAGTGGGCGTGTCTGGGGCGCACAGAACTGCGCCCCCTGAGAAATCTGAGGAAACCAATCAGACAGCAGACTCAGGTCACCTGCTCGCCATAAGTTTGAGGGCTTACATAAGGTATGGTTTGGCCGGCGCCCCTCACCCAGGAAGTATATGTATTCAGACAGGAAGTATATTTTTTCAGACAGCAATCAACCAAATACCATTTGAACCAATAGTTAATGCTGCTGACAGGCGCTCACAGACTGACAACACTTTATTTCAGTGTCATTTGCATTATACACCTAAATTAGGGTGTCTCCCCGCCTGCCGACCAATGGCTGCTGGGATAGGCTCCAGCATCCCCGCGAACCCGAGTAAGGATACGCGGTTTCGATAATGATGTTTACATAGATTTTTATCTCTTGATATTTGAAGGGGGCGGCGCCCCAGCGCCCTGTAGCCACCACTGACACACACACACACGCACACACGCATACACGCACACATTCATACCTAGGGACAATGTAGTACAGCTGACTCACCTGACCTACATGTCTTTGGACTGTGGGAGGAAACCCACGCAGACATGGGGAGAAGATGCAAACTCTACACAGGACGACCCACAAGGTTGGACCACCCCGGGACTCGAACCAAGGACCTTCTTGCTGTGAGGCGCCCCCCCCCCAATAAACTAAAGGAAAGTAAACATGTTCCTGAGCAGCCAAGCCGTATGAACAACTGGCGTTTTATCCAGAATGGGTTCAGCAGAATGATGCTCAGAATGAAAATCAGCTGATGATAGTGATGGTAAGAATAATGATTTCTTTGATAGTCGTGATGAGCTTTGCCAAAATTGTAATATTAGAGATACTCTGAATATTCATCATATCTAACTTAAGAAAAACAAAATGTAAAAAAAGTCAGCAAACCCTTTGTAACTCAGCCATATGCATGCACAGCAATGCACCTCCATGTGTTTTATCAAAAGCTCGGGTTGCTGGCCGTTTCTGTTGTACTCGTGTAACTATGTCGTGTCCTACAATGACCCTCTTAGTCAGACAACATGTGCTTGGTTCCATCCCTCCCTATTGATCCCGGGCAGGCCCTGCCTCAGCAACTAGAGCTTTTGAAACTCCACACATGCTCTGCTGCTTAACTTCCTCATCATAATCAGGATTATTGGGGTATATGCAGTGTCTGTATTGATTATCTACCACTGCTTCATATACTAGTCTAGGACAGGGCAGGATTTTGACAAGGGCATTTGCTGTCAGCGAAAAATGTGGTGCATGATATTCAATTGATTTCATGTTTCCCCAAACTTATGCAAATCTTATTCAGTTACAAAATGACACAATTAATTGGCTGTTGATAAGAAGATGGTGAACACACTTCATTCTGGAATATGGATTGTAAGGTTTGTTGGTGTATTGGATTTAGCTTGTAGCATATTATAGTTACAAAACTGTAGCAGACAACAGTGACACCCCTCCCCAGTCTGTCGGACAGTCACGGTTAACTAGTATCACCGACTTGCTCTGCTGACCCAGGTTTCGATACACAGACCCGGACAGCGTGTTACACCTCCCGAGTTTGGGACTGGAGTAGCAGATACAAATTCTGTAAAATGCAGTTAGAGTTCAGCAGCAATGGGTCAGCAACCAGGAACAATTTATTGTTATTTATTTTCATGTACTTGCATACACAAAAGAAACGAAATTCCGTCTCCCCCAGCCCACAGCAGTGCGACACAAAGGACAAAAACACACCCAAAATTCCCCAAAACAACACCACCTAAAACACATAAAAACAGAGAGAACAAAGCAAAACACACACACACACACACACACACACACACACACACACACACACACACACACACACACACACACACACACACACACACACACACACACACACACACACACACACACACACACACACAAACACACACAAACTGTTAACAACACAATCCACTCAGTGCAACACAACCCAAAAATGCCACTGTCCAGAGAACGAACGCCAGACAGGATGACTGTGGGAACTGCAGGTCTGCATAGCTGGCAGTTAGCTTAGCCTGCCGCGCTTCCGCATCCTGTCAAACCGCCCTTGGCATTTCCTCCTCGGGTGCAGCTCCGGCAGGATCGTGGTCTCTGGGCTCATCGGACACAGCAGACCAGGCTCCCTCAGCCGATCCAACGCCAGCACTCCCAGCCAGACACCTTCGACACACTGCCCCACACTCCACACGACGACACCAAAAACACAGTCAAGGCTAGGCGAGGCCGCTGCCGAGCTATAACAGGCCATACAACACGGCCTATGTTATCGGTTTAGAACCCCCTTGAAAGATGTCTATGATTGGTTGAGCGTGAATGCTGTCGTCACACAGAAGAGACCCTCCGTCTCTTGTGTGTGTGTGTGTGTGTGTGTGTGTGTGTGTGTGTGTGTGTGTGTGTGTGTGTGTGTGTGTGTGTGTGTGTGTGTGTGAGAGAGAGAGAGAGACCCTAACCCTAACCCTAACCCTAACCCATGCTGCCTTCCCTTCTGACGCTGACGGCTAACGTTAGCTATCTCCTCCATCGCTTCTGTAGGACGACAGTATTCGCACTCAAGTAATCATAGCACAAACAGACGAATGCTAGTTAGATTTTTCAAGGAAATTATCAACCTACAACACAGCCTATGTTAGACCTGCCGCTGCCAGACTGCCCTCGGTGTTATCGGAACTGCCAGTTTGCATTGGCTAGCAGTAAGCTTAACCTGCCCCGCTTCCGCGTCCCATCAGAACGCTCCTGGTGTTACCTCCTCGGGTGCAGCTCCGGCCAGGGCCGCGGTCCCTGGGCCCACAGGATGCAACAGACCAAGCTCTCCCAGCGATCCAGCGTCAGCCATCCTAGCCATCAAACGAATACAAAACAAACCCAGACGCAGACGTGCACATGGATGGCACGGGGCGAGGCCGCCGCAAACGCAAGTTAGCGCTGCCATCTTCCCACACCGTTATGGGCTGAGGCTGTTCACACCGCCATCTTCCCACACCGTTACGAGCTGAGGCTGTTCACACCGCCATCTTTCCACACCGTTATGGGCTGAGACTGTTAGCACTGCCATCTTCCCACACTGTTACGGGCTGAGGCTGTTCGCACCGCCATCTTCCCACACCGTTCAACCCGGTATCACGCCAAAGCGTGTAATACACCCGCTGGTCCAGCGTGTCAGTGTCACGGTTTGCCTCACTCAGGCGTGAAAAGTACAGGCGTGTATGAAGGTGCAGTGCCAGCAGGGGACGATGATTAAGAGGTGAAGGCAGGTTAGGGTTAGGGTTAGGGTTAGGGTTAAGGTTAAGGTTAGGGTTGGGTTAGGGTTCTTGTTAGGGTTGGGTTAGGGTTATGGTTACGGTTAGGGTTAGATTAGGGTAAGGGTTAGGCGAGGGATTTTGGAAAATGCTGTATGCTTCTTTTCCTCCGTGGGGGGTTGCTGGCATTGAGTTAATCATCGCCCCCTGCTGGCACTGCACCTTCATACACGCATGTACTTTTCACGCCTGAGCGAGGCAAATCGTGATACTGACACGCTGGGCCAGCGTGTATATTGCACACTTTGGCGTGATACCGGGCTGCACCGTTACGGGCTGAGGCTGTTCGCACCGCCATCTTCCCACACCAGAAGCAGAATCATCCGCGGACATGGAATGAATAAAGGTATGGGGTGTTCAGGTCATCATCCACATTGCACCCATTTTCAAATTCACAAAACAATACTCAATACAAAACATTTCCCTGATTGTCAGTCCATGTTTCAGTCCATAACTGTGGTTTGACTGCATAAACATCCGTGAATCTCACAGAATGTATTCATAGCTGTAGCTATACCATGTTTCTCGTGTACTTCAAACAACATTGTAGCATATATTAACACCTGTATATCAGTGAATCAGAGCTATTATCATGATATAGTGCAAGGTACAGCAATACTCAACGGTACTTAATGCAACCAATGTGTAGTCTGCAATGATTCTGGACTTACACTTAAAAAGTTATTTGAGTGGCCGGTAGCCTAGAAAAGCGCTATATAAACGCAGCCCATTCATTCATTACACACTCAATTTGAACACAACTATCACTCATAAATACAAAACATGTTCAATGTAAAACCGTTATAACTAAATATCACAGTAATATTCTATCTTTAAACTGCATACAGTACACTATTAACGTTCTCCATAAAAAGTGCAACTCTGTAACATTTACCTGTATTGTTATATAAAGTACTTAACAGTATATCAATTTCCCTTAAGCTAGTATATGTGTAGGAGCCCAAACAAAACACTGTTCAAAACTAAAACCTAGCGATCAGCTGCAAGACTATACGCAGGTAAAAGAAACCCAAATACCCGCGGTGCAGCAACCGCCCACTCAGCGGTGCAGCGATTGCTGCACAGTGGCGGAAATTCAAAGTTTTTCAAGTTTAACAGAAATGCTCAAAATGAAATAAAAATATCTTTATAACTCTCGCCCAAATAAGGCTAGGCTTTAAGAAGCTGACATTGGTCATTTTCACCAACTACTAACCTGTAAACGTCAGTTTGAGGTCAGCAGAAACGAAGACATGGAGTCTTCAGTTAATCATTCAGACTGCGTCTGAGGTGCGGGCGGAAGTTCCCCCTGAGACAACCCGGGGCACAACTGCTCCAAAGTCAAAAGTTCCACCTGGGTACTGCTTATCTTTACTATTTCTCTTCACAATACGAAAAATAAAATATTGTGATACTGTCACCTACATCAGTAGTTTGCTTTGCAGCTCTTTATTTATTTATTTTTCTTCCGCCCATTTTTGACACTTTGTAGCTCCTTCATACTTTTAGTTACTGAAACCATTCAACTGTCAAAATGTTCGACTCATTAAGGACATTAGTGCTCCCCTTTCAGATTTTTCATACCTTTTGAACTTTTTGAAATATGCAACTTTCTTCAGCCATTTTTTGAATGGGAGTCAATGGGGGACTTTTGCAACTTTTCCACCTCTTTTACTCCTTCATACTTTTAGCCACTGAAACCATTCATGTATCAAAATGTTCACCTCTTGAAGCCCATTAAAGCCCAAATTTCGGTTTTTTTAAATCTTTTATACTTTTACATATGTAGCCGGGTGGTAAATCTGTTATATATGTTAAATGATTTTCCACTTAAATTTAGTATAGTTTAACTGTTAATATATGTAATTGTTACACTGTCAAGCCATGTAAAATGTCATTTGATGTATTTAAATTGTGAAGCAGATTGTGAGTGCATTTTTATAGTTTTGGTTGTCATTGCATGTTTTGACCAGTAAGTGGCAATGTTGCGGACTTTTATTGTAACTCCGTGCAAGTCATCCAAGTGCATCTTGGGTACTCTTTCTGCAAGTTATCCAAGTGCATCTTGGGTATTCTTTCTTTCTCTCTTGTGTGAAGCACCTGAAGATTGCGGTGTGACGGTGCTCTGACTCCGCAGTAAGTAGGGACGCTACTGGAGTTGATGTTCGGTGATTTTGGGCGCGAGCCGTCGACCACTGTTCGCCATTGCAGGCATGACAAGGTAATGTTGGCGTGCATAAAGCCACACCACGCCATTGTATTTGGGCAGTAAGGGAAATGTAAAGGTTTTATATGCATTTTAATTCTGTTTAAAGGTAACTGACAGAGTGAGAAGTTGCGCGATCTTCAGGAAGTTCCACATGTCTTTGTTAAACCCTGTTTAACATACATAGTCCACTGCTGTATTTTGCACCGTATGTTGTATGTTGTATTTATTTTCCTTTTAAAATCTTTTCTGTTAAACTTGCCACATCTGTGAACATTTATGAGCTGTTTGCTCGAAAGACACAGGAATTTATGCACTCAGTAAAACGATCTGCATTCGAAGGTTCAAACAATAAAATTAAAGCTACAAGAACCCCGGAAGTAATTGTGTCCTGTGTGGTATCTAATTCCACGGGCTACACACATATTAAGCTTTTTCTACTTTTTCAAAACAATGGAAGTCTATGGGGAAAGGTTGAAACCCTCATCACCTTAGAACTGTATCTCCTCCTTCATTTTTTGAGCTAGAAACCCCGTTTAAAGCTTACGCAGTTCAGGACATTCGGCTCTTTCAGAATCCTATTCAGATTTTAAAAATATTTTATAGTTTTTGAACAATTCAGCTCTAAATTTTAGCAATTCCGCCACACACTTTGCCTGTTAGGATGTTCAGTCCTATTGTGACATCACATATCAATTTGAAACTCAACTGCCAGGCTAATTAGTGCTTTGCAGTTCTTTATTAGTGGCACCACTTCCACTTTTTCATACTTTAAACTACAGAAACCATTCAACAATCAAGCTATTTATGTATTTAGCACATTATGGCAAATTTTTCAGTTTTTTTCTACCTTTAAAACTTTTAAAATATTCAGCCATTTCACATGTCAGTTTCCAGGTATTTCAGGTAGCCTAGTGACTTTCTGACTTTTCCTATTCATCCATTTTCAGCAATGCTTTCGCGATTTCTTTCAGCAACATTTACCTGTATTGTTATATAAAGTACTTAACAGTATATCAATTTCCCTTAAGCTAGTATATGTGTAGGAGCCCAAACAAAACACTGTTCAAAACTAAAACCTAGCGATCAGCTGCAAGACTATACGCAGGTAAAAGAAACCCAAATACCCGCGGTGCAGCAACCGCCCACTCAGCGGTGCAGCGATTGCAGTGGCGGAAATTCAAAGTTTTTCAAGTTTAACAGAAATGCTCAAAATGAAATAAAAATATCTTTATAACTCTCGCCCAAATAAGGCTAGGCTTTAAGAAGCTGACATTGGTCATTTTCACCAACTACTAACCTGTAAACGTCAGTTTGAGGTCAGCAGAAACGAAGACATGGAGTCTTCAGTTAATCATTCAGACTGCGTCTGAGGTGCGGGCGGAAGTTCCCCCTGAGACAACCCGGGGCACAACTGCTCCAAAGTCAAAAGTTCCACCTGGGTACTGCTTATCTTTACTATTTCTCTTCACAATACGAAAAATAAAATATTGTGATACTGTCACCTACATCAGTAGTTTGCTTTGCAGTTCTTTATTTATTTATTTTTCTTCCGCCCATTTTTGACACTTTGTAGCTCCTTCATACTTTTAGTTACTGAAACCATTCAACTGTCAAAATGTTCGACTCATTAAGGACATTAGTGCTCCCCTTTCAGATTTTTCATACCTTTTGAACTTTTTGAAATATGCAACTTTCTTCAGCCATTTTTTGAATGGGAGTCAATGGGGGACTTTTGCAACTTTTCCACCTCTTTTACTCCTTCATACTTTTAGCCACTGAAACCATTCATGTATCAAAATGTTCACCTCTTGAAGCCCATTAAAGCCCAAATTTCGGTTTTTTTAAATCTTTTATACTTTTACATATGTAGCCGGGTGGTAAATCTGTTATATATGTTAAATGATTTTCCACTTAAATTTAGTATAGTTTAACTGTTAATATATGTAATTGTTACACTGTCAAGCCATGTAAAATGTCATTTGATGTATTTAAATTGTGAAGCAGATTGTGAGTGCATTTTTATAGTTTTGGTTGTCATTGCATGTTTTGACCAGTAAGTGGCAATGTTGCGGACTTTTATTGTAACTCCGTGCAAGTCATCCAAGTGCATCTTGGGTACTCTTTCTGCAAGTTATCCAAGTGCATCTTGGGTATTCTTTCTTTCTCTCTTGTGTGAAGCACCTGAAGATTGCGGTGTGACGGTGCTCTGACTCCGCAGTAAGTAGGGACGCTACTGGAGTTGATGTTCGGTGATTTTGGGCGCGAGCCGTCGACCACTGTTCGCCATTGCAGGCATGACAAGGTAATGTTGGCGTGCATAAAGCCACACCACGCCATTGTATTTGGGCAGTAAGGGAAATGTAAAGGTTTTATATGCATTTTAATTCTGTTTAAAGGTAACTGACAGAGTGAGAAGTTGCGCGATCTTCAGGAAGTTCCACATGTCTTTGTTAAACCCTGTTTAACATACATAGTCCACTGCTGTATTTTGCACCGTATGTTGTATGTTGTATTTATTTTCCTTTTAAAATCTTTTCTGTTAAACTTGCCACATCTGTGAACATTTATGAGCTGTTTGCTCGAAAGACACAGGAATTTATGCACTCAGTAAAACGATCTGCATTCGAAGGTTCAAACAATAAAATTAAAGCTACAAGAACCCCGGAAGTAATTGTGTCCTGTGTGGTATCTAATTCCACGGGCTACACACATATTAAGCTTTTTCTACTTTTTCAAAACAATGGAAGTCTATGGGGAAAGGTTGAAACCCTCATCACCTTAGAACTGTATCTCCTCCTTCATTTTTTGAGCTAGAAACCCCGTTTAAAGCTTACGCAGTTCAGGACATTCGGCTCTTTCAGAATCCTATTCAGATTTTAAAAATATTTTATAGTTTTTGAACAATTCAGCTCTAAATTTTAGCAATTCTGCCATACACTTTGCTTGTTAGGATGTTCAGTCCTATTGTGACATCACATATCAATTTGAAACTCAACTGCCAGGCTAATTAGTGCTTTGCAGTTCTTTATTAGTGGCACCACTTCCACTTTTTCATACTTTAAACTACAGAAACCATTCAACAATCAAGCTATTTATGTATTTAGCACATTATGGCAAATTTTTCAGTTTTTTTCTACCTTTAAAACTTTTAAAATATTCAGCCATTTCACATGTCAGTTTCCAGGTATTTCAGGTAGCCTAGTGACTTTCTGACTTTTCCTATTCATCCATTTTCAGCAATGCTTTCGCGATTTATTTCAGCAGCTCAGCATTCACACGCTTTTTCTGTGGAAAAGCATTTTTCTAGTTAGAGTTAATATTAGGCGGGCGTCCGGGTAGCGTAGCGGTCTATTCTCCAAAGGCGTTGAATCAAGTGCAACTGGACTTGGCACTTGGCACTTGATTCAACTCCTTTGGATAACCATGACCTGGATGAATGAGAACATTCACAGATATGTAGCGGTCTATTCCGTTGCCTACCAACACGGGTATCGTCGGTTCGAATCCCCATGTCACCTCCGGCTTGGTCGGGCGTCCCTACAGACACAATTGGCCATGGCTGCGGGTGGGAAGCCGGATGTGGGTATGTGTCCTGGCCACTGCACTAGCGCCTCCTCTGGTCGGTCGGTCGGGCGCCTGTTCAGCGGGGAGGGGGAACTGGGGGGAATAGCGTGATCCTCCCACGTGCTACACCCCCCTGGGGCAACTCCTCACTGTCAGGCGAAAAGAAGCAGCTGGCGACTGCACATATATCGAAGGAGGGATGTGGTAATCTGCAGCCCTCCCCGGATCGGCAGAGGGGGTGGAGCAGAGACCAGGATGACGTGGAAGAGTGGGGTAATTGGCCGGATATAATTGAGGAGAAAAAGCGGGGTGGGGGGGGCGCGGGAATCACAGAAAATGACTGTTCGGCAAATTAAATACACACAAAAGTGGTCACACAATTTTGGGGTGTATCACATATGCCCATAAAATCATGATGTTTGTGACAAACTGCCAGTTTTGTAAAACATGGAGAGGTCTTAGCTGACTTGTTTTGCAGCAGAGGGGCAAGAAAGAAGAAAGCCACTTTATTTTGTCATTGTATTCTCGCAATGAATTTGTTCTCTGCATTTAACCAATCCTGTTGTATTGGAGCAGTGGGCAGCTGCAGAACCCAGGGACCAACTCTAGTTCTTCTTTTAACAGCTTTTTTTAACAGCAAAAAGTATTAACAATTGCGAATGAAACTAAAGATGAAGTCACGAAAAACACCCTGTGAAGCACCGAAGAAACTGGATACCAACAAGCTAGTGAGCACAGAACATCAACTAAGACTAGCTGCAGCAATCACATCTGCTCTTCAAGATGAAGAAAGGGTTGCAACAGGCACAAGTAACGGTGAAGAATGCTGGACACGAATGAAGGAGACCATCTACAATTCAGCAAACGAGGTGCTTGGTCATCCAAAAAGAAAATCCACTGACTGGTTCCAAGATCAAGATGAAGCAATCCAAGAACTGCTACAGGAAAAGCAAATGCTTCACAATGCCTACCTGAAAGAGAACTCTGAGAGGAGTCAATCGGCCTTCAAGGCATTAAAAGCCAAAGTTCAGAAGGAGATTAGGGTGATGAAGGACAACTGGTGGAGCAAGAAAGCAAAAGAGCTGCAGGCCTTAGCAGATCGAGATGATATGCATGGACTCTTCTCTGCACTGAGAGCCATCTATGGCCCAAGAAGCAATACGATAGCGTCAGTAAAAACGGCAGATGCAAGTAAGCTATGTACTGACCTGAAAGAGATCACAGAAAGATGGAAGAGCACTTCTGCACCCTCTTGAATGAAGAAGGATCAGCAGATCCAAAAGAAAATGTGGCTTACAAGAAGGCCGATAAGAGAAAACCTCTGTGAGCCGATCACAATGGTTGCGTAGAGAAAGCACTTAAAGACAGCAGAAGTGGGAAGGCACTGGGACAAGATGGTGTCCCATCAGACACATGAAACATGGCGGCTCAGTACTTAATTCAGAACTACTAAAGCTCTGTAATGCCTGCTGGCAGAACTGATGCCTTCCTCAAGACTAAAATTAAGGAAGAGTGATCATACGTAATTCCTAAATATATGCTCTCTACTTGCAATGCCTTATATAATGCACTGATTCTGACAAATGAGTTTTAGACGAAAAGGAAAGTTTTTTCATCATTTTCTTACAGTAGCTGTAAAGTGTTTGTGAGTTTGTGTTTGACAACTATGATGCAAATACATATAGCTTTGATTGTGACCATCTACAAGAAGAAGGGTGAACGAAGCGATTATGGAAACCACCGTGGGATCTCACTCCTGTTGAGTGCTGGTTGGCAGAAATGGTGCAGGATATGTATGAGGGTAGTGTCGAAGTGGTGAGGTGTGCAGTTGGAATGACAGATGGGTTCAAGGTGGAGGTGGGATTACATTAGCCAACGACATGATTCATTGCATGATTCAGATTCAATAATGGGTTGACATTGAGATAATGCAAGTCATTAGGTTTGGTGTAAAAGGCTTCCACATGGGTTAGCTCCATGTTGGCAAACATGAGGTAGTAACAATGTAGAATATCTGACAGCTGAAATACTCAGTAAACAAAGTTGAGGTAACCCTTTCTGCAATATGTTCATAGATGTCTACACATGTAGCCATCTCTGGAGTGACCCTGAGCCCACAGAGAGCGTGGAATGAGCCTTAAGGACGCTGATAGGCCTCTCCACCCTCACTTTTATCCTGAAGTGGGCCAGGTTGTTCTGTGACTGTGGTCCAGAAAAAGGGTAAGGCGTCATCAAAGAGGGCAAGCAGGAGTGGCCTCTGTCCCCTACAGATAGCTATCTAAGTATTACATGGCAAAATACTGCTGTTTATGAAAACTATATATATATATATATATATATATATATATATATAAATCATTAGGCTAAATGAGGCTTAACGTTTGTATTGAAGTACGTATGATCCACAGTGAGTAACATTGTGGATTACACTCACGCAACCTCCACTCATGCATTACTAATTTTGACCTCACTTCAATATTGCATCAGAAAATATATGCAGAATTTAGCACGTGCCAATCATATGGATACATCAGGCCTTAAGCTTTCAGAATTTATACCTTGTCTAATTATCTGTCCACAAGCTGTAAAATGAACATTTGGGGCATTAGCTAAGGCCTAGTGCAATAAGCCTTTTTTTATTTTTAATGGCATATGTGTGGGCTAATGAGTGTGAGGTCAGCAGGCCAAAAAGAGAAGCATGATTTGCACCCAAACCCAAACAGGTGGGCTGAGACTAGAGCCCCTTGTCAGTCTGATGTCCATCTCCTCATTCACCTGCTAATAGGATCAAAACCAGGAAGGTTGTGGCTGGGGGAACCAGCGGGGCATAGACTAATGCGGACCGCGCGCCACACGTCCATCTGCCTCATATGGACTGTCAAACCCCTGGGGATTAGCAATATGACTCAATCATATAAGTTTGTGCATACATTTGTGTGTGTGTGTGTGTGTGTGTGTGTGTGTGTGTGTGTGTGTGTGTGTGTGTGTCACGGGGTGAGTTAGTGGGGGTATGGGTAGGATGGGCTTAGATTGCATGTAATTACCCAGTGGATCATCCTGAATAAGGTTTCCATTGTTTGCTCTCGACTTTCAAGGTGACAAATCCACATAGATTATCTCTCCTCATACCCCTAATCTGGTGGCCTAGGGAGATTGGGTGAGCCTGTGGGACAGGAGGCCTTGGCGGAAGGCGTGTGTTCTACAGGGATGGGTTTGGGATATGACTTTGGCACTGGGACTAAAGCTAGGAAACGGCAATGATGTTTGGGTTGAAGACTGTGTTATGGACACTTGTTGCTTTGCTTCCTTCAGGCAGATCATTATGTACCAGAGCTCTGCAATGTATGATAACGCTAAGTCCATAGACATAGCCAATGTCAAGGGAAATTGTTAAATTTTTGCTAAGGAACCTTTACAATAGATTCATGTATTCCTGTACAATTAATTACCTATTGTAATGTTCAGCAGTGAGTACTAGTGGAGTTCATCTTGAAAGTTTGTATAAGCATAAGCAAAGGAAGCCATGACGAAGTTTTGCAAACAGACTTTCACACATGCACATTTATGTGTACATATATGTGCACATATATGAGCAGTTGTGCATATCACATCTGAGGATGGCAAATCTGAGCATGGCATATCTGAGCAGGGCACATCGGAGCATCACACATCTGAGCATCACACATCTGAGCATGACACATCTGAGCATGGCACATCTGAGCATGGCACATCTGACCATCACACATCTGAGCATGGCACATCTGACCATCACACATCTGAGCATTGCACATCTGAGCATGGCACATCTGAGCATGACCAATGTGCCAGTACATTTTCCTCAGGTCTATTCAACAGTACTCAGGAAATGCACAAAACAATTAAACCACGAAACCAAATTGAAAATGTAAAAAGTACTAGGCAGTAGGGAGGGAGGACAGACAGGGGTATGAGGAAAGGGGAAGAAAATGTTGAAAAACAGATTATATTTACTTGGCACACCAACATAAAAAACAATGGTACTGCTCAAAATCTATGCTTTGATGCAACTCACTTTATGAAATGTTAATATACCCACGTGGTTATATTGTCAGCCACCAATTAATCAAATAAAGTGTGTCTGACATTCTTGTGTAAGAAGTGGGGTGTTGTGAAGTGTCTAATGTGTTGGTGTAGTGTTCTGTGCGTTCACCACTGGCTAGCAGAAATGCGAACAGGAGAGCCAAGCACGTAAGTCTCTCCCTGCCAGTACATAGCCTCTCCAACAGCAAGCCCTAATGTAGTGCCTCCTCGTGGCGACACACGGTAACTGGGTACACCTTGAACCCTGGCTGAATTACAAGGGACTCAGAGGAGGTCTGGCCCCTAGACATGTGGCACGCAGGCCCACCACCAGTGTGTGGATATTCGCTGATGCCCACGAAAGTCAGGTCAACCTTTGCTGCTACCATTATGACAGTAGATGGTACTAGTATCTGCATCTGTTCCTACTGCCTTGTAGATTTGCCTCTTTAGGCAAAGGCTAGGGGAAGGTAACTCCGAATTCAAATCCAAGAAGTCGCTGGCAGCAGGGCACTCAATGGTGTTTGCTGCAGAAGAGCCCAATAGGTACATGAGCCCTATTGGACCAATGGCACAAACATCAGACAGCATGCAGAGGAACCACCCTGTGAGTCAATGCATCACTTGACAAGTAAGCTGTCACTGCGGGATAACCTCTTTATCTACTGAGCCCGTTGCACTACGGTGTACCACTTAGGAATGGGTTCTGAGGTCCAGAGAGACTGCTGGGCGGGGACACAACACCGACTGTCTTAACTACTGTGCAAGGCGTGATGTGAGGACAGCTCGATTTGAAAAGCACTTGCGAGGAGAGCTTGTAACAGACCAACCCAAACAACATTTGTCTGTGACAAATGTGGACCATATTGTCGCTCTAATGCAGCCTGATGGCCCATGGGCGTGCTCGCCCAGCTTTAACCGCATCACACTCATCATCGTTTCCATGGACCGCCGAAGTGAAGTGAATCAAATATAGAAGAAAATCGTGTTTTTTTCCAAAGTGGTGGATCCCCAACATGTTTGCAGATGTCTGACATTTTTAATGCCCTCAGTAGATTTTTTTTTTTTTTTTGCTGTGAGCACTATAAAGTTGACTGGGGACTGAGAATGCTTTGGGCTAGAGCCGAAATCCTTTGTCAAGTTTGGGTCTGTTTTTAAAATGGATTGAAGCAATGTGAGCAAAATAATGATTTTGTGCCTTGTAAACCCAGATGACTGTTACTGGATAAAAACGTGTTCCTATTCCTGTGTTCCATCCCCTGCTGGAGGTACTGTTATGTTTCATCCTGCGAGGTATGACCGCTCTTCAGAGAACCTCTGTTGTGTTACTTGGGAAGAGTGACAACTGAGCATAAAGACAGAGAGACTGTAAAAAACGAACTTTTGAATCAAGTTTTATCTGTAATACCCCGTTACCAATTGTTGCCTTCATCATGTTATGTTTAACTGTATTGCTGCAGTTCAGTTTTTCATGTCACTGTGCCCAAGTCACATCATCATCAAAGAGTCAGTGGCTGGAGGAAACAGTCTTTGTTCTTTTCTTTTTTTCTTTTGGAACGATAATTAATCTTTTCTAATTCTATATACACCATAGAATATGTTAAACAAAAAAGCACTTATTTTCCTTTAAAACACACATTGCTTTGCTACTGTGTGTGTGGCTTCCTCATTCATTTTATAACAGTGGGACTTGATTAAAATTTAAATACTTAACACGACATTTTCATTTATTTTGTTAAGATATTCCCACCTTTTTGAAAATCACAAATTAAAAATGTACCAACATTACAGAGAACGTCAGGATGAGAGTCACTCCTCACCATCTGGGGCTGAGGAAGACGTTGAGCATGAGGCACATCTAACCATGCTAACCTGCTACTAACCAGGTGCTCCTGCAGGACCATAACCATAACCATATGTGCCCTGCTGTTAGCAGGAGAGCTGCACTCACATATACTTCTATACTCAGTATACATCCTTTAATCACTAGTACAGCTGGGAATGTATCAGACTGCATTAATACCTTGCCCTGCTGGCAGATTAAAGATAGTCATCCCTGCAGGCTATGTGATTTGAAGGCTGACTCAAAAGAAACTGGGCCAATTTTTTTTTAATTAGCAGTATTAGCACAGAAATTGAAATTGTGATACATTCTGGAAAGGCAATTGTCAATTATTGTCAATTCTTGATGTAATTAGCAAGGCAAACATCCTATTGTTAAGTCACAACCACAGATGCTGAATATATTGATCATCACACATCTATCAATTGAACAGTATCTGCAGACACACAAACACAGGCATGCAAACTACACATACATGCATTTGCATACCTTTTCAAAAAGACACTATGCTTTAATGTCTGCTCACATGCACAGTCACACTCAACTCCACAGGTCACCAAACATACTGACTAGATTAACCACCAAACATAGACTAGATAAACCAGTACTGACTAGATTAACCATCAAACATACTGACTAGATTAACCACCAAACATAGACTAGATAAACCAGTAATGACTAGATTAACCACCAAACATACTGAATGCCTTACCGAATTCATATCTACACATTAAGTCACTGATGGTCCCTATTATCACAGCTTTTGAGACTATCTCTATTGATACTTTGACTAAGTTCGTGTCACCTTCTAAACCAACTGCTTACCTACTTGACCCCTTACCAGCAACACTTTTTTTTATAAATGTATTTCTGATTTTTCCCTTTTTCTCCCAATTTAGTGGCCAGTCGATCCCTATTTTGGTTCAAACACCCACCCTCGTACTGCATGCGTTCGCTAACTGCATCTCTCCGGCCGGCAGTCTCGTAGGAGACGCCTTGCCACTTTCGTGCCAAGGCGAATCCAGGCTGAACCACTGCTTTTTCCCACACACACAGAGAAGCATTCATGTGACAAACACAAGCCAACTCTGCCCCCCTCCCGAAGACAGCATTGCCAAATATTGCTGCTTCGTCGAGTCCGGCCATAGTCGGATCTGACGAGACCGGGGCGCGAACCCCAATCCCCAGTGGGCAATTGCATCGACACAAAGCCGATACTTAAGACTGCTACACCACCGTGGACCCCCAGTAAAACTTTTTAAAGACCTCTGGCCTTTTCTGGGACCTACAATGCTAGACATTGTTAATTTATCTCTTACTACTGGCATTGTTCTCAGCAGTTTTAAGACAGCTGTGGTTAAACCTCTACTTAAAAAGCCACACCTCGATCCAGGGTCTTTTAATAACTATCGACCAGTCTCTAAGCTTCCATTCTTTTCTAAAGTACTATAGAGAGTTGTGTATCAACAACTTTCGACCCATATAAAAGAAAACCATCTATATGAACCTTTTCAATCGGCTTTCAGGCCTGTCACTCCACTGAAACTGCTCTGACCAGAGTGGTGAACGATCTTTTACTGGCTATTGACTCTGATTCCACTTCTGTGCTTCTACTACTGGACCTCAGTACAGCCTTTGACACCATTGATGACTGTATACTATTAGATAGATTAAATTGTATTTTTGGTGTCTCTGGCTTTGCTCTCTCTTGGCTTAAGTCCTACCTATCTGGAATAACACATTGTGTCTGCTATACTAATATTATAACAAAATTTTCTGATGGTAAATATGGTGTGCCTCAGGGCTCAGTTCTTGACCCTCTACTATTCTCTCTTTACATTACACCTCTTGGCCAAATTATATGCAGTTAATGAATAAATTTCCATTGCTATGCTGATGATACTCAGCTGTATGTGCCTATAAGGGCTGATGATCAAACTCAAATGACTAACTTAGAGGCCTGCTTGGCTACTGTGGAAAACTGGATGTCACTTAACTTTCTGCTTTTAAATTCAGATAAAACTTAGATGCTGGTCATTGGCCCTGCAAGACACAGGCACCAATTTGATCAAGTAACGATAACAATCGACAACTCTGTGGTTTCACAAAGTGTGGCAGCCAAAAATCTTGGTGTTACGTTTGATCCCAGCCTTTCCTTTGATGAGCGCATTAAATAATCACCAAGACTGCCTTTTTTTACTTATGTAACATGGCTAAAATTTGGTCTTTTCTCTCCATGGCTGACGTAGAGACTAATACATACAGTGCATCCAGAAAGTATTCACACCCCTTCACTTTCCCCACATTTTGTTATGTTACAGCCTTATTCCAAAATGGATTAAATCCCTTTTTTCTCATCAGTCTACACACAATACCCCATAATGACAAAGTTAAAAAGGTTTTGTAGAAATGTTTGCAAATTTATTAAAAATAAAAAACTGAAATATTGCATGTACATAAGTATTCACACCCTTTGCTATGACACTCAACATTGAGCTCAGGTTCATCCTGTTTCCACTGATCATCCATGAGATGTTTCTACATCTTGATTGGAGTCCACCTGTTGTAAATTCAATTGATTGGACATGATTTGGAAAGGCGCACACCTGTCTATATAAGGTCCCACTGTTGACAGTGCATGTCAGAGCAGCAACCAAGCCATGAAGTCAAAGGAATTGTCTGGCACAGATCTGGGGAAGGGTACACAAATATTTCTACACCTTTGAAGGTCCCGAAGAGCACAGTGGTCTCCATCATTCGTAAATGGAAGAAGTTTGGATCCACCAGAACTCTTCCTAGAGCTGGCCGCCCAGCCAAACTGAGCAATCGGGGGAGAAGGGCCTTGGTCAGGGAGGTGACCAAGAACCCAATGGTCACTCTGACAGAGCTCCAACGTTCCTCTGTAGAGATGGGAGAACCTTCCAGAAGGAAAACCATCTCTGCAGCACTCCACCAATCAGGCCTTTATGGTAGAGTGGCCAGACAGAAGCCTCTGCTCAGTAAAAGGCACATGACAGCCCGCTTGGAGTTTGCCAGAAAGCACCTAAAGGACTCTCAGACCATGAGAAACAAGATTCTCTGGTCTGGTGAAACCAAGATTGAACTCTTTGGCCTGAATGCCAAATGTGATGTCTGGAGGAAACCAGGCACCTCTCGTCACCTTGCTAATACCATCCCTACAGTTAAGCATGGTGGTGGCAGCATCATGCTGTGGGGATGTTTTCAGCGGCAGGAACTGGAAGACTAGTCAGGATCGAGGGTAAGATGAATGGAGCAAAGTACAGAGAGATCCTTGATGAAAACCTGCTCCAGAGCACTCAGGACCTCAGACTGGGGCGAAGGTTACCTTTCAACATGACAATGGCCCTAAGCACACAGCCAAGACAACGAAGGAGTGGCTTCGGGACAAGTCTGTGGATGTCCTTGAGTGGCCCAGCCAGAGCCCAGACTTGAACCCCATTGAACATCTCTGGAAAGACCTGAAAATAGCTGTGCAGCGACGCTCCCCATCTAACCTTACAGAGCTCGAGAGGATCTGCAGAGAAGAATGGGAGAAATACCCCAAATATAGGTGTGCCAAGCTTGTAGCTTTATACCTGAGAAGACTTGAGGCTGTAATCACTGCCAAGGCTGCCTCAACCAAGTACTGAGTCAAGGGTGTGAATACTTATGTACACGCAATATTTCAGTGTTTTATTTTTAATAAATTTGCAAAAATTTCTACAAAACCTTTTTTGTTTTGTCATTATGGAGTATTGTATGTAGATTGATGAGAAAAAAAGGAATTTAATCCATTTTGGAATAAGGCTGTAACGTAACAAAATGTGGGAAAAGTGAAGGGGTGTGAATACTTTCCGGATGCACTGTACATTTGTTTCATCCAGACTTGATTACTGTAATGTTCTGTTTTCAAGTCTCCCACATTCTAGTACTAAAATTCATCAGATGGTTCAGAATGCTGCTGTTAGAATCCTAACTAAAACTAGGAAATTTGACCATGTTACACCAATTCTTGTCTCTCTTCATTGGCTTCCTATCCATGTTAGATCAGAATACAAGGTGCTTCTGCTGACTTATAAAATCCTAAATGGGCTTGCCCCATCTTACCTGTCTGATCTCCTTAAACCTTACATGCCATCTCGAGTTCTTCGTTCTCAAAATAATGGGCTCCTGAGTGTACCCAATTTAAGAAGTAGTCAGCTGGTGGCAGGGCCTTTTCCTATCAGGCTCCATTGTTGTGGAATAACCTGCCTGCTGCCATCCGACAATCAGAGTCTGTTGAGTCCTTTAAATCCAAATGTAAAACTCATCTTTTTGTCTTAGCTTACAATTAGTTGCCTTTAGGTTGAGTGCTTCACAACCTGTACTGCATGGCGGGTCAATTTTCTGTCTCAATGAATTTACCAACCACTGTTCTGCCGACGACATTATAGAGTATAGATTACAGAGTAAAGATTATGACTAGTTGATTACTTAATTGATTATGACTAATTACTATTGGAAACTTCTCTTCTCTAACATGTCTTTTCTCTCTCTCTGAATGACGTCTTCTCCTTTCTCTTTTTCCGTGTGAACGGTGTCATGTGAGTCTCCCTTGTGTGCATGTGCAGTCAGTTCTCCTCCAAGGTCTCCATGGTGATGGTGGTCGCCACTTGGACGCTGCCTGCCATTCCCTTCATCACATTTTCTTTTTATAAATCTATAAAAACATTTTTTTAACATGATGATGCTGGTCATATGGCTTGGATCCTGGACTGTTCCATTGGCGTCTGAACACTGCTTGACATCCTGCGCATCATATTCTTCATAAATTTTATAAGTCCATTATAACTGTGTTATACTCTTTCAATGTTGTATTGTGTAAATTGTGTAATCACAGCCTCCATTGCACGTTGTCCATCTTGGGAGAGAGATCCTCCTCTGTTACTCTCCCTGAGTTTTCTTCCTATTTTTTCTCCGTGTGGTATCTTGAATTAGATATACATGTTATACACCCAGGCCGCTAGAGGGCGCTCCTACCTTACCATTAGTTAGATGATCCAGTATAACTGCAGAGTGGCAGACCAGTTCAGACTAGCCAGACAGTGATGCACGTGTAATAATGTTCCATGCTGCAAGACGTTCATTAAAAGAAAGTAAACATTGATAAATGCGTGCTCGGTTCATCAACCAAGATATAACATTTATTGGCGACGATGTCAATTTGGGAACATATGAGGACGTTTGCAGATGGTTTTGTGGCCAGAGGTGAAACGAGGGAGAAGACGGCTAGCAGCTAACGTGAACGGAGGTTTGTCGGCTAGAAGAGGGGGAAAGTAGCTAGCTAAAGAGAAAGCATGGCTACCGCGACGATTGGCACGCTGGCGGCGTTTGATGCGCAAAATCAGACGTGGGAAGAATATTGTGAAATACTAGATCCGTTTTTTTGCGGCCAATGTGATTGACGATGGAGATAGACAGAGAACTATACTCATAAGTGTCGTCGGGGCATCGAGCCTGATGAGTAGCCTCCTGAGCCCAGGGAAGCCGAAAGACAAGACCTACCAGCAACTTGTAATGCTGATGAAGAATCACGTTGATCCGAAGCCAAGCGAAATAGTGCAGAGGTACACGTTTGACTCGCTAAACCGCAAGTCTGATGAAGCAGTGATGGACTATGTAGCAGAGCTGCGCCGGCTTGCACACGATTGCAACTACGGTGACACCTTACAGCAACGGCTGAGAGATCGGATCGTCTGCGGAATCAACGATGACCAGATCCAGAGACGTCTCCTGTCAGAAGCGGATCTAACCTTTGAAAAAGCGCTGTCCATTGCTGTGGCAGCGGAGGCAGCAAACAAGAATGCTCAAGATTTGCAACACCCAAAGGGGACGGAGAAGTGCATGTATGTACAGAAAGGCACACAGGAGGCTCAGACTTCCAAAGAGACTAATAATAAAGAGTGTTATAGATGTAAGGGAACCAGACATACAGCAGCTGAATGTAAGTTTAAGCAGGAGAAATGTCATGCTTGTGGTAAAGTAGGGCATATTGCCAAAGCCTGTCGTAATAAGCATAGACATAATCAGAGTAGCAAAGGGCCTATTGATAAGAAAGAGAAGAAGCAGAGCTCACACCACCGTTCTCATAAACTACAGGAGAACCAGAGTCAGTGTAGTGATAGCTCAGAAGAAGACATATACACAGAGACCTAATACAGTATGACTTTCAGGTTAGGAAAGATGAGTGAGTTGCACTTGAGAAAAGTAGACCCTTACTTGGTGAATATGAAAGTGAATGGTAGAGAGGTTAGCTTTGAGATAGATACAGGCTGCAGTCTCACGGTAGTAAATGAACACACCTTCCAGATGATATGTAAAGAGAATCTCTTGAGCCAGTCAAAATCAAGTTAGAGACTTATACAGGCGACCCAGTCAAGGTGATAGGGGCAGCACAGGTGAAGGTAGTGTACCAGCATCAAAGACAGAAGCTACCGCTCATAGTAGTGAAAGGAAAGGGTAGGTAGAGGCTGATTGGAGGAGATACAGCTCAAGTGGAAAGAAATAAAGAGCAGCCACAAAGCAAGTGAACTAAAGCACATGAAAGTGACAGAGAACGCCCCACAGACAGAAAAGAAGACAACACTGCAGCGAGTGTTAGGTAATCACGAAGAGGTTTTCAAAGACGAACTTGGTACTTTGAAAGGTGCTAAAGCCACTATCCATGTGAAAGCTGACGCTGTCCCACGATTCTTCCGCCCGCGGTCTGTCCCCTATGCTATGCGAGCAAAGGTGGATGAAGAAATAGACAGACTGATAAAAGAAGGCATAATCATTCCAGTAAAATACTTATATTGGGCAGCGCCAGTGGTCCCTATTCTCAAACCAGGGGGAACCGTCAGACTGTGTGGAGACTACAAGCTTACCGTAAACACTGTCTCCTCACTAGAACAGTATCCAATTCCTAGAGTGGAAGATCTCTTCACAGCACTATCCGGGGGTAAACAGTTCTCTAAATTAGATATGAGTCATGCATATCAACAAATACTCATGGACGAGGAATCCAAGAAATACTTGACAGTGAATACTCACCGAGGGTTGTTCACGTACAATAGACTTCCTTTTGGAGTGGCGTCCGCACCAGCCATTTTCCAAAGGAAAATTGAGAGTTTGTTACGAGGGATCCCTCTCGTAGCAGTATATCTAGATGACATCTTAGTCAGTGGCGTCGACGAAGCTGATCGCCTGAGAAATCTGGACGCTGTGCTGACTAGGTTGAGAGAGGCTGGGTTGCATTTGAGGAGAAGCAAATGCACCTTCATGCAAGAGGAGGTTGAGTATCTGGGGCACAGAGAGGACGTGCAGGGGCTCCACCCGGTCAAGAAAAAAGTAAAAGCCACCATGGAAGATCCGACCCCCACAAACGTCACAGAACTCAAGTCTTATTTAGGTTTACTAAATTACTACAACAAATTCCTTCCAAACCTGGCAACCCTGCTCGCCCCTCTCCACGAACTTTTGAGACAAGATGTGCGCTGGATGTGGAAAAAGCAGCAAGAGGAAGCTTTTCAAAAATCAAAGGACTTGCTCAACTCAGCAGCAGTGCTGGTGCATTACAGTGCAGACCGAGACGTGATCCTGTCCCGTGATGCCCCACCTTACGCCGTGGGCGCTGTGCTATCCCAGCGGATGGAGGATGGAAGTGAGCGACCCGTGGGGTTCATGTCTCGCACACTTTCCCCAGCGGAAAAAGGATACTCGCATCTCGACAAAGAAGGCTTAGCTGTCATCTTTGGCATCCAGAAATTCCGTAAGTACTTGTATGGAAGAGCTTTCACCATCTATACAGATCACAAACCGCTAATCTACCTGTTCAACGAGAAGAAAGCTATTCCACAAATGGGTTCACCGAGAGTACAAAGATGGGCTGTGTATTGTATTTAGAAATCACGTCAGGACACAGCGCTGTCGCTCGACACAACCTCTACGTTGCATTCTTTATTTAGACTGACACGGCATCACAGGCAGACCCGATCAAACAACCCAGAGCCCGCAGGCATCACCAATCGATCCCAGCACAATAGAACAGCACCAAATCAAATGCAGCACTGTCGATGTGTGCTGACATAACACTGTGTACCTGAGTGCGTATGAATACAACATGCTCTACAAGCCAGGATAACAACATGTCAGTGCGGACGCGTTCAGCAGACTGCCAGTGCCGGAGACAGGACAGGAGGGGGACACCACGGAACAAGTCTTGATGATGGATCTACTGGATGACACACTCCTGGACACTAACCAGATCAAGCGCTTGACAGCTAAGGATGTCACACTATCCCGAGTTCACGAGTACGTCCTGAAAGGATGGCCTGCCCAGACAGAGACTCATCTCAAGTCGTATCATCAGAGGAGAAGGGAGTTGAGTGTGAGGGATGGTTGTGTGCTCTGGGGAGCTAGAGTAATCCTACCAACCAAAGGCAGAGACACCGTACTGAAGATACTACACCAGACACACGCAGGGATGACGAGAATGAAGGGGCTCGCCAGATCGTATGTGTGGTGGCCTGGTATGGATCAGGATGTGGAGAAGGAGGTTAAGTCATGTGAGGAGTGTCAAACACACCAGAAGGCACCACCCGTCGCACCGTTACACCCCTGGGAGTGGCCGGAGGAGCCTTGGTCCAGGATTCATGTGGACTACGCAGGACCTTTCATGGGAGAAATGTTCCTACTGATCGTGGATGCACATTCAAAGTGGATGGACATCTACCCCGTGAAATCAGCCACATCACAAGCGACAATCAACAAACTACGTCAGAGCTTCAGTGTCTTTGGACTACCAAAAATGCTAGTTTCAGATAATGGAACCTGTTTCACGAGCGCAGAGTTTGAGTCTTTCATGAAACTGAATGGAATACATCATGTGAAGTCAGCACCGTTCAACCCTCCCTCGAACGGGCTAGCAGAGAGGGCAGTGCAAACTTTCAAGGGGGGGGGTGAAGAAGATGAAAGGAGATACTATTGTATTTAGAAATCACGTCAGGACACAGCGCTGTCACTCGACACAACCGCTACGTTGCATTCTTTATTTAGACTGACTTGCTTGCTTGCTGGTTGTCCATCGTGCCCGATGATGACCATCTTCTTCTATTTGTGGGTCCTTTGAGGACTCAGATAGCAGAAGATACCTGCGCAGAGATGGTTTTTAAAGTGGCATGGGGGGCGCGCTTCTCCCAACGCCACATGACTTGATTGTAGAGGAGATGGTTCCGATGGCAAGGGGGATCCCTAGACGACCGGCACCTCTACACAACTGCAGGCCGAACCAGTTTTTCGGAAACCGCCTCGAAGCATGCCGCCACAGCTTGCTTTTCTGTTGGGGTAAGCTCCCTTAGCCTTATGTCTTCCAGACTCACCCACAAGGCAGCGGGGCAGTGGTTGATAGGTGCCAGGGCGTGTCCACCAGGGTAGGCCTGCACACCATATCTCTAGGGCCCACTGCTGCTCCGAGATCCCCTGCCAAGTTAGCCTGGGGCCGCAAGACCCCAGTTACCATGTGTGGCCACGGGGAGGCCTGGCAGGAGTCTTGGTGAAGGAGAGGCTATGTACTGGCAAGGGAAGGCTTACACGCTAGGATGCTTCCCTATTCGCCACAAAGGCTAGCCAGCAGCAGCAAGCTAAGGGCAGGAAGGACACAAGCGTGTTGGAAGAACACATGCACCTTCCCTCCAACTACACACTGCTGCACTAGATGCATCACAACACCCTGTGTGTATGTACACACCCACACCCTTAGACTGACACAGCACCACAGGCAGACCCGATCAAACAACCCAGAGCCCGCAGGCATTACCAATCGATCCCAGCACAATAGAACAGCACCAAATCAAATGCAGCACTGTCGATGTGTGCAGACATAACATTTCCCGCCCCCCCGGCAGGATTTCAAACATGAAAGGTTGACACAAAGTCCTCTAGGTGGCCAGGGCATAAACGTGTGCGAACAGGTCGCGGGGCGGCCTGAGGCTGGGCAGGCCAAGGTGGGGAGGGAGAAGGCAGGGGAAGCTGAGGCCCAGGAATGTCTGGGGCCCGTGTAGGAACTGCATGAAGCCCCGGGGCGTCTCGCCATGCTGAGGGAATGGCTAAGGTTGTGTCACCAGCTGTGTGTGGCGGAGCTGACACCTTCCGTAGACGACTGGAATGCCACCGAGTGCCATCACTGAGGAGGTAAGTGGCTGGGCCCAGCTGACGGGTGACTTGGAGAGGAGAGGACCAGTATGAAGCCATTTCATTGTCCCTGTGGGGCCTGCGGACCCTGACCCAGTCTGACACATTGATGTCTGGCACCCTGGTTCGTTTTGACTGGTCAAACCGTTGCTTCATCCGCGTCTGCTGACGAGTGACTGAGGCTCTGACCCCAGAGGGAGGTGCCTGGGGTGTGGAGGGGCGGAGCCTGTCAAGGGGCATGCACAGTTCCCGGCCTAGCATGAGAGAGGCTGGGGAGACGGCTGTGGTCGAGTGCTGTGTGGCCCGATAGTGCAGCAGAGTGTGACAGATGGCCAGCGTGAAAGAGCACCCTTGGGCCTTGTGTGCTCTGAGGCCGTTCTTCAGTGACTGGTGAAAATGTTCAACGCCGCCATTGGCCTGGGGGTGGTAGTACGCAGTGCGTATATGACGGATGCCCTTGCTTTCGAGATAAGCAGTGAACTCAGCAGAGACCAGCTGAGGGCCGTTGTAAGTGGTGATGGTCTTTGGGAGGCCCCAGCGAGAGAAAAGAGAGTCCAGGAAGTCGATGATGATCTGTGAGGTCACAGTGCCGGAAGTGGTGAGTTCAGGCCATTTTGAGTGTAGATCGTAGGTGACCACCATGAAGCGTTGGTGGTGGGGAACTCCATGGATCTCACCACAAATGTCCAACTGCAGGTGGTCCCAGGGCTGAGAGGGCCAGGCGAGAGGTTGCAGGGGTGGGGGAGCCTGGTGGCCAGTCTTGCCACTCACAAGGCAGGCAGAACAGTCCTTCACCAGAGCCTCAATATCTCTGTCTATCCCCGGCCACCACACCAGGTCTCGGCAGCGCTGTTTCAGTTTCACAATGCCCAGGTGGCCTTCATGCACCATATTCAAAACACGTGCACGGAGAGCAGCTGGGACCACTGTGCAAAACCCACGTGCCACGCAGGTGTCGTTCCAGCAGGAGAGCTCCTGTCTGACTCGGGCGAACGCAGCCAGCTCCTCTGGGACCTTGTGAGGCCAGCGGAGCTGGGAGAGGACAGGGTCCTGTTCGGAGGCTGCCCTCAGCTCCTGCAGAGAGACAGTGGCCTGAAGGGGTGTGTGTAGCATTTGGACAATGTCCTTTTCCACACAGTCAGTGTCCATCTGTGGAGCTGGGGTGGAGACAGAGCGACAGAGCAGCTCGGCGACAACATTGTCTCTGCCTGGGGTGAACTGCAGGCTGAAGTTGTACTGGCGGAGACGGTCAGACCAGCGGTGCAGCCTCAGGGGTTTGTGGACTGTCCCAGACGTGGAAAGCAGCGTTGTCAGGGCCTGGTGATCTGTCCTGAGGGTGAATGAGCGGCCATAGAGGTAGAGGTGACACCTTTCACAAGCCCAGATACAGGCTAATGCCTCACGCTCACCCACAGAGTACCGCTGCTTGGTCAGGTTGAGGGCACGGGAGGCGAAGGCGATGGGCTTCTCCACACCATTCTGGGTTTGAGACAGCACAGCCCCTATCGCTGTGGCTGATGCGTCACAGATCACAAAGGTGGAGCTGGAGATGTCGAAGTGAGCCAACACTGGTGGTGAAGTCAGTTGAGTCTTGAGATCACGCACAGCATCACTGCATGCCTTTGACCACACCCATGGCTCGTCCTTACGCAGCAGCTGGCGCAGGGGGGCTGTGGTCGCAGAGTACTGGGGAAGAAACCTCAGGTAGTAACTTGTCATACCCAGGAAGGAGGCGACCTGGGCGGCCGAGCTGGGCTCAGGGATGGCCTGAATGGCGTCCACGTTGGATTGTAGTGGAGTTACACCGCTCGCTGACAGCCGGAACCCCACGAACTCAATGGCTGGCACAGAGAGGACACATTTCTCAGCATTTAGAGTTAGCTTGTGCTTGGACAGGGCTGCGAAGACCATGTTGAGGCGCTTGTCGTGGATTTCACTGGTGGGCCCGTGTACCACTATATCGTCCAGATAAATGGCCACGCCCAGTATGCCAGCCAGCATGGAGACCATGATTTTCTGGAAGCAGCTAGGGGCGGAGCTGAGACCGAAAGGCATCCTGGTGTAGCAAAACACTCCTGCATGTGTCACAAAGGCTGTGAGGTTTCGGCTGCTGGGTTGGAGGGGCACCTGTAAGTACCCCTGTCTGAGGTCGAGCTTGGAGAACACCTCAGAGCCATAGAACTGAGCAGTGAGTTCTTCTGAGGTGGGCAGTGGATACTTACTGCACGGAGATCGACGCAGACACGCAGGCCCCCCGACTTCTTCTTAGCCACCACGAGGTTTGAGACCCAAGGTGACGCGTCCACCGGTTCAATGATGCCAGCTTCCAGCAGTTGTTGCAGCTCGGCGGAGACCCCATCACGGAGAGCCAACGGGACGCCGCGCAGTGGTTGGATGACAGATTTCACAGCAGGGTTGAGGAGAGATTGATGGGCGAAGGCGGAGAGGCAGCCCAGCCCCATAAACAGCGATGGCCACTTCTTCTGCCAAGGTGTGGCAACAGTCAGGATTGCTGCCCCCCTTGTGTCTAAGAGGGAGAACCCCAGAGCGGAGAACAGGTCCAGGCCCATCAGGTTGGCCCCACGGCGTGCCACATGAAAAACTGCATTGGGCACCAGCTTGGTTCCATAGCGCACAGTCACTTGGAGAGAGCCAACCAGATCGATTTTGGAGTCACCATACCCACAGAGGACAGCTGAGGGTGCGGACAGTGGCAGTGAACCGAAAAATTGACTGTAGGTATCAACATTCAGGAGAGACACACCTGCACCGGTGTCCAACAGCAAGGGGATGCACACATCATTAATGTTGACTGTGCGTGATTTGAATGACACTAGCCCAGAGCTCACCTTGTGAATGACGGTGGTTGAAGACTGGGGGGTGTGGCCCTCTGACCCAGCCGGGGAAGACCGACAGACGTTGGCAAAGTGATGCTTACCGCAGCTACGGCATGTCTGGCCACGGGCAGGGCAGTTCTGAGCCCTTGAAACATGAGACCGAGATCCACAGTTACCACAGGACTGTTGAGGGCGGGGCCGAGAACGCCGTCGTTGCAGTTGCAAGACGTCCCCAGTGGAGTCGGCGCCCGCCTCGCTCTGGCTGGGTTGCGTCCCGAGGGGCAGCCGTGAGTAGAGGGAGGAGTCGTTGGCAGCTTGACTGGAGGTGGCCACTTGCTGTGTATTTAGCATAGCAGCACACTCAGCCGCTCCCTCAACCTGTAGTGCGATGGTAATTGCTCTGGACAGCAGCAGATCGTCTTTTTCCAGCAGGAGTCTCACGCGTTGTTGGTGTGTTCGATTAGCTGGTCGCGAGCCATCTCGTCCTGAAGCGCGCCAAACTTGCATGAGCTAGCTAGCCCTCGCAAATTAGCTACATACTGCTGCACAGACTCACCAGGCAGTTGGTGTCGCTGACGGAATATAAATCGCCGAAGGAGGGCACTCTGTGAAGCAGCGAAATGGGCGCTCATAAGTCCCACAGCTTCGTCAAAGTTTGTGACGTTCCCCAGAGTCCCGAGCACACGATGACCTCTGCTCCCAAGCAGTGTAGCAACAGAGCCGTCTTCCTAGCCTGGCTCACGTCGTCGAGCCCTGAGGCGATGATGTAATTTTCAAAACTATGCAGCCAGCGAGTCCATGGTACCGGAGGCTCGCCAGGTAATGCCAGGAAGGGGGCAGGTGGTGGGAGAGAGATATCAGCCATCCTCGTCGCCAATATTGTATTTAGAAATCACGTCAGGACACAGCGCTGTCACTCGACACAACCTCTACGTTGCATTCTTTATTTAGACTGACACAGCATCACAGGCAGACCCGATCAAACAACCCAGAGCCCGCAGGCATCACCAATCGATCCCAGCACAATAGAACAGCACCAAATCAAATGCAGCACTGTCGATGTGTGCAGACATAACAGATACACTGCAGACCCGACTGTCAAGATTCCTGTTCAGTTATCGCATCACACCTCATGGGACTACAGGCTTGTCACCTGCAGAGCTGATGATGTCACACCGACTCAGATCCACTCTCGACCTGCTCACACCAGACGTGAAAACAAAAGTGCAGCAAAAGCAAATGAAACAGAAACAAGCCCACGGTGGAGATCCAAAGTGAGGAGTTTTGCACCTGGAGATGAAGTATTCATTCGGAACTACTCCTACAGTCCCAAATGGATCCCCGCCGTCGTCGAGAGCTCATCAGGTCCAGTGTCCTATAGTGTCACTGTTAGAAGTGGTCAAACCACGAAGAGGCATGTGGATCAAGTTCGAACCAGACTGACACACACCGCGCCTAGTGAGGTGACTGGACGAGACCCGGTGCCAGTGGTGAGCACTGAGGGAGGTTCTACGGGCCTTCTACCTACAGCATCGGAGGTGAGTGAAGAACCACCTACAAGTGAGTTACCGGAGCCGCCGCCTGCCTCTGAAGTGCAGAAGAGACCGGATTTACCTGTGGTGGCTGAGGTGATGCGTTCAGGAAGAGAGAGACATTCACCCTCACAGCTCAAAGACTTTGTGAGAAAGTAGTGAGATCTTTTCCAGGAATAGAGCAACAATGCGCTCTGATCTCACTGGAAGGACGCACCTTCCTAGTTAGAAGAAAAAAAGAGTTCCAGTTTATTCTGATATTGCAATGTGATGTTGAAACAACTGTGTTAGAGAGAACAGTATGTTTAGTTAGCTGAATAGAATTGCATTACTAGTTTCATCTTAAAAGGGGGCGGATGTGGTATCTTGAACTAGATATACATGTTATACCCCTGGCCGCTAGAGGGCGCTCCTACCTTACCATTAGTTAGATGATACAGTATAACTGCAGAGTGCTAAACCAGTTCAGACTAGCCAGACAGTGATGCACATGTAATAATGTTCCATGCTGCAAGACGTTCATTAAAAGAAAGTAAACATTGATAAATGCGTGCTCGGTTCATCAACCAAGATATAACACCCTGTTAAAGGGGTATTTTTAGGGAGTTGTTCCTTATCCGATGAGAGGGTCTAAGGACAGGATGTTGTGTTGCTGTAAAGCCAACTGAGTTACATTTGTGATATTGGGATATACAAATAAAATTGATGTTATTTTGTATTGATTTAGATTAACCACCAAACATACTGACTAGAATAACCACCAAACATACTGATTAGATAAACCACCAAATATACTGACTACATTAACCACCAAATATACTGACTAGATAATCCACCAAATATACTGACTCGATAATCCACCAAATATACTGACTAGATTAACCACCAAATATACTGACTAGATTAACCATCAAATGTACTGACTAGATAATCGACCAAGTATACTGACTAGATTAACCACCAAATATACTGACTAGATTAACCACCAAATATACTGACTAGATTAACCATCAAATATACTGACTAGATAATCGACCAAATATACTGACTAGATTAACCATCAAATGTACTGACTAGATAATCGACCAAATATACTGACTACATTAACCACCAAACATACTGACTAGATTAACCATCAAATATACTGACTAGATTAACCACCAAACATACTGACTAGATAATCCACCAAATATACGGACTACATAATCCACCAAATATACTGACTAGATTAACCACCAAATATACTGACTAGATTAACCATCAAATATACTGACTAGATTAACCACCAAATATACTGACTAGATTAACCATCAAATCTACTGGCTAGATTAACCACCAAATATTCTGGCTAGATGAACCTCTGTATGCTTGCTAACAGACTGGGTAACACGGTCACATGATAGACACCCATGCCCATCATGAAATGAAAGTCACTTTATTTTGTCATTGTACTCTACAATAAATTTGTGTTCTGCATGTAACCATCATATTGTATAGGAGCAGTGTGCAGCTGTAGTGCCCGGGAACCAACTCCAGTTCTTCTTTCCATTGCCTTGCTCAGGGGCACAGGCAGGAGTATCAACCCTAACATGCATGTCTTTTGATTGCATTTAATGCATTACAAACATACTTATAATACATTATAATCTGCTGTACTGTACAATTATAGCCATAAGCACTCATAAATACTCATAATACTTTATAACAAGTTGATTAAGTATTTAGTTTGTTTTTCTTGCCCTTTTGCATGTGTGGAAGTGGGAGAGTACTGCAGGTGTCGTGCGGCTGCCGCTTCTCCCTCTCATAGCCCCCCTTCCCATCCACCCCTGTATGTCTGTGTTATGTCTATCTGTTGTCTTGTTTCACCCCGTTTATTGTAAAGCGACTCTGAGTGTTAGAAAAGTGCTATATAAGATGTATGTATTATTAATATTATTATTATTATTATTATTATTACTACATAGTTTTCTTTGGGGGGGGGGCATTACATTAGAGAAATGTAATTGTCCATCATTCAGTTGTGTCAAATTGGAGTACCTTACTCGGTTTATTGTCTCTTATGACCCATTATATACAAAGATGGGCAGTATTTCAATTAAATGTATTTAAAATACTTATTTAATTACTGTTGAGTAATTTGTAAGTTGTATTTTGCTGGACAGAAAAAAATTAAGATGCAATTTGAAACAAAATACTATAAGAGCTTGTATTTGTGTATAGATAGTCTCCGGGTTACGAACGCCCGATTTACGAACTACCATACTTACGAACCGACCTCCGTAAAGCCTACTATTAAAAAAAAAAAAAAATCAAGTTACACACAATAGTTTGTACTAACGAATGGACCGACTACGTGCGATGCTCAAAACACTGTGCGTTTTAAGTCAGGTCAATTTTATTTATATAGCCCAACTTTACGAATTACGATTACAAATTTGCCTTAAGGAGCTTTACAGCAGCACAACATCCTGTCCTTACACCCGCGCATCGGATAAGGAACAATTCCCTAAAAAAAAAAAAAACCTTCAACAGGGAGAAAAAAACAGGAAGAAACCTCAAGGAGAGCAACAGAGGAGGCTCTCTCTCCCAAGACGGACAACGTGCAATGGCTGTTGTGTGTCGGTGATGGGGGACATTTCATTGTTGATGTTTACAGTAAACCAACACATACTGATCAGTACTTAAAACTAGGAGTCATCAGGACGCTGGGCCACCAAGCTGACAACGTCCCCACCGACACAGCAACCGGGAAGGGGAGAAATCCCACATTAAACAGGCCCTGCTTAAGTGTGGTCATCCTAACTGGGCGTTTGTCAAAGCCAGGAAGACCCCAACAGTGCACCAGCCGATCGAAGAGAGAAAGACAACAGCTGTCTAAGTGTAAACCAGTGGTGATTCCGTATGTGGTGGGAGCTGAGACGCTTATTTTCAAAACACCGCATTTCAGTTGCTTTCAAACCCCAAAACACGCTGCACCAGAAGTTGGTCCACCCCAAGGATCAGGTCCCCCTGCAGAAACAGACCAATAAAGTGTAGTTAAGTGCCAGGATGATTGCTGTGACTTGTATATTGGGGAAACTAAACAGACACTGGCCAAGAGGATGGCACAACAGGAGAGCTAACACATCAGGCCAGGACTCCACAGTCTACACACCATCTACAGGCCAGGACTCCACAGACTACAACATCTACAGACCAGGACTCCACAGTCTACAACATCCACAGACCAGGACTCCACAGTCTATAACATCTATGGGCCAGTGGCCACTCTTTCGAGGATGAGGATGTGCACATCCTTGATAGCGAGGAACACTGGTTTGAACGGGGAGTCAAAGAGGCCATCTGTGTGAAGGGGGAACGACCATCCCTGAACCAAGGGGGCTAAGAGTACATCTGTCACCATCTTACAATGCTGTGATTGTAACTATTCCCCAACTCTCTGTGAATAGTACACATGGCCATCGAAACTCTAGTTAATGGGCACACCTATAATTGCATATGAAACTGGTCGTTGGTTTGGGTCGTTATGCCACTGTATTTGTTATGCTTGCGCACCAGAACCTGACCCGTGTGGCGAAACCCAAGACAGACAGACACACACTAGATGACTTCAAAAGCTACAAAAAAAAAAGGTTTTATTGTGGGAGGGAAATGTATGGTGAAAAAAAGGCGTTCTGTTTGTGGGATGTGTGAATAAACTATGTGTGGTGTCCCGTGGTTTGCGTGTATAACTATGTGTGAGTGTTCTTAGCTCATGTGTGGTGCGGTATGTAAATGACCAGGAGGTGTTGAAAAAATGTGCGTGCACCTGGCGAGAAAGTCCAGTCCGTGATCCATGAGGGGTTGTCCGAGAAAGTCCAGGTCCGAGATCCGGGAAGTCGAGTCCGAAAGGAGGGGTCCAGATAGAGGGACAAGGGGGGAGATCGCAGGAGAGGTCCGGGGAGAAACATGAAGGTCGCTGGGGACGAGGGAGACGCGGGGAGCAGTGGAAATCGCGGAGGGAGAGTCTTGGGAGGAAACAGAGACACGAAGACAAGACACTGGGGAATAAACAGAATGCAAGGACCGCTGGAGGGCTTGTCAGAACTTTACCGCAGGGTTCAGTACGTCGAAGCACTGAGAGACGTTCTGGGAGGCTTCTTGCAGAAGGCTGCCTGATTGCCACAGGTGTGCCTGATGGATGATGGCAAACACCTGGTGCAGTGCAGCGCTCGTCTCAGAGCGCGAGCCGAGCGCTCGGATGTTTCCGGCTCGTCCGAGCTGGGGGAGTGGCTTGAATGTGCCGGGGAGGCAGCTCGGGGCGGTGTAACCACAACAGTATTGTTTATAAGGGTGGGACACCTGTAGTCAGTTGAGACTGAAAAGGTCACTTAGACGATGATCAAATGTTTCTGTCAATAAACGTTGTGTCCAGATGAACTGATTCAACCTTCTTTGATGTTTATTTAATGTTTTATACCTATACACATGTTCTCTCTCTCAATTATAAATACTGTACTGTCGTTACATTTATCATTATTACTGGATTATTATGTTTATGATGTTTTATGTAAAACATATACTATATACTAAGACAAACATTTTACTAACTGACGCGAGATGTGGACGATACGTAACTATTCCGACTTACATACAAATTAGACGTAAGAACAGACTCAAAAACGGAAGTCGGTCATAACCCGGGGACTACCTGTACGAGATGCTCACAAGTAATTTTTTGCTAGTCCAAGTCAAGTCTCAAGTCTTTGGTCACAAGTCCAAGTCAACTCTCAAGTCTCTCATGGCTGTAATGAGCATTCTGTCAACTGCTGCATGCCATCCGGTCTGCTTAGAACACAGCATTGCTATGCTATGTAAAGAATTCAAAGCATGTACTGCATTATCATCACTCATTTATCTATTAGCATACAGTATCAGCATTGATTAGGTATTTGGTATATGATCAGTTTAAACAGGCTATTGCAATGCAATATGAAAAAAAAACACACACACACAATGAAAGCTTTCCTTTAAAGTTAATAACTTTATTTTGCAACATTTTTGTTATTTTTTATTCTGCTCACACAGGATACATGGTGTTGTTCGTCTGTGTTGAGCATCAATTAACAAAGAGCATCAATTATCAGTAATTTACTTATTGACTGGATAGCACAACCTTCTCATACTTAAAATTTTTCGGTGTTTAAATTTTGAAGAAAAAATTCTGAATTGAAAGTGAACTGACCCCAGCCATGGTGCAACAAAAACTGATGACAGATAATTTTCCAGGAACAAAATATTCAACAATAATAAATAAAGATAAAATAAAACCATTACAACGATAAAGCCTGCAATAAGATCAGACTGGCTGACCTTCTTCTCTAATACGCTGGGTATGGGCCACACAATATGGTTACAATTCAGAATGGTTACATTTCAGAATAGTTACATTTCATTACATTTCAGAATAGTTACATTTCAGCATGGTTACATTTCAAATGGTTACATTTCAAACAGCTCAAGCTTGATAGCGTCGTTGCAGTAAGCCTGGCTCAGGGGAGGAGGGGCACTATAAGGCCTCTGTCACTAAATACTCTCTCCACTGGTCCACTGGTGGCAAGAATAACAAGCACTCTCCTAGCCACATGATAGAGCCTTGGGAAATCCAGGCAGTCCACTTCTTCTTCATCAAAGGACAGCTGGATGTAGCGAATGAGCTGAGCCTTGATAGCTGAGCCATTCTACACCCCCCCCTTTTTTTTCTCCCCAATTGTGCACATCTTCCGAGCCATCCCGGTCGCTGTTCCACCCCTTCTGCTGATCCGGGGAGGGCTGCAGACTACCACGTCTCCTCCGATACATGTGGAGTCGCCAGCCATCTCTTTTCACCTGACAGGGAGGAGTTTCACCAGGGGGCTGTAGCGCGTGGGAGGATCATGCTATCCCCCCCAGTTCCCCCTCCCCCCTGAACAGGCGCCCCGACGCACCAGAGTAGTGCAGCCACCAGGACACATACCCACATTCGGCTTCCCACCTGCAGACACAGCCAATTGTATCTGTAGGGACGTCCAATCAGGCCGTAAGTAACACGAGGATTCGAACCGGCAGCCCCCATGTTGGTAGGCTATGGAATAGACTGCTACGCTACCCGGATGCCCCTAGTCTACATTATTCTTGTTGCTTTCTTTCTGCGATTGCGATATAACAAACAATTATACATATACACTACCGTTCAAAAGTTTGGGGTCACCCAAACAATTTTGTGTTTTCCATGAAAAGTCACACTTATTCACCACCATATGTTGTGAAATGAATAGAAAATAGAGTCAAGACATTGACAAGGTTAGAAATAATGATTTGTATCTGAAATAAGATTTTTTTTACATCAAACTTTGCTTTCGTCAAAGAATCCTCCATTTGCAGCAATTACAGCATGGCAGACCTTTGGCATTCTAGCTGTTAATTTGTTGAGGTAATCTGGAGAAATTGCACCCCACGCTTCCAGAAGCAGCTCCCACAAGTTGGATTGGTTGGATGGGCACTTCTTGCGTACCATACGGTCAAGCTGCTCCCACAACAGCTCAATGGGGTTCAGATCTGGTGACTGCGCTGGCCACTCCATTACCGATAGAATACCAGCTGCCTGCTTCTGCTCTAAATAGTTCTTGCACAATTTGGAGGTGTGTTTAGGGTCATTGTCCTGTTGTAGGATGAAATTGGCTCCAATCAAGCGCTGTCCACTGGGTATGGCATGGCGTTGCAAAATGGAGTGATAGCCTTCCTTATTCAGAATCCCTTTTACCCTGTACAAATCTCCCACCTTACCAGCACCAAAGCAACCCCAGACCATCACATTACCTCCACCATGCTTAACAGATGGCGTCAGGCATTCTTCCAGCATCTTTTCATTTGTTCTGCGTCTCACAAACATTCTTCTTTGTGATCCAAACACCTCAAACTTGGATTCATCCGTCCACAACACTTTTTTCCAGTATTCCTCTGTCCAATGTCTGTGTTCTTTTGCCCATCTTAATCTTTTTCTTTTATTGGTCAGTCTCAGATATGGCTTTTTCTTTGCCACTCTGC
This sequence comes from Lampris incognitus, assembly GCF_029633865.1. NCBI lineage: Eukaryota > Metazoa > Chordata > Actinopteri > Lampriformes > Lampridae > Lampris > Lampris incognitus. Next base: position 73,798,854 of record NC_079214.1, read on the forward strand.
CCTGAAGCCCAGAATCCCGCAGCCGCCTCTTCACTGTAGATGTTGACACTGGTGTTTTGCGGGTACTATTTAATGAAGATGCCAGTTGGGGACATGTGAGGTCTGTTTCTCAAACTAGAGACTCTAATGTACTTATCTTCTTGCTCAGTTGTGCAACGCGGCCTCCCACTTCTTTTTCTACTCTGGTTAGAGCCTGTTTGTGCTGTCCTCTGAAGGGAGTAGTACACACCGGTGTAGGAAATCTTCAATTTCTTAGCAATTTCTCGCATGGAATAGCCTTCATTTCTAAGAACAAGAATAGACTGTCGAGTTTCAGATGAAAGTTCTCTTTTTCTGGCCATTTTGAGCGTTTAATTGACCCCACAAATGTGATGCTCCAGAAACTCAATCTGCTCAAAGGAAGGTCAGTTTTGTAGCTTCTGTAACGAGCTAAACTGTTTTCAGATGTGTGAACATGATTGCACAAGGGTTTTCTAATCATCAATTAGCCTTCTGAGCCAATGAGCAAACACATTGTACCATTAGAACACTGGAGTGACAGTTGCTTGAAATGGGCCTCTATACACCTATGTAGATATTGCACCAAAAACCAGACATTTGCAGCTAGAATAGTCATTTACCACATTAGCAATGTATAGAGTGTATTTCTTTAAAGTTAAGACTAGTTTAAAGTTATCTTCATTGAAAAGTACAGTGCTTTTCCTTCAAAAATATGGACATTTCAATGTGACCCCAAACTTTTGAGCGGTAGTGTATATATATTGTGAAATTTCAGGAACGTATAGACCGACAATTTCTCTCACTGACTACACGAACGCGTGTCTTTTATTTCCTCACAAACTAACAGCCTGAGCAACATGGCGCTGCTCCAACCAATCATCGCTGTAGTTCACCCTGTCAACCCGGAAACACATTCTTAACGCGACCAGAACCTATTATGGTGAATTATGTCAACAGAGTCCGCTACGTACGTCCCCCCAGAATTCACCATAATAGGAAAAAGTCAACGTTGAAGGGGGCAGATGGCCCGGCCACAACGGCTTCGGACTATGAGGAATCTGGGTGTGATCCTGAATGACCATCTGTCGTTTGCTGAAAACATTGCATCGGTTGCTCGCTCCTGCAGATTTTCTCCTCTATAACATCAGGAGGATTCGCCCATTCCTCACCGACGAGATGGCACAGGGGCTCATCCAGGCTCTGGTCATCTCCTGACTGGACTACGGCAACTCCCTCCTTGCTGGCGCCTGTGTTGGCCATCAGACCTCTGGAGCTTGTTCAGAAAGCTGCAGCTCGTCTGGTGTTCAACTGCCCTAAGTTCTCCCACACAACTCCCCTTCTCATGTCTCCACACTGGCTCCCAGTAGCTGCTCACATCCAGTTTAAGACTCTGGTGCTAGCCTACAGGGCAGTGAAAGGAACAGCTCCTTCCTATCTCCAGGCCATGTTCAAGCCCTACACCCCCGCCCGACCACTTCACTCTGCTGCCTCGGGACGCCTGGTTGCCCCGTCGCTCAGAGGCCCCTTGCTGCCGATCGACCCGAAAAGGGGGAATGATTCAGTCTTCCAATCTGTGCAAGATGCAATGTCCAGATCCTACCACAATCACAGGGGCAAGTTAATGTAGAGGGCGATGATGATGAATCCAAATCCAGGGCGATGATGGGGGCAATCCAAAGGGGGTATCCAAGGGTTCCAAAAGGTGTAGCAAGGGGTTTTTTTCGGGGTACTAAAAAAACCAGTCTGCACAAAATTGTACAGATTCCTTATTAATTGAAATCTCTATCAAACAATTACAAACAAAATAAAAATACCCAAATCTACAGTCAATTCTCAGAATCAAATCATTTCCTACATATAACTAATATGCGGTTGAATGACAACAGCCTACTGCTGTCAGAACAGTTAAAAACAATGTCATCGCAGCCAGGCTGCATGACTGTCAGACGGCACTATCAACGTGAATTCACGTCTAGCTGGTTGCTATGGTTTCCATGGATGCCATATAGCCCGAGTTGGCTCGGTGGCTAGTGGCAACCGGAGCGCACAGTTTTTTTTTTAACAACAAGCATATTATTATATTAAAATGTCTAACATTCCTACATCAAATAAACCCTATGGATCGGGTGTCCTGACTTGTTTTAAAGCTCTGAATCATATGGGAAACTGCTAAGGATCATAGATATACGTTTTAGCTGGGTTAGCTTAGCTTAGCAACCAATCGAAAATTGTCAATCTTTAGATTTCAAGATTTTAAACTCTTAGCTCACTAGGATTCCAGCAGCATACAACACCCAAGAGACAAGAGTATTCCTTCTTCCTTCAACAGCACCGGCGCTGGTTATGAAACCGCTTATCCTGGAAGCTATAGCGCCCCCCAGCGCTGCCACTACGTAGTAGTACCTGGTCTCGTCTGCTGTTATGTCTCTGAGCGGCGCGAACTGTGCCTCAGCCTGCGCGAACCATGTAGCCGCGGAAGACTCCCAAAATTCCGGCAGTTAATTGCAACGGCGTTCGTACCCATAACGTGTGTGGTTTCAGAAAACTTATCCGAAAACCGACGTCGGGATCACCAGTGTAGAGCCGAAGGAACGGAGAAGACCGTAGGTTCACACTTTAGCCGTGTAGGCAACTTTCTTTAATCCACGGTAAATCAGAGAGACAACAAAACCACAGCTCGACTGAGCGGAGGCGGCAAGAATAACCAGAAAACTGGCTGGATAACCATAACTTAACCAAGCGTTAACCTGCCAGGGCAACCCTGACTTAACCCTTAGTTCCTGGGGTGAATTCTATCCCCAATACGTGTCCACCACATTCTCAGCATTTAACCCATCCTATTGTATAAGAGCAGTGGGTAGCTGCAGCGCCCGGGACCCAACTCCAGTTCTCCTTTCCATTACCTTGCTCAGGGGCACAGGCAGCAGTATTAACCCTAACACGCATGTCTTTTTTTCAGGGCTTTTCCCCCCTTTTTTCTCCCCGATTGTATCTGGCCAATACCCCACTCTTCCGAGCTGTCCCGGTCGCTGCTCCACCCCCTCTGGCGATCCGGGGAGGGCTGCAGACTACCACGTCTTCTCCGATACGTGTGGAGTCACCAGCCGCTTCTTTTCACCTGACAGTGAGGAGTTTCACCAGGGTGAAGTAATACTTGAGGTAGTATTGGTCGAGGATCAATGACCACACCGGGTTATAGAACTCAGGTTTAATCGTGGCTCAGTAGGCAGACGTAATAACCATACATGGTAGTGGTGTAACCATAATAACAGTCCGGGTAGTTCATAACACCTAGTGTAGTTCCAGTGGATATACATGGCATTATATCACTACATCCCCCCTGTTTAGTTTTCAAGTTTTACACTATCAAAATACTCTAGAACATTCGGTTATATAAACCAACATATCACACAATTTCAATGTGGTACAATCATTGGTCAACATTGTACAGTCATTACAGAGGTTGCCTTCTGTTTTGTTTTTTGTTTTTAGACAACACACTCAGAATTGTCCATCTCAAAAAACAATAAACATATTCAGAGCCCTCGTTTTGTGTGTGATTGACTCTACTCATAGTCCTTGTAGTGAGCTGGTTTGGAAACAGCTCTTCCATATCTTGTGCGTACTGTCTTGTGTGTTTCACAGGTTTGGCTGGAAGAAGTTCCAGCTGCATTAGTGTCCCGTTGAGGTTCTGTGAAGCGGGTTCTTGCGCTCCTCAGTGCATGGGGGTGGTGAATTTCCCGCAGGTGGCTCCTGCCACGTCTGAGTTTGTTCCCATTTGATGTTTGCACAATGTAGCTCCTTGGCTCATCGCACTTTTATACGACGGTGGCTGGATACCAAGTCCCTTTTTCCTTGTTTAGGACCGAGTGGAGGTAGATCTCTGCCGCTGCTGCGGTCATGATGTTCCTTCATGTTTGCTGTTCTCTGCTCCAGGTGGAGTCGGTTTTACTCCTTGACTGGGTCCCCTCGACTCGGCAGCAGGGTGGTGACTGGCCTTCCGAAGATCAGTTCTGCTGGTGATGGTAGTTTACTGTCGATGGGTGTTGCTCTGACCTGTAGTAAGGCCACTTGTATGTTACCTCCTTGTCTCATGGTTTTCTTCACAATGGATTTGATGTGTCGCACATGCCTCTCAATGAATCCATTGCTTTTTGGATAGTGGGGTGAGCTTGTCACGTGCCTGATTCCCCAGTCAGCCGTGAATTTCTGGAACGCGTGCCCTGTGTACTGGGGTCCATTATCTGTAAGTATCTCGTCAGGCCTTCCAAAAAGAGACATGTACATTTCCATTTTTTGTGCAACTGCCCGGCTGGACACAGGCATGGGCATTTCATCCACTAGAAGGAACTTAGAATATCTGTCCACAATCAGTAAATACTGATGTCCATCGATCTCGAATAGATCAGAAGCTAGGGATTGCCATGGTTTTGATGGTGTGTTGTGAGGGTTGAGAGGCTGCTTTGGATTTGCATCCTGATGTTCCACGCATACGCTACATGACCTGCAGACTCTTTCGATGTCTTCGTTCATTCTGATCCAGTAGACACTTTCTCTCTCCAGTCGCCGTGTCTTTTCGATGCCCTGGTGTCACATGCAGCTGTTCGAGTATAGAATCAGTCATGGAGTCTGGGATGAGCACCTGTCTGCCATTGAATATGACTCCTGCTTCAACTGCGAGCTCATCTCTGAATGACCAGTACTAACGTAGTTGTCTTGGTAGAGCTTTGATGTTGTCTGGCCATCCCTGGTGGATCAGCTCTTTCAGTGCATTGAGTCTCGGGTCACTGGTGGTTTCCGTGTGGAGTGCGTCCTGTTTCTCGGGAGAGAAGTTTATCATTGCAACAGTGAGCATCTCTGGATCCTCGACTTCTGCCTCTATTCCGTCAATGCGCTCGGCCAGCTCGATGTTGCTGTTGTTCTCAGGGTTGGGTAGTCGGCTGAGTGTGTCTGCCAGGATCATCTGGTTTCCTGGTCGATACGTGACCTCGTAGTTGTATCCTTGTGTTTTTATCAGCATTCGCTGAAGCCGTGGCGGGGCGGCATATGGTAACGAGGGGTTTGTGGTCTGTAACTACAATGAATGACTTCCCATACAGGTAGGTATGGTATCGCTGCATTCCATAGACTATGGCCAGCATTTCTCGCTCTATGTTGCTGTACCTGGATTGGCAGTCGTCCAGTGTCTTTGAGCCAAAAGCTATGGGTATTTTGTTCTGCACTAATGCCACGCCAAGTCCTTTCTGTGATGCATCGACCTCAAGTGTCAGAGGTGTGCTTGGATCATAGTACTTCAGGCAGTCATGTTCGTTGATAACTGATTTCAGGTCCTCGAAGCTCTTTTGGTGGTCAGTGTCCCATGTCCAAGGCACGTCACTTTTCAGCAGCACCCTCAGTGTGTGTGCTTTGTCTGCGAACTTTGGGATGTGGGGTGACAGGTAGGTCAGCATCCCCAAGAATCTGCTCAGTTCATCTTTGTTCTGGGGTGTCGGCATTTTCTGGATGTCCCTGATTTTGGCAGGGTCAGGTTTGATACCTTTGTCTGTGTACAGGTTGCCAAAGAATGAGATGCTTGTCTGTTTGATTGTGCGCTTGTCACTGTTGAACACAATACCTGTCTTGGCTGCTCTCTCCATCAGGTTGGTCAGGTTCCTGTCATGCTCCTCTTCGCTTGCTCTGTAGACTGCGATATCATCGGCTATGCTGACGACACCGTCGAGCCCCTCCAGGATTTGGTCCATCTTTGCCTGGAAGAGATCTTGAGAGACACTGAGACCAAATGGCAAACGTTTCCAGCAGTATCTACCAAATGGAGTTCGGAATGTGGTTAGCAGTTGTGACTCTTCCTCTAGGTGTATTGACCAATATCCAGCTTTTGCGTCAAGTTTGCTGAATATTTTTGCATTTGCAAGCTTCGGGTTCAGTTCCTCCACAGTAGGAATCTTGTGTGGGCATCTCCTAAGGCTGGCATTAAGCTTTTGGGGGTCTAAGCATATGCGAAGGGAACCGTCTTTCTTTGTGCTGTATGCCAGACTCGAGCACCAGTCTGTGTGCTGTTCTACTTTTCTTAACACATCTTGTTCGACTAGGTTATTCAGTTCATCTTTCAGTTTGTCTTTAATGTGAATGCTGCACTTACGTGGTGGGTCTATGAATGGTTCAGCTTCCTTTTTCAGGAAGAGCTTGGCCTTTCCACTGAAGTTGCCAATTTTGTCAAACTGGTCTGGGTATGCTCTCTTTAGGTCTGCACTGTTAGATATGGTCATTTTGGGTTTTGTCTGTCTTGTGTTGACTTTTTTCTCGTTTGCATTTCCTTTCTCGGTCACTGCATCTACATTGACAGTCACTAGGTTTAACAGTTCACATGTTGGCAGCCCAACTATGGCTGGCCCTGGTACGTCTACAACATAGAACTTTGCATTGATCCATTTGGATTCTTTGTACTGGCATGGAATGTCAATGGTGCCTAGGCAGGGGATGGCGTGACCACTGTATGCAGATAGCCTCCTGTTGGTTTTTTTCAGTCGTTTCTGGGTGCATGCATTTTCACCGTACATCTGCTTGAAGGTACGCAATGGGAGTGTGTTGCCTCACACACCTGTGTCTATCTTCAGACGTAGTGTGTATCCACGATCAGGTAGGTCAGGTGGTGTCACCTTCAGGACTGTGTACGCCTCCTCTCTGGCCGGCTTGCTGTCTATGCTATGCATGCACTTTTCACTGATAGTTATGGAGTGGAACTGTTTCTGGTAAGTACTTTCGTTCTCACTGTCTGTTTCACTGCTACTCTCTACAGCATGTATGCGAGTCCTGTTCTGTTGCTTTTTGTCTATATAGGTTTTGCGCTTGTGCTGTTTGTCTTGTGGTGTGTGGGACTTACTTCCCCCGCTCCTGCTCTGGCTGGAGTGTTCCTGGCGCTCTCGTTTGGCCTTCCTGCAGCACCGCTCCCAGTGACATTTTGCACCACACGCATTGCATTCATCATCATATGCAGGACATCGACGTGGTTTGTGGCTTCTCCCACAGTTACGACATATGCGGTCCCTGTCCACAGCGTGGATTCTCTCATTGTGTGACAGGCTAAGTTTGTCTAACTGTTCATTGCCTGCTGTCAGGGCTTCATATTTTCGTCCCTCGGCCAGAACCTCTGCTAAGGAATATCCTTTTGGTTTGCTGTATAGATCATTCCTCAGGGCATCATGGGGAGTGCTCGCAATAATAAGCTCAGTCATACGGTCGTTAAGCTCTTCGTCTGAAAACTGACATTTCTGTGCTAGTGTTCTGGCTCTGGTCACAAAATCATCAGTAGTCTCATCTGGTTTCTGTCTGTGTTGCATCAGTTGCAGTCTATGGATTTTGAAATTTACGTTCAACTTTAGCTGTTTTTCAAAGAAGTCCCATAGTTTGGCAGGCTTTTTCTTTTCATCATCGGTGAGACCACTGGCATTCAGTCTTTTTAATCCTTCATCTCCGATTCCACGACATATTTTCCTAGCTTGTTTAACTGCGCCATTTATTTCTTCATCTTCTAAATACAGAGTCATTTTCTGTTTATACAGTGAAATTGCCTCACCCAGGTCCGGGTCTGACCAATTCATCGTCTGTAGATGCGATGCCATGACGTATCCTGTTGCTAGCTAGCTAGTTAGCTTTGCGGCTAGCTCAGCTCCTGCGCACTCTTGCTTGAATGATAACAGAAATTATCCACGGACAATTTTATCAGTCTGTCTTCATTCTTCATAGAGAGTACTTTACCGCTGCCACCATGAAGTAATACTTGAGGTAGTATTGGTCGATAATCAATGACGACACCGGGTTATAGAACTCAGGTTTAATCGTGGCTCTGTAGGCAGACGTAATAACCATACATGGTAGTGGTGTAACCATAATAACAGTCCGGATAGTACATAACACCTAGTGTAGTTCCAGTGGATATACATGGCATTATATCACTACACAGGGGACCGTAGCGCGTGGGAGGATCACACTATTCCCCCCTGTTCCCCCTTCCCCCCCCCAAACATGCGCCCCGACCGACCAGAGGAGGCGCTAGTGCAACGACCAGGACATATACCTACATCCGGCTTCCCACCCACAGACACGGCCAATTGCGTCAGTAGGGATGCCCGATCAAGCCGGAGGCAACACGGGGATTCGAACCGCCGATCCCCGTGTTGGTAGGCAACGGAATAGACCGCCACGCCACCCGGATGCCCAACATATATGTATTTTTGATGGTGGGAGGAAACCGGAGCACCCGGAAGAAACCCATGCGGACACGGGGGGAACATGCAAACTCCACACTGAACGGACCTGGGAAAGCGTGGGGTTCGAACCCAGGACCTTCTTGCTATGAGGCACTAGTCAACAGTCATAAGCAGATTATAACTCATTATAAGCATGTTTATAATGCATCACAGACATGACCATCATAGAAAGTATTACAACTGATTGCAAATATAACACCATAATTAACATAAAATATTAAATTATAAAACATGAGTGCGTGGAAGAATTTTCCTACAGCAAAATCAATTCTCAAAGTTGCACTTGTCGACTCAAAAGTTCAGTTCGCTTTAATCTTGCAATTGCGGGCAAGGGAGACCAGCGGTGTAGAGTAGCTCTGATGGACTAACTACCCGGATGTAAAAGAGCAATTCTTTTATACAGTGAATAGCAATATACATGGGATGTGGTTTAAATTCACAGGGTTGTGTAAAGTTCATTAACAATAGCATGATAGACTTACTGACTCCAACAGCAAGGTGACAACAATGTAAATGAATTACCAGTGGGTGTGACCTGGGACATACACTGGTGTTCTTTGCATAAACAAGAGTAGGTAACATGCAGAATAGGCAATAGTAAAATAATTGGAGTTGGTCCCTGTGCGGTGTACCACAGCTGCCCACTGCTCCTATACAAGAAGATGGGTTACATGCAGAGAAAAAATTCGTTGTAACAATACAATTTATTGTAAGAATAGAATGACAAAATTAAGTGGCTTTCGAAAGGCTGATCATCTCAGGGTGGAGAGGAAGAATCCTCTAGGGAGTAATTATCAAGTGACTAAGGCTCAAATTAAGTAAGCACCTTTGTGGAAAGGTACTCAGAACCTGGTGCCTTCCTGTCTGAAGGCAAGCCCTTGATTATGACAAAGGTGAAAAAATATACTTCCACAACTGTCAGTCATTTGTACATTCTGATTCTGATATCAGTCAGCACCATATGGTGCACAGAACAAGGAAACAGGTACATAGAATTAGCCCATTCTTTTGAATAATATGTAGCTAATGAACCCATTAGTCTATGATTATAGTTTTAGCTCACTAAGAGACAAAGGCGAAAGTGCTAGATCAAGTTGGACAGGTTGAACCACAGCTAGGTGACACAGCAGCTCCCAACATATAGAATTCTCCAAGATCATAACCCAAAGGATAATAGGAGATCTAGTTAGACCCTCTGCCCCTGCAGTAAATACCATACATGTAGGGACGCACGATATTGGACATTTGTCGATATTTACTATGCTGATATTTTCAAACTCATTTCGGCTGGTCGCTGATGCCGATACTGATATAAACACATCTTCTTTTTTTTATTTCATTGAAGAGAACACCAAGTTTCTCCTGTACTAGGAAAAATAATAATACTATAATTTCACAGTATTTGATTTAATTCACACCAGGGTTGTGAAACATATGGCCCAAAATGGTAAAACATTAATTTCTTCATTTCATCCACACACCAACTAAATACATCTGGTGTAGTTGCTGGTCATGTCCGCTAGAGGCGCTCCTTCCACAGGTCTCTTGATGGACTGTCTGCGCGCGAGATTGTGCACTCCTCAACGTCCATCCATCCATTATCCAAACAGCTTATCCTGCTCTCGGGGTCGCGGGGAAGCCGGAGCCCACCCCAGCAGTCATTGGGCGGCAGGCAGGTAGACACCCTGGACAGGCCGCTGTACTTTCTCAAGTCCCCGAGGAAGGAATAAAGGCTCGCCCCGTCGCTTTCACGAGTAATGCCTTGAATCGTGCACAGGCCAAGTACCCTGCCCATCGTCTGGAGTTCCTCGTTCTCAAGTGGTCTGTATGTGAGAAATTCAATCACTGGCTGAAGGGACATTCCTTTACTGTCTGGATAAATAATAACCCACTAACATACATCTTAACAAAGACAAACCTGGATGCTGTAGAACAGCGGTGGGTGTCAAAGTTGGCACCATACAACTTTAGCATCCAGTATATCCCAGGCAGCAAGAATGTTGTCGCAGATGCCCTTAGCAGACAACCATTCGTGAAGACATGAGTCAGCGAGAGACTATTGGCAGAGCCATACGGAGCCTTGCTCGAGGAAGCGCAGCGGATCTGAGTTGACTCTATACAGAACGTCTTACGGTTAAGCACAAACTGTCACGAGGTGAATGTGAGTCTGAAGTGGGATATCACTCCATGAGCAATGATGAGGTAACAGCAGTCCTGGGTGGCCAAATCGAGTGGGAGAAGGGATGGAAAGGTAGAGCGATTTCCTGGTTGACTCATGATGTACAAAAACTCATCCCACCAGGCCAAAGTGTGTTACCTGTGTTCTCCTTCAAAGAGCTCCAGGACGAACAACAGGGAGATTATGTACTGGCAAGAGTCATCCACTACGCGACACGCGGCAAGAAGCCATCCAGGAGAGAACGAGTCAAAGAGCCTCTCAAAGCCCAGAAAACACTAAAGCAGTGGGACAAGCTGAAGATGTTGGATGGCGTCCTGTACCGAGTGCTCAAAGACTCACTGACTGGGAAGAAGCTAGTACATCATTGCTGCAGCACTGGTCAAGCAAGCTCTGCAAGGCGTCCATGACGAGGCCGGGCAGCAAGGACAGTCCAGAACTCTATATCCGGCGAAACAGAGTTTGTTCTGGACTGACATGGAACGGGATTTTCAGGAGTATGCTTGGTCTTGCAAGCGCTGTGTGGTGAGCAAGACACCAGAAGCCGAAGGTATAGCCCCTCTCGAATGTATAAGACAGCAAGACGTCTTGAGATGGTTTGTATTGACTTCTGGTAAGCTGAAGTCCCAAATGGAAAGAATGTGGATGTCCTGGTCATTGCTGTCCATTTCACAAAGATGGCTCACGCCTTCTCTTGTCATGATCAAACAGCAAAGGAAGTTGCTCGTCAACTCTGGGACCGATACTTTTGTGTCTATGGCTTCCCAGAGAGAACTCACTCCGCTCAAGGAGCTAACTTCGAGAGCCACCTGATCCAAGAGTTGTTGCTGATTGCTGGAGTGAAGAAATCGAGGACAACGGTGTATCACCCCATAGGCAATGGCGCTGTTGAACGCTTCAACCGGACACTGGGAAATGTCATCAGAGCACTACATCCGAGATCAAAGCAGAAATGGCCCCAGATGTTGCAGACATTGACTTTCATCTACAACTGCACTGCCCATGAGTCAACAGGATATGCTCCGTTCCACTTAATGTAGGGAAGAACCCCTAGACCAGCGTTTCTCAAACCTCTCCTGGAGGACCACTTGTCCTGCATGTTTTAGATCTCTCCCTGCTCCAAACACAGCTGATTTAAATGATCAGTTTTGTTATTAGGCAGCTTCGGGAGCTCATAACGAGTTGATAATTTGAATCAGCTGTGTTGGAGCAGGGAGAGATCTAAAACGTGCAGGACAAGTGGTCCTCCAGGAGAGGTTTGAGAAACGCTGCCCTAGACCCCCTGTCGACGTGATGTTCCACAACGCGGAATAAGACTGCGACATCGTCGAAAATGACAAATATGTCCTTAAGTTGAGGGAGCATCTAAGTGAAGTGCTATCATCTGCCCAGGTCAATGTGGCCACCAGCCAGCAGCGCCAGGCCGAGGTGTATAACAGGAGGACCAAAGGTCACGACATGTGGAGGGAGATCAAGTTCTGCTGCCCAACAAGGGTGAAAGGGGATGCAGGAAGTTTGCGGACAAATGGAAATCTACCCCATATGTGGTGGTAGCAAGAGACCAAGATATCATACCTACCCTACCAAGAACACCAGCAATGGGCATGAAAAGTTAGTGCATCGCAACCTCGTTTTGGGTGCAAACTTCCTGCCACTCGAGTTGGGCTACGAGAACATTGAATCGTCGTTCACTGAGTCAAGCTGTGATTGAACGCGAAGCGAAATGTCGGAAGTTCTGACAGGGGATGTTACAGAAGACCGAACAACCGATTTGGTCTTTGATAGTCCTGATCCCAGTTCACCCTCATTACATTACATTACATTACATTACATTACATTACATTACATTACATTACATTACAGTCATTTAGCCAACGCTTTTATCCAAAGCATCTTACAATAAGTGCATTTAACATAGGAAATCTGGAGAACTACTAGTCACCAGAGGTCATAAGTGCATCTTCTCTCTAAACAAGAACCTAAGAGCAAAATCAGTCCTAAAGTAAAAGCGCAAGAAAGAGATTTTTTTTTTGTAAACGAGTGAATACAATAAGTGCTAAGAACAAGTAACAGGGTAGTAGTTCTTGAAGAGGGGAGTTTTCAACCTGTGCTGAAAGATGAGCAGCGACTCCGCTGTCCTGAAATCAGTGGGGAGTTCATTCCACCACTGTGGAGCCAGGACAGAACAGAGCCGTGACCGGGTCGATCGGCAGCAGGGGCCACTGAGTGACGGGGCAACCAGGTGTCTCGAAGCAGTAGAGTTAAGTGGTTGGGCGGGGGTGTGGGGCTTGACTATGGCCTGGAGATAGGAAGGAGCTGTTCATTTCACTGCCCTATAGGCTAGCACCAGAGTCTTAAACTGGATGCGAGCAGCTACTGGGAGCCAGTGTAGGGACATGAGAATGGGAGTTGTGTCGGAGAACTTAGGGCGGTTGAACACCAGACGAGATGCAGCTTTCTGAACAAGCTCCAGAGGTCTGATGGCTGACACCGGGGCGCCAGCAAGGACGGAGTTGCCGTAGTCCAGGTGGGAGATGACCAGAGCCTGGATGAGCACCTGTGCGGTCTCGTTGGTGAGGAATGGGCGAATCCTCCTGATGTTATAGAGGAGAAAATCTGCAGGAGCGAGCAACCGATGCAATGTTTGCAGCAAATGACAGTTGGTCGACAAGGATCACACCCAGATTCCTCACGGTCCAAGTTGGCGTCACCATGGTGTTGTCAATGGTGATGGCCAGGTCTCGGTGTGGGCAACCTTCTCCCGGAAGGAACATCAGCTCTGTCTTGTCCAGATTGAGCTTCAGGTGGTGTGTCGCCATCCACTCCGAGATGTCAGTCAAGCACGCAGCAATGCGTGTCTCTACTTGTGTGTCAGAGGGAGGAAAGGACAAGATCAACTGGGTGTCATCGGCATAACAATGGTAAGAGAAGTCACGCGAGAGAATAACAGAACCCAGGGATGTCGTCTACAGGGAGAAGAGGAGAGGAGCCAGAACCAAACCCTGTGGAAAACCTGTAGTCAGTCTGCGAGGCTCCGACACAGATCCCCTCCATGTCACCTGGTAGGAGCGACCCGTCAGGTAGGATGCAAACATTGAGAGTACAGAGCATGTGACACCCAGCCCCTCGAGGGTAGAGAGGGGGATCTGGTGGATCGCTGTGTCGAATGCAGCTGACAGGTCGAGGAGTATCAGGACAGAGGAGAGAGAGAGTTTGCTCTCGCAAAGTGCAGCGATTCTGTCACTGCAAGGAGGGCCGTCTCTGTTGAGTGACCCACCTTGAACCCAAACTGGTTGGGGTCCAGGAGGTTGTTCTGGTGGAGGTACAAAGAAAGTTGATTAAAGACAGCACGTTCAAGAGTTTTGGATAGAAAAGGTAGAAGGGAAACCGGTCTGTAGTTTTTGACGTCAGAGGGGTTAAGTGATGGTTTCTTGAGAAGGGAGGGGACTCTAGCAGTCTTGAAGGCAGATGGAAAGCATCCTGCCTGGAGGGAGGTGTTGATGAGGTGGGTTAGAAAGGGAAGGAGTTCAGGTGCTATAGACTGAAGAAGAGGGGAGGGGGCCGAGTCAAGCGAGCATGTGGTGGGGCAACTGGATGTGATGAGGTTGAGGACCTCGTCGGGTGAGAGGGGAGAGAGGTAGGATAGGGTGGAACGTGGAGAGGTGAGGGAGGGTGCAGAGGGTGGGCTAGTGCAAGGAACGCTAACTGGGTGGTGAGAAAAGTAGGATCTGATGTCGTTTACCTTCTTGTCAAAGAAGTTAGTGAAGTCATCAGGGAGAAGGGAGGAAATAGGAGGAGGTGGTGGGGGATCAAAAAGTGTAGAAAATGTTTCTTAGGATTAGAGGCTGAGGATAGAATTTTAGAGCGATAGAAGGGTCCATCATCAGCATCGGGGCACCGTCAGAGTACCCCGATGCTGATGAAGGACTCGAAGACGTCAAGCTGGATGATAGTGTGAGCCATAGGTAAATGAGTGCGGCAAGTGTGGCTGGTGGGATATTCAACGGAAATGGTACCCTTAGTACAGTGTCAAGTACAGTCTCAATAAGTACAAGGGTAGGCAGGCTAGTGAAACCTGTTGATAGGCTGATTCAGAACATGACACAAAAGAGAAGGATTTCAGTCCCTGGTCTTGCTTGTGAACAAAATACCCCTATAAATTAGTAAGTGCCTTCGGATGGTTAGTGAACATAATGCTTGGGCTAAGCAACATTACAATAGCAGTGATAGTTACTACACTATCCCTGTTTGGAAAAGGTATACGTGGTGTTACCTTGTTGCAATAGTGTATGAGGTGGTGTATAAGGCACCACTTTTTGCAAGTGTATCCTCGTGGGTCACTCTCTTTGTAAAGTGAATAACTCATTAGTTACAAAAGGTGCATGTATGGGAGTACTCTGCGTAGTCTTGAGGCATTTTGGTGAAGTTCAGGGGGGAGTATGCAGCCAAGCCAAACGTTTTATTGTTGTGAACTTCACCAAAATTAGTTCCTACCCGTAAATAGGTTCCACCATTGCAGTTTTAAATTCATACATTTTGTTCCCCAAGGGCGCTGTTCTGGTGTGACACCTCTGAGCCTATAACTTCAGTATGCTCGGAGCTGTATGGAGAGATGCCAAGGACAAGCTATGTGACTGATGCCAGTGTTTTTTTTTTGTGGTTTTTTTTCTTGTGAAGAGAAAATAAACCCCACAGATCTCCAACTCCGTTGTATGTGTCTCACTCAACTATATAACTGCTCTATTGTGGTAAGAATACAAATGGGGACGGCTGTACCATTCGTAGGCTTATTCATTTTCTTTTGCAAGGCTTTCCTTCTTCTTTGAGTACTTCCGGCAAGACCCAGTATTACCGTACAACAGCATGTTATAACATGAAGCTCCACCTAGCGGTATAATCAGGAATTGTACAGAACATCACATATCCCTCTTAATAAGGAAACACTTCTATCGTGAAATTTTAACTGTAGCCTTGCAATTGTAATACTACAACATTAACTTGTTACATTTCAAAATGTGCAATGAGTTAACAGTCACTATGCAAGTAAGAACAATGAGTTAACAGTTACTAATGCAATGTATTAAATGAAGTTACATTTGTTTTTTCTAACTCAGTGACTAACAAAAAAATCATCCTGACTCTTAAGTCAGGGGTGTCCAACTCCAGGCCTCGAGGGCTGCAGTGTCTGCAGGTATTTGTTGCAACCATGTACTACACCACCTGATTTAGCTAATTCCTTTCCCTCCTTGGTCCAAGAGGTGAGCTAATTAGTTAAATCAGGTGGTGTAGTGCATGGTTGGGAAAAATACCCTCAGCCATCAGGGTATATCTGAGTAAGGACCCCACCTAGACCATAGTCTGATGCATCCTTAGTAACAACAGTGGGCAGCTTCGGATTAAAGAGGACAAGAGCAGGACTATCGACTATGAGACCTTTAACAGCCTCAAAACTCCTCTGAGCCTCAGGTCTCCAGCTAAAAGTAGCTGACCCACAGAGTAAGGCTCTCAGGAGCTCAACCACAGCAGCATACCCTGGGATGATTTTCTGGTACCATGGTGTAAGCCCTAGAAATGACCGCAGAATGATCAGGTCTGTAGGAGGAGGTGCTTTGGACACTGCAGTAACATGTGACACATCAGGTTGTATTGCTTTTGCCGACACAGTATGCCCCAAGAATGTGAGCTCTGCCTTTCTAAAGTGGCACTTTGCAGGATTCAGCTTGAGTCCTGCCTCATCAATGCAACGGAGCACAGCCGTCAGGTTTTTGTCATGCTCCTCAGCTGTCGTGCCTGAGACTATGATTTCATCAAGGTAACACTGGACCCCCGACTGACCTTTGAGGACCATCGACATCATGCGTTGGAAACAGCTAGGTCCAGACGCCAGCCCATAAGGCACTCTTTCGTTGTGGAACAGTCCATCATGTGTGATGAATGTAGTTAAGCTATGGCTGTCCTCGTGCAATGTGACCTGGTGGTAAGCATTCTGAAGGTCTAATGTAGAAAACAGTGTTGCACACCTCAACTCCGTATACATTTCCTCCATGTGGGGTAGTGGAAAGCCATCAACTACCACTGTGTAGTGGTTATGGGGCTACATAATTCCCCTTATTGAGCTAGTAGGAACGTTAGTTTACAGCTGTTGTTTCCTCGGTTCGGGTTTACAGTGACACACTTCCGCTGCGCGGGTTTTTTTTGTTGTCGTTGTAATGGTGGAAGGAAGAAATGGTGCACGTTGTGTACCCGAAAGAGAAAGTTGTCACGACTCCTGCTTGAGCTCCTCTACAACTGCCTTGTTAGGCTCTCTCAAATCTACACAAAGTCGAATACCTCCAGCTTTCTTTTTGGTAACAACTATGGGTGAGCTCTATTCTGAAGACTCCACTGGCTCTATTATGTCCTGCTCTACCAGTTTCTTTATCTCCTCGGGGACTGCTTAACGTACAGAGAATGGTAACCTACGCAGTTTCTGCTGTACTGGCTTAAAGTCTTAGCGTACGTTAACGCGGTGGGTGAACTGTTTAGCACACCCGGGTGTTTTTTTTTTTTTTACATGTTCAACAGTAGCATCCGTCTGGCTGAAGCAGAAGTGACATGACCATCTAGTAGTTGCATGTGTAACGCAGAGAATAAGTCTCTCCCTAACACGGCTGAACCTTGTTTCACAATGTAAAGCTCTGTGTCAGTGTAACGGTCACCAAATGCTACGTTTGCTTTTAAGCATCCATCTGGAGGAATTGTATTTCCCCCGTAGCTAACAAGTCTAAGCTTTGGTTCAGTAAAAGAACCACCAGGGAAGAGTCGTGAGTAAGTCGTTCTGGGTAGGATCGCTACAGCTGAGCCCGTGTCTAGCATGAATTCAACATCCTGCCCCTCCCCCCCTTTTGTGCAAACTTGGACTGTACACATTATCTTGTTAGCATCACCTGTAGCATCAACCTACACAGTATTGTCTACCTTGCCCACAGTATCATCAACTTTCAGCACAGTAACTTCAGAAACATTTATTTCCCTCACATGCTTAGAACCCCTACATACTTTTGCGAAATATCCCTTTTTTTCACTTTTTGCATGGCGCATCTCTTGCAGGGCACCCCTGGAAGTTCGCAGTGTGCTGAGGAGAGCCACAGCTGTAGCATGTCTGTCCTTTCGTTGACCGGGAAGGCACGGGCTGCGGGTGTGTAGCGTTACCCCGGCCCCGCTTGACCTTGTGCTGGCGCGGTCTCGTAGGCTGAACCGCTCGAACAGCGCTCTCTGCTGGTCCCCGGAATATGACGTTAGCCTCGGTCACCGCGGTTTCAATCTGTTCGTCATGGCTCTGGTCAGGGTCAGTGGAACGTCCAGTAGTAGCTGCTCGCTGATGCGTGACGAGTTCGTTTTCTCGACCACCTGGTCCCGAATCATATCTTCCTCCATAGACCTGAACTCGCACGTTGCTGCAAGCTCCCTCAGACTGGCAACGTACTGGTCTGTACTCTCACCCGTGCTCTGGCCACGTTGACGAAAACGATAGCGCTCGGTTACCACATTCACTTTCGGTGTGAAAATTTTCTGAATAGCCGCTAAAACTGTCTCGTATTTATCACCTTCAACCGTCATTGTATAGAAAAGTCTTTAACCTTCTGCACCCAAGCAAAGGATGAGCAGAGCGCGCTTTCTTGCATCTGGCAGCTCCTCGTCAGGCATTGCTAACAGGTAGTTTTCAAATGTACGGATCCATGTCTTGAAGGGAACAGCAGGATCTCCGAACAAGGTATACCAGCCAAAACCGGTCCAGTGACCGCTAGTGCAGCTCAACACGATACTGAACAGACTAAACCTACGGCATTGACTCTGAATTACAGGCCCACCGTGCAGCTATTTCCGAGCTGACGGCCCAAGTGTCCGCTTTGACTCAGCACATGGCTCAGATGGTGAAACCTGCTGAGAATGTGAGTCCTGGAGGCCCGACCCAAATGATGACTCGTTCCCAGCCACCAGTCACTGAATCCAAGGGTAGTTGCAACGACTGTGTCCAAAATGGCAACGTGAACTGTCCTCTTTGCTTCATCTGCGGCCAGGCAGGACATCGGGCCATCGGCTGCCTGCAAAGGAAGACGTCGGGAAACGGGGGGGGGGGGTCGTTGGAAAAGGGCAGCCGACGACCTTCAGCAGCGAGAGGCCCTCACCAGTAAAGGTCAAAACCACCGCACCAAACCCACCAGGTCAACAAACCTCACCAAAACGTGTAGCTCAGCTAGTAGGAGAGCGATGTATGGTCTCCTGTTATGTCAATGACATCCCTCTCCAAATGCTACTGGACACCGAAGCTCAGGTGACCATCGTGGGAAGAACATGGATTGAGAAAGAGTTACCCCATGTCAGAATCCAGCCATTCACATCCCTGCCTTTTCATCTCGAAGTATCAGCCGCAAATGGTACAGAAGATCCCTTGGATGGCTGGGCAGAAATTGACCTTCAGCTAGGTAGCATGAAGCATGGGTATGTGACAATCCGAGTGCCAGTAGTGATCAGTCAGAATTGTAACAATCCCCTACTAGGTAGCAATGTGATCGCAGAGATTATCAGAGAGAACACAGAGCAGGGCAATAGAGTAGATGTTATAGCTATTCTTAAGGAAGCTTTGAGTGGTACTGAGAGTACAGTAGAGGCCATCATCTCCATTCTCCAGATAACAACCCATGAGAAAGCCCCACTCCAGTGAGGTGTGAGAGTTGGGAATAAGGGTGTTGTTATTCCTGCAGGACAAATCAGAGAAGTGAGATGCAGAGTGAGGGGGTGGCCAGGTGGGGGGACAATGTTGTTTCAGCCGAGTTTAGACAGTAACTGCCCCGAGGGTTTAGAGCTGTTTCCCTCTCTCGTAGATGTGCCTAGTGGATCATCAAAATGCACCAAAGTCCCGATCCAGAACTCCACTAGACATGATATTTATTTAGCACAGAGAACAGCATTAGGGACCCTCGAGGAATTAATTGACGTAAAACCTGTCAGGTGTCCCACTTTGAGTCCTGAGCCCACCGCCCAAACCTGCTCTGCCCAAGTGAACTCAGATGAAGTTAACAACACAAGGAAAAGGGATGACACACACTCAAACACACAGACTACAGAGGAAAAATGGCACCCACCAGTTGACTTGTCACACCTTGGAGAAAATTAACAGCAGATAGTCCGTGACATGCTCTTCCATGAGTCAAATGTGTTTGCCAAGAATGATGCAGATATAGGTTGCATTCCAAACCTGCAACTGAAAATCCATCTGAAAGATGAAACGCCAGTTCAAAAGTCCTACAATGGCATCCCAAAGCCACTGTACAAGGAAGTTAAGGACTACGTGCAGAACCTGCTTGATCATGGATGGATCAGGACGTCAACTTCACCGTACTCGTCTCCTGTGGTCTGCGTGAGAAAAAAAGACAAGAGCTTACGTCTGTGCGTGGACTTCCGTGGGCTCAACAGCAAAACCGTTCCTGATCGTCACCCACTCCCAAGGATTCAAGACCTACCGGATAACCTCGGAGGCTACTCATGGTTTTCCATACTCGACCAAGGCAGTGCCTAACATCAGGGCTTCGTTGAGGAGGGTTCCAGACACCTGACAGCCTTTAGCACGCCTTGGGGGCTGTATGAGTGGCTCCGCCTTCCTTTTGGCCTTACCAATGCTCCGGCAGCATTTCAGCGATGTATGGAAGGAGTACTGGATGGTCTGAGGGACGAGTGCCGTTCTCCATACCTGGATGATGTACTCTGTTTCTCCAAAACATTTCAGGAGCATGTGCAGGATCTAAGAAGAGTACTGTGCCGGCTACGAGAGCATGGTGTTAAGTTACGCGCAAAGAAATGTGAATTGTTCAAGCGCCAAGTGAGATATGTTGGGCGTCTGGTGTCGAGTGAAGGTGTTCAGGTAGACCCAAAAGACCTAGAAGCAGTGCTTCAGCTGAAGGAGAGAGAGCCGAAGAACATCGGAGAAGTCCGTGCTCTGCTGGGATTCCTGGGATACTATCGACCCTTCGTCCAGGATTTCTCCAGAATAGCACGCCCTCTGTTCAAACTTCAAGAGAACCCTACAGCGTCCAGTGAGTGAACTGTCCAATCTAGGTCCGCCCAGGCTACACTGAAGAGCTTACGTCTGTGCGTGGACTTCCGTGGGCTCAACAGCAAAACCGTTCCTGATCGTCACCCACTCCCAAGGATTCAAGACCTACCGGATAACCTCGGAGGCTACTCATGGTTTTCCATACTCGACCAAGGCAGTGCCTAACATCAGGGCTTCGTTGAGGAGGGTTCCAGACACCTGACAGCCTTTAGCACGCCTTGGGGGCTGTATGAGTGGCTCCGCCTTCCTTTTGGCCTTACCAATGCTCCGGCAGCATTTCAGCGATGTATGGAAGGAGTACTGGATGGTCTGAGGGACGAGTGCCGTTCTCCATACCTGGATGATGTACTCTGTTTCTCCAAAACATTTCAGGAGCATGTGCAGGATCTAAGAAGAGTACTGTGCCGGCTACGAGAGCATGGTGTTAAGTTACGCGCAAAGAAATTTGAATTGTTCAAGCGCCAAGTGAGATATGTTGGGCGTCTGGTGTCGAGTGAAGGTGTTCAGGTAGACCCAAAAGACCTAGAAGCAGTGCTTCAGCTGAAGGAGAGAGAGCCGAAGAACATCGGAGAAGTCCGTGCTCTGCTGGGATTCCTGGGATACTATCGACCCTTCGTCCAGGATTTCTCCAGAATAGCACGCCCTCTGTTCAAACTTCAAGAGAACCCTACAGCGTCCAGTGAGTGAACTGTCCAATCTAGGTCCGCCCAGGCTACACTGAAGGGCACCAAGGGTGGCCAGTTGCCATCTAAGACACCCGTCCAATGGACCCCTGAGAACAGTGCCGTGATGTCTCGCCTGGTTGACATGTTGACCAATCCTCCCATCCTGGCTTACCCAGATTTCAATTTACCGTTCGTCTTACACACCGACGCATCCAATGAAGGCCTGGGAGCTGTGCTGTATCAGGAACATGGAAACAAGCTCCGGGTTATTGCATATGGATCAAGGTCACTCTCGCCTGCTGAAAAGAACTATCACCTCCATTCTAGCAAGCTTGAGTTCCTCGCCTTAAAGTGGGCAATCTGTGATAAATTTAGGGATTACTTGTACTACGCCCCCACATTTACTGTCTATACAGATAATAATCCCCTTACTTATGTCTTAACCACAGCTAAGTTGAATGCAGTCGGGCACCGCTGGGTGGGTGAGTTAGCTGACTTCCATTTCACGCTCAAGTACAGGCAAGGCAGGGTGAACATCGATGCAGATACTCTGTCCCGGTATCCATTAAAACTCCAAGACCACATAAGGGAGTACACAGAGATCATGCCCCCTGATATCATCTCTGCCATCTGGCAGGGGGAACATGCCAAAAGAGAGGAAGATGTGCCATGGGTGGCAGCGTTGCAACTGCGTTCTAGTTATGATTCCCTGCCGACGAGCACGCCCATGTGCACTCCAGAGGATATCAGAGCAGCCCAGAAAAACGACGCTGCCATCTGGGAAGTGATATCCTTGAAAAGGAGGGGATGGAATCCGAATGAGCAAGACAAAAGACAAATGGGACCAGAAACAAGAAGACTAGTACATGAATGGAACAAACTCAAACTGGACAAAGGGGTTCTGTACAGACAGACAGGACAACATAAACAACTGGTCCTTCCCAATACACTCAAGTCAACAGTCCGGAAACATCTGCACAACGACATGGGGCATATCGGGGCTGACAAGGTCACCCACCTGGCAAGGCAGCGGTTTTATTGGCCATTCATGCAGCGAGAGATTGACGATGACGTCATCCGCCGGTGTTCCTGTATCAAGCAGAAGCGGCCCACCATTCCAGAGAAAGCACCAATGGGCTCCATTACAACGAACGGTCCATTCGAGCTCATCTGTGTGGACTACCTCCACCTTGAACCAAGTCGAGGAGGCTACGAGTACATTTTAGTCCTCGTAGACCACTTCACGCGGTTCGCACAAGCCTATCCGACAAAGGACAAGTCGGGAAAGACGGCGGCGGAGAAGATTTTCTATGAATTCATCCCACGTTTTGGTTTCCCTCAAAAGCTGCACCATGATCAACGCAGGGAGTTTGAGAACAAGCTCTTCTATCGACTCCAACAGCTGGCGGGGATCGCCCAATCTCGAACCACTCCCTACCACCCGCAGGGGAACCCTGTTGAGCGCCTGAACAGGACACTTCTCCAGATGCTCCGCACTCTACAGGAGGAAAAGAAAACTCAGTGGAAAGATCATTTGCCAAACATCGTCCATGCCTACAATTGCACCCGGCATGAAGCAACAGGTTACTCACCCTTCTATCTCCTGTTTGGAAGAGCTCCAAGGTTGCCTATTGATCTGCTCTTCGACCATGAACCGGAAAAGGAGATACAGACGCGAGAGAAGTACGCAGAGACATGGGCTTCTAGGATGCAGGAAGCATACAAGATCGCCTCGGAAAACAGCAAAAAGAGCTCAATGAAAGGAAAACATCACTACGATCGAGGTGTCAAAGGAGTTGTGCTTTAACCTGGGGATCATGTGCTTGTCAGAAACCTGTCAGAGAGAGGTGGCCCAGGCAAACTTCGTGCATATTGGGAGGATAAGGTTCACCGTGTGGTTGAAAGGCTTGAAGACGGACCTGTGTACCGAGTACAAACAGGGAACGGGACCCCCCGTACGCTTCACCGTAATCTCCTCCTACCAGTGAATGACTTGCCACATATACATGAACAGGACTGTCATGGAAAGTCAACGAGAAAACAGAGACCAAGACAGCTACAAGCAAGCTACAGTGAGGCAGCAGACTCTAGTGAATCTGAGGATGAGGAAGAATTATCATATAACCTCCGGCACATGCCTGTGTAGCGAAGGGAGACCATGACAAGTCCACCCCGTCAGGCTGAGTCTCACAGGGAGCTCAGAGCTGTAGCACCAGCGTATCGGCCATGGCGTCAAGAGGCTGAAGTTGATGAGAGGTCGCTAGATGAACCTCCAGAGCCATTACGAGTACCAACACCTGTGGTTGACATGCCTCCATCGATGGATGTTTAGGAGCAACCGGAGGACAATGATACCGGCGACCAAGGAACAGATGAGGAGCCTGGGAGGATCATGGAGTCTGTTTCAGAGTCAGCGGGTGACGAGGAGCCAAGTCTGAGAAGGTCTGCCCGAGAAGTGAGACCCAAAGATATCCTCGTGTACAACCAGCTAGGGCAGCCCACTTACCAACCGTGGAGACTTGGAGCAAATGTCATACTGTGCTGTTTGCCATACTCCATTCCAACCTACCCAGTTATCCCTGAAATCTGTTACTATCCTACGCAAGCAGTGGGGACATGCTAGATACGTGAGGGGCACTGACTAAAGACGTTAGTTTTGTTCTAGATGTCAGGAGACATCTCTAAAAGCAGGGGAGAGTGTAAGGGATTGAAAATAGCCTCAATGAAAAGTTTATCTTAAAAAATATACCCCCCCTATTTTTTAGATTTAGATCTAACTTAGATACGTGACTGCAATGCAGTAAGGGTGTTTCTCCACCAAACCAGTAGAGGGCGCTGTAGCGCTTCTGTGGATCCCCGGAGTCAAGCTACTCTCAGCTTCCTAACCAGCTCAGAATAAACTGGTTCGAGCTGGAGTGAACATGGACTCATGCGTATCTCTTCTATGATCCACAGTTTATCTACCCAGCTCACTTCACCGGTCCACAGTACCCACGGTCTGTGGATCCTTGCTACCGCCCAGATTCCCCTAGGTCTAGGCCGGTAACATGTGCATATGCAAAGTCTGCTCAGAAATCTGCTACAGCCTCCTCCTCACGTACCTGCTACCGGTGTGGTTCAGAGAAACACCTTGCTAACTCACAGGAATGTCCAGCTGTAAACGCAACATGCAGAGGTTGCAATAAAAAAGGACACTTTGCCCGTGTGTGTAAGCAGTCTCAGCAGACTCATTCAACGAAGGAGGTTGAAATGCCTGAATATACACTACTGCTTGTGGAAGGAACAGACACCCCTGATAAGATACAGTGTTCAGTGGACATTCAAACAGTGAAAGTGGTGAAGACAGTGAAACTAACGGTGGATACGGGTGCTTCAGTGTCTGTTTTACCTCGACGCATCTACGAGGAGCACTTCAAATAAGCTCCTCTACAACAATCCTCAGTCCGTCTAGTGACACACTCACGGACCCCTATCAACGAGCTGGGCTGCATGGAAGCGACCATTCACATGGATGGCATAAAAGGGCCAGCCAGCTTCTATGTAGTGGACTCAGGGCCTGCACTTATGGGGAGAGACCTCATATCCGCTCTCTGCCTGCGCATCGAAGGTAACGCGGTATATCCGCCATCCGCACACCTCCCTCTCTGCCCGCCACTCCAGTGTCAGTGGGATGTCTCACCACCCAGCCAGCCTCACCTGCAACCGTAGGCTGTGCAAAAGGTTTCATGCATAAAGTGACAGTGTCACCGGACGCTGTGCCAGTGCGTCAGAAACTGAGACGCCTTCCTTTCTCCGTGCGAGCTGATGTGTCAGCGGAGCTGAATCATCTCCTCTCAGCTGGTGTGATAGAGCGGATCGATGCTTCGCCGTGGATCTCACCTATCGTGGTCACACAGAAGAAAACAGGAGGGATTCGAATCTGTGTGGACCTTCGATAACCCAACAAAGGGATTGTAGTGGATAGCTACCCCCTTCCTCACATGGAGGAACTACTCTCTACACTGACAGGTGCTACTGTGTTCTCAACTATTGATTTGGAGAGTGCATATCACCAAGTGCCGCTGCATCCTGAAAGTCGAGATTTAACAGCTTTCATCACACATGATGGGCTGTTTCGGTTCTGCAGAGTTCCCTATGGCCTGGTTTCAGGCCGTAGGGAATGGAGACAGTGTTGAAGGGTGTGCCTAATGTTCATAACTACCTGGATGACGTCATCTGCTACTGACGCACAGCACATGAGCATGACACAGCTCTGGAAACTGTCCTACAACGGCTGGAAGGAGCAGGCCTGTGGCTGAACGAAAAGAAATGCCACTTCCGCCAAGCCAGCCTGAAGTTCCTGGGACACCTGGTGACAGCAAAAGAGCACAGAGCACTTGCAGGCCATTACTCAGGCCCCGGCTCCCAAAGATGCGGGCAGCCTCCGCTCCTTCCTAGGTATGCTCTAGTGGTATGCAAAGTTTATACCCAACTACGCTACAGAGGTAGAGCCTCTCCGTGCTTGTCTGTGACAAGAGGGCACATTCGAGTGGAATGAAGAGGCTGAGAAATGCTTCCTGACTGTGAAACAGCCGCTGGTGTACAGCCCGGCGCTTGCTCTATTCAATCCGGACTTCCCAACCATAATTTCGACTGACGCCTCCGACTACGGACTGGGAGCTGTGTTCACCCAGATGCATCCAGACCACACAGTGGCGTTTTCCACGCACAGTGGCGTTTGCGTCACGCCTCCGACTACAGACTGGGAGCTGTGTTCACCCAGATGCATCCAGACCGCACAGTGGCGTTTGCCACGCACAGTGGCGTTTGCGTCACGTTCACTGACTTCAACAGAGAGGAAATACTCCACTGTAGAGAAAGAGGCTCTTGCGTGCGTCTGGGCAGTGGAGATATGGACATAACTCTGGGGCAGGAAGTTCACACTGCGCACAGATCATCAGGCCCTCACGACACTCCTCTCTACAAAAGGTGCTGATCGAGCAGGGATGCGCATTGCACGATGGTCTGTGCGTCTCCTCTGGTTCACCTATGTCGTGTATCAGGCTGGATCATTAAACCATACTGCCGACTGCCTCTCACGTTTACTTCTACCTGCTGCCTCCCCACTGGTCGAGGACACAGAACCTGAGTTAGTGGCCTTGCTGTCGACGACCCCTGTCTCAGTATCTGCGGGGAAGTTTGAAGATGCTTCCTTCTCCTGCCCTGAACTTGCATCTCTGCATGAGCAAATCAACCAGCAGTGGCACCGTCTGTTAAAACGGTGAATCCAGTGCTGCGACCATACTACAAGATCAGGCAGGAACTGTGTGTGAAGGACAACTTAATGTTTCGAGGGTCACGCTTGGTTGTGCCTGTCTCCTTGCGCTGCACACTCATTGCCCTGGCTCACGACGGCCACCAGGGTATTGTGCGAACGAAGCAACGCTTGTGTGAGCTGTACTGGTTTCCTGGTATTGATGCACTGGTACGCTCAGAGATATCTACATGCTCACTGTGTCAAAGTTCAGACAAGTCAGCAAAAGTGACCGAGGCACCACTGCAACCGGTACCTCTGCCTGAGGGCCCCTGGAGTAAGCTGGGCGTGGACATTGTTGGACCGTTTGAAACTGCAACATGGGACTGTAAGTGCGCAATCACTTTGACCGACTACTACTCAAAGTGGCCCCGAAGTTGCTTTCGCTTCATCTGTCACCACTGAAACATTGGTGGGATTCCTCAGCAGTGTGTTCAGCCGCTATGGCAACCCAGAGTCCCTGGTCACTGATAATGGACCGCAATTTACATCTGCTGCGTTCTCCACATTCCTCCAGGACAGAGGGATCACTCATATTCGCTCCTCTGTATACCATCCAGCTACTAACGGTGCAATCGAGATATTTAACCAAGTACTCAAAGGTTGTATCCAAGCTGCAATCATTCAGCATCAAACCTGGAAAGCTGCAACCATGGATTTCCTCCAAGCCTATCGAGCTACACCGCACTCCACGACCGACGCATCTCCGTTTGAACTCCTGTATGGTCGCAAGATGAGAACTAAGCTCAGCGTTCTCTCTCCTCCGGGTGTGACAGCGTAGGATACTGAGGTGCGTGGCCGGGTGTCGCTTCGCCAATCTCACATGAAAGAGTACTGTGACAGAAGACGGGGTGCTCACACTCCTTCATTCAGAGAAGGGGACAGAGTGCGTGTGCGGAAACCTGTGCACGTGATGAAAGGGCATCAGAGGTTCTCTGCACCCATCCTGATAAAAAGGAAAGTGGGTCCTAGCACTTACATCCTGGATGATGGTAAAGCATGGCATGCTTCCCATTTGACCGCGGTACCCCTGGGACTGCCTGACTCCTCAGAGCAACCAAAGACTGGTGCTGAAACATCTGTGGAGCCTGGACTGTCCCAAGGGACGGATAACCATCCTGTCAGAGAGCACAAGCTACCAGCCTGGCTTGAGGACTATGAGACTTCATAGAAAGAAAGAAAAAACATGTTATTACTGTGAATTGTAATGAGAAAAAAACATGTTTTTACTGTGAATGAAAAATAGTGATTATCTGGTAAAATTTGTAGTGAAAAAATACTGAGATTATTTGGTTAAATGTGAGCACTATTAGATAATTGTGATTGCCATCTGGAAACCCCTGGTTATTGTGAAAAAACGAATAAGCATTTTTGTTGTTAAAGCTTATACATTGTGATAGCGTAAAGAAATACAAGTAGATGTTATTGTTATTGATAGTGTTATGCAAAAACGAGCAATTATTTTAAGTAAAGTGGGGATGTGTTCAGTAGTTACCCTATATTACATTGAGTTCTATACTGCCAACCGCTAGAGTGCGCTGTATTCTTAGGTCACTAGTAACGGTAGGTTAGGTTGACTCTTTGAATGTTGTTGTTAGTTGCTGCTGAGAACCTGTCGGAGCATGTTGTAAGCTAACGGTCTGTGTAATGAATGAAAGGTCACGTGTTTAACTTGACCCACTCACGGATGTACGTGCAGTGCGTGTGACGTATACAGGAAGTGAGAAGCGCATGTTATGAAGGTTGGATGTCGGATGAACGCTAGTAAAAGCTACACAGTTAAGAACCTACGAAGTCGGCTCGTTCTTGAATTGTTCTTATGTCAGTAAGACAAGGCGTCTACGGACATTACATGGTGTCAGAATAGTCTGTGTATCGGAACACGAGCGGTCATGCCGAAGTTTAATCCGCCGAGTGAATTCAAGTTTGACTGCCCCGTTGAATGGCCGGAGTGGAGACAACGGTTTTCGCGCTTCAGGCTCGCGACAAAGCTGGATAAAGACGACGGGGAGATTCAAGTGAGTTCGCTGATTTATGCAATGGGAAGCGAGGCTGAAAAGATATTCAGCTCGTTTGACTTCGCGGCGGAGGGTGATAAAGTGGACTATGATATCGTACTGAAAAAGTTCGACGGCTACTTTATTCCCCGCCGTAACATCATACATGCGAGGGCGTGCTTCTATCAACGTAGCCAGCAGCCAGGAGAGACAGCGGAGATGTACATCCGGACATTGTATGAGTTGTCTGAACACTGCGAGTTTGGGGACAAGAGGGATGAACATATCAGAGATCGTCTGGTAGTGGGCATAAAAGATAAGGTGCTCTCCCGTCAGTTCCAGCTCACAGCGGACCTTACTCTGGTGAAAGTCATTGAACAAGTGCGCCAGGCGGAGGCAATAACAAAGCAGCTCAGCCTCCAAGCTAACCAACCAGAGGCCCAGCTGGCTAACGTCAATGTTGTCCGATGGCGGGACGAACGCCAAAACAAAAAGGGCGGACAGCGTCATGGTGGCGGCAGTCCGGCAACCAACAAAGTAGATGAATGCGGGAGGTGCGGCAAGACGCAGCACACCGATGAGCGGAAGTGTCCTGCAACGAACAGTAAGTGCAACAAGTGTCATAAAAAGGGACATTGGGAGCGTGCATGTCACTCTAAAGCGGTGAGAGAAGTCACTGAAGAGGTTAAACAGCTGTACTTTCTGGGAGAAGTTGGCAAAGAGAGCAGTCAGGAAGATTGGACTGTTAGTTTAACAATAAGTGATGTACCAATAACCTTTAAAATTGACACGGGGGCTGACGCTACTGTTATCAACCAAGGGACATTTAAAAAGCTGAAGCCAAACATAAAACTGGGACCTCCTGACACATGCTTCATAAGCCCAGGTGGAAACATCAGCTGCATAGGACAGTTTCAAGCCACAACCAACTACAAGGAGAAACAATACTCCTTTCCAGTGTATGTGATCAAGGGGAGAGGCAGCTGTCTGCTGAGTCGTCCAGAGGCAGTGGAGATGGGTCTAGTGAAGCGGATGAATGAGGTCAGTGGAGTTTTCGGTTCAAGTGGACTGCTGAAAACAGACCCAGTGAAAATAGCTCTGGTGGAGGGTGCCCAGCCATACGCGGTGCATACAGCCAGACGGATACCGCTGCCACTTGTACCACTGGTTAAGAAAGAACTGCAGCACATGGAAAATGAGGGCATTATTGAAAAAGTGACTCAGCCCACAGAATGGTGCGCCGCTATGGTGCCGGTGCTGAAACCGAACAAGAAAGAGGTTCGCTGCTGCGCTGACCTCAGGAGGCTGAATCGAGCGGTGAAACGTGAGAAATACGTGCTGCCCACTATGGAGGAAATAATGCCAAGGCTCGCAGGGTCAAAGTTCTTCACAACGTTGGATGCAGCAAGTGGGTTTTACCAGATCCCCTTGCATGAAGACAGCAGGGGGCTCACCACTTTCATCACCCCATTTGGGAGGTATGCTTTCTGCCGCCTTCCATTTGGTATAACGAGTGCTCCAGAGATTTTCCAGAGAAAGATGGCGGAAACTCTGACCGGGCTAGAGGGCACAGAGGTGTACATGGATGACATCCTTATACATGGAGAGACTGAGGAAATCCATGACCGGCGCCTAGCAGAGGCGCTGGGGGTAATTGAAACAGCAGGTCTCAAACTGAACCAAGCGAAATGCAAGTTCAAACAGAAACAAGTCCGCTTCCTTGGTCATATCATCAACGAGGCAGGCATCAGACCTGACCCGGACAAAGTGGCCGGAATAGAGAACTTTCCTCAGCCCCAGAACGTGACGGAACTCAAGAGGTTCCTCGGGATGGTGAACTATTTGGCAAAATACGTCCCAGAGCTGTCCACTGTAGGTCAGCCGCTTTATGGACTGCTTAAAGCAACGACAGAGTGGCTGTGGGGACCTGCACAGAACACAGCATTCCAAGACCTTAAAGCAGCACTCGCCACCGCCCCGGTACTCACCTTTTATGACGTCACTAAGGCTACGGTGGTGTCAGCAGATGCCAGCAGCTACGGGCTGGGAGGCGTTCTGCTCCAGCAGCACGGGGAACACTGGAAGCCCGTGGCCTACTGCTCCCGACGGCTGAGTGACGCAGAGACAAGGTACGCACAGATCGAGAAAGAGTGCTTAGCCAGCGTCTGGGCATGTGAAAGGTTCGAGAAGTACTTGTTTGGGCTTGACAATTTCAGACTTGTCACCGATCATAAACCACTAGTGCCTCTCATGAACAGCAAAGACTTGGATAATGTGCCCATTAGGTGCCAGAGACTGTTAATGAGGCTGATGCGTTTCAATGCAGTGGCTGAATACGCACCAGGCAAAACTTTAGCTGTGGCTGATGCACTCTCCAGAGGCCCAGAGCAGTGCTACGGAGATGGTGCTTCTCATGATGATGTTGCAGCGCACATTGATGCCATCGTGTGCCAGGTGCCTGCCACACCTCAAAGGATGCAGGAGATAAAACAGAGCACGGATGGGGATCTGCAGCTCCAGACAGCGTTGGGCTTCATCAGACACGGCTGGCCTGAGTATGTCGATAAAGTGCCGGAGACAGTCAGAGACTTTTATCAGGTGAGAGGGGAGTTATCTGAGGTAGATGGTTTAGTCATCAGAGGCAGTCGTATCGTCATTCCCACAGAGATGAGGGAGGTGATCTTAGACAGAATACACGACGGGCACCAGGGGATAGTTAAGTGCAGAGAGAGAGCTAGCCAGTCAGTGTGGTGGGCCAAAATGACAGAGCACATTACAACAAAGATACAGCAATGTCAATTCTGCAGAGAACACAAGAACACACAGAGAAAAGAGCCTTTAATGTCAAGTGAGCTCCCATCCAGACCATGGCAGAAAGTTGGCATAGACCTGTGTGAGTACAAAAAGCAAAACTACTTGATAGTGTCTGACTATTATTCCAGGTTTTTGGAGATCCTAAATCTACCAACAACTACTAGCAGTCAGGTTGTAGCTAGGCTGAAGGCTACATTTGCACGTTTTGGTATCCCTGAAATTGTAGTTAGCGATAATGGGCCACAGCTAGTTTCAGAAGAGATGAAGAGGTTCAGTGAGGATTATGATTTCATCCATGTGACTTCAAGCCCACACTACCCCCAGAGTAATGGACAGGCAGAGAGGGCTGTTCAGATAGCCAAAAGCATATTAAGGCAGGAAGACCCTCTCCTCGCCCTGTTGACATACAGAGCTACACCCTCTTCTTCCACTGGAGCCAGTCCAGCGGAATTGCTCATGGGTAGGAGACTCAGAACCACCTTACCCACATTGCAGCATAACCTGAAACCGGCCTGGCCTAAAGAGGAACTGATCAAAACCGCTGACGCCGCAGCCAAATCGAGGCAGGCTTTCTACTACAACCGCAGGAACGGCGTGCGGACACTGCGCCCACTGAACTCGGGTGACGCAGTACTCACCAAACTTGATGGACAGAAAACATGGACAATGCCAGCAGTAGTTCACAGTCAGAGCTCCACTCCCAGATCCTACATAGTGGAGACAGCTCAAGGTGAACATTACAGAAGGAACAGGCGCCACCTGTTGGCCACACCTAAAACACTCACCTTTGTCAGCAGGGATCCTGACCATGTCACTCCAGGGGAGAGTGGAAACACGGATGAGTCCCGAGCAGCAGAAATGCCAACTTCCACACCATATGTTACTCGCTCTGGCAGGGTGAGCAAGCCTTCAATCCGGCTGGATTTGTGAGGCGTATGGACTTGTGTACTGTGGGGGATTTTTTATTTTTTTTGTGAAAAGGGGGGTGATATACAGGTTAGAAAATCATCTTAGAGGGGGAGATGTAATGAATGAAAGGTCACGTGTTTAACTTGACCCACTCACGGATCTACGTGCAGTGCGTGTGACGTATACAGGAAGTGAGAAGCGCATGTTATGAAGGTTGGATGTCGGATGAACGCTAGTAAAAGCTACACAGTTAAGAACCTACGAAGTCGGCTCGTTCTTGAATTGTTCTTATGTCAGTAAGACAAGGCGTCTACGGACATTACAGTCTGCCTTGCAGTTCTTCTAGTAAAGTTATTAAGCAGTACGCAGTGTGGTGATTCTACCAAAGAATAGAACACAAAACAGACTCATTGCAGCACTAATGCAGTGATAAGACTTGAGCTCTCACAAATTGACTTGCTCGTCGTTTTTCCCCAAACATCTGCATTTTGTTATGCTCGCGCACCAGAACCCGACCCGTGTGGCGAAACCCAAGACAGACAGACACAGGATGACTTCAAAATCCAAAAAAGGTGGTTTTATTGTGGGAGGGGAATGTATGGTGCGAAAAACGTTCTGTTAGTGAGATGTGTGAATAAACTATGTGTGGTGTCCCGTGGTTTGCGTGTATAACTATGTGTGAGTGTTCTTAGCCTATGTGTGGTGCGGTATGTAAATGACCAGGAGGTGTTGAAATAATGTGCGTGCACCTGGCAAGAAAGTCCAGTCCGTGATCCAAGAGGGGTTGTCCGAGGAAGTCCGGGTCCGAGATCTGGGAAGTCGAGTCCGAAAGGAGGGGTCCAGGTAGAGGGACAAGGGGGGAGATCGCAGGAGAGGTCCGGGGAAAAACGTGAAGGTCGCTGGGGACGAGGGAGACGCGGGGAGCCGTGGAAGTCGCGGAGGGAGAGTCTTGGGAGGAAACAGAGACACGAAGATAAGACACTGGGGAATAAACAGAATGCAAGGAACGCTGGAGGGCTTGTCAGAGCTTTACCGCAGGGTTCTCTACGTCGAAGCACGGCGTGGTGTTCTGGGAGACTTCTTGTAGAGGGCTGCCTGATTGCCGCAGGTGCGCCTGATGGATGATGGCAAACACCTGGTGCAGTGCAGCGCTCGTCTCCTCAGAGCGCGAGCCGAGCGCTCGGATGTTTCCGGCACGTCCGAGCTGGGGGAGTGGCTTGAACGTGCCGGGGAGGCAGCTCGGAGCGGTGTAACCACAACACTTTTTTTTTTCTTTTTTTTTTTGCACAGATTGAACTTTGTTGCTATTGTTCTAGCAAAGCTATTTTTAAATTTTATTTCGTTTTTCTGTTTTTGAAAAAGCACACAGGCTGATGGAGCAATCTAGTGACAAATGTCACAAAAAAAGGTTTGATAAAGAGGTTGAAGTGGAACTTGCGTTCGTTATTTGCACAACAGAAATTACCGAAAAAGTGAAAGGAACGTTCATGATCATGATGTTATTTAAATAAAGTTAAACTTGGCCCATTTTGTCACCATTTTGTTGGGGCGGGGGGCATGAAAATTTTTCTTCCTCCAAAGGGGGGCATGACAGAAAAAGTTTGAGAACCACTGCATTACAGTCACCCAGCCAAGATGATAACGCTCGGGTCACTGAAAAGAAATGCCAATTCATAAGCGGCAATGGGCACACAGAAAGTATATAAGAAGTATGTTAATGTGAATGAGCTGCCCTTTTAGTTTACAACCTTTCTCATGTTATGCCTCTTGTGTAGCCAGGGGGTAAATTCCATGTACCCTGCGTAAATATTTTCAGTATAAATAAGAGAATATGTGTCTTATTAGTAGTTTACACTCAGGAAAGAGGTATTTGCAGTTACTATTATGTTAAAATATAATTAATATGTATGTAGCCAGGTGGTAAATCTGTTAAATATGTTAAATGATTTCCACTTAAATTTAGTATAGTTTAACTGTTAATATATGTAATTGTTACACTGTCAAGCCATGTAAAATGTCATTTGATGTATTTAAATTGTGAAGCAGATTGTGTGTATTTTTATAGTTTTGGTTGTCATTGCATGTTTTGACCAGTAAGTGGCAGTGTTGCGGACTTTTATTGTAACTCCGTGCAAGTTATCCAAGTGCATCTTGGGTATTCTTTCTTTTTTTTCTTGTGTGGAGCACCTGAAGATCTGCTCCGTAGTAAGTAAGGGTAAATATCTTGTGAAATATACCTGTAACATTATTCCAAACAATATTGTATGTCGGTAATTTGACAAGATGGTTTGATTTAGACGCTACTGGAGTTGATGTTCGGTGATTTTGGGCGCGAGCCGTCGACCACTGTTCGCCATTGCAGGCATGACAAGGTAATGTTGGCGTGAATAAAGCCACACCATGCCATTGTATTTGGGATGTAAAGGTTTTATATGCATTTTAATTCTGTTTAAAGGTAACTGACAGAGTGAGAAGTTGCGCGATCTTCAGGAAGTTCCACATGTCTTTGTTAAACCCTGTTTAACATACATAGTCCACTGCCGTATTTTGCACCGTATGTTGTATGTTGTATTTATTTTCCTTTTAAAATCTTTTCTGTTAAACTTGCCACATCTGTGAACATTTATGAGCTGTTTGCTCGAAAGACACAGGAATTTATGCACTCAGTAAAATGATTTGCATTCGAAGGTTCAAACAATAAAATTAAAGCTACTAGAACCCCGGAAGTAATTGTGTCCTGTATGGTATCTAATTCCACGGGCTACATGTACAAACCATTTTAAAAAGTAAGATTGTACCTAAGGGGACAACAAAGATCATAAAAAGGGTTATCTCTTAGCTGTTACAATCTGGTGCCACTAGAGGGGGAGATTGGCGAATTTCTTCTTCTTGTGCTGAGAGGATTCTGGTCCTTTTTCCGGTTGAGTAAACTGAGACATGCAGGCGAAATGCATTGAGTCCATCTAATTAAATCCATGGGTAAATATGCCTTAATGATGCATCTCTCGATCTACTATTGTAGTGTGGAGGTTAACAGTTGTATTGTGGCGGACACTAGGGGCTATGCCTCTCACCCAGCAGGGCTGTGAGCTGGGGGCGTGGTTTACGTTCCCGTGCTTTCTGGTGCAAGGTTGTTCCCGTTTCAGTTTGGTTTTGGAGCTGAAGAATAAAGTTCAAACTCGCCTTCGTCTCCTGTGTTTTTCCTCATCCTGCCACATTGGTGACCCCGACGTGATATGAACATGATTGGAGCAGAAGAAGAGTGTAACTCCACTTCGGCCACGCCGCCCCAACTCTCACAGCCGGCCGTTCTCGCCGCGGCTGTGAAGCTCCCAGAGTTCTGGCAGAGCGACCCGGCTCCGTGGTTCCAGCATGTCGAGGCGCTGTTCCATCTACGTGGAATCTCCGCGGATGACTCCAGATACTACTTGGTCGTCGCTGCGGTGGACCAGCAGTCCACATGCCGGGCCATGCAGCTGTTGCGCCCCCCCCCCTATCTGCCTATCTGCCGCAGAGAGGGCAGATAGGATCCTTTCCCTATCCGGTTTGGGCGACGGGACGGCTGTGTATGTCATGGACAATATGCTGTCGCTGCTAGGCTCAGACGAAGGTGGGTTCCTTTTCCCGCATGTTTTCTTGCGCCAGCTCCCGTCTCCTGTGCGCGCGGCTTTGGCTAACTCCCCGTGTCTGGCCGCTGGTGACTGCCGAGGTTTGGCTGAGGAGGCCGATCGGGTCCTGCTGGCTACCAGACGGTTCTCTGTGCAGAGTGTGGCATCGGAGCCTCTGCAGCCGGCGTCGGAGGACGCGGACCCGGCAGTGGTGGCTGGAGTGACTGCCCGGAGACGGCGCGGGAGCGGCCTCTGTTTCTTCCACCAGCGGTTCGGCGGCAAGGCGAGGCGCTGCGTCCCTCCGTGCACGTTTGAGGCGGCGGGAAACTCCAGGGCAACGCTCAGTAGCAGCTGTGGGCGCTGGCGGACGTAGTGAGCTGCTCTTCATTAAAGACTCAATGTCAGGAAGACGGTTTCTGGTGGACTCCGGCTCGCAAAAGAGCCTACTCCCTCCAGCTAGCACAGACATGTCAGCCGAAGGCGGCGGCCCACAGCTGAGTGCAGCTAACGGTTCGTCCATTACGACGTTTGGCACAAGGTTGGTGACTGTTTCTTTCCACGGGCGCCATTTTGAGTGGGACTTTGTAGTCGCCGCCATTACTGTTCCTATTATCGGCGCGGATTTTCTGTGTGCTAATGGTCTGCTGGTTGATGTTGCAAACCGCCGTTTAATTGATGCTGTGTCTTTCGCCACTTTTCCGTGCGAGACAGGGGGAGCCGGGCCGTTAACACACGCTAACTTTTTAGCATTAGGGGATGTTTTTCAGCGTTTGCTGGCGGATTTTCCATCGGTGACTACGCCTGCCTTTTCCACCGCGGTTACTAAACACGGGGTACAACGTTTCATTCCCACTGTGGGACCGCCAGTTTTTTCGCGCCTCGAAACGATAACATTGGCTACAGCTAAGGAGGAGTTCGCCATCATGGATCGTCTGGGTATAGTGAGGCGTTCCAACAGCCCGTGGGCTTCGCCGCTTCACATGGTGCCAAAGGCCGATGGGGCGTAGCGGCCTTGCGGCGACTTTCGCCTCCTGCTGGAAGGTCGCTCCTTCACGGCTTATGTGGATCATAAACGCTGACTTTCGCCATGTCCAAGGTGACTGAGCCGTGGTCTGCTCATCAGCAGCGCTACCTGGTGGCCATCTACGAGTTCACAACGGACATTCACAGCATGTGGCCGGGAAGTCCAGCCCTGTTGCTGATTGTCTGTCGCGTGTGCTTTTGTGTCCTGTACACCTCGGTGTGGATTTCTCCGCTATGGTTGCCGACCAGCCCAGCGACCCGGACGTCCTTGCCCTTAAGGTCAACGCGTACAGGCCTCAAGCTAGAGGACGCTGTGGTGCAGGAAGGCAGTCCTGCCCTCCTCTGCGATGTCTCCACCGGCCGTCCCCGCCCCGTTGTTCCAGTGGCCTGGCGCCGTCGAGTGAAGTTGGTCGGTTCCAAGTTCGTCTGGCCTGGCCTCTGCAAGGACGTCAAGGGGTGGGCGGCTGCGTGTGTGGCGTGCCAGCGCGCTAAGGTCCACCAGCACACTAAGTCGCCCCTCAAACCATTTCCGATCCCGGCCAGACGTTTCTACCACGTGCATGTGGACCCTCTACCTTCTTCACGTGGTTTTACGCACCTGCTCACAATGGTAGATTGGACCACCAGGTGGCCAGAGGCTGTCCCTCTGTCCTCCACAACATCCTCGGACGTTGCACGCACGTTTCTTTCCTCCTGGGTCGCCCGTTTCGGCACTCCGTCAGATATCACCTCAGACAGGGGCCCCCAATTCGTGTCAGAGCTCTGGTCGGCACTTGCGCGATCCTTGGGTGTGCAGGTACACCGCACTACCGCGTATCACCCTCAGGCTAACGGGTTGTGTGAACGTTTTCACCGGTCGCTCAAGGCAGCGCTGCGCGCTGCGCTCTCGTATGGTAACTGGGTGGATCGTTTACCTTGGGTTATGCTCGGGTTGCGTTCGGCTCCTAAGGAGGACCCCGACGCTTCGCCCGCTGAGCTGGTGCTCGGTCAGCCGCTCCGCGTCCCTGGGGAATTTTTGCCTGGGAGTTCCGCTCCTCGACCCCGTCCGGCCGTTTATCCTTTTTTGTCCGACAGCACTCGGGTTCCAGGCCCCGTTCACCACTGTTTCCCGCGGTCGTTCGTGCCTGCGGAGCTCATGTCGGCTCGTTTTGTTTTTGTACGGCATGATGCTCACCGCTCGCCCCTCCAACCCCCATACCATAGCCCATTTCGGGTTCTTGAGTTGGGTCCTAAGGGTTTTGTGCTGGATATGGGTGGGCGTAGGGAGCGTGTCACGCCTGATAGGCTTAAACCGGCGCAGGGGGTGGCAGGCGAAGTTGTGTTTCCGGCCCAGGTTCCCCGTCGGGGTCGTCCTCCTTCCAGGACCCCGGCAGTGTCTTCACGGGTTCAGCATTCTGCTTCTCAGTCGGCATTGGACTGTGTTTCACCTACTGTTTCGGCTGAGGGACGGCGCAGCTGTTATGGCAGGCTGCTTAAGCCTCCAGTGAGAAACTGATTTTCTTACCATGAGTCCCTTCTGGGTGTTCGGGGGGGGGGCTGTGTGGCGGATACTAGGGGCTATGCCTCTCACCCAGAAGGACTGTGAGCTGGGGGCGTGGTTTACGTTCCCGGGCTTTCTGGTGCAAGGTTGTTCCAGTTTCAGTTTGGTTTTGGAGCTGAGGAATAAAGTTCAAACTTGCCTTTGTCTCCTGTGTTTTTCCTCATCATGGCACAGTATCCTATATAGTAGTTTGACTGATGTTTTGTTTTAAGGTGCAAATAGGGCGATGAATGTCGTGGGGTGTACAGACTGTTTGAGGAAGTCCAAACGTGATTAGCAAAGTAACCGAGCCTACAGTATAGCCTCCTTAGCTAATTACGTATTTGGTTAAGTTGAACAAATGTTTCTATATAGATATTAGGATTTTTGAACAAAGCCAGAAGCTCAACTTGGAGGTCCCTGTGAAGGGAAATGGAATGCGAGTGTGCTTTAAGTATTACTGTTGAGTTGAATTCTCACATTTGTCATTGGTGCTAGTGGGGTTAGAGGGCATGTATGTTTATTTTGTACATTTTCGTTTTTTCTTTTAGTGATAAGCCCACTGCCGTATTTTGATTTGTTTTTGAGTTTTTTTGTATTTGTTTGAAATCACTCTGCCTAAACCATGAAATATTTTTGCCTAAACCATTCAATTTAGAGTGATAACGCAAAAAAAAAATAAAAAACCCAAAAATTAGTGAATGTGTCCTGTGTGGTACCCATTTCCACGGGTTGCACATGAAAAGTAATTTATTAAAGTCAAATTGTTTTGGCCATATCAAGACCATTCGCATCTATGTTACGCATCAATATGTGGTGATACACAATTGAGGGTAGATTCAGCAGGGGCTGCAGCTCCTTTAAGGCAGACGTTCAGAGTGGTGACGTAGGCACTGCTTAGAGTTTCCGGGGTGGAACCATGTTTGCAGCAGCCTAGTGGTTAGCTGGTTGCCAGGAGAGATTGTGTTGTATCGGTGTAGTTTTGTGTGGCAAGTAAACGGAATTGACTCGACTCGATCGCTCCGTCTCCTCATCCTGCACTCCCACAAATAACTGAATGCACTTATTTGTTTGTTTTTTAGGCCTGCATTACCGTAACATCATGTGTAAATTGGTGTTACTCATGCATACACCATATCTACATAATGTTCATTAAATTATATGAGCAGATCGGAAATGAACAGGCATCAGACTTAAATTGGTGTGTGTGTAGTAATGTTGTCATTTGAGCTTGCTTATTTTAAGATAATAAACAAATAGCATCATTGCGTGTGCATAGTTAACGCTTCGCCATATCTGAAGTAATACTTGGGGTAGTATTGGTCGAGGATCAATGACCACACCGGGTTATAGAACTCAGGTTAATCGTGGCTCAGTAGGCAGACGTAATAACCATACATGGTAGTGGTGTAACCATAATAACAGTCCGGGTAGTACATAACACCTAGTGTAGTTCCAGTGGATATACATGGCGTTATATCACTACATCCCCCCTGTTTAGTTTTCATTTTTTTCATTACACAGAGGTTGCCTTCTCTTTTTTTTTTTTTTAGACAACACACAGAATTGTCCATCTCAAAAAAACAATAAAGATATTCAGAGCCCTCCTTTTGTGTGTGATTGTCTCTACTCATAGTCCTTGTAGTGAGCTGGTTTGGAAACAGCTCTTCCATATCTTGTGCGTATTCTCTTGTGTGTTTCACAGGTTTGGCTGGAAGAAGTTCCAGCTGCATGAGTGTCCCGTTGAGGTTCTGTGAAGCGGGTTCTTGCGCTCCTCAGTGCATGGGGGTGGTGAATTTCCCGCAGGTGGCTCCTGCCACGTCTGAGTTTGTTCCCATTTGATGTTTGCACAATGTAGATCCTTGGCTCGTCGCACTTTTGTACGACGGTGGCTGGATACCAAGTTCCTTTTTCCTTGTTTAGGAAAGATACTTGCTGTCCGGGACCGAGTGGAGGTAGTTCTCTGCCGCTGCTGCAGTCATGATGTTCCTTCATGTTTGCTGTTCTCTGCTCCAGGTGGAGTCGGTTTTCCTCCTTGCCTGGGTCCCCTCGACTCGGCAGCAGGGTGGTGACTGGCCTTCCGAAGATCAGTTCTGCTGGTGATGGTAGTTTACTGTCGATGGGTGTTGCTCTGACCTGTAGTAAGGCCACTTGTATGTTACCTCCTTGTCTCATGGTTTTCTTCACAATGGATTTGATGTGTCGCACATGCCTCTCAATGAATCCATTGCTTTTTGGATAGTGGGGTGAGCTTGTCACGTGCCTGATTCCCCAGTCAGCCGTGAATTTCTGGAACGCGTGCCTTGTGTACTGGGGTCCATTATCTGTAAGTATGTCGTCAGGCCTTCCAAAATGAGACATGTACATTTCCATTTTTTGTGCAACTGCCCGGCTGGACACAGGCATGGGCATTTCATCCACTAGAGGGAACTTAGAATATCTGTCCACAATCAGTAAATACTGATGTCCATCGATCTCAAATAGATCAGAAGCTAGGGATTGCCATGGCTTTGACGGTGTGTTGTGAGGGTTGAGAGGTTGCTTTGGATTTGCATGCTGATGTTCCACGCATACGCTACATGACCTGCAGACTCTTTCGATGTCATCGTTCATTCTGATCCAGTAGACACTTTCTCTCGCCAGTCGCCGTGTCTTTTCGATGCCCTGGTGTCCTACATGCAGCTGTTCGAGTATAGAATCAGTCATGGAGTCTTGGATGAGCACCTGTCTGCCTTTGAATATGACTCCTGCTTCAACTGCGAGCTCATCTCTGAATGACCAGTACTCACGTAGTTGTCTTGGTAGAGCTTTGATGTTGTCTGGCCATCCCTGGTGGATCAGCTCTTTCAGTGCATTGAGTCTCGGGTCACTGGTGGTTTCCGTGTGGAGTGCGTCCTGTTTCTCGGGAGAGAAGTTTATCATTGCAACAGTGAGCATCTCTGGATCCTCGACTTCTGCCTCTATTCCGTCAATGCGCTCGGCCAGCTCGATGTTGCTGTTGTTCTCAGGGTTGGGTAGTCGGCTGAGTGTGTCTGCCAGGATCATCTGGTTTCCTGGTCGATACGTGACCTCGTAGTTGTATCCTTGTGTTTTTATCAGCATTCGCTGAAGCCGTGGCGGGGCGGCATGCAGTGGCTTTGTGCATATGGTAAGAGGGGTTTGTGGTCTGTAACTACAATGAATGACTTCCCATACAGGTAGGTATGGTATCGCTGCATTCCATAGACTATGGCCAGCATTTCTCGCTCTATGTTGCTGTACCTGGATTGGCAGTCGTCCAGTGTCTTTGAGCCAAAAGCTATGGGTCTTTTGTTCTGCACTAATGCCACGCCCAGTCCTTTCTGTGATGCATCGACCTCAAGTGTCAGAGGTGTGCTTGGATCATAGTACTTCAGGCAGTCATGTTCATTGATAATTGATTTCAGGTCCTCGAAGCTCTTTTGGTGGTCAGTGTCCCATGTCCAAGGCACGTCACTTTTCAGCAGCACCCTCAGTGTGTGTGCTTTGTCTGCGAACTTTGGGATGTAGGGTGACAGGTAGGTCAGCATCCCCAAGAATCTGCTCAGTTCATCTTTGTTCTGGGGTGTCGGCATTTTCTGGATGTCCCTGATTTTGGCAGGGTCAGGTTTGATACCTTTGTCTGTGTACAGGTTGCCAAAGAATGAGATGCTTGTCTGTTTGATTGTGCGCTTGTCACTGTTGAACACAATACCTGTCTTGGCTGCTCTCTCCATCAGGTTGGTCAGGTTCCTGTCATGCTCCTCTTCGCTTGCTCCGTAGACTGCGATATCATCGGCTATGCTGACGACACCGTCGAGCCCCTCCAGGATTTGGTCCATCTTTGCCTGGAAGAGATCTTGAGAGACACTGAGACCAAATGGCAAACGTTTCCAGCAGTATCTACCAAATGGAGTTCGGAATGTGGTTAGCAGTTGTGACTCTTCCTCTAGGTGTATTGACCAATATCCAGCTTTTGCGTCAAGTTTGCTGAATATTTTTGCATTTGCAAGCTTCGGGTTCAGTTCCTCCACAGTAGGAATCTTGTGTGGGCATCTCCTAAGGCTGGCATTAAGCTTTTGGGGGTCTAAGCATATGCGAAGGGAACCGTCTTTCTTTGTGCTGTATGCCAGACTCGAGCACCAGTCTGTGTGCTGTTCTACTTTTCTTAACACATCTTGTTCGACTAGGTTATTCAGTTCATCTTTCAGTTTGTCTTTGATGTGAATGCTGCA
The DNA here is from genome assembly GCF_029633865.1 of Lampris incognitus. Taxonomy (NCBI): domain Eukaryota; kingdom Metazoa; phylum Chordata; class Actinopteri; order Lampriformes; family Lampridae; genus Lampris; species Lampris incognitus. Next base: position 73,841,450 of record NC_079214.1, read on the forward strand.
CTTACGTGGTGGGTCTATGAATGGTTCAGCTTCCTTTTTCAGGAAGAGCTTGGCCTTTCCACTGAAGTTGCCAATTTTGTCAAACTGGTCTGGGTATGCTCTCTTTAGGTCTGCACTGTTAGATATGGTCATTTTGGGTTTTGTCTGTCTTGTGTTGACTTTTTTCTCGTTTGCATTTCCTTTCTCGGTCACTGCATCTATATTGACAGTCACTAGGTTTAACAGTTCACATGTTGGCAGCCCAACTATGGCTGGCCCTGGTACGTCTACAACATAGAACTTTGCATTGATCCATTTGGATTCTTTGTACTGGCATGGAATGTCAATGGTGCCTAGGCAGGGGATGGCGTGACCACTGTATGCAGATAGCCTCCTGTTGGTTTTTTTCAGTCGTTTCTGGGTGCATGCATTTTCACCGTACATCTGCTTGAAGGTACGCAATGGGAGTGTGTTGCCTGACGCACCTGTGTCTATCTTCAGACGTAGTGTGTATCCACGATCAGGTAGGTCAGGTGGTGTCACCTTCAGGACTGTGTACGCCTCCTCTCTGGCCGGCTTGCTGTCTATGCTATGCATGCACTTTTCACTGATAGTTATGGAGTGGAACTGTTTCTGGTAAGTACTTTCGTTCTCAGTGTCTGTTTCACTGCTACTCTCTACAGCATGTATGCAAGTCCTGCTCTGTTGCTTTTTGTCTATATAGGTTTTGCGCTTGTGCTGTTTGTCTTGTGGTGTGTGGGACTTACTTCCCCCGCTCCTGCTCTGGCTGGAGTGTTCCTGGCACTCTCGTTTGGCCTTCCTGCAGCACCGCTCCCAGTGACCTTTTGCACCACACGCATTGCGTTCATCATCATATGCAGGACATCGACGTGGTTTGTGGCTTCTCCCACAGTTACGACATATGCGGTCCCTGTCCACAGCGTGGATTCTCTCATTGTGTGACAGGCTAAGTTTGTTTAACTGTTCATTGCCTGCTGTCAGGGCTTCATATTTTCGTCCCTCGGCCAGAACCTCTGCTAAGGAATATCCTTTTGGTTTGCTGTATAGATCATTCCTCAGGGCATCATGGGGAGTGCTCACAATAATAAGCTCAATCAAACGCTCGTTAAGCTCTTCGTCTGAAAACTGACATTTCTGTGCTAGTGTTCTGGCTCTGGTCACAAAATCATCAATATTCTCATCTGGTTTCTGTCTGTGTTGCATCAGTTGCAGTCTATGGATTCTGAAATTTACGTTCAACTTCAGCTGTTTTTCAAAGAAGTCCCATAGTTTGGCAGGCTTTTTCTTTTCATCATCGGTGAGACCACTGGCGTTCAGTCTTTTTAATCCTTCATCTCCGATTCCACGACATATTTTCCTAGCTTGTTTAGCTTCGCCATTTATTTCTTCATCTTCTAAATACAGAGTCATTTTCTGTCTATACAGTGAAATTGCCTCACCCAGGTCCGGGTCGGACCAATTCATCGTCGGTAGATGCGATGCCATGACGTCTCCTGTTACTAGCTAGCTAGTTAGCTTTGCGGCTAGCTCAGCTCCGGCGCACTCTTGCTTGAATGATGACAGAAATTATCCACGGATAATTTTATCAGTCTATCTTCATTCTTCATAGAGAGTACTTTACCGCTGCCACCATGAAGTAATACTTGGGGTAGTATTGGTCGAGGATCAATGACCACACCGGGTTATACACTGTTCAAAAAAATAAAGGGAACACCTAAAAACACAATATAGACCTCGATGAATGAAATATTTCAGCTGAAAATCTTTATTTATTAGACAGAGGAATGTGTTTAGAGCAAAATAACCTAAGAATGATCAATGGAAATCAAAATCATTAGCCCATTAAGGTCTGGATTCAGAATCATACTCAAAATCAAAGTGGAAAATGAGAACATAGGCTGATCCAACTTCTGTGGAAATTCTTTAAACGATTCAAAATGAGGCTCAGTAGTGTGTGTGGCCTCCACGTGCCTGTATGCACTCCCTACAACGTCTGGGCATGCTCCTGATGAGACGACGGATGGTCTCCTGAGGGATCTCCTCCCAGACCTGGATCAGGGCATCGGTCAACTCCTGGACAGTCTGTGGTGCGACATCGCGTTGGCGGATGGTACGAGACATGATGTCCCAGAGGTGCTCGATTGGATTCAGGTCTGGGGAACGTGCAGGCCAGTCCATACCATCAATGCCCTCGACATACAGGAACTGCTGACACATTCTGGCCACATGAGGACGAGCATTGTCATGCATGAGCAGGAACCCAGGGCCCACTGCACCAGCATATGGTCTGACAATGGGTCTGAGGATCTCATCCCGGTACCTATTGGCAGTCATGGTACCTCTGGCTAGCACGTAGAGGTCTGTGCGACCCTCCAAGGTTATGCCTCCCACGACCATCACTGACCCACCGCCAAACCGGTCATGCTGGAGGATGTTGCAGGCAGCAGAACGTTCTCCACAGCATCTCCAGACTCTCTCACGTCTGTCACATGTGTTCAGTGTGAACCTGCTCTCGTCTGTGAAGAGCACAGGGCGCCAATGGCGAATCTGCCAACCAAGATGTTCTCTGGCAAAGGTCAATCGGGCTGCATGGTGTTGGGCTGTGAGCACAGGCCCCAATTGTGGACGTCGGGCCCTCATACCACCCTCATGCATTCTGTTTCTCACTGTTTGAGCAGAAACCTGCACATTAGTGGCCTGTTGAAGGTCGTTTTGTAGGGCTCTAGCAGTGCTCCTCCTGTTCCTCCTTGCACAAAGGACCAGATAGCGGTCCTGCTGCGGGGTTGTTGTCCTCCTGCGGCCCCCTCCACGTCTCCTGGTGTACTGGCCTGTCTCCTGGTACCTCCTCCATGCTTTGGACACTGTGCTGGGAGACACATCAAATCTTCTTGCCACAGCACGCATTGATGTGCCATCCTGGATGAGCTGCACTACCTGAGCAACTTCTGTAGGTTGCAGATACCGCCTCATGCCACCTCTAGTGGTGAGGGCACTAGCAAAATGAAAAACTAACCAAAGATCGGCCAGAAAAGATGAGGACAGGCAAATGGTCTGTGGCCACCACCTGCAAATCCATTCCTGTTATAGGGGTTGTCTTGCAAATTGTCTGGTGGAAATTAGACAATTTACCAACAGGTGAAATTGATTCACAAATCAGTGTTGCTTCCTAACTGGACAGGTTGATATATCAAAAGTGTGACTGACTTGGAGCTACATTGCATTGCTTATGTGTTCCCTTTATTTTTTTGAGCAGTGTAGAACTCAGGTTTAATCGTGGCTCAGTAGGCAGACGTAATAACCATACATGGTAGTGGTGTAACCATAATAACAGTCCGGGTAGTACATAACACCTAGTGTAGTTCCAGTGGATATACATGGCGTTATATCACTACAATATCAACCAGGCACATTGGCAGAACTTTTCATATCTGCCAATGCCGATAATTAACTTTTTAAGTATTTATCGGCCAATACCAATGTCGTGCCGATATCATCATGCGTCCTTACATAGATCTGCATGTTTTGCCATGGAAGGTGACATTTAGAATAATGTAATGTTTGGCGAAGGGGTACAGAGTGCTAGGGTAGTCTAGAAATAGGGAGATTTTTTTGCTAACATGATAAAGTGAGCTATGAGGTATCTGTTCAGTATTTATATGAGAGTTATTCAAGATACAAGTGCTGAAAAATAAATTCAGTTTCACTTGTTATCTAAACATTCATCATTACAGACTGTTCCTTGTACATGTATCATATCAGTCAACACACCATAACAGAATAATAATAACCATAACATAACTGACCAGTAGTGGTCTGGCAGGAACTCTTAAAATTGACACAGATAATTTTGAATAATACATTGATGAGGAAATGAAGAAAAGCACAGGGAACCTTTTTGCCCAGGAGAAATATAGGTGAAACAAGTGATAACCAATATCCTTACTAAATATTTCAGCTCTTCAGATCTTTAAGATGTGGCCCCTAATTTGCATTATCTTGGCTCATGCTTGAGAGCAGCTGCTGCTGGGTTATGTAATATGAGGGTCCATATGTTCCGCTTGACTAATTTGCCGACACAATAGGAGGAGATGAAGCTAAAGGGTGAAATGGGAGGAGGAAAGATGGACTGAATGGGAGGAAGAGGGAGGGGTGGAGGTAAAAGAAGAGGGTGAAAGATTGTAAAGGGGTATATTAAATTGAGGAGTTGCTCCATATTATTTTGTTTTGCATAGGCAAAACCAACCAATATGTTGAAGTTCTTCCACTTTATATCAACAAGTCTGATAAGCCATGCCCCCTCCATCTTTGTAACCCCTTTTCCATCCCCAATGTTCCTCAATCAATCCAAATTGATTTTGATGGCTCTAAGCTTTGACCTAGTTTGGGGAACAAAAGCCCCTGGCAAAGCCCCAAAGAACTAGCCTGTACATTCTGATGGTTTAGTTTGGGGGCAATGAGAGAGGAGGGGAGGCCAGGTTTAGACAAACCAGAACAAGTTAGGAGGATGGGGTCCAGCCTAACCCCTCCATGACCACACAAGCATCATCCCTGACCCCAAGCGGTAAGAACTCTAAATGATGAAACAACTGAATCCAAGGGCTCCTCAGAAATTAATGCAGTCTTCCTCAATTAGGCTTTCCCAGCTGCCTCATTTCCTTTATCATCAACACTCTGGTATAAAGACATCCAAAGAAGTCTTTATCCTTGCTGCATGGCCTCATAGTTAGTCAGTAGTACAGACAACAAAACAGCAGCCTTTTTAACAAGTATACATGCTGTATATTTTCAAGCCTCATGTGATTAATTGTCCCACTCTATTTGTATATTTGGGCAAGAGAGTATTGTCATGATAATTTCTAGAGAAATGTCCTAGCACTTTCTGGGGTTACCAAACCACTGTCTGTCTTCACAAGGGACAGCAGTAAATAGTCAGAGCCCCAGTACCCTGACAAAGATGTAACTTTATATCTCTTTGACTGTAATGGTCATTTGTGATAGAGAATGGTTGTGTAAGAAACATGTTCACAGAGAGATTGTTACCAATGGATAATATCCCACCCATAGTGCATTTAAATCTGGGCCACGTGTGTTCTCACCAGGCCACAATGGGCAAGGTTGGATTTGATTTTACAGCAAGATACAAACACAAGTAGCCTAGATTTAATTAATGAAATATATGATGTGTGGAATGTCATCCAGATGATTGCTCCATATGATAATATTCATGAGCTGGGCTAACCTCTGTCACTTCTTTCAACCCAGTGTGTGAGGTTAGTATTTCATTGTGCAGTCTTATGACTTATTCATACCAAAAAATATAAGGCAATGAGAAGTGAAACATCAATAGAAAGTAAAATGCATGCTCAATAATCCAAGCAAGGAAATCACAAAAAGTGATTATCGTAACAATAACATCACAGACCGGGGAGCGGAGCAACTGCGGACGAACGTTTCAGCCTGCCTCAGCAATGCAACGCCACTGTCATCCAACTTCAGCAGAGAGGAGCGGAAAGCTCTCACAGCTCTCAGTAAGGACAATAACATCCTCATCCTTCCAGCAGACAAAGGCAGATGCAATGTTGTATTAAATCAGACAGACCATCATGACAAAGCTAGGACGTTACTTAGCGACATAAATACTTATGAGCCCCTGAAACGAGATCCGGGCAGTGGTTACAAGAAAAATGTGATAGATTGTCTGAAACTGTTAGAACATAACAATGCTATTGACAGAATTTAGTACCATAGATTATACCTACACGTAGTCTGTATGGGTTACCTAAGACACATAAACAGGATGTGCCAATACGGTCTATTGTTTGTATGACTAACTCAGTGACCTATAACTTCTCTAAGTTTCTTGTACACACTCTTAACCCGGTTGTAGGCAGTAACGAACATCACGTTCAGAACACTATGGCTTTTGTGGATGAGGTGAGGGACATCGTTATGGAGAGGATGAAACAATGATCTCTTATGATGTTAAGTCTCTCTTCAAGTGTGTTCCTGTTGATGAAGCAGTGGAGGTAGTCTGTATGAAATTACAAAACGACCCCACACTTAGCAATAGGACCGCCCTTAACACTGACCAAATGTGTCTGCTCCTGAAGCTGTGTCTTCAGTCCACATACTTCACATACAGGGGGCAGTACTATAGGCAGAGGCATGTGTTATGAGTTCCCCAGTCTCACCTGTAGTGGCCAACTTGTATATGGAGGAAATGGAAAAGAGGCTCTGATGTCCTATCCAGGGACACCACTGAGCCACTGATTCAGATTTGTGGATGACACCTGGATTAAAATTAAATCTCAGGATGTACCACATTTCACCGACCACATTAACTCTGTGAACACATGACAGGTTAGTCTTCTTACATACACTGTGAAATTGCAACTGGTGATGGGGGACATTTGATTGTTGATACTTACCAGCAACACATACTGATCAGTACTTAAGGTTTGACTCTCATCATTCACTGGAGCACAAACTAGGAGTCATCAGTACGCTGGACCACCGAGCTGACAACGTCTCCACCGACACAGCGACCGGGGAAGGGGAGAAATCCCAAATTAAACAGGCCCTGGATAGGTGTAGTTATCCTAACTGGGTCTTTGTCAAAGCCAGGAAGACGCCCAAACAGTGCACCAGCCCATTGAAGCGAGGAGAAGGACAACAGCGGTCTAAACGTAAACCAATGGTGATTCCATTTGTGGCGGAAATGTCGGAACACTTGAGACGCATATTTTCTAAACACCGTGTCTCGTTTGCTTTAAAACCCAAAACACGCTGCGCCAGAAATTGGTCCAGCCCCAGGATCGGGTCCCCTAGCAAAAACTGAGCAATATAGCGTTCGCTGTTAAGTGTCAGGAGGACTGCAGTGACTTGTACATTGGGGAAACCAAACAGATGCTGGCAAAGCGGATGGCACAACACAGGAGAGCTAACACGTCGGGCCAGGACTACACCATCTAACAGGCCAGTGGCCACTCTTTCAGGGATGAGAATGTGTACATCCTTGACAGGGAGGAACGAGGTCGTCTATGTGAAGAGGGAACGACCATCCCTAATTTTTTTTTGGGGGGGGGGGTAAGAGTACATATGTCGCCATCTTACAATGCTGTGATTGCAACTCTTCCACAATCCTCCGTGAATAGTACACATGGCCATTGTACCTCTAGTAGTTAATGGTCACAATAATTTGCATATGAAACCAATCATTGGTTCTGTCGTCATGCAACTGTGCTGTTTATAAGGGTGGGGACACCTGCAGTAATTTGAGACTGAAGAAGTCATTTAGATGAATCTACTTACTTACTTACTTATTACTTTCGGCTAATCCCGTTAGGGGTCGCCACAGCGGATCATCCGTTTCCATCTCTTCCTGTCCCCTGCATCTTCCTCTGTCACACCAGCCACCTGCGTGTCCTCCCTCACCACAGCCATAAAACTCCTCTTTGGCCTTCCTCTTTTCCTCTTCCCTCACAGCTCCATATTCAGCATCCATCTCTCAATATACCCAGCATCTCTCCTTGTAAACCTTCCCTTTAACTCTTGCTGGTACCCTTCCGTCGCAAATCCCTCCTGACACTCTTCTCCATCCACACCACTCTGCCTGCACTCTCTTCTTCACGTCTCTTCTGACTTGGTGGTGGAATGAGGAAGTACAGCAAATTATACAAAGGAAGAGGTTGGCAAAGAAGAAGTGGGATAGTCAGGCAGATGAAGAAAGTTGACAGGAGTACAAGTAAATACAGCGTAAAGTGAAGAGAGGTGGTGAAGGCAAAGGAAAAGGCGTATGGTGAGCTGTATGACATGTTAGACACTAAGGAAGGAGAAAAGGGCCGATTGGCTAGACAGAGGGACCGAGCTGGGAAGGATGTGCAGCAAGTTAGGGCAATCAAGAATTGAGATGGAAATGTGCTGACAAGCGAGGAGAGTGTGCTGAGAAGGTGGAAGGAGTACTTTGAGGGGCTGATGAATGAAGAAAATGAGAGAGAGAGAATATTGGATGATGTGGGGATAGTAAATCAGGAAGTGCAGTGGGTTAGCAAGGAGGAAGTGAGGGAAGCTATGAAGAGGATGGAGACTGGAAAGGCAGTTGGTCCTGATGACATACCTGTGGAGGCATGGAGATGTTTGTGAGACATGGCAGTGGGGGTTTTTTTCTCGCTTTCCAAGATTGTGTTAAACAATCTTGGAAAGCGAAAGGATACCTGAGGAGTTGAGAAGAAGCATACTGGTACCAATTTTAAAGAACAAGGGCGATGTGTAGAAGTGCAGCAACTACAGATGTATAAAGTTGATCAGCCTCAGCATGAAGGCATGGGAAAGAGCAATACGAGCTAGATTAAGAGGAGAGGTGACGATCAGTGAACAGCAGTATGGTTTATGCCACAAAAGAACACCACAGATGTGATGTTTCCTTTGAGAATGTTGATGGAGAAGTATAGAGAAGGCCAGAAGGAGTTACATTATGCCTTTGTAAATTTAATGAAAGCATACCACAGGGTGCTGAGAGAGGAGGTGTGGTATTGTATGAGGAAGTCGGGAGTTGCAGAGAAGTATGTAGGAGTGGGGCAGGATATGTATGAGGGAAGTGTGACAATGGTGAGGTGCATGGTTGGAATGACAGGTGGGTTCAAGATAGAGGTGGGATTACATCAAGGCTCGGCTTTGAGTCCTTCTTGTTTGCAATGGTGATGAACAGGTTGACGGATGAGATCAGGCAAGAGTCTCCATGGACGATGGTGTTTGCGGATGACATTGTGATCTGTAGCAAGAGTAGAGTGTGGGTTGAGGAGAGCCTGGAGAGGTGGACGTACGCACTGGAGAGAAGAGGAATGAAAGTCAGTAGGAGCAAGACGGAATACCTATGCATGGATGAGAGGGAGGACAGTGGAACTGTGAGGATGCAAGGATTGGAGGTGACGAAGGTATATGAGTTTAAATACTTGCGGTCAACTGTCCAAAGTAACCGGGAGTGCAGAAGAAAGGTTGAAGAAGAGAGTGCAGGCAGGGTGGAGTGGGTGGAGAAGAGTGTCAGGAGTGATTTGTGACAGAAGGGTACCAGCAAGAGTTAAAAGGAAGGTTTACAAGATGGTTGTGAGACCAGCTATGTTACATGGTTTGGAGACAGTAGCACTGACAAAAATACAGGAGGTGGAGTTGGAGGTGGCAGAGTTGAAGATGCTAAGATTTTCACTGGGAGTGACAAAGAAGGACAGGATTAGGAACGAGTATATTAGAGGGACAGTTCAGGTTGGACGGTTTGGAGACAAAGCAAGAGAGGCAAGATTGAGATGGCTTGGACATGTGTGGAAGAGAGATGCTGGGTATATTGGGAGAAGGATGCTGAATATGGAGCTGCCAGGGAAGAGGCAAAGAAAAAGACCAAAGAGGAGGTTTATGGATGTGGTGAGGGAGGACATGCAGGTGGCTGGTGTGACAGAGGAAGATGCAGAAGACAGGAAGAAATGGAAACGGATGATCCGCTATGGCGACCCTTAACGGGAGCAGCCGGAAGTAGTAGTAGTAGTAGTAGTAGTAGTAGCAGTAGCAGTAGCAGTAGTAGATCCTCTTCATAGCTGTCCTCACTTCCTCTTTGCCAATCAGCCGCACTTCCTGATTAACTATCCCCACATCATCCAACTTCCTCTCTCTCTCATTTTCTCCATTAATCACTTAGTAACTTAGATGAATGATGAAATGTTCCTCCCAAGAAACATTGTGTCCAGATGAACGGATTCAATTTTCTGCGATCAATGGAAAGCTGCCACTTGTGGACTACCTTGTTGCATGAGTTGAAAAATGTTCAACTCACACCACAAAGTCACCCAATTAACAAAATTACAGTGAATCCGTTTTGTTTGGGATCACAAGAACATACCCCCAGTGATGTTGAGACTGGAAAAGAGAGGCTGGAGCATAAAGGATAAATGTCCCAAGTTGTGTGATTCCACTTTGGTATCAAGACTAAAAAATGTGTTATGGCAAGAGCAGGAGAGCACCCAAATGCAGACAGCAAGGACAGGCTGGGCTTGAACAAAGCTTTAATAACACAAACACGACAAACAGCAGGAACAGACGGCAGGTACGGACAGTGGCAAAGCTCACAAAATGATGTGGTGATCTGGCGACGAACAGTCTCTGTGAGTGAGTGTCTCTGGGAGTGTCTCTGTGAGTGTATGAGACGAACCAAAAAAGAGCCAGAGAAACATATATACCCAGGGGAGCCAATCAGGGAGATCGGCTGCAGGTCCCGTGCAGCCAATCAGAGAAAATGGAGGAAGATTGGGCACAGGTGCGCAGGAACTGTACAGCCAATCGGAGAAGGGAACAGGTGAGTGAAGCCGGGCAATCAGGGTCACTCAGGCACACGGGCGCAGGTGAACTGAAACACCAATAGGGGATGGAAAAATCCCGATAACCCAGATCATACACCCATGACAGGAACCCCCCCCCCCCCCCCAAGGAACGAATTCCAGACGTCCCAAACAAATGGACCATGAGCACCAAGCAGGACGGTTGGAGGGAGTCTGGGGGAGATTGAATGGGGCCAGGGATTTCAGGCAGATGGCCTGCGGGATGGACTGATAGATAAAACTGATCTGGAGGGTGACAAGGATGCAGGACCGAAGGGCAGAGCAGCTCCGGTGAACGGTCAGATGGATGACCCAGAGGCTGGCGACACCTACAGGACCGCTGCTCTGGAGGCTGGCAATATAGACAGGACCGCTGCTCTGGAAGCCAGCGATGCAGGCGTGACGGCCACTTGGGAATTAGACTTCAGAGGCGGCGGGACGGCCGCTCGGGGACCAGACTTCAGAGGCGGCGGGACGGCCACTTGCGAAACAGACTCAAGAGGCGGCGGGACGGCCGCTCGGGGACCAGACTTCGGAGGCGGCAGGACAGCCGCTCGGGAACCAGATTTCTGAGGCGGGACGGCCACTCGGGGACCAGGCTTCGGAGGCGGCGGGACGGCCACTCGGGAACCATACTTCTGAGGCGGTGGGACGCTGCCCGGGGACCAGACTTCGGTGGCGGCGGGAAGGCCGCTCGGAGACCAGACTTCGGAGGCAGGGGAACAGCTACTCGGGGACTAGACTTCAGAGGCAGCAGGATGGCCGCTCGGGAACCACACTTCTGAGCTGGCGTGACGGCCACTCGGGGAGCAGGCTTCGGAGGTGGACTGGAAGCCGCTTGGGGAGCAGGCTTCGGAGGCGGGCCAGCAGCCGCTCGGGGAGCAGGCTGCGAAGGCAGGGCGGCCGACAGCTCGGGAACAGACAGCACGTCGGCCGGTGCGGCCGATGGCACAGGAGAAGACCGCACGCTGTCTGGGGCGGTGGACGGCTGGGTAACGGACCACGGCCAATGGCACAGGAACAGACCGCACGCTGACTGGGGTGGCTGACGGCTCAGGAACAGACTGCATGCTTGCCCGAGCTGCCGATGGCACAGGAAAAGATTGCACGTTGTCTGGGGCGGTGGATGGCTCAGGAACGGACCAAGGCCGACGTCTCAGGAACAAACTACACGTCAAGAAAGCTGTCCGACGGCACAGGAACAGACCACACGTTGGCAAAGACGGCCGATGGCACAGGAACAGACTGCATGCTGGCCAGGGTGGCTGACAGCTCAGGAACAGATCGCACGTTGGCCGGGGTGGCCGACAGTTCAGGAACAGACCATTCTGGAAATCTAGTTAGCTGAGGCTCTGGGATGCTGGGCAGCTGATGCTCTGGGATGCTGGGCAGTCAAGGCTCTGGAATGCTGAGGTTCTGGGACATGGGCAGCTGAGGCTCGGGGACGCTGGGCAGCTGAGACTTGGGGATGCTGGGCAGTTGAGACTCGGGAGCGCTGGGCAGCTTAGGCTCGGGGTTGCTGGGCAGCTTAGGCTCTGGGCCGCTGGGCAGCAACAAGATTCAGCTGGAATTTCTACCTGAAGAAAGGCACTTCTTGGGCTAAGTCAGGGTCCTGCTTCCAGAGTACGGTGAGAAGCTCAAAGAAGCCTGGCTCTTCATTGAGGAAAGTGTCCCTCGACACACCAAAATCCTCACATGTATACGGCAAAATGAGCAGGTCTGCTGGGTCCATATTTGGTCGGTTTGTTCTGTCACGGCAAGAGCAGGAGAGGACCCAAATGCAGACAGCAAGGTCAGGCTGGGCTTGAACAAAGCTTTAATAACAGAAACACTTACAAACAGCAGGAACAGATGGCAGGTACAGACAGCGAGAAAGCTCACAAAATGATGTTGCAATCTGGCAACCAAGAGTCTCTCTGAGTGTCTCTGGGAATGTCTCTGTGAGTGTCTCTGTGAGTGTGTGAGACAAACTGACAAAGAGCCCGAGCAACCAAGGGGCATATATACCTGGGGGGATGGGATCAGGCAGATCGGTTGCAGGTCCCGTACAGTCAATCAGAGAAAGGGGAGGGAGATTGGGCGCAGGTCAGGGCAGGAACCTGACAGCCAATCGGAGAAAATGCAGGAAGATTGGGCACAGGTGCGCAGGAACCGTACAGCCAATTGGAGAAGGGAACAGGTGAGTAAAGCCGGGCAATCAAGGGTCACTCGGGCACAGGTGAACTGAAACACCAATCAGGGGATGGTCGAGCCCTGATCACCCAGATCACATGACAAAAAGAAGGTAGTATGGTGAAAGGTCAGCAAAATTGTTGGATTCTTTGGTAAGTTTTCCTTTCATGATGGCGCTGGGTATGGTAGCCTCAGCGAGTTGGTGCATAGTGTTTGGCATGCTTTTTTGTTTTAAAGTTGTTGGTTTTTTTGTTTTGTTTTGTTTTGCAACAGTATGGACAGTTCATGATAAAAGATATCCTCAATAGCAGAAAATCTGTCCCAACTTTTCTTGCTCCTGCATTACCATTATTGGACGTTAAGGTGAAGGGAGTTGTGGCCGTTGGATGAGCAGTGAGATCCAGGAGAGGAAAGTTCCCGGAGGGCCTGTGCATTGTCAGAAGAGAGGTTTATGCAGGACACTGCTGGCGATATTTTTCCCCGGCGTGCACTAAACTGGACAAACTGCTGTCGATGGTGGAGAAAAACAAAGACTTCTCTCTATCCTCAGCCTTGTGCTTCACTAAGTCATGGCTGAGTGGAATCATACCGGACTCTGCGTTGTAGCTGCTCGGCTTCCAACTTTTCTGAGCCGACCGTGACATGGATCTGACAGACAAGGCTAAGTGTGCAGGGATCTGCTTTTACATTAATGATGGCTGGTGCAGGGACATAATAGTGATTTAGTGGACTTGTTCTCCTGATCTGGAATCATTTATTATAGATGGAAAACTCGTGAATTCCCATCATTCATTCTGGTCGGTGTTTACATTCCACCACAAGCTAACATGCAAGACCCACTGTGGCTGCTCGCTGATCAGACTCCCTTATTATTGTCCTCGGCAACTTTAATAAAGGGAATGTAAGACACAAACTCCCCAAATACAAGCAGTTTATTAAATGTCCTACGAGATAGAACACTGTCAAGCACTGCTACACTACCACCGACATCACATAACACGCCGTTCCCTGCACTGCACTGGGAAACGCCAAACATATCTTGTTTCACCTGATCGCCGCATACAAGTGTACCCAAGCGTATATTTCCATCCGCTGTGGGAATCAATCCGGGGTTGAGGCGACATTGCTAACTGCTCAATAAAGGGGGCCTACCCCCTGGCGATTGGCCAGTGAGTCTTTGTAGGTTACATAAGCACAAAGTTAAGCTGTCTAAAACTGTTGTGAGGAAAACCAAGAAGTGGATCAGCAAAGTAGTGGAAAATCTGTGCGTGTGCCTGGACTGCATGGATAGGGAGATGTTTAAGATGGCCACTGACAGTCTGGACAAGTACGAAGAGGCTGTGACATCATACATCAGCTTCTGTGAAGACAGTTGTATACCAACACACACCAGGCTGTGTTATAATTATGACAAGCCCTTGTTCACAGCCAAACTGAGATGACTTTATTTGGCAACGGAGACATTTAGGAGTGGAGACAAGGAAGGGTTTAACGTGGCAAAATACACGTTTGACAAGGTGCTGAAAGAGGCCAAACGGAAGTATTCAGAGAAGATGGAACAGCACTTCTCAGCCAACTATTTTGCTTCAGTCTGGAAAGGACTGAAAAAAATATCCAACTACAAACCCAAACAATCCCCCACACTGACTGACTTCAGACTTATTAATGAGTTGAATGAGTTTGACTGTCGATTCAAAAGCCTAAGGGCCAGGTAGGACTCTATCTCCCAATTCTCCAGCCATGAGCCCCTGTACTCCAGCAGCTCCATCCATCGCCCTCCAAGGGCCCCGTTTTCATTACCAACACCCCCCCCCCATTCCCAGCCCCTACCACACTTTCTCTCTTGATTCAGAAGAGGGATGTTAACAGGTTGTTTAGAAGACAGAACCCCAGCAAGACAGCTGAACCCAATGCTGTCTCCCCTAAACCCTTTAAAACTGTCCAACCTGCTCTCTCCAGTGTTAACACATTTTTAACAACTACCTGAAGGACTGCAGGGTGCCATCCTATCTCAAAGCCTCCACCAATATCACTGTCCCCAAAAAACAAGGATCACAGGCCTAAATGAATACAGACCTGTCACTCTGACCTCTGTTATGATGAAGACTTTTGAACGCCTTGTGCTGTCCAACCTCAAATCAACTAACACCCCCCTCCTGGACCCACTACTGTTTGCATACATATCCAAAAAGTTGACAGATGATGCAGTCAGCATGGCTTTCCACTCCATCTAGTACCTTCACCTGGCCTCTCCTAGTACCTATGCCAGGATCCTGCTGTGGACTTCAGCTCCACATTCAATACAATCAGCCACGTGCCCAAATCCACCTGCAGATGGATCACCAACTTCCTGACCAACAGGAGTCAGCACGTGAAGATGGGGAAACATATCTCAGAACCTCGAATCATCAGCACCAGTGCTCTCAAGGCTGTGTCCTGTCCCCGCTGCTCTTCGGACTTTACATCAATGGCTGCACCTCCAAACATGAATCTGTAAAGTTCCTGAAGTTTGCAGATGATGTCACCATCATCGGACTCATATCTGAGAGTGAAAAGTCTGCTTACAGATGGGAGTTTGACTACCTGATTTCCCGGTGCAGGGAAAACAGCCTGGATCTAAACCACCTGAAGACAGTGGAGATGGTGATGGATTTCAGGGGAAGCTCAGCCCTGTGCCCCCCCCCCCCCCTCACCCTACATGACTCCCCATTTACCACTGTGCAGTCATTCTGTTCCCTGGACATCACCATCGCCTAGGACCTAAAGTGGGAACTAAAAATCAGCTTCCTTATCAGTAAAGCACAGCAAAAGTTGTATTTCCTGCAACAGCTAAATAAATTCAACCTGCCACAGACAATGATGGTGAATTGCTACATCTCCATCACTGAATCCATCCTAACTTCCTCCGTCACTATCTGGCACGTTGCTGCCACCGCCAGGGACCAGGGCAGACGGCAGTGAATCATTCAATTAGCAGAGAAGGTCACCGGCAACTTGGAAGCATGATTTAGCTTGTAACATGAACGAAACAACATGTAGCTTTTGGTACCTACTACTACTACATTCGCCTGCTCCCATTTGGGGGCGCCACAGCGGATCATCCGTTTCCATTTCTTCCTGTCTTCTGCGTCTTCCTCTGTCACACCAGCCACCTGCATGTCTTCCCTCATCACATCCATAAACCTCCTCTTTGGCCTTCCTCTTCCCTGGCAGCTCCATGTTCAGCATCCTTCTCCCAATATACCCAGCATCTCTCCTCCACACATGTCCAAGCCATCTCAATCTTGTCTCTCTTGGTTTGTCTCCAAACCATCCAACTTGAGCGGTCCCTCTAATATAATCGTTCCTAATGCTGTCCTTCATCACTCCCAGTGAAAATCTTAGCAGCTTCAACTCTGCCACCTCCGGCTCCGCCTCCTGTCTTTTCATCAGTGCCACTGTCTCCAAGCCATATAACATAGCTGGTCTCACAACCATCTTGTAAACCTCCCCTTTAACTCTTGCTGGTACCCTTCTGTTGCAAATTACTCCTGACACTCTTCTCTACTCACTCCACCCTTCCTGCATTCTCTTCACCTCTCTACTGCACTCCCCATTACTTTGGACAGTTGACCGCAAGTATTTAAACTCATATGCCTTCGTCACCTCTACGCCTTGCATCCTCACCATTCCACTGTCCTCCCTCTAATTCACGCGTAGGTATTCCGTCTCCGTCTTGCTCCTACTGACTTTCATTCTTCTTCTGTCCAGTGCATGCCTCCAACTCTCCAGGCTCTCCTCAACCTACACCCTACTCTCCCAACAGATCACAATGTCATCCACAAACATCATAGTCCATGGAGAGTCCTGCCTGATCTCATCCGCCAACCTGTCCATCACCATTCCAAAGAAGAAAGGCCTCAGAG
The DNA here is from genome assembly GCF_029633865.1 of Lampris incognitus. Taxonomy (NCBI): domain Eukaryota; kingdom Metazoa; phylum Chordata; class Actinopteri; order Lampriformes; family Lampridae; genus Lampris; species Lampris incognitus. Next base: position 73,857,888 of record NC_079214.1, read on the forward strand.
CCGATCCATAATGTAATCCCACCTCCACCTCGAACCCATCTGTCCTTTCAACCACACACCTCACCACTATCACACTTCCCTCATACATATCCTACACCACTCCTACATACTCCTCTGCAACTCCCGACTTCCTTGTACAATACCACCCCTCCTCTCGCGGCACCCTGTCATATGCTTTCTCTAAACCCACAAAGACACAATGTAACTCCTTCTGTCCTTCTCTATACTTCTCCATCAACATTCTCTAAGCAAACATTGTATCTATGGTGCTCTTTTGTGGCATGAAACCATACTGCTGTTCGCTAATCGTCACCTCTCCTTTTGGACATTTAAATTGGATACCGGCGCGCATGCGAATGTGATACCCGCCAAAGACTTTGCCAAAATCATGTCCAGCACACCAGTAATGACTGACAACCGTAAGCGAACTGGCTATGGCGGGTATGCACTGAAAGTGAATGGTTACTGCAATTTGGTAGGCAAGTACAAGAACAGGTCAGTAAACCAGGAGTTATACATTGCGGAATGCAACGGCTCACCCATCCTATGCTACACAGCATGTAGCGTCCTGGGGCTCATGCTGTCACCGACACCAGTGAGGAAGAGTGAGCCATACAGTCAGCCAAGATACTGAGTGAGTATGCCGATGTTTTCAAAGGCATAGATGAATTCCAGGGTGAATGCAGTTTCAGGATAGACCCTAGAATCGCACCAGTGGTCTGCCCACCACGGAGAGTGCCATTTGCCCTAAGAGAATGCTGAAAGAAAGAGTTAGACAACATAGAGAGGGATAGCATAATCCGCAAAGTGACTGAGCCTACCCCGTGGGTTAACGCACTGGTAGTGTGCGAGAAACCCAAAACACATAAGCTTAGAGTGTGCCTAGATCCACAACCCTTAAACAAAGCAATACTACCATCTACCCACACTCGAGGATGTGACTTCCAAATTGGCTGAGGCAAAATACTTCAGCATCTTAGATGCAAGATCGGGTTACTGGGCCATCAAGCTCATAGAGATGTAGCCCGTGGAGTTAGATACCACACAGGACACAATTACTTCCGGGGTTCTTGTAGCTTTAATTTTATTGTTTGAACCTTTGAATGCAGATCGTTTTACTGAGTGCATACATTCCTGTGTCTTTCGAGCAAACAGCTCATAAATGTTCACAGATGTGGCAAGTTTAACAGAAAAGATTTTAAAAAGGGAAATAATAAATACAAAATACGGTGCAAAATACGGCAGTGGACTATGTACGTTAAACAGGGTTTAACAAAGACATGTGGAACTTCCTGAAGATCGCGCAACTTCTCACTCTGTCAGTTACCTTTAAACAGAATTAAAATGCATATAAAACCTTTACATCCCAAATACAATGGCATGGTGTGGCTTTATTCACGCCAACATTACCTTGTCATGCCTGCAATGGCGAACAGCGGTCGACGGCTCGCGCCCAAAATCACCGAACATCAACTCCAGTAGCGTCTAAATCAAACCATCTTGTCAAATTACCGACATACAATATTGTTTGGAATAATGTTACAGGTATATTTCACAAGATATTTACCCTTACTTACTACGGAGTCAGAGCACTGTCACGCCGCAATCTTCAGGCGCTCCACACAAGAAAAAAAAGAAAGAATACCCAAGATGCACTTGGATAACTTGCACGGAGTTACAATAAAAGTCCGCCACTGCCACTTACTGGTCAAAACATGCAATGACAACCAAAACTATAAAAATACACTCACAATCTGCCTCACAATTTAAATACATCAAATGACATTTTACATGGCTTGACAGTGTAACAATTACATATATTAACAGTTAAACTATACTAAATTTAAGTGGAAAATCATTTAACATATTTAACAGATTTACCACCCGGCTACATACTCCCCTGCAAATATAGTCAACGTCCTCGGTGACTACGAAACATGAACTGACTCAAATACTCCCTGCAAGGCCTTTTCAAAGAGAGCAGCACCCAGGCTTGTCAAAACCTTAGAGACCATGTCTGTGCTGACTGAGACTGCATTACAGGCTGACTTTGGCAGATGAAATGGGTTTGAATGAGATCCAGCCATTTCCCGCTTGCTTTTCCTAATGGCAGGTTTAGGTGCATAGGTTCTACGTCCTGCTCCACCAGCATCATCTGTTAGTGCGGGCCTGTCCCTGTTTTCAATAATGGGCAAGTCACTGTCGCTAACGTCTGGATGCACATCATTAACACATTCTGTTTCTGTGCCACAATTTCTCATATCTGAATAACCTTCCTCAGGTCCTTCACCGTCACTCTCATCTGTGGATGCTGTCACATGTAAACTAACACTTTCGGCTGCAAGAGGCAGGTTAGGTACTTGCACAAGCCGGCGAGGGATGACTTCCTCAACAATAACAAAATCAGCCTCAGGTGACTCAGGCTCATCCTCAGCTACAGGCTGTGTAGTGGTCTGTAACCTAGTTCTAGTTCTTGGTTTGGGAACTGGTTTCGCACAAGGTCGCAACTCTGACCTATGAACTCTTTTAATGGGACCTCCCTCAAAAGGTTCAACAGTGTGTGTGGTACCCTGGATGTCAACTACCTTGTAGACTGTTGAGGTCCATGTGTCCTGAATCTTATGTCTACCTGGGGGTCTGTGACGTAGGAAAACCAACTGACCAATGTCCACAGGAGGACAATACACCTTCTCATTTTGCAGTGAGATCCTCTCAGCTGCCTTCTGCTCTGAGTACTCTCTGGCTCTCTCATGTGCCTGTCGGAGTCTCTCCTGATGAACAGACAACCAATCCTGTTTCCTGTCTGACACACACTCACGCCCTAATAAAGCATCTACTGGGAGATGTGGCTGTACCCCGAAAAGCAAATAATAAGGCGAGTACCCTGTGGTGGAATGAGGAGTGACATTATAGGCATATACTACGTCAGACAGATGCTCTGGCCAACGCTTTTCTTTTTTTTCTCTGGTGGGAGTGTCCTTAACAAGTCATGGAGTGTGCGATTGTATCTTTCACACTGACCGTTTCCCTGTGGCCTGTAGGGAGTTGTCCGTGTCTTTTTAACCCCATAGAGTTTGCACAGCTCTGATATAATTTCACTCTCGAAATTTCGACCTTGGTCTAAGTGCAGTCTCTCTGGGACCCCATATTTCATGAACCACTCCCTGAGCAAAACTTTAGCTGTAGTGTCAGCCTTCTGGTCTTTGGTAGCATACGCTTGTGTGAACTTTGTAAACACATCGGTCACAACAAGGACATTTTCACGGCCATCTGAAGCTGCCTCCAACACTGTAAAATCAACAGCCACCACTTCTAGAGGTCGGGAGGCCAGGAATGCCTGAACTGGAGCATGGATTTTTGGCTGAGGCATCTTGGTCAAAATGCACCGCTCGCAGTTTTTAACCCAGCTTTCCACATCCTCGCATAGCCCTACCCAAAAACACCTCCCTCTTAGCAAGTTTACAGTGCGCTCTATGCCCTGATGTCCCATGTTGTTATGTACATTTTCTAGAACTTGGTCCCTCAAACAACTAGGCACGAGTAACTGCCACACTTCTCCATGACGTGGGTCTGTGATAACCCTGTACAACAACCCTTCTCGTTGTTGTATGCATCTCCATTGTTTCAACAATCTTTTCACTTGACTAGACAGGGCTGCTCTCTCTCTGGGACATGGCCTCCTCCCCCGATCCCAAAATGCCCTAAACTCTTTTAGGGTGGGGTCACCGGCCTGAAAACCTACCAGCTCCTCTCTGGTATAACCTGGCAGTGTGGGGGTGTTGCCCTGTTTAGTACCTGTCTCACCAGACCTCGACTCCCCAGCACGGATCTGTCTCACTTTGTAACACTCCAGACCTCTAGAGACAAGACCAGGATCCAGAACTGTTCCTCGCTCAATCAGGTTACACACAGTGATACAGTCGTCAAAATCCGAGTCAGGGTCTATTTCAGGCTCCCCTGCCTAGAGAGAGCATCTGCGGCGGCATTACTGCAACCAGGATGGTACTTAACCTCAAAATCAAAAACAGACAGTTGTGCTACCCACCTCTGCTCTATAGCACCTAACTTGGCTGTCTTGAGGTGGCAGAGGGGATTGTTATCAGTCAGGAGAACAAACTTTGAACCAAGCAAGTAACCCCTGAATTTTTCAGCAACTGCCCATTTTAAGGCAAGCAACTCCAACTTCATGCTACCATAATTTCGGTCATTCTTCTCAGCCTGGCGTAGTCTGCGGCTAGCATATGCTAGGACACGTCTGGTGTCACCTTGCTGCTGACACAATACAGCGCCTAATCCATGCTGACTAGCATCTGTCTCAACTACAAATGGTTGTGTGAAATCGGCAAAACCCAAAATGGGAGCAGAGGTAAGTTTTTCCTTTAACTGCTCAAAGGAAGAGTCACACTCTGGTGTCCACATATTACAAAACTGGTGACCTACTTTCCCTGTTTTTTTCACACCTGAACATTTGTTGACTAGGTCATGCAGTGGCCCGGCAATCTGTGAGAAGCCTCGAATGAACCTCCTGTAGTAACTACAGAAACCCAAGAACGACTGCAGCTCTTTGGCAGTGGTTGGGACCTTCCAGTTCTTAACAGCAGAGACCTTGGAGGGGTCAGTTCCTATACCTTCTGCTGACACCTGATGACCCAAAAACTTTACTGACTGTTGTAGAAAAGCACACTTCTGCAACTTCACCTTAAGGCCCGTCTCTGCCAGTCTCTTAAACACAGTCTCAAGTCTCTCCAAATGCTGCTCAAATGTCTCTGAAAAAACCAAGATGTCATCTAGGTAGACCAGGAGTATCTGAAAAATGAGATCATTCATAGTAACTTGCATAAGTCTCTGAAATGTAGCTGGACCGTTACAAACACCAAAAGGCATTCTCACGTACTCATACAGACCAAACGGTGTAGTAAATGCAGTCTTAGTCCGATCTCTCTCATGCATAGCTACCTGGTGGTATCCACTCGCCAGATCTATGGTCGAAAAGAACTTTGCCCCTCTCAGCGCATCAAAACTCTCATCAATTCTCGGGAGCGGGAATGCATCACGTCTTGTCTTTGAGTTGAGTTTCCTGTAATCGACACATAGCCTCAGACTACCATCTGCCTTTCTCACTAGTACTATGGGCGAAGCATAAGCACTAGAGCTTTCTTGAATGACCCCTTTTTTAAGCAGCTTGCCAATATGTTCCCTGACTTCACTGTACTGTGTGGGTGGGATTCGTCTGTATGGCTGTGTTACAGGTATGTCATCTGTCAGATGGATCTCATGTTGTACTTTGTCAGTGTGGCCTAGATCTTCATCTTCTGTTGCAAACACAAAAGAGTACTTCTCCAGTAACAAAGTCAGCTGTGCTTGCTGTTCTGGGCTACCACAAAAATTGAGCTTGCCGAGAATTTCCTGCACATCTGTCGGTGTTTCGGGGTGTTCACTGATACTCACTTGTTCAGTGTCTGCTGAGATTCTCTGGAACTGTACCTCACAAAGCTCATCACTTTTCACACAGTCTACCTGAGTCAAAGCCCCTAGCCTAGTCCGTGGCCCTAGCCAGATATCGTCATCAGACATGTTCATGACTCGGACTGGAAAAATGTGATTGCCCGATGAAACCAAAGTAGGCACAACAACCAAACCTCCAGGAACGGGGACACCCACGGACTCCAGCAACAAAAAAGAACCATCCTCACTCACGGTCCTGAGTCCCCTAGCCATAACTGTAGCAGCAGATGAAGCAGGTATATGGACTACATCCTTACCAGCTACCCTAGCGAAAGAGAGTCTGTCTGTTGCATGTACTGCATGAAGATGATTAAAAGCCTCTCTCCAGTTTGAGTCAAACCTCTCCTGCAGTGTGGTGTCAAACTCAGTGTGTACTAGCTCTCTGCATTGTTTGACAATGTTCATCCCTATTAGACCTGGAACAGAGGAAGAGTGTTCAGAATCTTTAACTATCAGAAAACCTCGCTCTGGGATAGTCAGACCCATGGCTTCTACATCAAGCTCCACATAGCCCATATAGGGTATGTCTAATCCATTAGCTGCAGTGATCTTTAACCACTCAAATGCCGGGTGAATGTCTTCGCCTTTCACTGACAGGTGTTCCCTGAAAAAACTCTCAGAAATTGTACTGACCTGGCTACCAGTGTCAAGTAAGCAGGACACTGTAACACCTCGTAGTTTCACCTCAACAGTTTTACATTCTCTGACTGCACGCTCTAAGATCCTGCTTCTGTCTGGAGTCTCTTTTGGTGAGCCAGCTTCCTCCCCTCGAGTTGTGTGGCTCATGACAACTGAGGGTGCGAGTTTTCCTGCACTACATAAGAACTAGGTGTTGCGTCCCCTTGACCCCCTCTGGCCTGTGAGCATTTTCTTGCAATGTGACCTATGCCTCTACACTTGAAACAGATAGGCTGACCATCTGGTGTGAACTTTGGCTGGGGTCTAGGTCGTGGCTTGGGCTCTAGGAATGTCTGTTGAGTGCTGCGCTTACTCAGTTCACCTACAGCAAAGGCTAGATCAGCGAGTGTTTTGCCTAACTCTGCTAGCTGTTTTTCCTGATGGGCTACTGCTCTCCGAACATCATTTAATGCAATACCTTGGTCATTGTTTGTCTTAATAATAGAGCACTGGGTTTCCGGAACCTCTGATGTAACTTGGTTGCTCTTTATGACCCTGGGACGATGAGACCTGCTGTCCTCCATCTCCCACTGGAGGGCCTCGTTCCTCACATCTAGAAGACTGCTCTCTGGTTTGTCCCTAACCATTTTCCTGAGTTCACGCCTGAGTGCTGCTTCTGTTAAACCCTCAATAAACCGGTCTCTGAGCACAGTTTTCTCATTAGGTATTACATCTGTGGACTGTTTCACTACAGAGCTCAAAATCTGGGATAGTGCATGGGAGTAGTCACGGAGGTCTTCTCCATCAGTTTGGTTACGGTTGTAAAAGGTCTGCAAAAGCTGTGTGGAACTGCGCTTTTCCCCAAATGCATTGCTCAGGTAAGAGTATAAATCACTGGGCCCCACTGACTGACCCCTCATGCATAGTCGCACCTCTTCCAATGCAGGGCCACGCAATAGAGATAGTATATAGTCACATTGTTCTTCTGTTGTTTGCTCTCTGTATCTTAAAACCCTTTCAACCTCTTCAATAAACTCTTCGACAGATCTCCTGTCTGTACCACACTCCCCACTAAATGCTTGGATCTGGCGTTCTCTTGGAACGTAGATGTATGAACGTGTGGGTGCACTGTTATCACTTGCTCTCTGAGCCCTTGCTTCACCATTTAACCTGGTGAGCTCATCTCGCAGTCTGGCAAGCTCTTGCATGGTGGTCTGCATTTCTTTTGTAGCACCTTCACCTATACCCATTATGCCACCTGAGGTGTGGCCATTATCATTACGTGAACTCCCTTCATCACCAGAATCACTAGACATAATGATACATTAATCTTTACTCAGTCCAGTATAAATGAGGATATTTAGTTCAAAACCTGGTTCAAGGATACTACAAGGACAGTCTTTAACTTGGAGCCTTGCTGGATCTTGGTCTTTGTAGCTGAAGTTAGCGCTGGAGTCCTCTGTGCTGGTACGGCTGAGTCGTGTGAAACAGGAAGCACCAGAACCTCTTAGAGGCCCTCACGTCGTCTCTCACTGGTCACCACCTCCACAGCAGGATGGCTTCAGACTCAACACCAACGGACGTCACCAGCAATCTTCACCACTGCCGTATTTTTTTTTAAGTAAAAATAAGCCACTCTGTTGCCAATTTAAAAAAAATGTTTTAGCTACACCCCACTCCTGGTACCAAAATTATGTAGCCCGTGGAATTAGATACCACACAGGACACAATTACTTCCGGGGTTCTTGTAGCTTTAATTTTATTGTTTGAACCTTCGAATGCAGATCGCAAACAGCTCATAAATGTTCACAGATGTGGCAAGTTTAACAGAAAAGATTTTAAAAAGGGAAATAATAAATACAAAATACGGTGCAAAATACGGCAGTGGACTATGTACGTTAAACAGGGTTTAACAAAGACATGTGGAACTTCCTGAAGATCGCGCAACTTCTCACTCTGTCAGTTACCTTTAAACAGAATTAAAATGCATATAAAACCTTTACATCCCAAATACAATGGCATGGTGTGGCTTTATTCACGCCAACATTACCTTGTCATGCCTGCAATGGCGAACAGCGGTCGACGGCTCGCGCCCAAAATCACCGAACATCAACTCCAGTAGCGTCTAAATCAAACCATCTTGTCAAATTACCGACATACAATATTGTTTGGAATAATGTTACAGGTATATTTCACAAGATATTTACCCTTACTTACTACGGAGTCAGAGCCTCGTCACACCGCAATCTTCAGGCGCTCCACACAAGAAAAAAAGAAAGAATACCCAAGATGCACTTGGATAACTTGCACGGAGTTACAATAAAAGTCCGCCACTGCCACTTACTGGTCAAAACATGCAATGACAACCAAAACTATAAAAATACACTCACAATCTGCCTCACAATTTAAATACATCAAATGACATTTTACATGGCTTGACAGTGTAACAATTACATATATTAACAGTTAAACTATACTAAATTTAAGTGGAAAATCATTTAACATATTTAACAGATTTACCACCCGGCTACAGAGAGGTCGTCGCTGCTCATTAACTTTAACACCATATTTGGGTGATACCGCTTTCTCAGGCTCCCTTTCAGTATTGTGTCTGCTCAGGACGAATGCCAGACGAGGGGAGTTGTGTGGGAGAGAAGTTATCCCACACAACTCCCCTTCTCATGTCCCTACACTGGCTCGCAGTAGCTGCTCGCATCCAGTTTAAGACTCTGGTGCTAGTCTACAGGGCAGTGAAAGGAACAGCTCCTTCCTATCTCCAGGCCATGGTTAAGCCCTACACCCCCGCCTGACCACTTCACTGTGCTGCTTCGGGACGGCTGGTTGCCCCATCGCTCAGAGGCCCCTGCTGCTGATCGACCCGGCCATGGCTCTTTTCTGTCCTGGCCCCACAGTGGTGGAACGAACTCCCTACTGATGTCAGGACAGCGGAGTCGCTGCCCATCTTTCGGCGCAGGTTGAAAACTCACCTCTTCAAGAACTACTACACTGTTACTTGTTCGTAGCAATTACTGTATTCACTCATTTAAAAAACAAAATATCTTTCTTGTGCTTTTACTTTAACACTGGTTTTGCGGATTGGTGCCGCATCTGTTATGCTCGCGCACCAGAACCTGACCCGTGTGGCGAAACCCAAGACAGACAGACACGAGATGACTTCTAAGTCTACAAAGGGGGGTTTTATTGTGGGAGGGAAATGTATGGTGAAAAAAGGCGTTCTGTTAGTGGGATGTGTGAATAAACTATGTGTGGTGTCCCGTGGTTTGCGTGTATAACTATGTGTGAGTGTTTTTAGCCAATGTGTGGTGCGGTATGTAAATGACCAGGAGGTGTTGAAGAAATGTGCGTGCACCTGGCGAGAAAGTCCAGTCCGTGATCCAAGAGGGGTTGTCCGAGAAAGTCCAGGTCCGAGATCCGGGAAGTCGAGTCCGAAAGGAGGGGTCCAGGTAGAGGGACAAGGGGGGAGATCGCAGGAGAGGTCCGGGGAGAAACGTCAAGGTCGCTGGGGACGAGGGAGACGCGGGGAGCCGTGGAAATCGCGGAGGGAGAGTCTTGGGAGGAAACAGAGACACGAAGATAAGACACTGGGGAATAAACAGAAAGCAAGGACCGCTGGAGGGCTTGTCAGAACTTTACCGCAGGGTTCAGTACGTCGAAGCACTGAGAGACGTTCTGGGAGGCTTCTTGTAGAAGGCTGCCTGATTGCCACAGGTGTGCCTGATGGATGATGGCAAACACCTGGTGCAGTGCAGCGCTCGTCTCAGAGCGCGAGCCGAGCGCTCGGATGTTTCCGGCTCGTCCGAGCTGGGGGAGTGGCTTGAACGTGCCGGGGCGGCAGCTCGGGGCAGTGTAACCACAACAGGACCCCCCCTCCTACGGGAGACACCGGGCGACCGTCCGATGGCGTTGGGGTGGGCCCGATAGAACTCCTCCAGGAGTGCGGGGTCGGCCAGGTAGGACCGGGGAACCCAGCTGCGGTCCTCGGGCCCATAGCCAACCCAGTCCACCAGGTATTGGTACCCACGCCCCCGGCGGCGTACGGCGAGCAGCTGGTCGACATCCCAGACCATGTCACCACCGTCGAGGACCCTGGGGGGTGGAGGAGCTTGGACAGGGGGAGACACGGGGCTGGTGGCTACCGGTTTGAGGCGCGAGACATGGAAGACGGGATGGATCTTGAGTGAGGTAGGGAGATGGAGACGCACCGCCGAAGGGTTGACGATGCGGTCGATGGTGTAGGGACCGACGTAGCGGGGAGCCAGCTTCCGGTTGAGGGTAGGGAGGGGCAGGTCCCGGGCCAGGAGCCATACCCTCTGGCCAGGTCGATAAGCTGGGGCCGGCACTCTCCGCCGGTTGGCGCTGCGCCGGGCCCGCTCTGTAGCTTGCAACATAGCGGCCCGGGCGGTCTTCCAAACGCGCCGGCATCGGCGGAGATGGGCCCTCGTGGACGGGACCGCTACCTCCAACTCCTGATGGGGGAACAGAGGGGGTTGATAGCCCAGGGAACACTCGAAGGGGGACAAACCGGTAGCCGAACTCTCCATGGAGTTGAGCGAGTACTCCACCCAGGGCAGGTACTTGCTCCAGGAGGCGGGGTTGCTGGTGGTAACGCAACGCAAAGCCGCCTCCAGGGCTTGATTGGCCCGCTCTGCCTGCCCGTCTGGCGGTGATACCCGGAGGAGAGGCTGACCGTGGCCCCAATCCCCTTACAGAAGGCCTGCCATACCTTCGAAGTGAACTGGGGACCACGGTCAGAGACTATGTCCAGGGGAATCCCATGAGGTCGGACGACGTGGGAGACGAGACGGTCCGCCGTCTCGGCTGCAGAGGGTTTGGTGAGGGCAACAAAATGGACGGCCTTGGAAAACCGGTCGACAATGGTCAAGATGGTGTCATTGCCTTGGGACACTGGGAGGCCAGTTACAAAGTCCAAGGCAATGTGGGACCAAGGTCGGCCGGGGACAGGAAGGGGGCGCAGGAGACCTGCTGGAGGGCGATGGAGAGCCTTGCTGCGGGCGCAGGTGGTGCAGGCTGCCACGAACTCTCTGGTGTCTGCCTCCATGGTGGGCCACCAGAAACCCCTGCGGATGAAGGCCGCCGTTCGGTAGACACCGGGGTGGCAGGCAAGATGGCTGGAGTGGCCCCACTCCAGCACCTGGGGCCGGACAGAGGGAGGCACAAATAGCCGGTTCCGGGGTCCATTGCCTGGGTCGGGATGGGCGCGCTGGGCCCTTCTCACCACTGATTCGATGGCCCAGGTGACGGCGCCCACCACCCGGGCCGGGGGAAGGATGGTGTCTGGGGCGTCAGGGGACCCCTCGGGAAACAGACGGGAGAGGGCGTCTGCCCTGACGTTCTTGGTGCCCGGGCGGTAGGTGAGGGTGAAGTCGAACCGGCTGAAGAGGAGAGCCCAGCGCGCCTGCCTGGAGTTGAGCCTCTTAGCCGTCCGTACGTAGGTCAGGTTTTTGTGATCGGACCATACGATGAACGGCTGCCCTGCTCCCTCCAGCCAGTGTCTCCACTCCTCTAGGGCGGCGTGGACGGCCAGCAACTCCCTGTTGCCGATGTCATAATTCTTCTCCGCAGGACTGAAACGCCGGGAGAAGAAGGCGCACGGGTGGATCTTCTGGTCCTCCTCCGACCGCTGGGAGAGGACGGCTCCGATGCCCGTGTCCAATGCGTCCACCTCCACGATGAACTGTCTGCACGGGTCCGGGTGGGCGAGCACCGGAGCCGTTGTGAACAGCCTCTTCAGGGCCAAGAAGGCGGCTTCCGCCTCCGAGGTCCAGGAGAAGGGGCGGAGGTTGGAGGTGAGTGCAGTGAGGGGGGCGGCCACACGGCTGAACCCCCTGATGAAGCGCCGGTAGAAGTTTGCAAACCCCAGGAAGCGCTGGAGTTGCGTCCTGTTGGTGGGCCGTGCCCACTCCTCCACCGCTCGGGTCTTCCTGGGGTCAGTGCGGACGAGCCCCTTCTCCACGATGTGGCCAAGGAACTCCACGGAGGCGGAGTGGAACACGCACTTCTCGGCTTTCACGAAGAGCCTGTTCTCCAGCAGCCGTTGGAGGACCAGGCGGACATGCTGGTGGTGTTCCTCCTCAGTCCTAGAGAACACGAGTATGTCATCCAGGTACACCACCGCGAACGTGTTCAGCATGTCCCGGAGCACGTCGTTGACCAATGCCTGGAAGACGGCCGGGGCGTTGGTGAGGCCGAAGGGCATAACGAGGTACTCGAAATGCCCTAGGTGGGTGTTGAAGGCCGTCTTCCATTCATCCCCTTCCCGGATGCGCACCAGGTGGTACGCGCTGCGCAGGTCCAGCTTCGTGAACACCGTGGCGTGAGTGAGTGGCTCGAACGTGGAACTCATAAGGGGGAGTGGGTATTTATTTTTCACCGTGATATTATTTAACATTCGATAATCTATGCAAGGCCTCAGGCTGCCCTCCTTCTTTGCCACAAAAAAGAAGCCCGCCGCCACCGGGGAAGACGAGGGCCTTATGATTCCTGAGGCCAGGGACTCTGTGATATAATTGCGCATAGCCTCCTTCTCTGGGACGGAGAGGTTATACAACCGACCGGTGGGAAGGGCGGCCCCGGGAAAGAGATCTATGGCACAATCATAGGGACGGTGAGGGGGGAGGGAAAGTGCACTTTCTTTACTAAATACAGGGGCTAAATCGTGATAAATGGAAGGAACACCAGTGAGATCCGTGGGAGGAGGCACGGGTCTGAGGCCGCTGGACGGGGAGTGGGCGGAGCGAAGGCAGTTGGCATGACACGCAACGCTCCAACCCAAAATCCGCCCAGTAGACCAAGAGATGTAGGGATCGTGCCGTTCCAACCACGGTCTTCCTAACACCAGGGGCGCTGTGGGGGCGTGCAAAACCAAGAAACGGATAGCTTCCACGTGATTACCCGAAAGAGTGAGGGTGAGGGAAGCAGTGCTGTGTGTGATTTTACCTAGTGAACGTCCATCTAGGGCTTGGGCTGTGAGGGGTGTATCTAGGGGGACGAGTGGAATGCCGGCCTGCCGGGCCAGCGAGGTGTCCATCAAACACTCGTCCGCCCCCGAATCCAGGAGTGCACCAACAGACAGTGAGCGGTTACCCCAGGTGAGAGTGACCGGAAAGAGGTGGTTGTGCTCCTTCTTGGGCTGGGGCTTAGGAAGGGTCGTCAGACTCACTAGGACACCCCTCACTAGTGAGCCGGGTCTTTTTGGGCGAGTCGGGCAGGCCTTGATATAGTGGCCCGACCTCCCGCAGTAGAGGCAGAGGTGGCCATGCATCCTCTGCTCCCTAACTTCCAGCGGGAGCCGTGACCGACCCAACTGCATGGGCTCCTCCTCCGGCCTGGATCCAGAAGCCACCCAGGGTTGCGAGGTGGAGTGTGAGGGTGGAGAGAGCCCACGGGACGCTGACCCAGGGAAGGCACCGGTAGGACGGACGGGGGTTGGTCTATGGGAGGGGCCAGCGCGCGGGGCGCGTTCCTGGCGCCGCTCCCGCAGCCGTTCGTCCATCTGGAGGGCGAGGGTGACGAGCTCGTTGAAGGAGGCAGGGCGGTCCCGAACGATAAGATCTTTGATGGGCTCGCTTAGCCCCCCCCTGTACGCGCTCTTGAGCGCAGTGTCATCCCACCCACTGTCTGCCGCGAGTATCCTTACCTCCAGGGAATACTCTGCCACCGACCTGGCTCCCTGTTGGATGGAATGGAGGCGGCTGGCAGCATCCTGCCCGTCAGCTGGGTGGTCGAACACCAGATTGAACTCGCGGCGGAAGGCACCATAGTCCGAGGCGAGCTGCTCGGTATGGCCTACCGCCGCTATGGCCCAGCTGAGGGCTTTGCCGGTGAGGAGGGACATGACAAGGGCTACCTTGGTCTCTCCTGTCCTATACCTAGCTGGCTGGTGTTTGAACAGGAGCTCACACTGACCAAGGAAACCCCTGCACAGCTCAAACTCCCCACCGAAGGCCTTGGGGCAGGGGAGGTTAGGCTCGCACCGGGGGTCCAGTGGGGGTTGACTCGGAGGGGGAACGTCGGGACCAGGAACGGGGAAACCGGAGGCCGAGCTGGGGGCAGAGACCGAGGCCAGGGAAGGGTGGTCGCTCATCCTAGAGACCGCTGTGGAGAGTGCAGCGATCTGCGCGGTGAGGGCATCTAACGTGCTCGTCGCGGCCTGGGAGCCGGACTGAAGATCGCTGATCTCTCCGGTGACACGGGTGAAGGCAGTAGTAAGCTCTGAGCAGAGAGAGGCAAGTTGGCAACTGTGACTTCTTACTACTGCCTCTAGGGGGACGGGGCTCAGGGGCGTCACAGGGACCGTCCGCTCCTTGGGTTTGCCTGGGTCCATAATGGCTTCGACGTTCTGTTATGCTCGCGCACCAGAACCTGACCCGTGTGGCGAAACCCAAGACAGACAGACACGAGATGACTTCTAAGTCTACAAAGGGGGGTTTTATTGTGGGAGGGAAATGTATGGTGAAAAAAGGCGTTCTGTTAGTGGGATGTGTGAATAAACTATGTGTGGTGTCCCGTGGTTTGCGTGTATAACTATGTGTGAGTGTTTTTAGCCAATGTGTGGTGCGGTATGTAAATGACCAGGAGGTGTTAAAGAAATGTGCGTGCACCTGGCGAGAAAGTCCAGTCCGTGATCCAAGAGGGGTTGTCCGAGAAAGTCCAGGTCCGAGATCCGGGAAGTCGAGTCCGAAAGGAGGGGTCCAGGTAGAGGGACAAGGGGGGAGATCGCAGGAGAGGTCCGGGGAGAAACGTCAAGGTCGCTGGGGACGAGGGAGACGCGGGGAGCCGTGGAAATCGCGGAGGGAGAGTCTTGGGAGGAAACAGAGACACGAAGATAAGACACTGGGGAATAAACAGAAAGCAAGGACCGCTGGAGGGCTTGTCAGAACTTTACCGCAGGGTTCAGTACGTCGAAGCACTGAGAGACGTTCTGGGAGGCTTCTTGTAGAAGGCTGCCTGATTGCCACAGGTGTGCCTGATGGATGATGGCAAACACCTGGTGCAGTGCAGCGCTCGTCTCAGAGCGCGAGCCGAGCGCTCGGATGTTTCCGGCTCGTCCGAGCTGGGGGAGTGGCTTGAACGTGCCGGGGCGGCAGCTCGGGGCGGTGTAACCACAACAGCATCAGCAGTAATGAGGACGTTGTACCTGACCGTTGTGGCGAAGAAGGAGCTGAGCCGGAAGGCAAAGCTCTCAATTTACCAGTCAATCTTGTTTCCAACCCTCCCCTATTGTCATGAGCTTTGGGTAGTGACCGAAAGGGTGAGATCGCGGATACAAGCGGCTGAAATGAGTTTCCTCTGGAGGGTGTCTGGGCTCAGCCTTAGAGATAGGGTGAGGAGCTCGGACATCAGAAGGGAGCTCGGAGTACAGTCGCTGCTCCTTCGCATCGAAAAGAGCCAGTTGAGATGGTTCGGGCATCTGATTTGGATGCTTCCTGGGCGCCTTCCTTTGGAGGTTTACCGGGCACTGCCAACTGGGAGGAGACCCCGGGGTAGACCCAGAACTTGCTGGAGAGACTAAATGTCCAATTTGGCCTGGGAACACCTTGGAATCCCCCAGGAGGAGCTGGAGGGCGTTGCTGGAGAGAGGGACGTCTGGAGTGCCCTACTTAGCTTGCTGCCACCGCGACCTGACCCCGGAAAAGCGGCTGAAGTTAAGATGAGATGAGAGATGAGATGGTTTTGCTCCTAGATGCTTGTTTAGAGAGAGTATGCACTTATGACCTCTGATGACTAGTAGCTCTGATTTCCTACCTTAAATTCACTTATTGTAAGTCGCTTTGGATAAAAGCATCGGCTGAATAACTGTAATGTAATGTAATGCAATGAGTACGAGACATATGAGGGCCTCAAGGGAGTGGCTGGCATCGTCGATGTCATTGTCATGTTTGGGAAAACAAAAGAGGTGCATGACCGCAACCTCAGAGCCATGCTCAGCCGGACCAGGGAGAGAGGTGTAAGGTCTGAACCAAGACAAATGCCGCATCAGTGTATCTGAAGTGAGCGACTTTGGTCATAAGCTCACAGCCGATGGCCTCAAACCATCCTGTCAAGGTGAGAGCAATAAGAGACATGCAACCGCCAGAAGATGAAGCAGAGCTGGCGACAATACTTGGCATGGTGACTTAGCTCGCCAGATTTGCTCCAAACCTGGCTGAGGTGAGTGCACGACTTAGACACCTGCTAAGGCAAGGCACAGAGTTCAAATGGGACACAACACATAAAAAAGCATTTCAGAAAGTGACAAAGACTCTCACAGCTGAACAGGGGCCAGTGCTTGCCTATTTCAATCCCAAAAAGGAAGTGACACTTCAAGTGGACGCGTCGAAAAATGGCCTGGGTGCAACGATCACGCAGGAAGGCAGACCGGTTGCATATGTCTCAAAACCGCTCAATAATACGGAGCAAAATTATGCCCAAATCGAGAAGGAGCTTTATGCAGTCCTGTATGGGTGTAAGAGATTCCATGAATACATCTATGGGCGACGTGTAACAGTGGAATCAGACCACAAGCCACTAGAGGCAATACTCCGCGAGCATCTAGCCCTTGCACCACCTTGTCTACAGCGCATGATGCTCGCGCTGCAAAAATGCAGCACAACCCTGATCTACAGACCCGGCAAAGAGATTCCACTTGCCGATACACTGTCAAGAAAATCCATGAATGATGAGGACAGTTCACTATCTGAGGCTATGGAAACCGAGGGAAACACTGTCATCAGCACAGCTCCAGTGAGTGCTGACAGGTTAGATGACACCAAGGCAGCTGTCCACCCTCGAGCAAGTCATTCGGTCAGGCTGGCCAGAGTAAAAAAAAAAAAAAAAAAAAGTCACTCATCACAGAAACACAGCAGCCTGTCCTTAGACCATCGCACAAGGAACAACTCCCTGGTACTTCCAGTGGCATGAGGGTAGGCGGACGATTGTAGAGCTCTTTGCCAATTGTCCATTAATGCGATAAACAACAGTTTTAACCAGGGCTGCAAGGCTGAACCCAATATGGCGACACAAATAGACTATCGCCCAGAGGCAGGGGTAGAGCAGGCAGGACTGTGGGAAATGCAGAGCCAGGTCTAGATGACATAACAGGCAACATCTCAACATAATCGTTGGAAACTTAGACTGAACTGAGCAGGCACTAAGATCTGGCAAGGTGGAATTCTTTTCTTCTTCTTCTTCGGTATTTTTGGCGAATTGCAACCAGATGGAGCATTACTGCCAGTTATTGTTGTATTAAAGAGTCCTTAATAGGCCCTTTTCACATGACGTCAGATAACTTCCGTTGTGACTCCTTGCAGGGTATACCAACTTCCGGACGGACTATGGAGTTTACACAGTCGCTCACAAACCTGCCTGCAATACGGCTAGATGATATACCACGGATTGCCGAAACATCTGCATCAACCAAACGGTCCAAACTCGACAAAGGCTACAAATTATTCATCGAACGGTACCTATTCAATTATGCTAAATAACTTCTGTTAAAAGGCGATAACTTTAATTCATAGTCAGAAAAAAAGAGATCTTGAGAGAGAGAGAGAGAGAGAGAGAGAGAGAGAGAGAGAGAGAGAGAGAGAGAGAGAGAGAGAGAGAGAGAGAGAGAGAGAGAGAGAGAGAGAGAGAGAGAGAGATCTTGAATTCAACTAAATAACTTATGGAAAGATCGCGCCATCTCAAGATAATCTGAAAATGAAAATACTACAAACAGTCGTATGGCCAGTCATGATATACGGAAGTGAAGGATGGACTTTGCCTAAAAGAAAATTAATGATGCCGAAATGTGGTTTTGCTACCGTTTCCTGAGAACAGGTTGGATAGAAAAACGAACAAATGAAAGTGTGATACAGCAACTTGGAATAAATATGATCCTTCTGTCGACCATTCAGAGACAAAAACTGAAATATTTCAGTCATGCTATGTGTCATAAGACCTGAAGTATTACAAAAAATAGATAGACGGACGGACAGACAGACAGACAGACAGATCTGCTTGAGAACTATTGGCAGCACTGGGCCCTGGCAATAAATTTAAAAAAAGAGTAATGATCTTCCAGAAGAAGCCCAGACGTCAGGAAAATAGATACCAGTTGACTGTAGGTAGCATCACCTTAGAGCATACGATGCAGTATACTTACCTTGGTCTAATTATTACTGCATCAAGTTGTTTCAGTAGGGCAGTGCATAACCTAAAAAAAAGTTGGCAGAGCTCTATATGCAGTTAAACATAAATTCTTTAACACTGATATACCATCTCCATCTGGTGCAAACTGTTTGTAATTCTGCCCTTTGCGCTATATGGAAGTGAGGTATGGGGTCCACTCAGTCTTTCCAGCTACACTAGATGGGACAAGCATCCAACAGAAACCCCACATGCTGAATTCTGTAGAATGATTCTGAAAAGACAAAGGAAAACACCAAATGTAGGGCTGAATTAGGCCGGTTTCCATTATTGATAAATGTAAAAAAAAAAGTCTAAATTTCTGGATGCACTTAAATACAAGCCAAACAAATACATTGCATGTTAAAGCTCTGAAAACCCAAGAAGTGAACCCCGAAAAGAGTCCCCTGAAGCAGCTGGTTCTGACACTCACTAACCCTTTAACAAATAATTAGGCCAGCACTGCATTTCAAACAAATATTACGATGAATCAGACTACAAAACAAACAAACATGAGGATAAATCAGGCTATAAAATGAACAAACATGAAGATAAATTAGCTATAAAATGAACAAGCATGACGATAAATCACATATAAAACAAAAAAACGAGGATAAATAAGGCTATGAAACAAACAAACATGAGGATAAATTAGGCTATAAAACAAACAAACATGAGGATAAATCAGCTATAAAACAAACAAACAAGGATAAATCTGACTATAAAACAAACACATGAGGATAAATCAGACTATAAAACAAACACACGAGGATAAATCAGACAAACATAAGGATAAATCAGGCTATAAAACAAACAAACATGGAGATAAATCAGACTATAAAACAGGCAACAGGAGGATAAATCAGGCAACAAAATAAACAAACATGAGGATAAATCAGCAATAAAACAAACAAAGATTAAGATAAATCAGCTGTAAAACAAACAAACAAGGGTAAATCGGGCTATAACACAAGCAAACATGAGGATAAATCAGGCTATAAAACAAACAAACATGAGGACAAATCAGGCTATAAAACAAACACACGAGAATAAATCAGAAAAACATGAGGATAAATCAGGCTATGAAACAAACAAACACGAGGATGAATCAGCTATAAAACAAACAAACGGAAGATACACCAGGCGATAAAAAAACAACATGAGGATGAATCACTTATAAAACTAACAGACCCGAGCATAAATCAGGCTTTAAAACTAACAAACATGGAGATAAGTCAGCTGTGAAACAAACAAACATGACGACAAATCAGGCTATAAAACTAACAAACATGAAGATAAATCAGGCTGTAAAACAAACACACGAGGATAAATCTGACAAACATGAGGATAAATCAGGCTATAAAACAAACAAACATGGAGATAAATCAGACTGTAAAACAGGCAACAGGAGGATAAATCAGGCTACAAAATAAACAAACATGAGGATAAATCACACTATAAAACAAACAAAACATGAAGATAAATCAGGCTATAAAACAAAGAAACATGAAGATAAATTAGCTATAAAACAAACAAACAAGGATAAATCAGACTATAAAACAAACACACGAGGATAAATCAGACTATAAAACAAACACACGAGGATAAATCAGACAAACATGAGGATAAATCAGGCTACAAAATAAACAAACATGAGGATAAATCAGCTATAAAACTAACAAACATTAAGATAAATCAGCTGTAAAACAAACATGAGGATAAATCAGGCTATAAAACAAACAAACATAAGGATAAATCAGGCTATAAAACAAAAAAACATGAGGATAAGTCAGACTGTAAAATAGGCAACAGGAGGATAAATCAGGCTACAAAATAAACAAACATGAGGATAAATCACACTATAAAACAAACAAACATGGAGATAAATGAGTTATAAAACAAACAAACACGAGGATAAATCAGGCTATAAAATGAACACACGAGGATAAATCAGACAAACATGAGGATAAATCAGGCTATAAAACAAACAAACATGGAGGTGAATCAGACTGTAAAACAGGCAACAGGAGGATAAATCAGGCTACAAAATAAACAAACATGAGGATAAATCACACTATACAACAAACAAACATGAAGATAAATCAGCTATAAAACAAGCAAAAGTGAAGATAAATGAGATATAAAACAAAAAACCATGAGGATAAATCAGGCCATAAAACAAACAAACATGAGGATGAATCAGGCTATAAAACAAACAAACATGAAGATAATTCAGCTATAAAACAAATAAACAAGGATACGTCAGACTATAAAAAAACACATGAGGATAAATCAGACTATAAAACAAGCAAACATGAGGATAAATCAGACTATAAAACAAACACATGAGATAAATAAGAAAAACATGAGGATAAATCAGGATATAAAACAAACAAACAAGTAGATAAATCAGACTATAAAACTGGCACTATGAAGATAAATCAGCTGTAAAACAAACAAACATGAGGAAAAATCAGCTATAAAATAAACAAACCAGTATAAATCAGGCTGTAAATCTAACAAACAAAGATAAATCAGCTATAAAGCAAACAAAAGAGGATGAATCAGGATATGAAACAAACAAACATGAGGATAAATCAGGCTATAAAACAAACAAACATGAAAATAAATCAGCTTTAAAACAAATAAAGAAGGATACATCAGACTATAAAACAAACACACGAGGATAAATCAGACTATAAAACAAGCAAACATGAGGATAAATCAGACTATAAAACAAACACACGAGGATAAATCAGAAAAACATGAGGATAAACCAGGCTTTAAAACAAACAAACAAAGATAAATCAGGCTTTAAAACTAACAAACATGGAGATAAATCAGCTGTGAAACAAACAAACATGAAGACAAATCAGGCTATAAAACTAACAAACATGAACATAAATCAGGCTATAAAACAAAAAAACATGGAGATAAATCAGACTATAAAACAGGGAACACGAGGATAAATCAGGCTACAAAATAAACAAACATGAGGATAAATCAGGCTATAAAACAAACAAACATGAACATAAATCAGTTATGAAACAAACAGACATTAAGATAAATCAGCTGTAAAACAAACAAATGAGGATAAATCGGGCTATAAAACAAGCAAACATGAGGATAAATCAGGCCATAAAACAAACAAATATGAGGATAAATCAGGCTATAAAATAAACAAACATGAAGATAATTCAGCTATAAAACAAATAAACAAGGATACATCAGACTATAAAACAAACACACGAGGATAAATCAGACTATAAAACAAACACACGAGGATAAATAAGAAAAACATGAGGATAAATCAGGATATAAAACAAACAAACAAGGATATAAATCAGACTATAAAACAGGCACTATGAAGATAAATCAGCTGTAAAACAAAGAAACATGAGGATAAATCAGCTATAAAACAAACAAACGAGTATAAATCAGGCTGTAAATCTAACAAACAAAGATAAATCAGCTATAAAGCAAACAAAAGAGGATAAATCAGGATATGAAACAAACAAACATGGAGATAAATCAGACTATAAAACAGGCAACAGGAGGATAAATCAGGCTACAAAATAAACAAACATGAGGGTAAATCAGATATAAAACAAACAAAGATTAAGATAAATCAGCTGTAAAACAAACAAACGAGGGTAAATCCGGCTATAAAGCAAGCAAACATGAGGATAAATCAGGCTATAAAACAAACAAACATGAGGATAAATCAGGCTATAAAACAAACACACGAGGATAAACCAGAAAAACATGAGGATAAATCAGGTTATGAAACAAACAAACACGAGGATGAATCAGCTATAAAACAAACAAACGGAAGATACATCAGGTGATAAAAAAACAACATGAGATAAATCACTTATAAAACTAACAGACCCGAGCATAAATCAGGCTTTAAAACTAACAAACACACGAGGATAACACAGACTATAAAACAAACACACGAGGATAAATCAGACTATAAAACAAACACACGAGGATAAATAAGAAAAACATGAGGATAAATCAAGTTATAAAACAAACACACGAGGATAAATCAGACTATAAAACAAACACACGAGGATAAATCAGACAAACATGAGGATAAATCAGGCTATAAAACAAACAAACATGGAGATAAATCAGACTATAAAACAGGCAACAGG
Organism: Lampris incognitus; assembly: GCF_029633865.1. NCBI lineage: Eukaryota > Metazoa > Chordata > Actinopteri > Lampriformes > Lampridae > Lampris > Lampris incognitus. Next base: position 73,880,360 of record NC_079214.1, read on the forward strand.
AGGATAAATCAGGCAACAAAATAAACAAACATGAGGATAAATCAGCAATAAAACAAACAAAGATTAAGATAAATCAGCTGTAAAACAAACAAACAAGGGTAAATCGGGCTATAACACAAGCAAACATGAGGATAAATCAGGCTATAAAACAAACAAACATGAGGATAAATCAGGCTATAAAACAAATACACGAGAATAAATCAGAAAAACATGAGGATAAATCAGGCTATGAAACAAACAAACACGAGGATGAATCAGCTATAAAACAAACAAACGGAAGATACATCAGGCGATAAAAAAACAACATGAGGATGAATCACTTATAAAACTAACAGACCCGAGCATAAATCAGGCTTTAAAACTAACAAACATGGAGATAAGTCAGCTGTGAAACAAACAAACATGACGACAAATCAGGCTATAAAACTAACAAACATGAAGATAAATCAGGCTGTAAAACAAACACACGAGGATAAATCTGACAAACATGAGGATAAATCAGGCTATAAAACAAACAAACATGGAGATAAATCAGACTGTAAAACAGGCAACAGGAGGATAAATCAGGCTACAAAATAAACAAACATGAGGATAAATCACACTATAAAACAAACAAAACATGAAGATAAATCAGGCTATAAAACAAAGAAACATGAAGATAAATTAGCTATAAAACAAACAAACAAGGATAAATCAGACTATAAAACAAACACACGAGGATAAATCAGACTATAAAACAAACACACGAGGATAAATCAGACAAACATGAGGATAAATCAGGCTACAAAATAAACAAACATGAGGATAAATCAGCTATAAAACTAACAAACATTAAGATAAATCAGCTGTAAAACAAACATGAGGATAAATCAGGCTATAAAACAAACAAACATAAGGATAAATCAGGCTATAAAACAAAAAAACATGAGGATAAGTCAGACTGTAAAATAGGCAACAGGAGGATAAATCAGGCTACAAAATAAACAAACATGAGGATAAATCACACTATAAAACAAACAAACATGGAGATAAATGAGTTATAAAACAAACAAACACGAGGATAAATCAGGCTATAAAATGAACACACGAGGATAAATCAGACAAACATGAGGATAAATCAGGCTATAAAACAAACAAACATGGAGGTGAATCAGACTGTAAAACAGGCAACAGGAGGATAAATCAGGCTACAAAATAAACAAACATGAGGATAAATCACACTATACAACAAACAAACATGAAGATAAATCAGCTATAAAACAAGCAAAAGTGAAGATAAATGAGATATAAAACAAAAAACAATGAGGATAAATCAGGCTATAAAACAAGCAAACATGAGGATAAATCAGGCCATAAAACAAACAAACATGAAGATAATTCAGCTATAAAACAAATAAACAAGGATACGTCAGACTATAAAAAAACACATGAGGATAAATCAGACCATAAAACAAGCAAACATGAGGATAAATCAGACTATAAAACAAACACATGAGATAAATAAGAAAAACATGAGGATAAATCAGGATATAAAACAAACAAACAAGTAGATAAATCAGACTATACAACTGGCACTATGAAGATAAATCAGCTGTAAAACAAACAAACATGAGGAAAAATCAGCTATAAAATAAACAAACCAGTATAAATCAGGCTGTAAATCTAACAAACAAAGATAAATCAGCTATAAAGCAAACAAAAGAGGATGAATCAGGATATGAAACAAACAAACATGAGGATAAATCAGGCTATAAAACAAACAAACATGAAAATAAATCAGCTTTAAAACAAATAAAGAAGGATACATCAGACTATAAAACAAACACACGAGGATAAATCAGACTATAAAACAAGCAAACATGAGGATAAATCAGACTATAAAACAAACACACGAGGATAAATCTTAAAAACATGAGGATAAACCAGGCTTTAAAACAAACAAACAAAGATAAATCAGGCTTTAAAACTAACAAACATGGAGATAAATCAGCTGTGAAACAAACAAACATGAAGATAAATCAGGCTATAAAACAAAAAAACATGGAGATAAATCAGACTATAAAACAGGGAACAGGAGGATAAATCAGGCTACAAAATAAACAAACATGAGGATAAATCAGGCTATAAAACAAACAAACATGAACATAAATCAGTTATGAAACAAACAGACATTAAGATAAATCAGCTGTAAAACAAACAAATGAGGATAAATCGGGCTATAAAACAAGCAAACATGAGGATAAATCAGGCCATAAAACAAACAAATATGAGGATAAATCAGGCTATAAAATAAACAAACATGAAGATAATTCAGCTGTAAAACAAATAAACAAGGATACATCAGACTATAAAACAAACACACGAGGATAAATCAGACTATAAAACAAACACACGAGGATAAATAAGAAAAACATGAGGATAAATCAGGATATAAAACAAACAAACAAGGATATAAATCAGACTATAAAACAGGCACTATGAAGATAAATCAGCTGTAAAACAAAGAAACATGAGGACAAATCAGCTATAAAACAAACAAACGAGTATAAATCAGGCTGTAAATCTAACAAACAAAGATAAATCAGCTATAAAGCAAACAAAAGAGGATAAATCAGACTATAAAACAGGCAACAGGAGGATAAATCAGGCTACAAAATAAACAAACATGAGGGTAAATCAGATATAAAACAAACAAAGATTAAGATAAGTCAGCTGTAAAACAAACAAACGAGGGTAAATCCGGCTATAAAGCAAGCAAACATGAGGATAAATCAGGCTATAAAACAAACAAACATGAGGATAAATCAGGCTATAAAACAAACACACGAGGATAAACCAGAAAAACATGAGGATAAATCAGGTTATGAAACAAACAAACACGAGGATGAATCAGCTATAAAACAAACAAACGGAAGATACATCAGGTGATAAAAAAACAACATGAGATAAATCACTTATAAAACTAACAGACCCGAGCATAAATCAGGCTTTAAAACTAACAAACACACGAGGATAACACAGACTATAAAACAAACACACGAGGATAAATCAGACTATAAAACAAACACACGAGGATAAATAAGAAAAACATGAGGATAAATCAAGTTATAAAACAAACAAACGAGGAGATAAATCAGACTATAAAACAGGCACTATGAAGATAAATCAGCTGTAAAACAAACAAACATGAGGATAAATCAGCTATAAAACAAACAAACGAGTATAAATCAGGCTGTAAATCTAACAAACAAAGATAAATCAGCTATAAAGCAAACAAACATGAGGATAAATCAGGATATGAAACAAACAAACATGAGGATAAATCGGGCTATAAAACAAACAAACAAAGATAAATCAGGCTTTAAAACTAACAAACATGGAGATAAATCAGCTGTAATACAAACAAACATGAAGATAAATCAGGCTATAAAACAAAAAAACATGGAGATAAATCAGACTATAAAACAGGCAACAGGAGGATAAATCAGGCTACAAAATAAACAAACATGAGGATAAATCAGCTGTAAAACAAACAAAGATTAAGATCAATCAGCTGTAAAACAAACAAACGAGGGTAAATCGGGCTATAAAACAAGCAAACATGAGGATAAATCAGATATAAAACAAACAAACATGATTATAAATCAGCTATAAAACAAACAAACATGAAAATAAATCAGGCTATAAAACAGACAACATGAGGATAAATGAGCTATAAAACAAACAAACATGAGGATAAATCAGATAAACATGAGGATAAATAAGACTATAAAACAAACAAACATGAGGATAAATCAGCTATAAAACAAGCAAACATGAGGATAAATCAGCTATAAAACAAACAAACATGAGGATAAATCAGCTATAAAAGAAACAAACATGAGGATAAATCACACTATAAAACAAACACATGAGGATAAATCAGACAAATATGAGGATAAATAAGACTATAAAACAAAAAATCATAAGAATAAATCAGACTATAAAACAGGCAAACGTGCAGATGAATCACCTATAAACAAACAAACGTGAGGATAAATCAGACTATAAAACAAACAAACATAAGGATAAATCAGACTATAAAACAAACAAACATGAGGATAAATCAGACAATAAAACAAACAAATATGTGGATAAATCAGGCTATAATACAGACAACATGAGGATAAATCAGCTATAAAACAAACAAACATGAGGATAAATCACACTATAAAACAAACACATGAGGATAAATCAGACAATCATGAGGATAAATAATACTATAAAACAAAAATCATAAGACTAAATCAGACTATAAAACAGACAAACGTGCAGATGAATCACCTATAAACAAACAAACGTGAGGATAAATCAGACTATAAAACAAACAAAAATAAGGATAAATCAGACTATATAACAAACAAACATGAGGATAAATCAGACAATAAAACAAACAAATATGTGGATAAATCAGATATAAAACAAACAAACATGAGAATAAATCAGGCTATAAAACAGACAACATGAGGAGAAATCAGCTATAAAACAAGCAAACAAGAAGATAAATCTCCTATAAAACAAACAAACATGAGGATAAATCACCAATAAAACTAACAAACTTAAGGATCAGTCATTCTTTAAAAATTACAAACATGGATATAAATCAGCTATAAAACAAACAAACATACATGAAGACAAATCAGCCTATAAAACTAACAAATATGAAAATAATATAAGGCTATAAAACAGAAAACATGAAGTTAAATCAGACTATAAAACAAACAAACGAAGATAAATCAGCTGTAAAACAATCAAACGAGGATAAATCAGCTATAAAACAAACACATGAGGATAAATCAGACAAACATGAGGATAAATCAAACTATAAAACAAACAAACATAAGGATAAATCAGACTATAAAACAAACAAACATGAGGATAAATCAGCTATAAAACAAGCAAACATGAGGATAAATCAGGCTATAAAACAAACAAACATGAGGATGAATCAGCTATAAAACAAACAAACATGAGGATAAATCACACTATAAAACAAACACATGAGGATAAATCAGATAAACATGAGGATAAATAAGACTATAAAACAAACAATCAAAAGAATAAATCAGACTATAAAACAGGCAAACGTGCAGATAAATCACCTATAAACAAACAAACATGAGGATAAATCAGGCTATGAAACAAACAAACATTCGGATAAATCAGACAATAGAACAAACAAATATGAAAATAAATCAGGCTATAAAACAAAAAACATGAAGTTAAATCAGACTATAAAACAAACACACGAAGATAAATCAGCTATAAAACAAACACAGGAGGATAAATCAGACAACATGAGGATAAATCAAACTATAAAACAAACAAACATAAGGATAAATCAGACTATAAAACAAACAAACATGTGGATAAATCAGCTATCAAACAAGCAAACATGAGGATAAATCAGGCTATAAAAAAAACAAACATTCGGATAAATCAGACAATAGAACAAACAAATATGTGGAAAAATCAGATATAAAACAAACAAACACGATTATAAATCAGCTATAAAACAAACAAACAGATTATAAATCTGCTATAAAACAAACAAACGTGAGAATAAATCAGGCTATAAAACAGACAACATGAGGATAAATCAGCTGTAAAACAAACAAACAGAAGATCAATCAGCTATAAAACAAACAAACAAACATGAAGACAAAGCAGCCTATAAAACTAACAAATATGAAAATAAATCAGGCTATAAAACAAAAAACATGAAGTTAAATCAGACTATAAAACAAACAAACAAAGATAAATCTGCTACAAAACAAACACACGAGGATAAATCAGACAAACATGAGGATAAATAAGACTATAAAACAAACAATCATAAGAATAAATCAGACTATAAAACAGGCAAACGTGCAGATAAATCACCTATAAACAAACAAACGTGAGGATAAATCAGACTATAAAACAAACAAGCATAAGGATAAATCAGACTATAAAACAAACAAACATGAGGATAAATCAGCTATCAAACAAGCAAACATGAGGATAAATCAGGCCATAAAACAAACAAATATGTGGATAAATCAGATATAAAACAAGCAAACACAATTATAAATCAGCTATAAAACAAACAAGCGTGAGAATAAATCTGGCTATAAAACAGACAACATGAGGATAAATGAGCTATAAAACAAACAAACAGAAGATCAATCAGGCTAAAAAACAAACAACATGGATATAAATCAGCTATAAAACAAACAAACTTAGGGATCAGTCATTCTTTAAAACTAACAAACATGGATATAAATCAGCTATAAAACAAACAAACAAACATAAGACAAATCAGCCTATAAAACTAACAAATATGAAAATAAATCCGGCTATAAAACAAAAAACATGAAGTTAAATCAGACTATAAAACAAACACACGAAGATAAATCAGCTATAAAACAAACACAGGAGGATAAATCAGACAAACATGAGGATAAATCAGACTATAAAAGAAAAAAACATGAGGATAAATCAGCTATAAAACAAGCAAACATGAAGATAAATCACCTATAAAACAAACAAACATGAGGATAAATCAGCTATAAAAACGCAAACATGAAGATAAATCACCTATAAAACAAACAAACATGAGGATAAATCAGCTATAAAACAAACAAACATGAGGATAAATCAGGCTATAAAACAAACAAACATAAGAATAAACCAGACTATAAAACAAGCAAACGTGCGGATAAATCAGCTATAAACAAACAAACATGAGGATAAATCAGGCTATAAAACTAACAAACATGATTAGAAATCAGCTATAAAACAAACAAACATGAGGATAAATCAGCTATCAAACAAGCAAACATGAGGATAAATCAGGCTATAAAACAAACAAACATTCGGATAAATCAGACAATAGAACAAACAAATATGTGGATAAATCAGATTTAAAACAAACAAACACGATTATAAATCAGCTATAAAACAAACAAACGTGAGAATAAATCAGGCTATAAAACAGACAACATGAGGATAAATCAGCTATAAAACAAACAAACAGAAGATCAATCAGGCTATAAAACAAACAACATGAGGATAAATCACCTATAAAACTAACAAACTTAGGGATCAGTCATTCTTTAAAACTAACAAACATGGATATAAATCAGCTATAAAACAAACAAACAAACATGAAGACAAATCAGCCTATAAAACTAACAAATATGAAAATAAATCAGCTATAAAACAAAAAACATGAAGTTAAATCAGACTATAAAACAAACACACGAAGATAAATCAGCTATAAAACAAACAAAGGAGGATAAATCAGACAAACATAAGGATAAATCAGACTATAAAACAAACAAACGTGAGGATAAATCAGACTATGAAACAAACAAGCATAAGGATAAATCAGACTATAAAACAAACAAACATTCGGATAAATCAGCTATCAAACAAGCAAACATGAGGATAAATCAGACTATAAAACAAACAAACATTCGGATAAATCAGCTATCAAACAAGCAAACATGAGGATAAATCAGATATAAAACAAACAAACATGATTATAAATCAGCTATAAAACAAACAAACATGAGGATAAATCAGGCTATAAAACTAACAAACATGGAGATAAATCAGCTATAAAACAAAAAACATGAAGTTAAATCAGACTATAAAACAAACAAACAAGGATAAGTCAGACTATAAAACAGGCAAACATGCGGATAAATCAGACTATAATACGAACAAACATTTGCATAAATCAGCTATCAAACAAACACATGAGTATAAATCAGGCTATAAATCTAACAAACAAAAATAAATCAGGCTACAAAACAAACAAACATGAGATTAAATCAGGCTATAAAACAGACAACATGAGGATAAATCAGCTATAAAACAAACAAACGGAAGGTCAATCAGGCTACAAAACAAACAACATGGATATAAATCAGCTATAAAACAAACAAACAAACATGAAGACAAAGCAGCCTATAAAACTAACAAATATGAAAATAAATCAGGCTATAAAACAAAAAACATGAAGTTAAATCAGACTATAAAACACACAAACGAAGATAAATCTGCTACAAAACAAACACACGAGGATAAATCAGACAAACATGAGGATAAATAAGACTATAAAACAAACAATCATAAGAATAAATCAGACTATATAACAGGCAAACGTGCAGATAAATCACCTATAAACAAACAAACGTGAGGATAAATCAGACTATAAAACAAACAAGCATAAGGATAAATCAGACTATAAAACAAACAAACATTCGGATAACTCAGCTATCAAACAAGCAAACATGAGGATAAATCAGGCTATAAAACAAAAAAACATTCGGATAAATCAGACAGTAGAACAAACAAAGATGTGGATGAATCAGATATAAAACAAACAAACATTCGGATAAATCAGACAATAGAACAAACAAATATGTGGATAAATCAGATATAAAACAAACAAACACGATTATAAATCAGCTATAAAACAAACAAACGTGAGAATAAATCAGGCTATAAAACAGACAACATGAGGATAAATCAGCTATAAAACAAACAAACAGAAGATCAATCAGGCTATAAAACAAACAACATGAGGATAAATCACCTATAAAACTAACAAACTTAGGGATCAGTCATTCTTTAAAACTAACAAACATGGATATAAATCAGCTATAAAACAAACAAACAAACATGAAGACAAATCAGCCTATAAAACTAACAAATATGAAAATAAATCAGGCTATAAAACAAAAAACATGAAGTTAAATCAGACTATAAAACAAACACACGAAGATAAATCAGCTATAAAACAAACACAGGAGGATAAATCAGACAACATGAGGATAAATCAAACTATAAAACAAACAAACATAAGGATAAATCAGACTATAAAACAAACAAACATGTGGATAAATCAGCTATCAAACAAGCAAACATGAGGATAAATCAGGCTATAAAAAAAACAAACATTCGGATAAATCAGACAATAGAACAAACAAATATGTGGATAAATCAGATATAAAACAAACAAACACGATTATAAATCAGCTATAAAACAAACAAACAGATTATAAATCTGCTATAAAACAAACAAACGTGAGAATAAATCAGGCTATAAAACAGACAACATGAGGATAAATCAGCTGTAAAACAAACAAACAGAAGATCAATCAGCTATAAAACAAACAAACAAACATGAAGACAAAGCAGCCTATAAAACTAACAAATATGAAAATAAATCAGGCTATAAAACAAAAAACATGAAGTTAAATCAGACTATAAAACAAACAAACAAAGATAAATCTGCTACAAAACAAACACACGAGGATAAATCAGACAAACATGAGGATAAATAAGACTATAAAACAAACAATCATAAGAATAAATCAGACTATAAAACAGGCAAACGTGCAGATAAATCACCTATAAACAAACAAACGTGAGGATAAATCAGACTATAAAACATACAAGCATAAGGATAAATCAGACTATAAAACAAACAAACATGTGGATAAATCAGCTATCAAACAAGCAAACGTGAGGATAAATCAGGCTATAAAACAAACAAACATTCGGGTAAATCAGACAATAGAACAAACAAATATGTGGATAAATCAGATATAAAACAAACAAACATGATTATAAATCAGCTATAAAACATACAAAGATGAGGATAAATCAGGCTATAAAACTAACAAACATGGAGATAAATCAGCTATAAAACAAAAAACATGAAGTTAAATCAGACTATAAAACAAACAAACAAGGATAAATAAGACTATAAAACAGGCAAACATGCGGATAAATCAGACTATAATACGACCAAACATTTGGATAAATCAGCTATCAAACAAACAAATGAGTATAAATCAGGCTATAAATCTAACAAACAAAGATAAATCAGGCTACAAAACAAACAAACATGAGAATAAATCAGGCTATAAAACAGACAACATGAGGATAAATCAGCTATAAAACAAACAAACGGAAGGTCAATCAGGCTACAAAACAAACAACATGGATATAAATCAGCTATAAAACAAACAAACAAACATGAAGACAAAGCAGCCTGTAAAACTAACAAATATGAAAATAAATCAGGCTGTAAAACAAAAAACATGAAGTTAAATCAGACTATAAAACACACAAACGAAGATAAATCAGCTATAAAACAAACACACGAGGATAAATCAGACAAACATGAGGATAAATAAGACTATAAAACAAACAATCATAAGAATAAATCAGACTATAAAACAGGCAAACGTGCAGATAAATCACCTATAAACAAACAAACGTGAGGATAAATCAGACTATAAAACAAAAAAGCATAAGGATAAATCAGACTATAAAACAAACAAATATGTGGATAAATCAGATATAAAACAAACAAACACAATTATAAATCAGCTATAAAACAAACAAGCGTGAGAATAAATCTGGCTATAAAACAGACAACATGAGGATAAATCAGCTATAAACAAACAAACGTGAGGATAAATCAGACTATAAAACAAACAAGCATAAGGATAAATCAGACTATAAAACATACAAATATGTGGATAAATCAGATATAAAACAAACAAACATGATTATAAATCAGGTATAAAACAAACAAACGTGAGAATAAATCAGGCTATAAAACAGACAACATTAGGATAAACCAGGCTATAAAACTAACAAACATGGAGATTAATCAGCTATAAAACAAAAAACATGAAGTTATACCAGCTATAAAACAAACAAACAAACATGAAGACAAAGCAGCCTATAAAACTCACAAATATGAAAATAAATCAGGCTATAAAACAAAAAACATGAAGTTAAATCAGACTATAAAACAAACAAACGAAGATAAATCAGCTATAAAACAAACACACGAGGATAAATCAGACAACATGAGGATAAATCAAACTATAAAACAAACAAACATAAGGATAAATCAGACTATAAAACAAACAAACATGTGGATAAATCAGCTATCAAACAAGCAAACATGAGGATAAATCAGGCTATAAAAAAAACAAACATTCGGATAAATCAGACAATAGAACAAACAAATATGTGGAAAAATCAGATATAAAACAAACAAACACGATTATAAATCAGCTATAAAACAAACAAACAGATTATAAATCTGCTATAAAACAACAAACGTGAGAATAAATCAGGCTATAAAACAGACAACATGAGGATAAATCAGCTGTAAAACAAACAAACAGAAGATCAATCAGGCTAAAAAACAAACAACATGGATATAAATCAGCTATAAAACAAACAAACTTAGGGATCAGTCATTCTTTAAAACTAACAAACATGGATATAAATCAGCTATAAAACAAACAAACAAACATGAAGACAAATCAGCCTATAAAACTAACAAATATGAAAATAAATCCGGCTATAAAACAAAAAACATGAAGTTAAATCAGACTATAAAACAAACACACGAAGATAAATCAGCTATAAAACAAACATAGGAGGATAAATCAGACAAACATGAGGATAAATCAGACTATAAAAGAAAAAAACATGAGGATAAATCAGCTATAAAACAAGCAAACATGAAGATAAATCACCTATAAAACAAACAAACATGAGGATAAATCAGCTATAAAAACGCAAACATGAAGATAAATCACCTATAAAACAAACAAACATGAGGATAAATCAGCTATAAAACAAACAAACATGAGGATAAATCAGGCTATAAAACAAACAAACATAAGAATAAACCAGACTATAAAACAAGCAAACGTGCGGATAAATCAGCTATAAACAAACAAACATGAGGATAAATCAGGCTATAAAACTAACAAACATGATTAGAAATCAGCTATAAAACAAACAAACATGAGGATAAATCAGCTATCAAACAAGCAAACATGAGGATAAATCAGGCTATAAAACAAACAAACATTCGGATAAATCAGACAATAGAACAAACAAATATGTGGATAAATCAGATATAAAACAAACAAACACGATTATAAATCAGCTATAAAACAAACAAACGTGAGAATAAATCAGGCTATAAAACAGACAACATGAGGATAAATCAGCTATAAAACAAACAAACAGAAGATCAATCAGGCTATAAAACAAACAACATGAGGATAAATCACCTATAAAACTAACAAACTTAGGGATCAGTCATTCTTTAAAACTAACAAACATGGATATAAATCAGCTATAAAACAAACAAACAAACATGAAGACAAATCAGCCTATAAAACTAACAAATATGAAAATAAATCCGGCTATAAAACAAAAAACATGAAGTTAAATCAGACTATAAAACAAACACACGAAGATAAATCAGCTATAAAACAAACATAGGAGGATAAATCAGACAAACATGAGGATAAATCAGACTATAAAACAAACAAACATTCGGATAAATCAGCTATCAAACAAGCAAACATGAGGATAAATCAGATATAAAACAAACAAACATGATTATAAATCAGCTATAAAACAAACAAACATGAGGATAAATCAGGCTATAAAACTAACAAACATGGAGATAAATCAGCTATAAAACAAAAAACATGAAGTTAAATCAGACTATAAAACAAACAAACAAGGATAAGTCAGACTATAAAACAGGCAAACATGCGGATAAATCAGACTATAATACGAACAAACATTTGCATAAATCAGCTATCAAACAAACACATGAGTATAAATCAGGCTATAAATCTAACAAACAAAAATAAATCAGGCTACAAAACAAACAAACATGAGATTAAATCAGGCTATAAAACAGACAACATGAGGATAAATCAGCTATAAAACAAACAAACGGAAGGTCAATCAGGCTACAAAACAAACAACATGGATATAAATCAGCTATAAAACAAACAAACAAACATGAAGACAAAGCAGCCTATAAAACTAACAAATATGAAAATAAATCAGGCTATAAAACAAAAAACATGAAGTTAAATCAGACTATAAAACACACAAACGAAGATAAATCTGCTACAAAACAAACACACGAGGATAAATCAGACAAACATGAGGATAAATAAGACTATAAAACAAACAATCATAAGAATAAATCAGACTATATAACAGGCAAACGTGCAGATAAATCACCTATAAACAAACAAACGTGAAGATAAATCAGACTACAAAACAAACAAGCATAAGGATAAATCAGACTATAAAACAAACAAACATTCGGATAAATCAGCTATCAAACAAGCAAACATGAGGATAAATCAGGCTATAAAACAAAAAAACATTCGGATAAATCAGACAGTAGAACAAACAAAGATGTGGATGAATCAGATATAAAACAAACAAACATTCGGATAAATCAGACAATAGAACAAACAAATATGTGGATAAATCAGATATAAAACAAACAAACACGATTATAAATCAGCTATAAAACAAACAAACGTGAGAATACATCAGGCTATAAAACAGACAACATGAGGATAAATCAGCTATAAAACAAACAAACAGAAGATCAATCAGGCTATAAAACAAACAACATGAGGATAAATCACCTATAAAACTAACAAACTTAGGGATCAGTCATTCTTTAAAACTAACAAACATGGATATAAATCAGCTATAAAACAAACAAACAAACATGAAGACAAATCAGCCTATACAACTAACAAATATGAAAATAAATCAGGCTATAAAACAAAAAACATGAAGTTAAATCAGACTATAAAACAAACACACGAAGATAAATCAGCTATAAAACAAACACAGGAGGATAAATCAGACAACATGAGGATAAATCAAACTATAAAACAAACAAACATAAGGATAAATCAGACTATAAAACAAACAAACATGTGGATAAATCAGCTATCAAACAAGCAAACATGAGGATAAATCAGGCTATAAAAAAAACAAACATTCGGATAAATCAGACAATAGAACAAACAAATATGTGGATAAATCAGATATAAAACAAACAAACACGATTATAAATCAGCTATAAAACAAACAAACAGATTATAAATCTGCTATAAAACAAACAAACGTGAGAATAAATCAGGCTATAAAACAGACAACATGAGGATAAATCAGCTGTAAAACAAACAAACAGAAGATCAATCAGCTATAAAACAAACAAACAAACATGAAGACAAAGCAGCCTATAAAACTAACAAATATGAAAATAAATCAGGCTATAAAACAAAAAACATGAAGTTAAATCAGACTATAAAACAAACAAACAAAGATAAATCTGCTACAAAACAAACACACGAGGATAAATCAGACAAACATGAGGATAAATAAGACTATAAAACAAACAATCAAAAGAATAAATCAGACTATAAAACAGGCAAACGTGCAGATAAATCACCTATAAACAAACAAACGTGAGGATAAATCAGACTATAAAACAAACAAGCATAAGGATAAATCAGACTATAAAACAAACAAACATGAGGATAAATCAGCTATCAAATAAGCAAACATGAGGATAAATCAGGCCATAAAACAAACAAATATGTGGATAAATCAGATATAAAACAAGCAAACACAATTATAAATCAGCTATAAAACAAACAAGCGTGAGAATAAATCTGGCTATAAAACAGACAACATGAGGATAAATGAGCTATAAAACAAGCAAACAGAAGATCAATCAGGCTAAAAAACAAACAACATGGATATAAATCAGCTATAAAACAAACAAACTTTCGGATCAGTCATTCTTTAAAACTAACAAACATGGATATAAATCAGCTATAAAACAAACAAACAAACATGAAGACAAATCAGCCTATAAAACTAACAAATATGAAAATAAATCAGGCTATAAAACCAAAAACATGAAGTTAAATCAGACTATAAAACAAACACACGAAGATAAATCAGCTATAAAACAAACACAGGAGGATAAATCAGACAAACATGAGGATAAATCAGACTATAAAAGAAAAAAACATGAGGATAAATCAGCTATAAAACAAGCAAACATGAAGATAAATCACCTATAAAACAAACAAACATGAGGATAAATCAGCTATAAAAACGCAAACATGAAGATAAATCACCTATAAAACAAACAAACATGAGGATAAATCAGCTATAAAACAAACAAACATGAGGATAAATCAGCCTATAAAACAAACAAACATAAGAATAAACCAGACTATAAAACAAGCAAACGTGCGGATAAATCAGCTATAAACAAACAAACATGAGGATAAATCAGGCTATAAAACTAACAAACATGATTAGAAATCAGCTATAAAACAAACAAACATGAGGATAAATCAGCTATCAAACAAGCAAACATGAGGATAAATCAGGCTATAAAACAAACAAACATTCGGATAAATCAGACAATAGAACAAACAAATATGTGGATAAATCAGATATAAAACAAACAAACACGATTATAAATCAGCTATAAAACAAACAAACGTGAGAATAAATCAGGCTATAAAACAGACAACATGAGGATAAATCAGCTATAAAACAAACAAACAGAAGATCAATCAGGCTATAAAACAAACAACATGAGGATAAATCACCTATAAAACTAACAAACTTAGGGATCAGTCATTCTTTAAAACTAACAAACATGGATATAAATCAGCTATAAAACAAACAAACAAACATGAAGACAAATCAGCCTATAAAACTAACAAATATGAAAATAAATCAGCTATAAAACAAAAAACATGAAGTTAAATCAGACTATAAAACAAACACACGAAGATAAATCAGCTATAAAACAAACAAACGTGAGGATAAATCAGACTATGAAACAAACAAGCATAAGGATAAATCAGACTATAAAACAAACAAACATTCGGATAAATCAGCTATCAAACAAGCAAACATGAGGATAAATCAGACTATAAAAAAAAACAAACATTCGGATAAATCAGCTATCAAACAAGCAAACATGAGGATAAATCAGATATAAAACAAACAAACATGATTATAAATCAGCTATAAAACAAACAAACATGAGGATAAATCAGGCTATAAAACTAACAAACATGGAGATAAATCAGCTATAAAACAAAAAACATGAAGTTAAATCAGACTATAAAACAAACAAACAAGGATAAGTCAGACTATAAAACAGGCAAACATGCGGATAAATCAGACTATAATACGAACAAACATTTGGATAAATCAGCTATCAAACAAACACATGAGTATAAATCAGGCTATAAATCTAACAAACAAAAATAAATCAGGCTACAAAACAAACAAACATGAGATTAAATCAGGCTATAAAACAGACAACATGAGGATAAATCAGCTATAAAACAAACAAACGGAAGGTCAATCAGGCTACAAAACAAACAACATGGATATAAATCAGCTATAAAACAAACAAACAAACATGAAGACAAAGCAGCCTATAAAACTAACAAATATGAAAATAAATCAGGCTATAAAACAAAAAACATGAAGTTAAATCAGACTATAAAACACACAAACGAAGATAAATCTGCTACAAAACACACGAGGATAAATCAGACAAACATGAGGATAAATAAGACTATAAAACAAACAATCATAAGAATAAATCAGACTATATAACAGGCAAACGTGCAGATAAATCACCTATAAACAAACAAACGTGAGGATAAATCAGACTATAAAACAAACAAGCATAAGGATAAATCAGACTATAAAACAAACAAACATTCGGATAAATCAGCTATCAAACAAGCAAACATGAGGATAAATCAGGCTATAAAACAAACAAACATTCGGATAAATCAGACAGTAGAACAAACAAAGATGTGGATGAATCAGATATAAAACAAACAAACATGCTGATAAATCAGCTATAAAACAAACAAACGTGAGAATAAATCAGGCTATAAAACAGACAACATGAGGATAAATCAGCCATAAAACAAACAAACAGAAGATCAATCAGGCTATAAAACAAACAACATGAGGATAAATCACCTATAAAACTAACAAACTTAAGGATCGGTCATTCCTTAAAACTAACAAACATGGATATAAATCAGCTATAAAACAAACAAACAAACATGAAGACAAAGCAGCCTGTAAAACTCACAAATATGAAAATAAATCAGGCTATAAAACAAACAAACATTCGGATAAATCAGCTATCAAACAAGCAAACATGAGGA
Source organism: Lampris incognitus (assembly GCF_029633865.1). NCBI lineage: Eukaryota > Metazoa > Chordata > Actinopteri > Lampriformes > Lampridae > Lampris > Lampris incognitus. Next base: position 73,897,495 of record NC_079214.1, read on the forward strand.
TAAATCAGGCTATAAAACAAACAAAAATTCGGATAAATCAGACAGTAGAACAAACAAAGATGTGGATGAATCAGATATAAAACAAACAAACATGCTTATAAATCAGCTATAAAACAAACAAACGTGAGAATAAATCAGGCTATAAAACAGACAACATGAGGATAAATCAGCCATAAAACAAACAAACAGAAGATCAATCAGGCTATAAAACAAACAACATGAGGATAAATCACCTATAAAACTAACAAACTTAAGGATCGGTCATTCCTTAAAACTAACAAACATGGATATAAATCAGCTATAAAACAAACAAACAAACATGAAGACAAAGCAGCCTGTAAAACTCACAAATATGAAAATAAATCAGGCTATAAAACAAAAAACATGAAGTTAAATCAGACTATAAAACAAACACACGAGGATAAATCAGCTATAAAACAAACACAGGAGGATAAATCAGACAAACATGAGGATAAATCAAACTATAAAACAAACAAACATAAGGATAAATCAGACTATAAAACAAACAAACATGAGGATAAATCAGCTATAAAACAAGCAAACATGAAGATAAATCACCTATAAAACAAACAAACATGAGGATAAATCAGCTATAAAACACGCAAACATGAAGATAAATCAGCTATAAAACAAACAAACATGAGGATGAATCAGCTATAAAACAAACATACATGAGGATGAATCAGCCTATAAAACAAACAAACATAAGAATAAACCAGACTATAAAACAGGCAACCTGCGGATAAATCAGCTATAAACAAAGAAACATGAAGATAAATCAGGCTATAAAACTAACAAACATGATTATAAATCAGCTATAAAACAAACAAATGTGAGAATAAATCAGGCTATAAAACAGACAACATGAGGATAAATCAGGCTATAAAACTAACAAACATGGAGATAACTCAGCTATAAAACAAAAAACATGAAGTTAAATCAGACTATAAAACAAACAAACAAGGATAAGTCAGACTATAAAACAGGCAAACATGCGGATAAATCAGACTATAATACGAACAAACATTTGGATAAATCAGCTATAAACAAAGAAACATGAAGATAAATCAGGCTATAAAACTAACAAACATGATTATAAATCAGCTATAAAACAAACAAATGTGAGAATAAATCAGGCTATAAAACAGACAACATGAGGATAAATCAGGCTATAAAACTAACAAACATGGAGATAACTCAGCTATAAAACAAAAAACATGAAGTTAAATCAGACTATAAAACAAACAAACAAGGATAAGTCAGACTATAAAACAGGCAAACATGCGGATAAATCAGACTATAATACGAACAAACATTTGGATAAATCAGCTATAAACAAAGAAACATGAAGATAAATCAGGCTATAAAACTAACAAACATGATTATAAATCAGCTATAAAACAAACAAATGTGAGAATAAATCAGGCTATAAAACAGACAACATGAGGATAAATCAGGCTATAAAACTAACAAACATGGAGATAACTCAGCTATAAAACAAAAAACATGAAGTTAAATCAGACTATAAAACAAACAAACAAGGATAAGTCAGACTATAAAACAGGCAAACATGCGGATAAATCAGACTATAATACGAACAAACATTTGGATAAATCAGCTATCAAACAAACACATGAGTATAAATCAGGCTATAAATCTAACAAACAAAGATAAATCAGGCTACAAAACAAACAAACATGAGAATAAATCAGGCTATAAAACAGACAACATGAGGATAAATCAGCTATAAAACAAACAAACGGAAGGTCAATCAGGCTACAAAACAAACAACATGGATATAAATCAGCTATAAAACAAACAAACAAACATGAAGACAAAGCAGCCTATAAAACTAACAAATATGAAAATAAATCGGGCTATAAAACAAAAAACATGAAGTTAAATCAAACTATAAAACACACAAACGAAGATAAATCAGCTATAAAACAAACACACGAGGATAAACATGAGGATAAATAAGACTATAAAACAAACAATCATAAGAATAAATCAGACTATAAAACAGGCAAACGTGCAGATAAATCGCCTATAAACAAACAAACGTGAGGATAAATCAGACTATAAAACAAACAAGCATAAGGATAAATATGACTATAAAACAAACAAATATGTGGATAAATCAGATATAAAACAAACAAACATGATTATAAATCAGGTATAAAACAAACAAACGTGAGAATAAATCAGGCTATAAAACAGACAACATTAGGATAAACCAGGCTATAAAACTAACAAACATGGAGATAAATCAGCTATAAAACAAAAAACATGAAGTTAAATCAGCTATAAAACAAACAAACAAACATGAAGACAAAGCAGCCTATAAAACTCACAAATATGAAAATAAATCAGGCTATAAAACAAAAAACATGAAGTTAAACCAGACTATAAAACACACAAACGAAGATAAATCAGCTATAAAACAAACACACGAGGATAAATCAGACAAACATGAGAATAAATAAGACTATAAAACAAACAATCATAAGAATAAATCAGACTATAAAACAGGCAAACGTGCAGATAAATCACCTATAAACAAACAAACGTGAGGATAAATCAGACTATAAAACAAACAAGCATAAGGATAAATCAGACTATAAAACAAACAAACATGAGGATAAATCAGCTATCAAACAAGCAAACATGAGGATAAATCAGGCTATAAAACAAACAAACATTCGGATAAATCAGACAATAGAACAAACAAATATGTGGATAAATCAGATATAAAACACACAAACACGATTATAAATCAGCTATAAAACAAACAAACGTGAGAATAAATCAGGCTATAAAACAGACAACATGAGGATAAATCAGCTATAAAACAAACAAACAGAAGATCAATCAGGCTATAAAACAAACAACATGAGGATAAATCACCTATAAAACTAACAAACTTAGGGATCAGTCATTCTTTAAAACTAACAAACATGGATATAAATCAGCTATAAAACAAACAAACAAACATGAAGACAAATCAGCCTATAAAACTAACAAATATGAAAATAAATCAGGCTATAAAACAAAAAACATGAAGTTAAATCAGACTATAAAACAAACACACGAAGATAAATCAGCTATAAAACAAACACAGGAGGATAAATCAGACAAACATCAGGATAAATCAAACTATAAAACAAACAAACATAAGGATAAATCAGACTATAAAACAAACAAACATAAGAATAAACCAGACTATAAAACAGGCAAACGTGCGGATAAATCAGCTATAAACAAAGAAACATGAAGATAAATCAGGCTATAAAACTAACAAACATGATTATAAATCAGCTATAAAACAAACAAATGTAAGAATAAATCAGGCTATAAAACAGACAACATGAGGATAAATCAGGCTATAAAACTAACAAACATGGAGATAAATCAGCTATAAGACAAAAAACATGAAGTTAAATCAGACTATAAAACAAACAAACAAGGATAAGTCAGACTATAAAACAGGCAAACATGCGGATAAATCAGACTATAGTACGAACAAACATTTGGATAAATCAGCTATCAAACAAACAAATGAGTATAAATCAGGCTATAAATCTAACAAACAAAGATAAATCAGGCTACAAAACAAACAAACATGAGAATAAATCAGGCTATAAAACAGGCAACATGAGGATAAATCAGCTATAAAACAAACAAACGGAAGGTCAATCAGGCTACAAAACAAACAACATGGATATAAATCAGCTATAAAACAAACAAACAAACATGAAGACAAAGCAGCCTATAAAACTAACAAATATGAAAATAAATCGGGCTATAAAACAAAAAACATGAAGTTAAATCAAACTATAAAACGCACAAACGAAGATAAATCAGCTATAAAACAAACACACGAGGATAAATCAGACAAACATGAGGATAAATAAGACTATAAAACAAACAATCATAAGAATAAATCAGACTATAAAACAGGCAAACGTGCAGATAAATCACCTATAAACAAACAAACGTGAAGATAAATCAGACTACAAAACAAACAAGCATAAGGATAAATCAGACTATAAAACAAACAAATATGTGGATAAATCAGATATAAAACAAACAAACATGATTATAAATCAGGTATAAAACAAACAAACGTGAGAATAAATCAGGTTATAAAACAGACAACATTAGGATAAACCAGGCTATAAAACTAACAAACATGGAGATAAATCAGCTATAAAACAAAAAACATGAAGTTAAATCAGCTATAAAACAAACAAACAAACATGAAGACAAAGCAGCCTATAAAACTCATAAATATGAAAATAAATCAGGCTATAAAACAAAAAACATGAAGTTAAATCAGACTATAAAACACACAAACGAAGATAAATCAGCTATAAAACAAACACACGAGGATAAATCAGACAAACATGAGAATAAATAAGACTATAAAACAAAAAATCATAAGAATAAATCACACTATAAAACAGGCAAACGTGCAGATAAATCACCTATAAACAAACAAACGTGAGGATAAATCAGACTATAAAACAAACAAGCATAAGGATAAATCAGACTATAAAACAAACAAACATGAGGATAAATCAGCTATCAAACAAGCTAACATGAGGATAAATCAGGCTATAAAACAAACAAACATTCGGATAAATCAGACAATAGAACAAACAAATATGTGGATAAATCAGATATAAAACAAACAAACACGATTATAAATCAGCTATAAAACAAACAAACGTGAGAATAAATCAGGCTATAAAACAGACAACATGAGGATAAATCAGCTATAAAACAAACAAACAGAAGATCAATCAGGCTATAAAACAAACAACATTAGGATAAATCACCTATAAAACTAACAAACTTAGGGATCAGTCATTCTTTAAAACTAACAAACATGGATATAAATCAGCTATAAAACAAACAAACAAACATGAAGACAAATCAGCCTATAAAACTAACAAATATGAAAATAAATCAGGCTATAAAATAAAAAACATGAAGTTAAATCAGACTATAAAACAAACACAAGAAGATAAATCAGCTATAAAACAAACACAGGAGGATAAATCAGACAAACATGAGGATAAATCAAACTATAAAACAAACATTCATAAGGATAAATCAGACTATAAAACAAACAAACATGAGGATAAATCAGCTATAAAACAAGCAAACATGAAGATAAATCACCTATAAAACAAACAAACATGAGGATAAATCAGCTATAAAAAACGCAAACATGAAGATAAATCACCTATAAAACAAACAAACATGAGGATAAATCAGCTATAAAACAAACAAACATGAGGATAAATCAGCCTATAAAACTAACAAATATGAAAATAAATCAGGCTATAAAACAGGCAAACGTGCGGATAAATCAGCTATAAACAAACAAACATGAGGATAAATCAGGCTATAAAACTAACAAACATGATTATAAATCAGCTATAAAACAAACAAACGTGAGAATAAATCAGGCTATAAAACAGACAACATGAGTATAAATCAGGCTATAAAACTAACAAACATGGAGATAAATCAGCTATAAAACAAAAAACATGAAGTTAAATCAGACTATAAAACAAACAAACAAGGATAAGTCAGACTATAAAACAGGCAAACATGCGGATAAATCAGACTATAATACGAACAAACATTTGGATAAATCAGCTATCAAACAAACAAATGAGTATAAATCAGGCTATAAATCTAACAAACAAAGATAAATCAGGCTACAAAACAAACAAACATGAGAATAAATCAGGCTATAAAACAGACAACATGAGGATAAATCAGCTATGAAACAAACAAACGGAAGGTCAATCAGGCTACAAAACAAACAACATGGATATAAATCAGCTATAAAACAAACAAACAAACATGAAGACAAAGCAGCCTATAAAACTAACAAATATGAAAATAAATCGGACTATAAAACAAAAAAACATGAAGTTAAAACAAACTATAATACACACAAACGAAGATAAATCAGCTATAAAACAAACACACGAGGATAAATCAGACAATCATAAGAATAAATCAGACTATAAAACAAACAAACAAGGATAAGTCAGACTATAAAACAGGCAAACATGCGGATAAATCAGACTATAATACGAACAAACATTTGGATAAATCAGCTATCAAACAAACAAATGAGTATAAATCAGGCTATAAATCTAACAAACAAAAATAAATCAGGCTACAAAACCAACAAACATGAGAATAAATCAGGCTATAAAACAGACAACATGAGGATAAATCAGCTATAAAACAAACAAACGGAAGGTCAATCAGGCTACAAAACAAACAACATGGATATAAATCAGCTATAAAACAAACAAACAAACATGAAGACAAAGCAGCCTATAAAACTAACAAATATGAAAATAAATCAGGCTATAAAACAAAAAACATGAAGTTAAATCAGACTATAAAACACACAAACGAAGATAAATCTGCTACAAAACACACGAGGATAAATCAGACAAACATGAGGATAAATAAGACTATAAAACAAACAATCATAAGAATAAATCAGACTATATAACAGGCAAACGTGCAGATAAATCACCTATAAACAAACAAACGTGAGGATAAATCAGACTATAAAACAAACAAGCATAAGGATAAATCAGACTATAAAACAAACAAACATTCGGATAAATCAGCTATCAAACAAGCAAACATGAGGATAAATCAGGCTATAAAACAAACAAACATTCGGATAAATCAGACAGTAGAACAAACAAAGATGTGGATGAATCAGATATAAAACAAACAAACATGCTGATAAATCAGCTATAAAACAAACAAACGTGAGAATAAATCAGGCTATAAAACAGACAACATGAGGATAAATCAGCCATAAAACAAACAAACAGAAGATCAATCAGGCTATAAAACAAACAACATGAGGATAAATCACCTATAAAACTAACAAACTTAAGGATCGGTCATTCCTTAAAACTAACAAACATGGATATAAATCAGCTATAAAACAAACAAACAAACATGAAGACAAAGCAGCCTGTAAAACTCACAAATATGAAAATAAATCAGGCTATAAAACAAACAAACATTCGGATAAATCAGCTATCAAACAAGCAAACATGAGGATAAATCAGGCTATAAAACAAACAAAAATTCGGATAAATCAGACAGTAGAACAAACAAAGATGTGGATGAATCAGATATAAAACAAACAAACATGCTTATAAATCAGCTATAAAACAAACAAACGTGAGAATAAATCAGGCTATAAAACAGACAACATGAGGATAAATCAGCCATAAAACAAACAAACAGAAGATCAATCAGGCTATAAAACAAACAACATGAGGATAAATCACCTATAAAACTAACAAACTTAAGGATCGGTCATTCCTTAAAACTAACAAACATGGATATAAATCAGCTATAAAACAAACAAACAAACATGAAGACAAAGCAGCCTGTAAAACTCACAAATATGAAAATAAATCAGGCTATAAAACAAAAAACATGAAGTTAAATCAGACTATAAAACAAACACACGAGGATAAATCAGCTATAAAACAAACACAGGAGGATAAATCAGACAAACATGAGGATAAATCAAACTATAAAACAAACAAACATAAGGATAAATCAGACTATAAAACAAACAAACATGAGGATAAATCAGCTATAAAACAAGCAAACATGAAGATAAATCACCTATAAAACAAACAAACATGAGGATAAATCAGCTATAAAACACGCAAACATGAAGATAAATCAGCTATAAAACAAACAAACATGAGGATGAATCAGCTATAAAACAAACATACATGAGGATGAATCAGCCTATAAAACAAACAAATATAAGAATAAACCAGACTATAAAACAGGCAAACGTGCGGATAAATCAGCTATAAACAAAGAAACATGAAGATAAATCAGGCTATAAAACTAACAAACATGATTATAAATCAGCTATAAAACAAACAAATGTGAGAATAAATGAGGCTATAAAACAGACAACATGAGGATAAATCAGGCTATAAAACTAACAAGCCTGGAGATAAATCAGCTATAAAACAAAAAACATGAAGTTAAATCAGACTATAAAACAAAAAAACAAGGATAAGTCAGACTATAAAACAGGCAAACATGCGGATAAATCAGACTATAATACGAACAAACATTTGGATAAATCAGCTATCAAACAAACAAATGAGTATAAATCAGACTATAAATCTAACAAACAAAGATAAATCAGGCTACAAAACAAACAAACATGAGAATAAATCAGGCTATAAAACAGACAACATGAGGATAAATCAGCTATAAAACAAACAAACGGAAGGTCAATCAGGCTACAAAACAAACAACATGGATATAAATCAGCTATAAAACAAACAAACAAACATGAAGACAAAGCAGCCTATAAAACTAACAAATATGAAAATAAATCGGGCTATAAAACAAAAAACATGAAGTTAAATCAAACTATAAAACACACAAACGAAGATAAATCAGCTATAAAACAAACACACGAGGATAAACATGAGGATAAATAAGACTATAAAACAAACAATCATAAGAATAAATCAGACTATAAAACAGGCAAACGTGCAGATAAATCGCCTATAAACAAACAAACGTGAGGATAAATCAGACTATAAAACAAACAAGCATAAGGATAAATATGACTATAAAACAAACAAATATGTGGATAAATCAGATATAAAACAAACAAACATGATTATAAATCAGGTATAAAACAAACAAACGTGAGAATAAATCAGGCTATAAAACAGACAACATTAGGATAAACCAGGCTATAAAACTAACAAACATGGAGATAAATCAGCTATAAAACAAAAAACATGAAGTTAAATCAGCTATAAAACAAACAAACAAACATGAAGACAAAGCAGCCTATAAAACTCACAAATATGAAAATAAATCAGGCTATAAAACAAAAAACATGAAGTTAAACCAGACTATAAAACACACAAACGAAGATAAATCAGCTATAAAACAAACACACAAGGATAAATCAGACAAACATGAGAATAAATAAGACTATAAAACAAACAATCATAAGAATAAATCAGACTATAAAACAGGCAAACGTGCAGATAAATCACCTATAAACAAACAAACGTGAGGATAAATCAGACTATAAAACAAACAAGCATAAGGATAAATCAGACTATAAAACAAACAAACATGAGGATAAATCAGCTATCAAACAAGCAAACATGAGGATAAATCAGGCTATAAAACAAACAAACATGAGGATAAATCAGACAATAGAACAAACAAATATGTGGATAAATCAGATATAAAACACACAAACACGATTATAAATCAGCTATAAAGCAAACAAACGTGAGAATAAATCAGGCTATAAAACAGACAACATGAGGATAAATCAGCTATAAAACAAACAAACAGAAGATCAATCAGGCTATAAAACAAACAACATGAGGATAAATCACCTATAAAACTAACAAACTTAGGGATCAGTCATTCTTTAAAACTAACAAACATGGATATAAATCAGCTATAAAACAAACAAACAAACATGAAGACAAATCAGCCTATAAAACTAACAAATATGAAAATAAATCAGGCTATAAAACAAAAAACATGAAGTTAAATCAGACTATAAAACAAACACACGAAGATAAATCAGCTATAAAACAAACACAGGAGGATAAATCAGACAAACATCAGGATAAATCAAACTATAAAACAAACAAACATAAGGATAAATCAGACTATAAAACAAACAAACATAAGAATAAACCAGACTATAAAACAGGCAAACGTGCGGATAAATCAGCTATAAACAAAGAAACATGAAGATAAATCAGGCTATAAAACTAACAAACATGATTATAAATCAGCTATAAAACAAACAAATGTAAGAATAAATCAGGCTATAAAACAGACAACATGAGGATAAATCAGGCTATAAAACTAACAAACATGGAGATAAATCAGCTATAAGACAAAAAACATGAAGTTAAATCAGACTATAAAACAAACAAACAAGGATAAGTCAGACTATAAAACAGGCAAACATGCGGATAAATCAGACTATAGTACGAACAAACATTTGGATAAATCAGCTATCAAACAAACAAATGAGTATAAATCAGGCTATAAATCTAACAAACAAAGATAAATCAGGCTACAAAACAAACAAACATGAGAATAAATCAGGCTATAAAACAGGCAACATGAGGATAAATCAGCTATAAAACAAACAAACGGAAGGTCAATCAGGCTACAAAACAAACAACATGGATATAAATCAGCTATAAAACAAACAAACAAACATGAAGACAAAGCAGCCTATAAAACTAACAAATATGAAAATAAATCGGGCTATAAAACAAAAAACATGAAGTTAAATCAAACTATAAAACGCACAAACGAAGATAAATCAGCTATAAAACAAACACACGAGGATAAATCAGACAAACATGAGGATAAATAAGACTATAAAACAAACAATCATAAGAATAAATCAGACTATAAAACAGGCAAACGTGCAGATAAATCACCTATAAACAAACAAACGTGAAGATAAATCAGACTACAAAACAAACAAGCATAAGGATAAATCAGACTATAAAACAAACAAATATGTGGATAAATCAGATATAAAACAAACAAACATGATTATAAATCAGGTATAAAACAAACAAACGTGAGAATAAATCAGGCTATAAAACAGACAACATTAGGATAAACCAGGCTATAAAACTAACAAACATGGAGATAAATCAGCTATAAAACAAAAAACATGAAGTTAAATCAGCTATAAAACAAACAAACAAACATGAAGACAAAGCAGCCTATAAAACTCATAAATATGAAAATAAATCAGGCTATAAAACAAAAAACATGAAGTTAAATCAGCTATAAAACAAACAAACAAACATGAAGACAAAGCAGCCTATAAAACTCACAAATATGAAAATAAATCAGGCTATAAAACAAAAAACATGAAGTTAAACCAGACTATAAAACACACAAACGAAGATAAATCAGCTATAAAACAAACACACGAGGATAAATCAGACAAACATGAGAATAAATAAGACTATAAAACAAACAATCATAAGAATAAATCAGACTATAAAACAGGCAAACGTGCAGATAAATCACCTATAAACAAACAAACGTGAGGATAAATCAGACTATAAAACAAACAAGCATAAGGATAAATCAGACTATAAAACAAACAAACATGAGGATAAATCAGCTATCAAACAAGCAAACATGAGGATAAATCAGGCTATAAAACAAACAAACATTCGGATAAATCAGACAATAGAACAAACAAATATGTGGATAAATCAGATATAAAACACACAAACACGATTATAAATCAGCTATAAAACAAACAAACGTGAGAATAAATCAGGCTATAAAACAGACAACATGAGGATAAATCAGCTATAAAACAAACAAACAGAAGATCAATCAGGCTATAAAACAAACAACATGAGGATAAATCACCTATAAAACTAACAAACTTAGGGATCAGTCATTCTTTAAAACTAACAAACATGGATATAAATCAGCTATAAAACAAACAAACAAACATGAAGACAAATCAGCCTATAAAACTAACAAATATGAAAATAAATCAGGCTATAAAACAAAAAACATGAAGTTAAATCAGACTATAAAACAAACACACGAAGATAAATCAGCTATAAAACAAACACAGGAGGATAAATCAGACAAACATCAGGATAAATCAAACTATAAAACAAACAAACATAAGGATAAATCAGACTATAAAACAAACAAACATAAGAATAAACCAGACTATAAAACAGGCAAACGTGCGGATAAATCAGCTATAAACAAAGAAACATGAAGATAAATCAGGCTATAAAACTAACAAACATGATTATAAATCAGCTATAAAACAAACAAATGTAAGAATAAATCAGGCTATAAAACAGACAACATGAGGATAAATCAGGCTATAAAACTAACAAACATGGAGATAAATCAGCTATAAGACAAAAAACATGAAGTTAAATCAGACTATAAAACAAACAAACAAGGATAAGTCAGACTATAAAACAGGCAAACATGCGGATAAATCAGACTATAGTACGAACAAACATTTGGATAAATCAGCTATCAAACAAACAAATGAGTATAAATCAGGCTATAAATCTAACAAACAAAGATAAATCAGGCTACAAAACAAACAAACATGAGAATAAATCAGGCTATAAAACAGGCAACATGAGGATAAATCAGCTATAAAACAAACAAACGGAAGGTCAATCAGGCTACAAAACAAACAACATGGATATAAATCAGCTATAAAACAAACAAACAAACATGAAGACAAAGCAGCCTATAAAACTAACAAATATGAAAATAAATCGGGCTATAAAACAAAAAACATGAAGTTAAATCAAACTATAAAACGCACAAACGAAGATAAATCAGCTATAAAACAAACACACGAGGATAAATCAGACAAACATGAGGATAAATAAGACTATAAAACAAACAATCATAAGAATAAATCAGACTATAAAACAGGCAAACGTGCAGATAAATCACCTATAAACAAACAAACGTGAAGATAAATCAGACTACAAAACAAACAAGCATAAGGATAAATCAGACTATAAAACAAACAAATATGTGGATAAATCAGATATAAAACAAACAAACATGATTATAAATCAGGTATAAAACAAACAAACGTGAGAATAAATCAGGCTATAAAACAGACAACATTAGGATAAACCAGGCTATAAAACTAACAAACATGGAGATAAATCAGCTATAAAACAAAAAACATGAAGTTAAATCAGCTATAAAACAAACAAACAAACATGAAGACAAAGCAGCCTATAAAACTCATAAATATGAAAATAAATCAGGCTATAAAACAAAAAACATGAAGTTAAATCAGACTATAAAACACACAAACGAAGATAAATCAGCTATAAAACAAACACACGAGGATAAATCAGACAAACATGAGAATAAATAAGACTATAAAACAAAAAATCATAAGAATAAATCACACTATAAAACAGGCAAACGTGCAGATAAATCACCTATAAACAAACAAACGTGAGGATAAATCAGACTATAAAACAAACAAGCATAAGGATAAATCAGACTATAAAACAAACAAACATGAGGATAAATCAGCTATCAAACAAGCTAACATGAGGATAAATCAGGCTATAAAACAAACAAACATTCGGATAAATCAGACAATAGAACAAACAAATATGTGGATAAATCAGATATAAAACAAACAAACACGATTATAAATCAGCTATAAAACAAACAAACGTGAGAATAAATCAGGCTATAAAACAGACAACATGAGGATAAATCAGCTATAAAACAAACAAACAGAAGATCAATCAGGCTATAAAACAAACAACATGAGGATAAATCACCTATAAAACTAACAAACTTAGGGATCAGTCATTCTTTAAAACTAACAAACATGGATATAAATCAGCTATAAAACAAACAAACAAACATGAAGACAAATCAGCCTATAAAACTAACAAATATGAAAATAAATCAGGCTATAAAATAAAAAACATGAAGTTAAATCAGACTATAAAACAAACACAAGAAGATAAATCAGCTATAAAACAAACACAGGAGGATAAATCAGACAAACATGAGGATAAATCAAACTATAAAACAAACAAACATAAGGATAAATCAGACTATAAAACAAACAAACATGAGGATAAATCAGCTATAAAACAAGCAAACATGAAGATAAATCACCTATAAAACAAACAAACATGAGGATAAATCAGCTATAAAAAACGCAAACATGAAGATAAATCACCTATAAAACAAACAAACATGAGGATAAATCAGCTATAAAACAAACAAACATGAGGATAAATCAGCCTATAAAACTAACAAATATGAAAATAAATCAGGCTATAAAACAGGCAAACGTGCGGATAAATCAGCTATAAACAAACAAACATGAGGATAAATCAGGCTATAAAACTAACAAACATGCTTATAAATCAGCTATAAAACAAACAAACGTGAGAATAAATCAGGCTATAAAACAGACAACATGAGTATAAATCAGGCTATAAAACTAACAAACATGGAGATAAATCAGCTATAAAACAAAAAACATGAAGTTAAATCAGACTATAAAACAAACAAACAAGGATAAGTCAGACTATAAAACAGGCAAACATGCGGATAAATCAGACTATAATACGAACAAACATTTGGATAAATCAGCTATCAAACAAACAAATGAGTATAAATCAGGCTATAAATCTAACAAACAAAAATAAATCAGGCTACAAAACAAACAAACATGAGAATAAATCAGGCTATAAAACAGACAACATGAGGATAAATCAGCTATAATACAAACAAACGGAAGGTCAATCAGGCTACAAAACAAACAACATGGATATAAATCAGCTATAAAACAAACAAACAAACATGAAGACAAAGCAGCCTATAAAACTAACAAATATGAAAATAAATCAGGCTATAAAACAAAAAACATGAAGTTAAATCAGCTATAAAACAAACAAACAAACATGAAGACAAAGCAGCCTATAAAACTCACAAATATGAAAATAAATCAGGCTATAAAACAAAAAACATGAAGTTAAACCAGACTATAAAACACACAAACGAAGATAAATCAGCTATAAAACAAACACACGAGGATAAATCAGACAAACATGAGAATAAATAAGACTATAAAACAAACAATCATAAGAATAAATCAGACTATAAAACAGGCAAACGTGCAGATAAATCACCTATAAACAAACAAACGTGAGGATAAATCAGACTATAAAACAAACAAGCATAAGGATAAATCAGACTATAAAACAAACAAACATGAGGATAAATCAGCTATCAAACAAGCAAACATGAGGATAAATCAGGCTATAAAACAAACAAACATTCGGATAAATCAGACAATAGAACAAACAAATATGTGGATAAATCAGATATAAAACACACAAACACGATTATAAATCAGCTATAAAACAAACAAACGTGAGAATAAATCAGGCTATAAAACAGACAACATGAGGATAAATCAGCTATAAAACAAACAAACAGAAGATCAATCAGGCTATAAAACAAACAACATGAGGATAAATCACCTATAAAACTAACAAACTTAGGGATCAGTCATTCTTTAAAACTAACAAACATGGATATAAATCAGCTATAAAACAAACAAACAAACATGAAGACAAATCAGCCTATAAAACTAACAAATATGAAAATAAATCAGGCTATAAAACAAAAAACATGAAGTTAAATCAGACTATAAAACAAACACACGAAGATAAATCAGCTATAAAACAAACACAGGAGGATAAATCAGACAAACATCAGGATAAATCAAACTATAAAACAAACAAACATAAGGATAAATCAGACTATAAAACAAACAAACATAAGAATAAACCAGACTATAAAACAGGCAAACGTGCGGATAAATCAGCTATAAACAAAGAAACATGAAGATAAATCAGGCTATAAAACTAACAAACATGATTATAAATCAGCTATAAAACAAACAAATGTAAGAATAAATCAGGCTATAAAACAGACAACATGAGGATAAATCAGGCTATAAAACTAACAAACATGGAGATAAATCAGCTATAAGACAAAAAACATGAAGTTAAATCAGACTATAAAACAAACAAACAAGGATAAGTCAGACTATAAAACAGGCAAACATGCGGATAAATCAGACTATAGTACGAACAAACATTTGGATAAATCAGCTATCAAACAAACAAATGAGTATAAATCAGGCTATAAATCTAACAAACAAAGATAAATCAGGCTACAAAACAAACAAACATGAGAATAAATCAGGCTATAAAACAGGCAACATGAGGATAAATCAGCTATAAAACAAACAAACGGAAGGTCAATCAGGCTACAAAACAAACAACATGGATATAAATCAGCTATAAAACAAACAAACAAACATGAAGACAAAGCAGCCTATAAAACTAACAAATATGAAAATAAATCGGGCTATAAAACAAAAAACATGAAGTTAAATCAAACTATAAAACGCACAAACGAAGATAAATCAGCTATAAAACAAACACACGAGGATAAATCAGACAAACATGAGGATAAATAAGACTATAAAACAAACAATCATAAGAATAAATCAGACTATAAAACAGGCAAACGTGCAGATAAATCACCTATAAACAAACAAACGTGAAGATAAATCAGACTACAAAACAAACAAGCATAAGGATAAATCAGACTATAAAACAAACAAATATGTGGATAAATCAGATATAAAACAAACAAACATGATTATAAATCAGGTATAAAACAAACAAACGTGAGAATAAATCAGGCTATAAAACAGACAACATTAGGATAAACCAGGCTATAAAACTAACAAACATGGAGATAAATCAGCTATAAAACAAAAAACATGAAGTTAAATCAGCTATAAAACAAACAAACAAACATGAAGACAAAGCAGCCTATAAAACTCATAAATATGAAAATAAATCAGGCTATAAAACAAAAAACATGAAGTTAAATCAGACTATAAAACACACAAACGAAGATAAATCAGCTATAAAACAAACACACGAGGATAAATCAGACAAACATGAGAATAAATAAGACTATAAAACAAAAAATCATAAGAATAAATCACACTATAAAACAGGCAAACGTGCAGATAAATCACCTATAAACAAACAAACGTGAGGATAAATCAGACTATAAAACAAACAAGCATAAGGATAAATCAGACTATAAAACAAACAAACATGAGGATAAATCAGCTATCAAACAAGCTAACATGAGGATAAATCAGGCTATAAAACAAACAAACATTCGGATAAATCAGACAATAGAACAAACAAATATGTGGATAAATCAGATATAAAACAAACAAACACGATTATAAATCAGCTATAAAACAAACAAACGTGAGAATAAATCAGGCTATAAAACAGACAACATGAGGATAAATCAGCTATAAAACAAACAAACAGAAGATCAATCAGGCTATAAAACAAACAACATGAGGATAAATCACCTATAAAACTAACAAACTTAGGGATCAGTCATTCTTTAAAACTAACAAACATGGATATAAATCAGCTATAAAACAAACAAACAAACATGAAGACAAATCAGCCTATAAAACTAACAAATATGAAAATAAATCAGGCTATAAAATAAAAAACATGAAGTTAAATCAGACTATAAAACAAACACAAGAAGATAAATCAGCTATAAAACAAACACAGGAGGATAAATCAGACAAACATGAGGATAAATCAAACTATAAAACAAACAAACATAAGGATAAATCAGACTATAAAACAAACAAACATGAGGATAAATCAGCTATAAAACAAGCAAACATGAAGATAAATCACCTATAAAACAAACAAACATGAGGATAAATCAGCTATAAAAAACGCAAACATGAAGATAAATCACCTATAAAACAAACAAACATGAGGATAAATCAGCTATAAAACAAACAAACATGAGGATAAATCAGCCTATAAAACTAACAAATATGAAAATAAATCAGGCTATAAAACAGGCAAACGTGCGGATAAATCAGCTATAAACAAACAAACATGAGGATAAATCAGGCTATAAAACTAACAAACATGATTATAAATCAGCTATAAAACAAACAAACGTGAGAATAAATCAGGCTATAAAACAGACAACATGAGTATAAATCAGGCTATAAAACTAACAAACATGGAGATAAATCAGCTATAAAACAAAAAACATGAAGTTAAATCAGACTATAAAACAAACAAACAAGGATAAGTCAGACTATAAAACAGGCAAACATGCGGATAAATCAGACTATAATACGAACAAACATTTGGATAAATCAGCTATCAAACAAACAAATGAGTATAAATCAGGCTATAAATCTAACAAACAAAAATAAATCAGGCTACAAAACAAACAAACATGAGAATAAATCAGGCTATAAAACAGACAACATGAGGATAAATCAGCTATAATACAAACAAACGGAAGGTCAATCAGGCTACAAAACAAACAACATGGATATAAATCAGCTATAAAACAAACAAACAAACATGAAGACAAAGCAGCCTATAAAACTAACAAATATGAAAATAAATCAGGCTATAAAACAAAAAACATGAAGTTAAATCAGCTATAAAACAAACAAACAAACATGAAGACAAAGCAGCCTATAAAACTCACAAATATGAAAATAAATCAGGCTATAAAACAAAAAACATGAAGTTAAACCAGACTATAAAACACACAAACGAAGATAAATCAGCTATAAAACAAACACACGAGGATAAATCAGACAAACATGAGAATAAATAAGACTATAAAACAAACAATCATAAGAATAAATCAGACTATAAAACAGGCAAACGTGCAGATAAATCACCTATAAACAAACAAACGTGAGGATAAATCAGACTATAAAACAAACAAGCATAAGGATAAATCAGACTATAAAACAAACAAACATGAGGATAAATCAGCTATCAAACAAGCAAACATGAGGATAAATCAGGCTATAAAACAAACAAACATTCGGATAAATCAGACAATAGAACAAACAAATATGTGGATAAATCAGATATAAAACACACAAACACGATTATAAATCAGCTATAAAACAAACAAACGTGAGAATAAATCAGGCTATAAAACAGACAACATGAGGATAAATCAGCTATAAAACAAACAAACAGAAGATCAATCAGGCTATAAAACAAACAACATGAGGATAAATCACCTATAAAACTAACAAACTTAGGGATCAGTCATTCTTTAAAACTAACAAACATGGATATAAATCAGCTATAAAACAAACAAACAAACATGAAGACAAATCAGCCTATAAAACTAACAAATATGAAAATAAATCAGGCTATAAAACAAAAAACATGAAGTTAAATCAGACTATAAAACAAACACACGAAGATAAATCAGCTATAAAACAAACACAGGAGGATAAATCAGACAAACATCAGGATAAATCAAACTATAAAACAAACAAACATAAGGATAAATCAGACTATAAAACAAACAAACATAAGAATAAACCAGACTATAAAACAGGCAAACGTGCGGATAAATCAGCTATAAACAAAGAAACATGAAGATAAATCAGGCTATAAAACTAACAAACATGATTATAAATCAGCTATAAAACAAACAAATGTAAGAATAAATCAGGCTATAAAACAGACAACATGAGGATAAATCAGGCTATAAAACTAACAAACATGGAGATAAATCAGCTATAAGACAAAAAACATGAAGTTAAATCAGACTATAAAACAAACAAACAAGGATAAGTCAGACTATAAAACAGGCAAACATGCGGATAAATCAGACTATAGTACGAACAAACATTTGGATAAATCAGCTATCAAACAAACAAATGAGTATAAATCAGGCTATAAATCTAACAAACAAAGATAAATCAGGCTACAAAACAAACAAACATGAGAATAAATCAGGCTATAAAACAGGCAACATGAGGATAAATCAGCTATAAAACAAACAAACGGAAGGTCAATCAGGCTACAAAACAAACAACATGGATATAAATCAGCTATAAAACAAACAAACAAACATGAAGACAAAGCAGCCTATAAAACTAACAAATATGAAAATAAATCGGGCTATAAAACAAAAAACATGAAGTTAAATCAAACTATAAAACGCACAAACGAAGATAAATCAGCTATAAAACAAACACACGAGGATAAATCAGACAAACATGAGGATAAATAAGACTATAAAACAAACAATCATAAGAATAAATCAGACTATAAAACAGGCAAACGTGCAGATAAATCACCTATAAACAAACAAACGTGAAGATAAATCAGACTACAAAACAAACAAGCATAAGGATAAATCAGACTATAAAACAAACAAATATGTGGATAAATCAGATATAAAACAAACAAACATGATTATAAATCAGGTATAAAACAAACAAACGTGAGAATAAATCAGGCTATAAAACAGACAACATTAGGATAAACCAGGCTATAAAACTAACAAACATGGAGATAAATCAGCTATAAAACAAAAAACATGAAGTTAAATCAGCTATAAAACAAACAAACAAACATGAAGACAAAGCAGCCTATAAAACTCATAAATATGAAAATAAATCAGGCTATAAAACAAAAAACATGAAGTTAAATCAGACTATAAAACACACAAACGAAGATAAATCAGCTATAAAACAAACACACGAGGATAAATCAGACAAACATGAGAATAAATAAGACTATAAAACAAAAAATCATAAGAATAAATCACACTATAAAACAGGCAAACGTGCAGATAAATCACCTATAAACAAACAAACGTGAGGATAAATCAGACTATAAAACAAACAAGCATAAGGATAAATCAGACTATAAAACAAACAAACATGAGGATAAATCAGCTATCAAACAAGCTAACATGAGGATAAATCAGGCTATAAAACAAACAAACATTCGGATAAATCAGACAATAGAACAAACAAATATGTGGATAAATCAGATATAAAACAAACAAACACGATTATAAATCAGCTATAAAACAAACAAATGTGAGAATAAATCAGGCTATAAAACAGACAACATGAGGATAAATCAGCTATAAAACAAACAAACAGAAGATCAATCAGGCTATAAAACAAACAACATGAGGATAAATCACCTATAAAACTAACAAACTTAGGGATCAGTCATTCTTTAAAACTAACAAACATGGATATAAATCAGCTATAAAACAAACAAACAAACATGAAGACAAATCAGCCTATAAAACTAACAAATATGAAAATAAATCAGGCTATAAAATAAAAAACATGAAGTTAAATCAGACTATAAAACAAACACAAGAAGATAAATCAGCTATAAAACAAACACAGGAGGATAAATCAGACAAACATGAGGATAAATCAAACTATAAAACAAACAAACATAAGGATAAATCAGACTATAAAACAAACAAACATGAGGATAAATCAGCTATAAAACAAGCAAACATGAAGATAAATCACCTATAAAACAAACAAACATGAGGATAAATCAGCTATAAAAAACGCAAACATGAAGATAAATCACCTATAAAACAAACAAACATGAGGATAAATCAGCTATAAAACAAACAAACATGAGGATAAATCAGCCTATAAAACTAACAAATATGAAAATAAATCAGGCTATAAAACAGGCAAACGTGCGGATAAATCAGCTATAAACAAACAAACATGAGGATAAATCAGGCTATAAAACTAACAAACATGATTATAAATCAGCTATAAAACAAACAAACGTGAGAATAAATCAGGCTATAAAACAGACAACATGAGTATAAATCAGGCTATAAAACTAACAAACATGGAGATAAATCAGCTATAAAACAAAAAACATGAAGTTAAATCAGACTATAAAACAAACAAACAAGGATAAGTCAGACTATAAAACAGGCAAACATGCGGATAAATCAGACTATAATACGAACAAACATTTGGATAAATCAGCTATCAAACAAACAAATGAGTATAAATCAGGCTATAAATCTAACAAACAAAGATAAATCAGGCTACAAAACAAACAAACATGAGAATAAATCAGGCTATAAAACAGACAACATGAGGATAAATCAGCTATGAAACAAACAAACGGAAGGTCAATCAGGCTACAAAACAAACAACATGGATATAAATCAGCTATAAAACAAACAAACAAACATGAAGACAAAGCAGCCTATAAAACTAACAAATATGAAAATAAATCGGACTATAAAACAAAAAACATGAAGTTAAAACAAACTATAATACACACAAACGAAGATAAATCAGCTATAAAACAAACACACGAGGATAAATCAGACAATCATAAGAATAAATCAGACTATAAAACAAACAAACAAGGATAAGTCAGACTATAAAACAGGCAAACATGCGGATAAATCAGACTATAATACGAACAAACATTTGGATAAATCAGCTATCAAACAAACAAATGAGTATAAATCAGGCTATAAATCTAACAAACAAAAATAAATCAGGCTACAAAACCAACAAACATGAGAATAAATCAGGCTATAAAACAGACAACATGAGGATAAATCAGCTATAAAACAAACAAACGGAAGGTCAATCAGGCTACAAAACAAACAACATGGATATAAATCAGCTATAAAACAAACAAACAAACATGAAGACAAAGCAGCCTATAAAACTAACAAATATGAAAATAAATCAGGCTATAAAACAAAAAACATGAAGTTAAATCAGACTATAAAACACACAAACGAAGATAAATCTGCTACAAAACAAACACACGAGGATAAATCAGACAAACATGAGAATAAATAAGACTATAAAACAAACAATCATAAGAATAAATCAGACTATAAAACAGGCAAACGTGCAGATAAATCACCTATAAATAAACAAACGTGAGGATAAATCAGACTATAAAACAAACAAGCATAAGGATAAATCAGACTATAAAAAAAACAAACATGAGGATAAATCAGCTATCAAACAAGCAAACATGAGGATAAATCAGGCTATAAAACAAACAAATATGTGGATAAATCAGATATAAAACAAACAAACACGATTATAAATCAGCTATAAAACAAACAAGCGTGAGAATAAATCTGGCTATAAAACAGACAACATGAGGATAAATCAGCTATAAAACAAACAAACAGAAGATCAATCAGGCTATAAAACAAACAACATGAGGATAAATCACCTATAAAACTAACAAACTTAGGGATCAGTCATTCTTTAAAACTAACAAACATGGATATAAATCAGCTATAAAACAAACAAACAAACATGAAGATAAATCACCTATAAAACAAACAAACATGAGGATAAATCAGCTATAAAACAAACAAACATGAGGATAAATCAGCCTATAAAACAAACAAACATAAGAATAAACCAGACTATAAAACAGGCAAACGTGCGGATAAATCAGCTATAAACAAACAAACATGAGGATAAATCAGGCTATAAAACTAACAAACATGATTATAAATCAGCTATAAAACAAACAAACGTGAGAATAAATCAGGCTATAAAACAGACAACATGAGTATAAATCAGGCTATAAAACTAACAAACATGGAGATAAATCAGCTATAAAACAAAAAACATGAAGTTAAATCAGACTATAAAACAAACAAACAAGGATAAGTCAGACTATAAAACAGGCAAACATGCGGATAAATCAGACTATAATACGAACAAACATTTGGATAAATCAGCTATCAAACAAACACATGAGTATAAATCAGGCAATAAATCTAACAAATAAAAATAAATCAGGCTACAAAACAAACAAACATGAGATTAAATCAGGCTATAAAACAGACAACATGAGGATAAATCAGCTATAAAAAAAACAAACGGAAGGTCAATCAGGCTACAAAACAAACAACATGGATATAAATCAGCTATAAAACAAACAAACAAACATGAAGACAAAGCAGCCTATAAAACTAACAAATATGAAAATAAATCAGGCTATAAAACAAAAAACATGAAGTTAAATCAGACTATAAAACACACAAACGAAGATAAATCTGCTACAAAACAAACACACGAGGATAAATCAGACAAACATGAGGATAAATAAGACTATAAAACAAACAATCATAAGAATAAATCAGACTATATAACAGGCAAACGTGCAGATAAATCACCTATAAACAAACAAACGTGAGGATAAATCAGACTATAAAACAAACAAGCATAAGGATAAATCAGACTATAAAACAAACAAACATTCGGATAAATCAGACAGTAGAACAAACAAAGATGTGGATAAATCAGATATAAAACAAACAAACACGATTATAAATCAGCTATAAAACAAACAAGCGTGAGAATAAATCTGGCTATAAAACAGACAACATGAGGATAAATCAGCTATAAAACAAACAAACAGAAGATCAATCAGGCTATAAAACAAACAACATGAGGATAAATCACCTATAAAACTAACAAACTTAGGGATCAGTCATTCTTTAAAACTAACAAACATGGATATAAATCAGCTATAAAACAAACAAACAAACATGAAGACAAATCAGCCTATAAAACAAACAAACATGAGGATAAATCAGCTATAAAAACGCAAACATGAAGATAAATCACCTATAAAACAAACAAACATGAGGATAAATCAGCTATAAAACAAACAAACATGGGGATAAATCAGCCTATAAAACAAACAAACATAAGAATAAACCAGACTATAAAACAGGCAAACGTGCGGATAAATCAGCTATAAACAAACAAACATGAGGATAAATCAGGCTATAAAACTAACAAACATGATTATAAATCAGCTATAAAACAAACAAACGTGAGAATAAATCAGGCTATAAAACAGACAACATGAGTATAAATCAGGCTATAAAACTAACAAACATGGAGATAAATCAGCTATAAAACAAAGAACATGAAGTTAAATCAGACTATAAAACAAACAAACAAGGATAAGTCAGACTATAAAACAGGCAAACATGCGGATAAATCAGACTATAATACGAACAAACATTTGGATAAATCAGCTATCAAACAAACAAATGAGTATAAATCAGGCCATAAATCTAACAAACAAAAATAAATCAGGCTACAAAACAAACAAACATGAGATTAAATCAGGCTATAAAACAGACAACATGAGGATAAATCAGCTATAAAACAAACAAACGGAAGGTCAATCAGGCTACAAAACAAACAACATGGATATAAATCAGCTATAAAACAAACAAACAAACATGAAGACAAAGCAGCCTATAAAACTAACAAATATGAAAATAAATCAGGCTATAACACAAAAAAACATGAAGTTAAATCAGACTATAAAACAAACACACGAGGATAAATCAGCTATAAAACAAACACAGGAGGATAAATCAGACAAACATGAGGATAAATCAAACTATAAAACAAACAAACATAAGGATAAATCAGACTATAAAACAAACAAACATGAAGATAAATCAGCTATAAAACAAGCAAACATGAAGATAAATCACCTATAAAACAAACAAACATGAGGATAAATCAGCTATAAAAAACGCAAACATGAAGATAAATCACCTATAAAACAAACAAACATGAGGATAAATCAGCTATAAAACAAAGAAACATGAGGATAAATCAGCCTAGAAAACTAACAAATATGAAAATAAATCAGGCTATAAAACAAAAAACATGAAGTTAAACCAGACTATAAAACACACAAACGAAGATAAATCAGCTATAAAACAAACACACGAGGATAAATCAGACAAACATGAGAATAAATAAGACTATAAAACAAACAATCATAAGAATAAATCAGACTATAAAACAGGCAAATGTGCAGATAAATCACCTATAAACAAACAAACGTGAGGATAAATCAGACTATAAAACAAACAAGCATAAGGATAAATCAGACTATAAAACAAACAAACATAAGGATAAATCAGCTATCAAACAAGCAAACATGAGGATAAATCAGGCTATAAAACAAACAAACATTCGGATAAATCAGACAATAGAACAAACAAATATGTGGATAAATCAGATATAAAACACACAAACACGATTATAAATCAGCTATAAAACAAACAAACGTGAGAATAAATCAGGCTATAAAACAAACAAACATTCGGATAAATCAGACAATAGAACAAACAAATATGTGGATAAATCAGATATAAAACACACAAACACGATTATAAATCAGCTATAAAACAAACAAACGTGAGAATAAATCAGGCTATAAAACAGACAACATGAGGATAAATCAGCTATAAAACAAACAAACAGAAGGTCAATCAGGCTATAAAACAAACAACATGAGGATAAATCACCTATAAAACTAACAAACTTAGGGATCAGTCATTCTTTAAAACTAACAAACATGGATATAAATCAGCTATAAAACAAACAAACAAACATGAAGACAAATCAGCCTATAAAACTAACAAATATGAAAATAAATCAGGCTGTAAAACTAAAAACATGAAGTTAAATCAGACTATAAAACAAACACACGAAGATAAATCAGCTATAAAACAAACACAGGAGGATAAATCAGACAAACATGAGGATAAATCAAACTATAAAACAAACAAACATAAGGATAAATCAGACTATAAAACAAACAAACATAAGAATAAACCAGACTATAAAACAGGCAAACGTGCGGATAAATCAGCTATAAACAAAGAAACATGAAGATAAATCAGGCTATAAAACTAACAAACATGATTATAAATCAGCTATAAAACAAACAAATGTGAGAATAAATCAGGCTATAAAACAGACAACATGAGTATAAATCAGGCTATAAAACTAACAAACATGGAGATAACTCAGCTATAAAACAAAAAACATGAAGTTAAATCAGACTATAAAACAAACAAACAAGGATAAGTCAGACTATAAAACAGGCAAACATGCGGATAAATCAGACTATAATACGAACAAACATTTGGATAAATCAGCTATCAAACAAACAAATGAGTATAAATCAGGCTATAAATCTAACAAACAAAGATAAATCAGGCTACAAAACAAACAAACATGAGAATAAATCAGGCTATAAAACAGACAACATGAGGATAAATCAGCTATAAAACAAACAAACGGAAGGTCAATCAGGCTACAAAACAAACAACATGGATATAAATCAGCTATAAAACAAACAAACAAACATGAAGACAAAGCAGCTTATAAAACTAACAAATATGAAAATAAATCGGGCTATAAAACAAAAAACATGAAGTTAAATCAAACTATAAAACACACAAACGAAGATAAATCAGCTATAAAACAAACACACGAGGATAAATCAGACAAACATGAGGATAAATAAGACTATAAAACAAACAATCATAAGAATAAATCAGACTATAAAACAGGCAAACGTGCAGATAAATCACCTATAAACAAACAAACGTGAGGATAAATCAGACTATAAAACAAACAAGCATAAGGATAAATCAGACTATAAAACAAACAAATATGTCGATAAATCAGATACAAAACAAACAAACATGATTATAAATCAGGTATAAAACAAACAAACGTGAGAATAAATCAGGCTATAAAACAGACAACATTAGGATAAACCAGGCTATAAAACTAACAAACATGGAGATAAATCAGCTATAAAACAAAAAACATGAGGTTAAATCAGCTATAAAACAAACAAACAAACATGAAGACAAAGCAGCCTATAAAACTCACAAATATGAAAATAAATCAGGCTATAAAACAAAAAACATGAAGTTAAATCAGACTATAAAACAAACACACGAAGATAAACCAGCTATAAAACAAACACAGGAGGATAAATCAGACAAACATGAGGATAAATCAAACTATAAAACAAACAAACATAAGGATGAATCAGACTATAAAACAAACAAACATGAGGATAAATAAGACTATAAAACAAACAATCATAAGAATAAATCAGACTATAAAACAGGCAAACGTGCAGATAAATCACCTATAAACAAACAAACATGAGGATAAATCAGACTATAAAACAAACAAGCATAAGGATAAATCAGACTATAAAACAAACAAACATGAGGATAAATCAGCTATCAAACAAGCAAACATGAGGATAAATCAGGCTATAAAACAAACAAACATTCGGATAAATCAGACAATAGAACAAACAAATATGTGGATAAATCAGATATAAAACAAACAAACACGATTATAAATCAGCTATAAAACAAACAAACGTGAGAATAAATCAGGCTATAAAACAGACAACATGAGGATAAATCAGCTATAAAACAAACAAACAGAAGATCAATCAGGCTATAAAACAAACAACATGAGGATAAATCACCTATAAAACTAACGAACTTAGGGATCAGTCATTCTTTAAAACTAACAAACATGGATATAAATCAGCTATAAAACAAACAAACAAACATGAAGACAAATCAGCCTATAAAACTAACAAATATGAAAATAAATCAGGCTATAAAACAATAAAACATTAAGTTAAATCAGACTATAAAACAAACACACGAAGATAAATCAGCTATAAAACAAACACAGGAGGATAAATCAGACAAACATGAGGATAAATCAAACTATAAAACAAACAAACATAAGGATAAATCAGACTATAAAACAAACAAACATGAGGATAAATCAGGCTATAAAACAAACAAACATTCGGATAAATCAGACAATAGAACAAACAAATATGTGGATAAATCATATATAAAACAAACAAACACGATTATAAATCAGCTATAAAACAAACAAACGTGAGAATAAATCAGGCTATAAAACAGACAACATGAGGATAAATCAGCTATAAAACAAACAAACAGAAGATCAATCAGGCTATAAAACAAACAACATGAGGATAAATCACCTATAAAACTAACGAACTTAGGGATCAGTCATTCTTTAAAACTAACAAACATGGATATAAATCAGCTATAAAACAAACAAACAAACATGAAGACAAATCAGCCTATAAAACTAACAAATATGAAAATAAATCAGGCTATAAAACAATAAAACATGAAGTTAAATCAGACTATAAAACAAACACACGAAGATAAATCAGCTATAAAACAAACACCGGAGGATAAATCAGACAAACATGAGGATAAATCAAACTATAAAACAAACAAACATAAGGATAAATCAGACTATAAAACAAACAAACATGAGGATAAATCAGCTATCAAACAAGCAAACATGAGGATAAATCAGGCTATAAAACAAACAAACATTCGGATAAATCAGACAATAGAACAAACAAATATGTGGATAAATCAGACATAAAACAAACAAACACGATTATAAATCAGCTATAAAACAAACAAACGTGAGAATAAATCAGGCTATAAAACAGACAACATGAGGATAAATCAGCTATAAAACAAACAAACAGAAGATCAATCAGGCTATAAAACAAACAACATGAGGATAAATCACCTATAAAACTAACGAACTTAGGGATCAGTCATTCTTTAAAACTAACAAACATGGATATAAATCAGCTATAAAACAAACAAACAAACATGAAGACAAATCAGCCTATAAAACTAACAAATATGAAAATAAATCAGGCTATAAAACAATAAAACATGAAGTTAAATCAGACTATAAAACAAACACACGAAGATAAATCAGCTATAAAACAAACACAGGAGGATAAATCAGACAAACATGAGGATAAATCAAACTATAAAACAAACAAACATAAGGATAAATCAGACTATAAAACAAACAAACATGAGGATAAATCAGCTATAAAACAAGCAACCATGAAGATATAAAACAAACAAACATGAGGATAAATCAGCTATAAAACAAACAAACATGAGGATAAATCAGCTATAAAACAAACAAATATGAAAATAAATCAGGCTATAAAACAGGCAAACGTGCGGATAAATCAGCTATAAACAAACATACATGAGGATAAATCAGGCTATAAAACTAACAAACATGATTATAAATCAGCTATAAAACAAACAAACGTGAGAATAAATCAGGCTATAAAACAGACAACATGAGTATAAATCAGGCTATAAAACTAACAAACATGGAGATAAATCAGCTATAAAACAAAAAACATGAAGTTAAATCAGACTATAAAACAAACAAACAAGGATAAGTCAGACTATAAAACAGGCAAACATGCGGATAAATCAGACTATAATACGAACAAACATTTGGATAAATCAGCTATAAACAAAGAAACATGAAGATAAATCAGGCTATAAAACTAACAAACATGATTATAAATCAGCTATAAAACAAACAAATGTGAGAATAAATCAGGCTATAAAACAGACAACATGAGGATAAATCAGGCTATAAAACTAACAAACATGGAGATAACTCAGCTATAAAACAAAAAACATGAAGTTAAATCAGACTATAAAACAAACAAACAAGGATAAGTCAGACTATAAAACAGGCAAACATGCGGATAAATCAGACTATAATACGAACAAACATTTGGATAAATCAGCTATCAAACAAACACATGAGTATAAATCAGGCTATAAATCTAACAAACAAAGATAAATCAGGCTACAAAACAAACAAACATGAGAATAAATCAGGCTATAAAACAGACAACATGAGGATAAATCAGCTATAAAACAAACAAACGGAAGGTCAATCAGGCTACAAAACAAACAACATGGATATAAATCAGCTATAAAACAAACAAACAAACATGAAGACAAAGCAGCCTATAAAACTAACAAATATGAAAATAAATCGGGCTATAAAACAAAAAACATGAAGTTAAATCAAACTATAAAACACACAAACGAAGATAAATCAGCTATAAAACAAACACACGAGGATAAATCAGACAAACATGAGGATAAATAAGACTATAAAACAAACAATCATAAGAATAAATCAGACTATAAAACAGGCAAACGTGCAGATAAATCACCTATAAACAAACAAACGTGAGGATAAATCAGACTATAAAACAAACAAGCATAAGGATAAATCAGACTATAAAACAAACAAATATGTCGATAAATCAGATATAAAACAAACAAACATGATTATAAATCAGGTATAAAACAAACAAACGTGAGAATAAATCAGGCTATAAAACAGACAACATTAGGATGAACCAGGCTATAAAATTAACAAACATGGAGATAAATCAGCTATAAAACAAAAAACATGAAGTTAAATCAGCTATAAAACAAACAAACAAACATGAAGACAAAGCAGCCTATAAAACTCACAAATATGAAAATAAATCAGGCTATAAAACAAAAAACATGAAGTTAAATCAGACTATAAAACAAACACACGAAGATAAATCAGCTATAAAACAAACACAGGAGGATAAATCAGACAAACATGAGGATAAATCACACTATAAAACAAACAAACATAAGGATGAATCAGACTATAAAACAAACAAACATGAGGATAAATAAGACTATAAAACAAACAATCATAAGAATAAATCAGACTATAAAACAGGCAAACGTGCAGATAAATCACCTATAAACAAACAAACATGAGGATAAATCAGACTATAAAACAAGCAAGCATAAGGATAAATCAGTCTATAAAACAAACAAACATGAGGATAAATCAGCTATCAAACAAGCAAACATGAGGATAAATCAGGCTATAAAACAAACAAACATTCGGATAAATCAGACAATAGAACAAACAAATATGTGGATAAATCAGATATAAAACAAACAAACACGATTATAAATCAGCTATAAAACAAACAAACGTGAGAATAAATCAGGCTATAAAACAGACAACATGAGGATAAATCAGCTATAAAACAAACAAACAGAAGATCAATCAGGCTATAAAACAAACAACATGAGGATAAATCACCTATAAAACTAACGAACTTAGGGATCAGTCATTCTTTAAAACTAACAAACATGGATATAAATCAGCTATAAAACAAAAAACATGAAGTTAAATCAGACTATAAAACAAACACACGAAGATAAATCAGCTATAAAACAAACACAGGAGGATAAATCAGACAAACATGAGGATAAATCAAACTATAAAACAAACAAACATAAGGATAAATCAGAATATAAAACAAACAAACATGAGGATAAATCAGCTATAAAACAAGCAAACATGAAGATAAATCACCTATAAAACAAACAAACATGAGGATAAATCAGCTATAAAAAACGCAAACATGAAGATAAATCACCTATAAAACAAACAAACATGGGGATAAATCAGCTATAAAACAAACAAATATGAAAATAAATCAGGCTATAAAACAGGCAAACGTGCGGATAAATCAGCTATAAACAAACAAACATGAGGATAAATCAGGCTATAAAACTAACAAACATGATTATAAATCAGCTATAAAACAAACAAACGTGAGAATAAATCAGGCTATAAAACAGACAACATGAGTATAAATCAGGCTATAAAACTAACAAACATGGAGATAAATCAGCTATAAAACAAAAAACATGAAGTTAAATCAGACTATAAAACAAACAAACAAGGATAAGTCAGACTATAAAACAGGCAAACATGCGGATAAATCAGACTATAATACGAACAAACATTTGGATAAATCAGCTATCAAACAAACAAATGAGTTTAAATCAGGCTATAAATCTAACAAACAAAAATAAATCAGGCTACAAAACAAACAAACATGAGAATAAATCAGGCTATAAAACAGACAACATGAGGATAAATCAGCTATAATACAAACAAACGGAAGGTCAATCAGGCTACAAAACAAACAACATGGATATAAATCAGCTATAAAACAAAAAACATGAAGTTAAATCAGACTATAAAACAAACAAACAAGGATAAGTCAGACTATAAAACAGGCAAACATGCGGATAAATCAGACTATAATACGAACAAACATTTGGATAAATCAGCTATCAAACAAACAAATGAGTATAAATCAGGCTATAAATCTAACAAACAAAAATAAATCAGGCTACAAAACAAACAAACATGAGAATAAATCAGGCTATAAAACAGACAACATGAGGATAAATCAGCTATAATACAAACAAACGGAAGGTCAATCAGGCTACAAAACAAACAACATGGATATAAATCTGCTACAAAACAAACACACGAGGATAAATCAGACAAACATGAGGATAAATAAGACTATAAAACAAACAATCATAAGAATAAATCAGACTATATAACAGGCAAACGTGCAGATAAATCACCTATAAACAAACAAACGTGAGGATAAATCAGACTATAAAACAAACAAGCATAAGGATAAATCAGACTATAAAACAAACAAACATTCGGATAAATCAGACAGTAGAACAAACAAAGATGTGGATAAATCAGATATAAAACAAACAAACACGATTATAAATCAGCTATAAAACAAACAAGCGTGAGAATAAATCTGGCTATAAAACAGACAACATGAGGATAAATCAGCTATAAAACAAACAAACAGAAGATCAATCAGGCTATAAAACAAACAACATGAGGATAAATCACCTATAAAACTAACGAACTTAGGGATCAGTCATTCTTTAAAACTAACAAACATGGATATAAATCAGCTATAAAACAAACAAACAAACATGAAGACAAATCAGCCTATAAAACAAACAAACATGAGGATAAATCAGCTATAAAAACGCAAACATGAAGATAAATCAGCTATAAACAAACAAACATGAGGATAAATCAGGCTATAAAACTAACAAACATGATTATAAATCAGCTATAAAACAAACAAACGTGAGAATAAATCAGGCTATAAAACAGACAACATGAGTATAAATCAGGCTATAAAACTAACAAACATGGAGATAAATCAGCTATAAAACAAAGAACATGAAGTTAAATCAGACTATAAAACAAACAAACAAGGATAAGTCAGACTATAAAACAGGCAAACATGCGGATAAATCAGACTATAATACGAACAAACATTTGGATAAATCAGCTATCAAACAAACACATGAGTATAAATCAGGCCATAAATCTAACAAACAAAAATAAATCAGGCTACAAAACAAACAAACATGAGATTAAATCAGGCTATAAAACAGACAACATGAGGATAAATCAGCTATAAAACAAACAAACGGAAGGTCAATCAGGCTACAAAACAAACAACATGGATATAAATCAGCTATAAAACAAACAAACAAACATGAAGACAAAGCAGCCTATAAAACTAACAAATATGAAAATAAATCAGGCTATAACACAAAAAACATGAAGTTAAATCAGACTATAAAACAAACACACGAGGATAAATCAGCTATAAAACAAACACAGGCGGATAAATCAGACAAACATGAGGATAAATCAAACTATAAAACAAACAAACATAAGGATAAATCAGACTATAAAACAAACAAACATGAGGATAAATCAGCTATAAAACAAGCAAACATGAAGATAAATCACCTATAAAACAAACAAACATGAGGATAAATCAGCTATAAAAAACGCAAACATGAAGATAAATCACCTATAAAACAAACAAACATGAGGATAAATCAGCTATAAAACAAAGAAACATGAGGATAAATCAGCCTAGAAAACTAACAAATATGAAAATAAATCAGGCTATAAAACAGGCAAACGTGCGGATAAATCAGCTATAAACAAACAAACATGAGGATAAATCAGGCTATAAAACTAACAAACATGATTATAAATCAGCTATAAAACAAACAAACGTGAGAATAAATCAGGCTATAAAACAGACAACATGAGGATAAATCAGGCTATAAAACTAACAAACATGGAGATAAATCAGCTATAAAACAAAAAACATGAAGTTAAATCAGACTATAAAACAAACAAACAAGGATAAGTCAGACTATAAAACAGGCAAACATGCGGATAAATCAGACTATAATACGAACAAACATTTGGATAAATCAGCTATCAAACAAACAAATGAGTATAAATCAGGCTATAAATCTAACAAACAAAAATAAATCAGGCTACAAAACAAACAAACATGAGAATAAATCAGGCTATAAAACAGACAACATGAGGATAAATCAGCTATAAAACAAACAAACGGAAGGTCAATCAGGCTACAAAACAAACAACATGGATATAAATCAGCTATAAAACAAACAAACAAACATGAAGACAAAGCAGCCTATAAAACTAACAAATATGAAAATAAATCAGGCTATAACACAAAAAACATGAAGTTAAATCAGACTATAAAACAAACACACGAGGATAAATCAGCTATAAAACAAACACAGGCGGATAAATCAGACAAACATGAGGATAAATCAAACTATAAAACAAACAAACATAAGGATAAATCAGACTATAAAACAAACAAACATGAGGATAAATCAGCTATAAAACAAGCAAACATGAAGATAAATCACCTATAAAACAAACAAACATGAGGATAAATCAGCTATAAAAAACGCAAACATGAAGATAAATCACCTATAAAACAAACAAACATGAGGATAAATCAGCTATAAAACAAAGAAACATGAGGATAAATCAGCCTAGAAAACTAACAAATATGAAAATAAATCAGGCTATAAAACAGGCAAACGTGCGGATAAATCAGCTATAAACAAACAAACATGAGGATAAATCAGGCTATAAAACTAACAAACATGATTATAAATCAGCTATAAAACAAACAAACGTGAGAATAAATCAGGCTATAAAACAGACAACATGAGGATAAATCAGGCTATAAAACTAACAAACATGGAGATAAATCAGCTATAAAACAAAAAACATGAAGTTAAATCAGACTATAAAACAAACAAACAAGGATAAGTCAGACTATAAAACAGGCAAACATGCGGATAAATCAGACTATAATACGAACAAACATTTGGATAAATCAGCTATCAAACAAACAAATGAGTATAAATCAGGCTATAAATCTAACAAACAAAAATAAATCAGGCTACAAAACAAACAAACATGAGAATAAATCAGGCTATAAAACAGACAACATGAGGATAAATCAGCTATAATACAAACAAACGGAAGGTCAATCAGGCTACAAAACAAACAACATGGATATAAATCTGCTACAAAACAAACACACGAGGATAAATCAGACAAACATGAGGATAAATAAGACTATAAAACAAACAATCATAAGAATAAATCAGACTATATAACAGGCAAACGTGCAGATAAATCACCTATAAACAAACAAACGTGAGGATAAATCAGACTATAAAACAAACAAGCATAAGGATAAATCAGACTATAAAACAAACAAACATTCGGATAAATCAGACAGTAGAACAAACAAAGATGTGGATAAATCAGATATAAAACAAACAAACACGATTATAAATCAGCTATAAAACAAACAAGCGTGAGAATAAATCTGGCTATAAAACAGACAACATGAGGATAAATCAGCTATAAAACAAACAAACAGAAGATCAATCAGGCTATAAAACAAACAACATGAGGATAAATCAGCTATAAAACAAACAAACAGAAGATCAATCAGGCTATAAAACAAACAACATGAGGATAAATCACCTATAAAACTAACGAACTTAGGGATCAGTCATTCTTTAAAACTAACAAACATGGATATAAATCAGCTATAAAACAAACAAACGGAAGGTCAATCAGGCTACAAAACAAACAACATGGATATAAATCAGCTATAAAACAAACAAACAAACATGAAGACAAAGCAGCCTATAAAACTAACAAATATGAAAATAAATCAGGCTATAACACAAAAAACATGAAGTTAAATCAGACTATAAAACAAACACACGAGGATAAATCAGCTATAAAACAAACACAGGCGGATAAATCAGACAAACATGAGGATAAATCAAACTATAAAACAAACAAACATAAGGATAAATCAGACTATAAAACAAACAAACATGAGGATAAATCAGCTATAAAACAAGCAAACATGAAGATAAATCACCTATAAAACAAACAAACATGAGGATAAATCAGCTATAAAAAACGCAAACATGAAGATAAATCACCTATAAAACAAACAAACATGAGGATAAATCAGCTATAAAACAAAGAAACATGAGGATAAATCAGCCTAGAAAACTAACAAATATGAAAATAAATCAGGCTATAAAACAGGCAAACGTGCGGATAAATCAGCTATAAACAAACAAA
Source organism: Lampris incognitus (assembly GCF_029633865.1). Taxonomy (NCBI): domain Eukaryota; kingdom Metazoa; phylum Chordata; class Actinopteri; order Lampriformes; family Lampridae; genus Lampris; species Lampris incognitus. Next base: position 73,934,246 of record NC_079214.1, read on the forward strand.
CATGAGGATAAATCAGGCTATAAAACTAACAAACATGATTATAAATCAGCTATAAAACAAACAAACGTGAGAATAAATCAGGCTATAAAACAGACAACATGAGGATAAATCAGGCTATAAAACTAACAAACATGGAGATAAATCAGCTATAAAACAAAAAACATGAAGTTAAATCAGACTATAAAACAAACAAACAAGGATAAGTCAGACTATAAAACAGGCAAACATGCGGATAAATCAGACTATAATACGAACAAACATTTGGATAAATCAGCTATCAAACAAACAAATGAGTATAAATCAGGCTATAAATCTAACAAACAAAAATAAATCAGGCTACAAAACAAACAAACATGAGAATAAATCAGGCTATAAAACAGACAACATGAGGATAAATCAGCTATAAAACAAACAAACGGAAGGTCAATCAGGCTACAAAACAAACAACATGGATATAAATCAGCTATAAAACAAACAAACAAACATGAAGACAAAGCAGCCTATAAAACTAACAAATATGAAAATAAATCAGGCTATAACACAAAAAACATGAAGTTAAATCAGACTATAAAACAAACACACGAGGATAAATCAGCTATAAAACAAACACAGGCGGATAAATCAGACAAACATGAGGATAAATCAAACTATAAAACAAACAAACATAAGGATAAATCAGGCTATAAAACTAACAAACATGATTATAAATCAGCTATAAAACAAACAAACGTGAGAATAAATCAGGCTATAAAACAGACAACATGAGGATAAATCAGGCTATAAAACTAACAAACATGGAGATAAATCAGCTATAAAACAAAAAACATGAAGTTAAATCAGACTATAAAACAAACAAACAAGGATAAGTCAGACTATAAAACAGGCAAACATGCGGATAAATCAGACTATAATACGAACAAACATTTGGATAAATCAGCTATCAAACAAACAAATGAGTATAAATCAGGCTATAAATCTAACAAACAAAAATAAATCAGGCTACAAAACAAACAAACATGAGAATAAATCAGGCTATAAAACAGACAACATGAGGATAAATCAGCTATAAAACAAACAAACGGAAGGTCAATCAGGCTACAAAACAAACAACATGGATATAAATCAGCTATAAAACAAACAAACAAACATGAAGACAAAGCAGCCTATAAAACTAACAAATATGAAAATAAATCAGGCTATAACACAAAAAACATGAAGTTAAATCAGACTATAAAACAAACACACGAGGATAAATCAGCTATAAAACAAACACAGGCGGATAAATCAGACAAACATGAGGATAAATCAAACTATAAAACAAACAAACATAAGGATAAATCAGACTATAAAACAAACAAACATGAGGATAAATCAGCTATAAAACAAGCAAACATGAAGATAAATCACCTATAAAACAAACAAACATGAGGATAAATCAGCTATAAAAAACGCAAACATGAAGATAAATCACCTATAAAACAAACAAACATGAGGATAAATCAGCTATAAAACAAAGAAACATGAGGATAAATCAGCCTAGAAAACTAACAAATATGAAAATAAATCAGGCTATAAAACAGGCAAACGTGCGGATAAATCAGCTATAAACAAACAAACATGAGGATAAATCAGGCTATAAAACTAACAAACATGATTATAAATCAGCTATAAAACAAACAAACGTGAGAATAAATCAGGCTATAAAACAGACAACATGAGGATAAATCAGGCTATAAAACTAACAAACATGGAGATAAATCAGCTATAAAACAAAAAACATGAAGTTAAATCAGACTATAAAACAAACAAACAAGGATAAGTCAGACTATAAAACAGGCAAACATGCGGATAAATCAGACTATAATACGAACAAACATTTGGATAAATCAGCTATCAAACAAACAAATGAGTATAAATCAGGCTATAAATCTAACAAACAAAAATAAATCAGGCTACAAAACAAACAAACATGAGAATAAATCAGGCTATAAAACAGACAACATGAGGATAAATCAGCTATAATACAAACAAACGGAAGGTCAATCAGGCTACAAAACAAACAACATGGATATAAATCTGCTACAAAACAAACACACGAGGATAAATCAGACAAACATGAGGATAAATAAGACTATAAAACAAACAATCATAAGAATAAATCAGACTATATAACAGGCAAACGTGCAGATAAATCACCTATAAACAAACAAACGTGAGGATAAATCAGACTATAAAACAAACAAGCATAAGGATAAATCAGACTATAAAACAAACAAACATTCGGATAAATCAGACAGTAGAACAAACAAAGATGTGGATAAATCAGATATAAAACAAACAAACACGATTATAAATCAGCTATAAAACAAACAAGCGTGAGAATAAATCTGGCTATAAAACAGACAACATGAGGATAAATCAGCTATAAAACAAACAAACAGAAGATCAATCAGGCTATAAAACAAACAACATGAGGATAAATCAGCTATAAAACAAACAAACAGAAGATCAATCAGGCTATAAAACAAACAACATGAGGATAAATCACCTATAAAACTAACGAACTTAGGGATCAGTCATTCTTTAAAACTAACAAACATGGATATAAATCAGCTATAAAACAAACAAACAAACATGAAGACAAATCAGCCTATAAAACTAACAAATATGAAAATAAATCAGGCTATAAAACAATAAAACATGAAGTTAAATCAGACTATAAAACAAACACACGAAGATAAATCAGCTATAAAACAAACACCGGAGGATAAATCAGACAAACATGAGGATAAATCAAACTATAAAACAAACAAACATAAGGATAAATCAGACTATAAAACAAACAAACATGAGGATAAATCAGCTATCAAACAAGCAAACATGAGGATAAATCAGGCTATAAAACAAACAAACATTCGGATAAATCAGACAATAGAACAAACAAATATGTGGATAAATCAGACATAAAACAAACAAACACGATTATAAATCAGCTATAAAACAAACAAACGTGAGAATAAATCAGGCTATAAAACAGACAACATGAGGATAAATCAGCTATAAAACAAACAAACAGAAGATCAATCAGGCTATAAAACAAACAACATGAGGATAAATCACCTATAAAACTAACGAACTTAGGGATCAGTCATTCTTTAAAACTAACAAACATGGATATAAATCAGCTATAAAACAAACAAACAAACATGAAGACAAATCAGCCTATAAAACTAACAAATATGAAAATAAATCAGGCTATAAAACAATAAAACATGAAGTTAAATCAGACTATAAAACAAACACACGAAGATAAATCAGCTATAAAACAAACACAGGAGGATAAATCAGACAAACATGAGGATAAATCAAACTATAAAACAAACAAACATAAGGATAAATCAGACTATAAAACAAACAAACATGAGGATAAATCAGCTATAAAACAAGCAACCATGAAGATATAAAACAAACAAACATGAGGATAAATCAGCTATAAAACAAACAAACATGAGGATAAATCAGCTATAAAACAAACAAATATGAAAATAAATCAGGCTATAAAACAGGCAAACGTGCGGATAAATCAGCTATAAACAAACATACATGAGGATAAATCAGGCTATAAAACTAACAAACATGATTATAAATCAGCTATAAAACAAACAAACGTGAGAATAAATCAGGCTATAAAACAGACAACATGAGTATAAATCAGGCTATAAAACTAACAAACATGGAGATAAATCAGCTATAAAACAAAAAACATGAAGTTAAATCAGACTATAAAACAAACAAACAAGGATAAGTCAGACTATAAAACAGGCAAACATGCGGATAAATCAGACTATAATACGAACAAACATTTGGATAAATCAGCTATAAACAAAGAAACATGAAGATAAATCAGGCTATAAAACTAACAAACATGATTATAAATCAGCTATAAAACAAACAAATGTGAGAATAAATCAGGCTATAAAACAGACAACATGAGGATAAATCAGGCTATAAAACTAACAAACATGGAGATAACTCAGCTATAAAACAAAAAACATGAAGTTAAATCAGACTATAAAACAAACAAACAAGGATAAGTCAGACTATAAAACAGGCAAACATGCGGATAAATCAGACTATAATACGAACAAACATTTGGATAAATCAGCTATCAAACAAACACATGAGTATAAATCAGGCTATAAATCTAACAAACAAAGATAAATCAGGCTACAAAACAAACAAACATGAGAATAAATCAGGCTATAAAACAGACAACATGAGGATAAATCAGCTATAAAACAAACAAACGGAAGGTCAATCAGGCTACAAAACAAACAACATGGATATAAATCAGCTATAAAACAAACAAACAAACATGAAGACAAAGCAGCCTATAAAACTAACAAATATGAAAATAAATCGGGCTATAAAACAAAAAACATGAAGTTAAATCAAACTATAAAACACACAAACGAAGATAAATCAGCTATAAAACAAACACACGAGGATAAATCAGACAAACATGAGGATAAATAAGACTATAAAACAAACAATCATAAGAATAAATCAGACTATAAAACAGGCAAACGTGCAGATAAATCACCTATAAACAAACAAACGTGAGGATAAATCAGACTATAAAACAAACAAGCATAAGGATAAATCAGACTATAAAACAAACAAATATGTCGATAAATCAGATATAAAACAAACAAACATGATTATAAATCAGGTATAAAACAAACAAACGTGAGAATAAATCAGGCTATAAAACAGACAACATTAGGATGAACCAGGCTATAAAATTAACAAACATGGAGATAAATCAGCTATAAAACAAAAAACATGAAGTTAAATCAGCTATAAAACAAACAAACAAACATGAAGACAAAGCAGCCTATAAAACTCACAAATATGAAAATAAATCAGGCTATAAAACAAAAAACATGAAGTTAAATCAGACTATAAAACAAACACACGAAGATAAATCAGCTATAAAACAAACACAGGAGGATAAATCAGACAAACATGAGGATAAATCACACTATAAAACAAACAAACATAAGGATGAATCAGACTATAAAACAAACAAACATGAGGATAAATAAGACTATAAAACAAACAATCATAAGAATAAATCAGACTATAAAACAGGCAAACGTGCAGATAAATCACCTATAAACAAACAAACATGAGGATAAATCAGACTATAAAACAAGCAAGCATAAGGATAAATCAGTCTATAAAACAAACAAACATGAGGATAAATCAGCTATCAAACAAGCAAACATGAGGATAAATCAGGCTATAAAACAAACAAACATTCGGATAAATCAGACAATAGAACAAACAAATATGTGGATAAATCAGATATAAAACAAACAAACACGATTATAAATCAGCTATAAAACAAACAAACGTGAGAATAAATCAGGCTATAAAACAGACAACATGAGGATAAATCAGCTATAAAACAAACAAACAGAAGATCAATCAGGCTATAAAACAAACAACATGAGGATAAATCACCTATAAAACTAACGAACTTAGGGATCAGTCATTCTTTAAAACTAACAAACATGGATATAAATCAGCTATAAAACAAAAAACATGAAGTTAAATCAGACTATAAAACAAACACACGAAGATAAATCAGCTATAAAACAAACACAGGAGGATAAATCAGACAAACATGAGGATAAATCAAACTATAAAACAAACAAACATAAGGATAAATCAGACTATAAAACAAACAAACATGAGGATAAATCAGCTATAAAACAAGCAAACATGAAGATAAATCACCTATAAAACAAACAAACATGAGGATAAATCAGCTATAAAAAACGCAAACATGAAGATAAATCACCTATAAAACAAACAAACATGGGGATAAATCAGCTATAAAACAAACAAATATGAAAATAAATCAGGCTATAAAACAGGCAAACGTGCGGATAAATCAGCTATAAACAAACAAACATGAGGATAAATCAGGCTATAAAACTAACAAACATGATTATAAATCAGCTATAAAACAAACAAACGTGAGAATAAATCAGGCTATAAAACAGACAACATGAGTATAAATCAGGCTATAAAACTAACAAACATGGAGATAAATCAGCTATAAAACAAAAAACATGAAGTTAAATCAGACTATAAAACAAACAAACAAGGATAAGTCAGACTATAAAACAGGCAAACATGCGGATAAATCAGACTATAATACGAACAAACATTTGGATAAATCAGCTATCAAACAAACAAATGAGTTTAAATCAGGCTATAAATCTAACAAACAAAAATAAATCAGGCTACAAAACAAACAAACATGAGAATAAATCAGGCTATAAAACAGACAACATGAGGATAAATCAGCTATAATACAAACAAACGGAAGGTCAATCAGGCTACAAAACAAACAACATGGATATAAATCAGCTATAAAACAAAAAACATGAAGTTAAATCAGACTATAAAACAAACAAACAAGGATAAGTCAGACTATAAAACAGGCAAACATGCGGATAAATCAGACTATAATACGAACAAACATTTGGATAAATCAGCTATCAAACAAACAAATGAGTATAAATCAGGCTATAAATCTAACAAACAAAAATAAATCAGGCTACAAAACAAACAAACATGAGAATAAATCAGGCTATAAAACAGACAACATGAGGATAAATCAGCTATAATACAAACAAACGGAAGGTCAATCAGGCTACAAAACAAACAACATGGATATAAATCTGCTACAAAACAAACACACGAGGATAAATCAGACAAACATGAGGATAAATAAGACTATAAAACAAACAATCATAAGAATAAATCAGACTATATAACAGGCAAACGTGCAGATAAATCACCTATAAACAAACAAACGTGAGGATAAATCAGACTATAAAACAAACAAGCATAAGGATAAATCAGACTATAAAACAAACAAACATTCGGATAAATCAGACAGTAGAACAAACAAAGATGTGGATAAATCAGATATAAAACAAACAAACACGATTATAAATCAGCTATAAAACAAACAAGCGTGAGAATAAATCTGGCTATAAAACAGACAACATGAGGATAAATCAGCTATAAAACAAACAAACAGAAGATCAATCAGGCTATAAAACAAACAACATGAGGATAAATCACCTATAAAACTAACGAACTTAGGGATCAGTCATTCTTTAAAACTAACAAACATGGATATAAATCAGCTATAAAACAAACAAACAAACATGAAGACAAATCAGCCTATAAAACAAACAAACATGAGGATAAATCAGCTATAAAAACGCAAACATGAAGATAAATCAGCTATAAACAAACAAACATGAGGATAAATCAGGCTATAAAACTAACAAACATGATTATAAATCAGCTATAAAACAAACAAACGTGAGAATAAATCAGGCTATAAAACAGACAACATGAGTATAAATCAGGCTATAAAACTAACAAACATGGAGATAAATCAGCTATAAAACAAAGAACATGAAGTTAAATCAGACTATAAAACAAACAAACAAGGATAAGTCAGACTATAAAACAGGCAAACATGCGGATAAATCAGACTATAATACGAACAAACATTTGGATAAATCAGCTATCAAACAAACACATGAGTATAAATCAGGCCATAAATCTAACAAACAAAAATAAATCAGGCTACAAAACAAACAAACATGAGATTAAATCAGGCTATAAAACAGACAACATGAGGATAAATCAGCTATAAAACAAACAAACGGAAGGTCAATCAGGCTACAAAACAAACAACATGGATATAAATCAGCTATAAAACAAACAAACAAACATGAAGACAAAGCAGCCTATAAAACTAACAAATATGAAAATAAATCAGGCTATAACACAAAAAACATGAAGTTAAATCAGACTATAAAACAAACACACGAGGATAAATCAGCTATAAAACAAACACAGGCGGATAAATCAGACAAACATGAGGATAAATCAAACTATAAAACAAACAAACATAAGGATAAATCAGACTATAAAACAAACAAACATGAGGATAAATCAGCTATAAAACAAGCAAACATGAAGATAAATCACCTATAAAACAAACAAACATGAGGATAAATCAGCTATAAAAAACGCAAACATGAAGATAAATCACCTATAAAACAAACAAACATGAGGATAAATCAGCTATAAAACAAAGAAACATGAGGATAAATCAGCCTAGAAAACTAACAAATATGAAAATAAATCAGGCTATAAAACAGGCAAACGTGCGGATAAATCAGCTATAAACAAACAAACATGAGGATAAATCAGGCTATAAAACTAACAAACATGATTATAAATCAGCTATAAAACAAACAAACGTGAGAATAAATCAGGCTATAAAACAGACAACATGAGGATAAATCAGGCTATAAAACTAACAAACATGGAGATAAATCAGCTATAAAACAAAAAACATGAAGTTAAATCAGACTATAAAACAAACAAACAAGGATAAGTCAGACTATAAAACAGGCAAACATGCGGATAAATCAGACTATAATACGAACAAACATTTGGATAAATCAGCTATCAAACAAACAAATGAGTATAAATCAGGCTATAAATCTAACAAACAAAAATAAATCAGGCTACAAAACAAACAAACATGAGAATAAATCAGGCTATAAAACAGACAACATGAGGATAAATCAGCTATAAAACAAACAAACGGAAGGTCAATCAGGCTACAAAACAAACAACATGGATATAAATCAGCTATAAAACAAACAAACAAACATGAAGACAAAGCAGCCTATAAAACTAACAAATATGAAAATAAATCAGGCTATAACACAAAAAACATGAAGTTAAATCAGACTATAAAACAAACACACGAGGATAAATCAGCTATAAAACAAACACAGGCGGATAAATCAGACAAACATGAGGATAAATCAAACTATAAAACAAACAAACATAAGGATAAATCAGACTATAAAACAAACAAACATGAGGATAAATCAGCTATAAAACAAGCAAACATGAAGATAAATCACCTATAAAACAAACAAACATGAGGATAAATCAGCTATAAAAAACGCAAACATGAAGATAAATCACCTATAAAACAAACAAACATGAGGATAAATCAGCTATAAAACAAAGAAACATGAGGATAAATCAGCCTAGAAAACTAACAAATATGAAAATAAATCAGGCTATAAAACAGGCAAACGTGCGGATAAATCAGCTATAAACAAACAAACATGAGGATAAATCAGGCTATAAAACTAACAAACATGATTATAAATCAGCTATAAAACAAACAAACGTGAGAATAAATCAGGCTATAAAACAGACAACATGAGGATAAATCAGGCTATAAAACTAACAAACATGGAGATAAATCAGCTATAAAACAAAAAACATGAAGTTAAATCAGACTATAAAACAAACAAACAAGGATAAGTCAGACTATAAAACAGGCAAACATGCGGATAAATCAGACTATAATACGAACAAACATTTGGATAAATCAGCTATCAAACAAACAAATGAGTATAAATCAGGCTATAAATCTAACAAACAAAAATAAATCAGGCTACAAAACAAACAAACATGAGAATAAATCAGGCTATAAAACAGACAACATGAGGATAAATCAGCTATAAAACAAACAAACGGAAGGTCAATCAGGCTACAAAACAAACAACATGGATATAAATCAGCTATAAAACAAACAAACAAACATGAAGACAAAGCAGCCTATAAAACTAACAAATATGAAAATAAATCAGGCTATAAAACAGACAACATTAGGATAAACCAGGCTATAAAAATAACAAACATGGAGATAAATCAGCTATAAAACAAAAAACATGAAGTTAAATCAGCTATAAAACAAACAAACAAACATGAAGACAAAGCAGCCTATAAAACTCACAAATATGAAAATAAATCAGGCTATAAAACAAAAAACATGAAGTTAAATCAGACTATAAAACAAACACACGAAGATAAATCAGCTATAAAACAAACACAGGAGGATAAATCAGACAAACATGAGGATAAATCACACTATAAAACAAACAAACATAAGGATGAATCAGACTATAAAACAAACAAACATGAGGATAAATAAGACTATAAAACAAACAATCATAAGAATAAATCAGACTATAAAACAGGCAAACGTGCAGATAAATCACCTATAAACAAACAAACACGAGGATAAATCAGACTATAAAACAAGCAAGCATAAGGATAAATCAGTCTATAAAACAAACAAACATGAGGATAAATCAGCTATCAAACAAGCAAACATGAGGATAAATCAGGCTATAAAACAAACAAACATTCGGATAAATCAGACAATAGAACAAACAAATATGTGGATAAATCAGATATAAAACAAACAAACACGATTATAAATCAGCTATAAAACAAACAAACGTGAGAATAAATCAGGCTATAAAACAGACAACATGAGGATAAATCAGCTATAAAACAAACAAACAGAAGATCAATCAGGCTATAAAACAAACAACATGAGGATAAATCACCTATAAAACTAACGAACTTAGGGATCAGTCATTCTTTAAAACTAACAAACATGGATATAAATCAGCTATAAAACAAAAAACATGAAGTTAAATCAGACTATAAAACAAACACACGAAGATAAGTCAGCTATAAAACAAACACAGGAGGATAAATCAGACAAACATGAGGATAAATCAAACTATAAAACAAACAAACATAAGGATAAATCAGAATATAAAACAAACAAACATGAGGATAAATCAGCTATAAAACAAGCAAACATGAAGATAAATCACCTATAAAACAAACAAACATGAGGATAAATCAGCTATAAAAAACGCAAACATGAAGATAAATCACCTATAAAACAAACAAACATGAGGATAAATCAGCTATAAAACAAACAAATATGAAAATAAATCAGGCTATAAAACAGGCAAACGTGCGGATAAATCAGCTATAAACAAACAAACATGGGGATAAATCAGGCTATAAAACTAACAAACATGATTATAAATCAGCTATAAAACAAACAAACGTGAGAATAAATCAGGCTATAAAACAGACAACATGAGTATAAATCAGGCTATAAAACTAACAAACATGGAGATAAATCAGCTATAAAACAAAAAACATGAAGTTAAATCAGACTATAAAACAAACAAACAAGGATAAGTCAGACTATAAAACAGGCAAACATGCGGATAAATCAGACTATAATACGAACAAACATTTGGATAAATCAGCTATCAAACAAACAAATGAGTATAAATCAGGCTATAAATCTAACAAACAAAAATAAATCAGGCTACAAAACAAACAAACATGAGAATAAATCAGGCTATAAAACAGACAACATGAGGATAAATCAGCTATAATACAAACAAACGAAAGGTCAATCAGGCTACAAAACAAACAACATGGATATAAATCAGCTATAAAACAAAAAACATGAAGTTAAATCAGACTATAAAACAAACAAACAAGGATAAGTCAGACTATAAAACAGGCAAACATGCGGATAAATCAGACTATAATACGAACAAACATTTGGATAAATCAGCTATCAAACAAACATGAGAATAAATCAGGCTATAAAACAGACAACATGAAGATAAATCAGCTATAATACAAACAAACGGAAGGTCAATCAGGCTACAAAACAAACAACATGGATATAAATCTGCTACAAAACAAACACACGAGGATAAATCAGACAAACATGAGGATAAATAAGACTATAAAACAAACAATCATAAGAATAAATCAGACTATATAACAGGCAAACGTGCAGATAAATCACCTATAAACAAACAAACGTGAGGATAAATCAGACTGAAAAAACAAACAAGCATAAGGATAAATCAGACTATAAAACAAACAAACATTCGGATAAATCAGACAGTAGAACAAACAAAGATGTGGATAAATCAGATATAAAACAAACAAACACGATTATAAATCAGCTATAAAACAAACAAGCGTGAGAATAAATCTGGCTATAAAACAGACAACATGAGGATAAATCAGCTATAAAACAAACAAACAGAAGATCAATCAGGCTATAAAACAAACAACATGAGGATAAATCACCTATAAAACTAACAAACTTAGGGATCAGTCATTCTTTAAAACTAACAAACATGGATATAAATCAGCTATAAAACAAACAAACAAACATGAAGACAAATCAGCCTATAAAACAAACAAACATGAGGATAAATCAGCTATAAAAACGCAAACATGAAGATAAATCACCTATAAAACAAACAAACATGAGGATAAATCAGCTATAAAACAAACAAACATGAGGATAAATCAGCCTATAAAACAAACAAACATAAGAATAAACCAGACTATAAAACAGGCAAACGTGCGGATAAATCAGCTATAAACAAACAAACATGAGGATAAATCAGGCTATAAAACTAACAAACATGATTATAAATCAGCTATAAAACAAACAAACGTGAGAATAAATCAGGCTATAAAACAGACAACATGAGTATAAATCAGGCTATAAAACTAACAAACATGGAGATAAATCAGCTATAAAACAAAGAACATGAAGTTAAATCAGACTATAAAACAAACAAACAAGGATAAGTCAGACTATAAAACAGGCAAACATGCGGATAAATCAGACTATAATACGAACAAACATTTGGATAAATCAGCTATCAAACAAACAAATGAGTATAAATCAGGCCATAAATCTAACAAACAAAAATAAATCAGGCTACAAAACAAACAAACATGAGATTAAATCAGGCTATAAAACAGACAACATGAGGATAAATCAGCTATAAAACAAACAAACGGAAGGTCAATCAGGCTACAAAACAAACAACATGGATATAAATCAGCTATAAAACAAACAAACAAACATGAAGACAAAGCAGCCTATAAAACTAACAAATATGAAAATAAATCAGGCTATAACACAAAAAAACATGAAGTTAAATCAGACTATAAAACAAACACACGAGGATAAATCAGCTATAAAACAAACACAGGAGGATAAATCAGACAAACATGAGGATAAATCAAACTATAAAACAAACAAACATAAGGATAAATCAGACTATAAAACAAACAAACATGAAGATAAATCAGCTATAAAACAAGCAAACATGAAGATAAATCACCTATAAAACAAACAAACATGAGGATAAATCAGCTATAAAAAACGCAAACATGAAGATAAATCACCTATAAAACAAACAAACATGAGGATAAATCAGCTATAAAACAAAGAAACATGAGGATAAATCAGCCTAGAAAACTAACAAATATGAAAATAAATCAGGCTATAAAACAAAAAACATGAAGTTAAACCAGACTATAAAACACACAAACGAAGATAAATCAGCTATAAAACAAACACACGAGGATAAATCAGACAAACATGAGAATAAATAAGACTATAAAACAAACAATCATAAGAATAAATCAGACTATAAAACAGGCAAATGTGCAGATAAATCACCTATAAACAAACAAACGTGAGGATAAATCAGACTATAAAACAAACAAGCATAAGGATAAATCAGACTATAAAACAAACAAACATGAGGATAAATCAGCTATCAAACAAGCAAACATGAGGATAAATCAGGCTATAAAACAAACAAACATTCGGATAAATCAGACAATAGAACAAACAAATATGTGGATAAATCAGATATAAAACACACAAACACGATTATAAATCAGCTATAAAACAAACAAACGTGAGAATAAATCAGGCTATAAAACAAAAAAACATTCGGATAAATCAGACAATAGAACAAACAAATATGTGGATAAATCAGATATAAAACACACAAACACGATTATAAATCAGCTATAAAACAAACAAACGTGAGAATAAATCAGGCTATAAAACAGACAACATGAGGATAAATCAGCTATAAAACAAACAAACAGAAGGTCAATCAGGCTATAAAACAAACAACATGAGGATAAATCACCTATAAAACTAACAAACTTAGGGATCAGTCATTCTTTAAAACTAACAAACATGGATATAAATCAGCTATAAAACAAACAAACAAACATGAAGACAAATCAGCCTATAAAACTAACAAATATGAAAATAAATCAGGCTGTAAAACTAAAAACATGAAGTTAAATCAGACTATAAAACAAACACACGAAGATAAATCAGCTATAAAACAAACACAGGAGGATAAATCAGACAAACATGAGGATAAATCAAACTATAAAACAAACAAACATAAGGATAAATCAGACTATAAAAAAACAAACATGACGATAAATCAGCTATAAAACAAGCAAACATGAAGATAAATCAGCTATAAACAAAGAAACATGAAGATAAATCAGGCTATAAAACTAACAAACATGATTATAAATCAGCTATAAAACAAACAAATGTGAGAATAAATCAGGCTATAAAACAGACAACATGAGTATAAATCAGGCTATAAAACTAACAAACATGGAGATAACTCAGCTATAAAACAAAAAACATGAAGTTAAATCAGACTATAAAACAAACAAACAAGGATAAGTCAGACTATAAAACAGGCAAACATGCGGATAAATCAGACTATAATACGAACAAACATTTGGATAAATCAGCTATCAAACAAACAAATGAGTATAAATCAGGCTATAAATCTAACAAACAAAGATAAATCAGGCTACAAAACAAACAAACATGAGAATAAATCAGGCTATAAAACAGACAACATGAGGATAAATCAGCTATAAAACAAACAAACGGAAGGTCAATCAGGCTACAAAACAAACAACATGGATATAAATCAGCTATAAAACAAACAAACAAACATGAAGACAAAGCAGCCTATAAAACTAACAAATATGAAAATAAATCGGGCTATAAAACAAAAAACATGAAGTTAAATCAAACTATAAAACACACAAACGAAGATAAATCAGCTATAAAACAAACACACGAGGATAAATCAGACAAACATGAGGATAAATAAGACTATAAAACAAACAATCATAAGAATAAATCAGACTATAAAACAGGCAAACGTGCAGATAAATCACCTATAAACA
Source organism: Lampris incognitus (assembly GCF_029633865.1). Taxonomy (NCBI): domain Eukaryota; kingdom Metazoa; phylum Chordata; class Actinopteri; order Lampriformes; family Lampridae; genus Lampris; species Lampris incognitus. The sequence continues at coordinate 73,949,330 of NC_079214.1, forward strand.
AACAAACGTGAGGATAAATCAGACTATAAAACAAACAAGCATAAGGATAAATCAGACTATAAAACAAACAAATATGTCGATAAATCAGATACAAAACAAACAAACATGATTATAAATCAGGTATAAAACAAACAAACGTGAGAATAAATCAGGCTATAAAACAGACAACATTAGGATAAACCAGGCTATAAAACTAACAAACATGGAGATAAATCAGCTATAAAACAAAAAACATGAGGTTAAATCAGCTATAAAACAAACAAACAAACATGAAGACAAAGCAGCCTATAAAACTCACAAATATGAAAATAAATCAGGCTATAAAACAAAAAACATGAAGTTAAATCAGACTATAAAACAAACACACGAAGATAAATCAGCTATAAAACAAACACAGGAGGATAAATCAGACAAACATGAGGATAAATCAAACTATAAAACAAACAAACATAAGGATGAATCAGACTATAAAACAAACAAACATGAGGATAAATAAGACTATAAAACAAACAATCATAAGAATAAATCAGACTATAAAACAGGCAAACGTGCAGATAAATCACCTATAAACAAACAAACATGAGGATAAATCAGACTATAAAACAAACAAGCATAAGGATAAATCAGACTATAAAACAAACAAACATGAGGATAAATCAGCTATCAAACAAGCAAACATGAGGATAAATCAGGCTATAAAACAAACAAACATTCGGATAAATCAGACAATAGAACAAACAAATATGTGGATAAATCAGATATAAAACAAACAAACACGATTATAAATCAGCTATAAAACAAACAAACGTGAGAATAAATCAGGCTATAAAACAGACAACATGAGGATAAATCAGCTATAAAACAAACAAACAGAAGATCAATCAGGCTATAAAACAAACAACATGAGGATAAATCACCTATAAAACTAACGAACTTAGGGATCAGTCATTCTTTAAAACTAACAAACATGGATATAAATCAGCTATAAAACAAACAAACAAACATGAAGACAAATCAGCCTATAAAACTAACAAATATGAAAATAAATCAGGCTATAAAACAATAAAACATTAAGTTAAATCAGACTATAAAACAAACACACGAAGATAAATCAGCTATAAAACAAACACAGGAGGATAAATCAGACAAACATGAGGATAAATCAAACTATAAAACAAACAAACATAAGGATAAATCAGACTATAAAACAAACAAACATGAGGATAAATCAGGCTATAAAACAAACAAACATTCGGATAAATCAGACAATAGAACAAACAAATATGTGGATAAATCATATATAAAACAAACAAACACGATTATAAATCAGCTATAAAACAAACAAACGTGAGAATAAATCAGGCTATAAAACAGACAACATGAGGATAAATCAGCTATAAAACAAACAAACAGAAGATCAATCAGGCTATAAAACAAACAACATGAGGATAAATCACCTATAAAACTAACGAACTTAGGGATCAGTCATTCTTTAAAACTAACAAACATGGATATAAATCAGCTATAAAACAAACAAACAAACATGAAGACAAATCAGCCTATAAAACTAACAAATATGAAAATAAATCAGGCTATAAAACAATAAAACATGAAGTTAAATCAGACTATAAAACAAACACACGAAGATAAATCAGCTATAAAACAAACACCGGAGGATAAATCAGACAAACATGAGGATAAATCAAACTATAAAACAAACAAACATAAGGATAAATCAGACTATAAAACAAACAAACATGAGGATAAATCAGCTATCAAACAAGCAAACATGAGGATAAATCAGGCTATAAAACAAACAAACATTCGGATAAATCAGACAATAGAACAAACAAATATGTGGATAAATCAGACATAAAACAAACAAACACGATTATAAATCAGCTATAAAACAAACAAACGTGAGAATAAATCAGGCTATAAAACAGACAACATGAGGATAAATCAGCTATAAAACAAACAAACAGAAGATCAATCAGGCTATAAAACAAACAACATGAGGATAAATCACCTATAAAACTAACGAACTTAGGGATCAGTCATTCTTTAAAACTAACAAACATGGATATAAATCAGCTATAAAACAAACAAACAAACATGAAGACAAATCAGCCTATAAAACTAACAAATATGAAAATAAATCAGGCTATAAAACAATAAAACATGAAGTTAAATCAGACTATAAAACAAACACACGAAGATAAATCAGCTATAAAACAAACACAGGAGGATAACTCAGACAAACATGAGGATAAATCAAACTATAAAACAAACAAACATAAGGATAAATCAGACTATAAAACAAACAAACATGAGGATAAATCAGCTATAAAACAAGCAACCATGAAGATAAATCACCTATAAAACAAACAAACATGAGGATAAATCAGCTATAAAAAACGCAAACATGAAGATAAATCACCTATAAAACAAACAAACATGAGGATAAATCAGCTATAAAACAAACAAATATGAAAATAAATCAGGCTATAAAACAGGCAAACGTGCGGATAAATCAGCTATAAACAAACATACATGAGGATAAATCAGGCTATAAAACTAACAAACATGATTATAAATCAGCTATAAAACAAACAAACGTGAGAATAAATCAGGCTATAAAACAGACAACATGAGTATAAATCAGGCTATAAAACTAACAAACATGGAGATAAATCAGCTATAAAACAAAAAACATGAAGTTAAATCAGACTATAAAACAAACAAACAAGGATAAGTCAGACTATAAAACAGGCAAACATGCGGATAAATCAGACTATAATACGAACAAACATTTGGATAAATCAGCTATAAACAAAGAAACATGAAGATAAATCAGGCTATAAAACTAACAAACATGATTATAAATCAGCTATAAAACAAACAAATGTGAGAATAAATCAGGCTATAAAACAGACAACATGAGGATAAATCAGGCTATAAAACTAACAAACATGGAGATAACTCAGCTATAAAACAAAAAACATGAAGTTAAATCAGACTATAAAACAAACAAACAAGGATAAGTCAGACTATAAAACAGGCAAACATGCGGATAAATCAGACTATAATACGAACAAACATTTGGATAAATCAGCTATCAAACAAACACATGAGTATAAATCAGGCTATAAATCTAACAAACAAAGATAAATCAGGCTACAAAACAAACAAACATGAGAATAAATCAGGCTATAAAACAGACAACATGAGGATAAATCAGCTATAAAACAAACAAACGGAAGGTCAATCAGGCTACAAAACAAACAACATGGATATAAATCAGCTATAAAACAAACAAACAAACATGCAGACAAAGCAGCCTATAAAACTAACAAATATGAAAATAAATCGGGCTATAAAACAAAAAACATGAAGTTAAATCAAACTATAAAACACACAAACGAAGATAAATCAGCTATAAAACAAACACACGAGGATAAATCAGACAAACATGAGGATAAATAAGACTATAAAACAAACAATCATAAGAATAAATCAGACTATAAAACAGGCAAACGTGCAGATAAATCACCTATAAACAAACAAACGTGAGGATAAATCAGACTATAAAACAAACAAGCATAAGGATGAATCAGACTATAAAACAAACAAATATGTCGATAAATCAGATATAAAACAAACAAACATGATTATAAATCAGGTATAAAACAAACAAACGTGAGAATAAATCAGGCTATAAAACAGACAACATTAGGATGAACCAGGCTATAAAATTAACAAACATGGAGATAAATCAGCTATAAAACAAAAAACATGAAGTTAAATCAGCTATAAAACAAACAAACAAACATGAAGACAAAGCAGCCTATAAAACTCACAAATATGAAAATAAATCAGGCTATAAAACAAAAAACATGAAGTTAAATCAGACTATAAAACAAACACACGAAGATAAATCAGCTATAAAACAAACACAGGAGGATAAATCAGACAAACATGAGGATAAATCACACTATAAAACAAACAAACATAAGGATGAATCAGACTATAAAACAAACAAACATGAGGATAAATAAGACTATAAAACAAACAATCATAAGAATAAATCAGACTATAAAACAGGCAAACGTGCAGATAAATCACCTATAAACAAACAAACATGAGGATAAATCAGACTATAAAACAAGCAAGCATAAGGATAAATCAGTCTATAAAACAAACAAACATGAGGATAAATCAGCTATCAAACAAGCAAACATGAGGATAAATCAGGCTATAAAACAAACAAACATTCGGATAAATCAGACAATAGAACAAACAAATATGTGGATAAATCAGATATAAAACAAACAAACACGATTATAAATCAGCTATAAAACAAACAAACGTGAGAATAAATCAGGCTATAAAACAGACAACATGAGGATAAATCAGCTATAAAACAAACAAACAGAAGATCAATCAGGCTATAAAACAAACAACATGAGGATAAATCACCTATAAAACTAACGAACTTAGGGATCAGTCATTCTTTAAAACTAACAAACATGGATATAAATCAGCTATAAAACAAAAAACATGAAGTTAAATCAGACTATAAAACAAACACACGAAGATAAATCAGCTATAAAACAAACACAGGAGGATAAATCAGACAAACATGAGGATAAATCAAACTATAAAACAAACAAACATAAGGATAAATCAGACTATAAAACAAACAAACATGAGGATAAATCAGCTATAAAACAAGCAAACATGAAGATAAATCACCTATAAAACAAACAAACATGAGGATAAATCAGCTATAAAAAACGCAAACATGAAGATAAATCACCTATAAAACAAACAAACATGAGGATAAATCAGCTATAAAACAAACAAATATGAAAATAAATCAGGCTATAAAACAGGCAAACGTGCGGATAAATCAGCTATAAACAAACAAACATGAGGATAAATCAGGCTATAAAACTAACAAACATGATTATAAATCAGCTATAAAACAAACAAACGTGAGAATAAATCAGGCTATAAAACAGACAACATGAGTATAAATCAGGCTATAAAACTAACAAACATGGAGATAAATCAGCTATAAAACAAAAAACATGAAGTTAAATCAGACTATAAAACAAACAAACAAGGATAAGTTAGACTATAAAACAGGCAAACATGCGGATAAATCAGACTATAATACGAACAAACATTTGGATAAATCAGCTATCAAACAAACAAATGAGTTTAAATCAGGCTATAAATCTAACAAACAAAAATAAATCAGGCTACAAAACAAACAAACATGAGAATAAATCAGGCTATAAAACAGACAACATGAGGATAAATCAGCTATAATACAAACAAACGGAAGGTCAATCAGGCTACAAAACAAACAACATGGATATAAATCAGCTATAAAACAAAAAACATGAAGTTAAATCAGACTATAAAACAAACAAACAAGGATAAGTCAGACTATAAAACAGGCAAACATGCGGATAAATCAGACTATAATACGAACAAACATTTGGATAAATCAGCTATCAAACAAACAAATGAGTATAAATCAGGCTATAAATCTAACAAACAAAAATAAATCAGGCTACAAAACAAACAAACATGAGAATAAATCAGGCTATAAAACAGACAACATGAGGATAAATCAGCTATAATACAAACAAACGGAAGGTCAATCAGGCTACAAAACAAACAACATGGATATAAATCTGCTACAAAACAAACACACGAGGATAAATCAGACAAACATGAGGATAAATAAGACTATAAAACAAACAATCATAAGAATAAATCAGACTATATAACAGGCAAACGTGCAGATAAATCACCTATAAACAAACAAACGTGAGGATAAATCAGACTATAAAACAAACAAGCATAAGGATAAATCAGACTATAAAACAAACAAACATTCGGATAAATCAGACAGTAGAACAAACAAAGATGTGGATAAATCAGATATAAAACAAACAAACACGATTATAAATCAGCTATAAAACAAACAAGCGTGAGAATAAATCTGGCTATAAAACAGACAACATGAGGATAAATCAGCTATAAAACAAACAAACAGAAGATCAATCAGGCTATAAAACAAACAACATGAGGATAAATCACCTATAAAACTAACGAACTTAGGGATCAGTCATTCTTTAAAACTAACAAACATGGATATAAATCAGCTATAAAACAAACAAACAAACATGAAGACAAATCAGCCTATAAAACAAACAAACATGAGGATAAATCAGCTATAAAAACGCAAACATGAAGATAAATCAGCTATAAACAAACAAACATGAGGATAAATCAGGCTATAAAACTAACAAACATGATTATAAATCAGCTATAAAACAAACAAACGTGAGAATAAATCAGGCTATAAAACAGACAACATGAGTATAAATCAGGCTATAAAACTAACAAACATGGAGATAAATCAGCTATAAAACAAAAAACATGAAGTTAAATCAGACTATAAAACAAACAAACAAGGATAAGTCAGACTATAAAACAGGCAAACATGCGGATAAATCAGACTATAATACGAACAAACATTTGGATAAATCAGCTATCAAACAAACAAATGAGTTTAAATCAGGCTATAAATCTAACAAACAAAAATAAATCAGGCTACAAAACAAACAAACATGAGAATAAATCAGGCTATAAAACAGACAACATGAGGATAAATCAGCTATAATACAAACAAACGGAAGGTCAATCAGGCTACAAAACAAACAACATGGATATAAATCAGCTATAAAACAAAAAACATGAAGTTAAATCAGACTATAAAACAAACAAACAAGGATAAGTCAGACTATAAAACAGGCAAACATGCGGATAAATCAGACTATAATACGAACAAACATTTGGATAAATCAGCTATCAAACAAACAAATGAGTATAAATCAGGCTATAAATCTAACAAACAAAAATAAATCAGGCTACAAAACAAACAAACATGAGAATAAATCAGGCTATAAAACAGACAACATGAGGATAAATCAGCTATAATACAAACAAACGGAAGGTCAATCAGGCTACAAAACAAACAACATGGATATAAATCTGCTACAAAACAAACACACGAGGATAAATCAGACAAACATGAGGATAAATAAGACTATAAAACAAACAATCATAAGAATAAATCAGACTATATAACAGGCAAACGTGCAGATAAATCACCTATAAACAAACAAACGTGAGGATAAATCAGACTATAAAACAAACAAGCATAAGGATAAATCAGACTATAAAACAAACAAACATTCGGATAAATCAGACAGTAGAACAAACAAAGATGTGGATAAATCAGATATAAAACAAACAAACACGATTATAAATCAGCTATAAAACAAACAAGCGTGAGAATAAATCTGGCTATAAAACAGACAACATGAGGATAAATCAGCTATAAAACAAACAAACAGAAGATCAATCAGGCTATAAAACAAACAACATGAGGATAAATCACCTATAAAACTAACGAACTTAGGGATCAGTCATTCTTTAAAACTAACAAACATGGATATAAATCAGCTATAAAACAAACAAACAAACATGAAGACAAATCAGCCTATAAAACAAACAAACATGAGGATAAATCAGCTATAAAAACGCAAACATGAAGATAAATCAGCTATAAACAAACAAACATGAGGATAAATCAGGCTATAAAACTAACAAACATGATTATAAATCAGCTATAAAACAAACAAACGTGAGAATAAATCAGGCTATAAAACAGACAACGTGAGTATAAATCAGGCTATAAAACTAACAAACATGGAGATAAATCAGCTATAAAACAAAGAACATGAAGTTAAATCAGACTATAAAACAAACAAACAAGGATAAGTCAGACTATAAAACAGGCAAACATGCGGATAAATCAGCTATCAAACAAACACATGAGTATAAATCAGGCCATAAATCTAACAAACAAAAATAAATCAGGCTACAAAACAAACAAACATGAGATTAAATCAGGCTATAAAACAGACAACATGAGGATAAATCAGCTATAAAACAAACAAACGGAAGGTCAATCAGGCTACAAAACAAACAACATGGATATAAATCAGCTATAAAACAAACAAACAAACATGAAGACAAAGCAGCCTATAAAACTAACAAATATGAAAATAAATCAGGCTATAACACAAAAAACATGAAGTTAAATCAGACTATAAAACAAACACACGAGGATAAATCAGCTATAAAACAAACACAGGCGGATAAATCAGACAAACATGAGGATAAATCAAACTATAAAACAAACAAACATAAGGATAAATCAGACTATAAAACAAACAAACATGAGGATAAATCAGCTATAAAACAAGCAAACATGAAGATAAATCACCTATAAAACAAACAAACATGAGGATAAATCAGCTATAAAAAACGCAAACATGAAGATAAATCACCTATAAAACAAACAAACATGAGGATAAATCAGCTATAAAACAAAGAAACATGAGGATAAATCAGCCTAGAAAACTAACAAATATGAAAATAAATCAGGCTATAAAACAGGCAAACGTGCGGATAAATCAGCTATAAACAAACAAACATGAGGATAAATCAGGCTATAAAACTAACAAACATGATTATAAATCAGCTATAAAACAAACAAACGTGAGAATAAATCAGGCTATAAAACAGACAACATGAGGATAAATCAGGCTATAAAACTAACAAACATGGAGATAAATCAGCTATAAAACAAAAAACATGAAGTTAAATCAGACTATAAAACAAACAAACAAGGATAAGTCAGACTATAAAACAGGCAAACATGCGGATAAATCAGACTATAATACGAACAAACATTTGGATAAATCAGCTATCAAACAAACAAATGAGTATAAATCAGGCTATAAATCTAACAAACAAAAATAAATCAGGCTACAAAACAAACAAACATGAGAATAAATCAGGCTATAAAACAAACAACATGAGGATAAATCAGCTATAAAACAAACAAACGGAAGGTCAATCAGGCTACAAAACAAACAACATGGATATAAATCAGCTATAAAACAAACAAACAAACATGAAGACAAAGCAGCCTATAAAACTAACAAATATGAAAATAAATCAGGCTATAACACAAAAAACATGAAGTTAAATCAGACTATAAAACAAACACACGAGGATAAATCAGCTATAAAACAAACACAGGCGGATAAATCAGACAAACATGAGGATAAATCAAACTATAAAACAAACAAACATAAGGATAAATCAGACTATAAAACAAACAAACATGAGGATAAATCAGCTATAAAACAAGCAAACATGAAGATAAATCACCTATAAAACAAACAAACATGAGGATAAATCAGCTATAAAAAACGCAAACATGAAGATAAATCACCTATAAAACAAACAAACATGAGGATAAATCAGCTATAAAACAAAGAAACATGAGGATAAATCAGCCTAGAAAACTAACAAATATGAAAATAAATCAGGCTATAAAACAGGCAAACGTGCGGATAAATCAGCTATAAACAAACAAACATGAGGATAAATCAGGCTATAAAACTAACAAACATGATTATAAATCAGCTATAAAACAAACAAACGTGAGAATAAATCAGGCTATAAAACAGACAACATGAGGATAAATCAGGCTATAAAACTAACAAACATGGAGATAAATCAGCTATAAAACAAAAAACATGAAGTTAAATCAGACTATAAAACAAACAAACAAGGATAAGTCAGACTATAAAACAGGCAAACATGCGGATAAATCAGACTATAATACGAACAAACATTTGGATAAATCAGCTATCAAACAAACAAATGAGTATAAATCAGGCTATAAATCTAACAAACAAAAATAAATCAGGCTACAAAACAAACAAACATGAGAATAAATCAGGCTATAAAACAGACAACATGAGGATAAATCAGCTATAAAACAAACAAACGGAAGGTCAATCAGGCTACAAAACAAACAACATGGATATAAATCAGCTATAAAACAAACAAACAAACATGAAGACAAAGCAGCCTATAAAACTAACAAATATGAAAATAAATCAGGCTATAAAACAAAAAACATGAAGTTAAATCAGACTATAAAACAAACACACGAAGATAAATCAGCTATAAAACAAACACAGGAGGATAAATCAGACAAACATGAGGATAAATCACACTATAAAACAAACAAACATAAGGATGAATCAGACTATAAAACAAACAAACATGAGGATAAATAAGACTATAAAACAAACAATCATAAGAATAAATCAGACTATAAAACAGGCAAACGTGCAGATAAATCACCTATAAACAAACAAACACGAGGATAAATCAGACTATAAAACAAGCAAGCATAAGGATAAATCAGTCTATAAAACAAACAAACATGAGGATAAATCAGCTATCAAACAAGCAAACATGAGGATAAATCAGGCTATAAAACAAACAAACATTCGGATAAATCACACAATAGAACAAACAAATATGTGGATAAATCAGATATAAAACAAACAAACACGATTATAAATCAGCTATAAAACAAACAAACGTGAGAATAAATCAGGCTATAAAACAGACAACATGAGGATAAATCAGCTATAAAACAAACAAACAGAAGATCAATCAGGCTATAAAACAAACAACATGAGGATAAATCACCTATAAAACTAACGAACTTAGGGATCAGTCATTCTTTAAAACTAACAAACATGGATATAAATCAGCTATAAAACAAAAAACATGAAGTTAAATCAGACTATAAAACAAACACACGAAGATAAATCAGCTATAAAACAAACACAGGAGGATAAATCAGACAAACATGAGGATAAATCAAACTATAAAACAAACAAACATAAGGATAAATCAGAATATAAAACAAACAAACATGAGGATAAATCAGCTATAAAACAAGCAAACATGAAGATAAATCACCTATAAAACAAACAAATATGAGGATAAATCAGCTATAAAAAACGCAAACATGAAGATAAATCACCTATAAAACAAACAAACATGAGGATAAATCAGCTATAAAACAAACAAATATGAAAATAAATCAGGCTATAAAACAGGCAAACGTGCGGATAAATCAGCTATAAACAAACAAACATGGGGATAAATCAGGCTATAAAACTAACAAACATGATTATAAATCAGCTATAAAACAAACGTGAGAATAAATCAGGCTATAAAACAGACAACATGAGTATAAATCAGGCTATAAAACTAACAAACATGGAGATAAATCAGCTATAAAACAAAAAACATGAAGTTAAATCAGACTATAAAACAAACAAACAAGGATAAGTCAGACTATAAAACAGGCAAACATGCGGATAAATCAGACTATAATACGAACAAACATTTGGATAAATCAGCTATCAAACAAACAAATGAGTATAAATCAGGCTATAAATCTAACAAACAAAAATAAATCAGGCTACAAAACAAACAAACATGAGAATAAATCAGGCTATAAAACAGACAACATGAGGATAAATCAGCTATAATACAAACAAACGGAAGGTCAATCAGGCTACAAAACAAACAACATGGATATAAATCAGCTATAAAACAAAAAACATGAAGTTAAATCAGACTATAAAACAAACAAACAAGGATAAGTCAGACTATAAAACAGGCAAACATGCGGATAAATCAGACTATAATACGAACAAACATTTGGATAAATCAGCTATCAAACAAACAAATGAGTATAAATCAGGCTATAAATCTAACAAACAAAAATAAATCAGGCTACAAAACAAACAAACATGAGAATAAATCAGGCTATAAAACAGACAACATGAAGATAAATCAGCTATAATACAAACAAACGGAAGGTCAATCAGGCTACAAAACAAACAACATGGATATAAATCTGCTACAAAACAAACACACGAGGATAAATCAGACAAACATGAGGATAAATAAGACTATAAAACAAACAATCATAAGAATAAATCAGACTATATAACAGGCAAACGTGCAGATAAATCACCTATAAACAAACAAACGTGAGGATAAATCAGACTATAAAACAAACAAGCATAAGGATAAATCAGACTATAAAACAAACAAACATTCGGATAAATCAGACAGTAGAACAAACAAAGATGTGGATAAATCAGATATAAAACAAACAAACACGATTATAAATCAGCTATAAAACAAACAAGCGTGAGAATAAATCTGGCTATAAAACAGACAACATGAGGATAAATCAGCTATAAAACAAACAAACAGAAGATCAATCAGGCTATAAAACAAACAACATGAGGATAAATCACCTATAAAACTAACAAACTTAGGGATCAGTCATTCTTTAAAACTAACAAACATGGATATAAATCAGCTATAAAACAAACAAACAAACATGAAGACAAATCAGCCTATAAAACAAACAAACATGAGGATAAATCAGCTATAAAAACGCAAACATGAAGATAAATCACCTATAAAACAAACAAACATGAGGATAAATCAGCTATAAAACAAACAAACATGAGGATAAATCAGCCTATAAAACAAACAAACATAAGAATAAACCAGACTATAAAACAGGCAAACGTGCGGATAAATCAGCTATAAACAAACAAACATGAGGATAAATCAGGCTATAAAACTAACAAACATGATTATAAATCAGCTATAAAACAAACAAACGTGAGAATAAATCAGGCTATAAAACAGACAACATGAGGATAAATCAGGCTATAAAACTAACAAACATGGAGATAAATCAGCTATAAAACAAAGAACATGAAGTTAAATCAGACTATAAAACAAACAAACAAGGATAAGTCAGACTATAAAACAGGCAAACATGCGGATAAATCAGACTATAATACGAACAAACATTTGGATAAATCAGCTATCAAACAAACACATGAGTATAAATCAGGCCATAAATCTAACAAACAAAAATAAATCAGGCTACAAAACAAACAAACATGAGATTAAATCAGGCTATAAAACAGACAACATGAGGATAAATCAGCTATAAAACAAACAAACGGAAGGTCAATCAGGCTACAAAACAAACAACATGGATATAAATCAGCTATAAAACAAACAAACAAACATGAAGACAAAGCAGCCTATAAAACTAACAATTATGAAAATAAATCAGGCTATAACACAAAAAACATGAAGTTAAATCAGACTATAAAACAAACACACGAGGATAAATCAGCTATAAAACAAACACAGGCGGATAAATCAGACAAACATGAGGATAAATCAAACTATAAAACAAACAAACATAAGGATAAATCAGACTATAAAACAAACAAACATGAGGATAAATCAGCTATAAAACAAGCAAACATGAAGATAAATCACCTATAAAACAAACAAACATGAGGATAAATCAGCTATAAAAAACGCAAACATGAAGATAAATCACCTATAAAACAAACAAACATGAGGATAAATCAGCTATAAAACAAACAAACATGAGGATAAATCAGCCTATAAAACAAACAAACATAAGAATAAACCAGACTATAAAACAGGCAAACGTGCGGATAAATCAGCTATAAACAAACAAACATGAGGATAAATCAGGCTATAAAACTAACAAACATGATTATAAATCAGCTATAAAACAAACAAACGTGAGAATAAATCAGGCTATAAAACAGACAACATGAGGATAAATCAGGCTATAAAACTAACAAACATGGAGATAAATCAGCTATAAAACAAAGAACATGAAGTTAAATCAGACTATAAAACAAACAAACAAGGATAAGTCAGACTATAAAACAGGCAAACATGCGGATAAATCAGACTATAATACGAACAAACATTTGGATAAATCAGCTATCAAACAAACACATGAGTATAAATCAGGCCATAAATCTAACAAACAAAAATAAATCAGGCTACAAAACAAACAAACATGAGATTAAATCAGGCTATAAAACAGACAACATGAGGATAAATCAGCTATAAAACAAACAAACGGAAGGTCAATCAGGCTACAAAACAAACAACATGGATATAAATCAGCTATAAAACAAACAAACAAACATGAAGACAAAGCAGCCTATAAAACTAACAATTATGAAAATAAATCAGGCTATAACACAAAAAACATGAAGTTAAATCAGACTATAAAACAAACACACGAGGATAAATCAGCTATAAAACAAACACAGGCGGATAAATCAGACAAACATGAGGATAAATCAAACTATAAAACAAACAAACATAAGGATAAATCAGACTATAAAACAAACAAACATGAGGATAAATCAGCTATAAAACAAGCAAACATGAAGATAAATCACCTATAAAACAAACAAACATGAGGATAAATCAGCTATAAAAAACGCAAACATGAAGATAAATCACCTATAAAACAAACAAACATGAGGATAAATCAGCTATAAAACAAAGAAACATGAGGATAAATCAGCCTAGAAAACTAACAAATATGAAAATAAATCAGGCTATAAAACAGGCAAACGTGCGGATAAATCAGCTATAAACAAACAAACATGAGGATAAATCAGGCTATAAAACTAACAAACATGATTATAAATCAGCTATAAAACAAACAAACGTGAGAATAAATCAGGCTATAAAACAGACAACATGAGGATAAATCAGGCTATAAAACTAACAAACATGGAGATAAATCAGCTATAAAACAAAAAACATGAAGTTAAATCAGACTATAAAACAAACAAACAAGGATAAGTCAGACTATAAAACAGGCAAACATGCGGATAAATCAGACTATAATACGAACAAACATTTGGATAAATCAGCTATCAAACAAACAAATGAGTATAAATCAGGCTATAAATCTAACAAACAAAAATAAATCAGGCTACAAAACAAACAAACATGAGAATAAATCAGGCTATAAAACAGACAACATGAGGATAAATCAGCTATAAAACAAACAAACGGAAGGTCAATCAGGCTACAAAACAAACAACATGGATATAAATCAGCTATAAAACAAACAAACAAACATGAAGACAAAGCAGCCTATAAAACTAACAATTATGAAAATAAATCAGGCTATAACACAAAAAACATGAAGTTAAATCAGACTATAAAACAAACACACGAGGATAAATCAGCTATAAAACAAACACAGGCGGATAAATCAGACAAACATGAGGATAAATCAAACTATAAAACAAACAAACATAAGGATTAATCAGACTATAAAACAAACAAACATGAGGATAAATCAGCTATAAAACAAGCAAACATGAAGATAAATCACCTATAAAACAAACAAACATGAGGATAAATCAGCTATAAAAAACGCAAACATGAAGATAAATCACCTATAAAACAAACAAACATGAGGATAAATCAGCTATAAAACAAAGAAACATGAGGATAAATCAGCCTAGAAAACTAACAAATATGAAAATAAATCAGGCTATAAAACAGGCAAACGTGCGGATAAATCAGCTATAAACAAACAAACATGAGGATAAATCAGGCTATAAAACTAACAAACATGATTATAAATCAGCTATAAAACAAACAAACGTGAGAATAAATCAGGCTATAAAACAGACAACATGAGGATAAATCAGGCTATAAAACTAACAAACATGGAGATAAATCAGCTATAAAACAAAAAACATGAAGTTAAATCAGACTATAAAACAAACAAACAAGGATAAGTCAGACTATAAAACAGGCAAACATGCGGATAAATCAGACTATAATACGAACAAACATTTGGATAAATCAGCTATCAAACAAACAAATGAGTATAAATCAGGCTATAAATCTAACAAACAAAAATAAATCAGGCTACAAAACAAACAAACATGAGAATAAATCAGGCTATAAAACAAACAACATGAGGATAAATCAGCTATAAAACAAACAAACGGAAGGTCAATCAGGCTACAAAACAAACAACATGGATATAAATCAGCTATAAAACAAACAAACAAACATGAAGACAAAGCAGCCTATAAAACTAACAAATATGAAAATAAATCAGGCTATAACACAGACAACATTAGGATAAACCAGGCTATAAAAATAACAAACATGGAGATAAATCAGCTATAACATAAAAAAAACATGAAGTTAAATCAGCTATAAAACAAACAAACAAACATGAAGACAAAGCAGCCTATAAAACTCACAAATATGAAAATAAATCAGGCTATAAAACAAAAAACATGAAGTTAAACCAGACTATAAAACACACAAACGAAGATAAATCAGCTATAAAACAAACACACGAGGATAAATCAGACAAACATGAGAATAAATAAGACTATAAAACAAACAATCATAAGAATAAATCAGACTATAAAACAGGCAAACGTGCAGATAAATCACCTATAAACAAACAAACGTGAGGATAAATCAGACTATAAAACAAACAAGCATAAGGATAAATCAGACTATAAAACAAACAAACATGAGGATAAATCAGCTATCAAACAAGCAAACATGAGGATAAATGAGGCTATAAAACAAACAAACATTCGGATAAATCAGAAAATAGAACAAACAAATATGTGGATAAATCAGATATAAAACACACAAACACGATTATAAATCAGCTATAAAACAAACAAACGTGAGAATAAATCAGGCTATAAAACAGACAACATGAGGATAAATCAGCTATAAAACAAACAAACAGAAGGTCAATCAGGCTATAAAACAAACAACATGAGGATAAATCACCTATAAAACTAACAAACTTAGGGATCAGTCATTCTTTAAAACTAACAAACATGGATATAAATCAGCTATAAAACAAACAAACAAACATGAAGACAAATCAGCCTGTAAAACTAACAAATATGAAAATAAATCAGGCTATAAAACAAAAAACATGAAATTAAATCAGACTATAAAACAAACACACGAAGATAAATCAGCTATAAAACAAACACAGGAGGATAAATCAGACAAACATGAGGATAAATCAAACTATAAAACAAACAAACATAAGGATAAATCAGCCTATAAAACAAACAAACATAAGAATAAACCAGACTATAAAACAGGCAAACGTGCGGATAAATCAGCTATAAACAAAGAAACATGAAGATAAATCAGGCTATAAAACTAACAAACATGATTATAAATCAGCTATAAAACAAACAAATGTGAGAATAAATCAGGCTATAAAACAGACAACATGAGTATAAATCAGGCTATAAAACTAACAAACATGGAGATAACTCAGCTATAAAACAAAAAACATGAAGTTAAATCAGACTATAAAACAAACAAACAAGGATAAGTCAGACTATAAAACAGGCAAACATGCGGATAAATCAGACTATAATACGAACAAACATTTGGATAAATCAGCTATAAACAAAGAAACATGAAGATAAATCAGGCTATAAAACAAACAAACATGAGAATAAATCAGGCTATAAAACAGACAACGTGAGGATAAATCAGCTATAAAACAAACAAACGGAAGGTCAATCAGGCTACAAAACAAACAACATGGATATAAATCAGCTATAAAACAAACAAACAAACATGAAGACAAAGCAGCCTATAAAACTAACAAATATGAAAATAAATCGGGCTATAAAACAAAAAACATGAAGTTAAATCAAACTATAAAACACACAAACGAAGATAAATCAGCTATAAAACAAACACACGAGGATAAATCAGACAAACATGAGGATAAATAAGACTATAAAACAAACAATCATAAGAATAAATCAGACTATAAAACAGGCAAACGTGCAGATAAATCACCTATAAACAAACAAACGTGAGGATAAATCAGACTATAAAACAAACAAGCATAAGGATAAATCAGACTATAAAACAAACAAATATGTCGATAAATCAGATATAAAACAAACAAACATGATTATAAATCAGGTATAAAACAAACAAACGTGAGAATAAATCAGGCTATAAAACAGACAACATTAGGATAAACCAGGCTATAAAACTAACAAACATGGAGATAAATCAGCTATAAAACAAAAAACATGAAGTTAAATCAGCTATAAAACAAACAAACAAACATGAAGACAAAGCAGCCTATAAAACTCACAAATATGAAAATAAATCAGGCTATAAAACAAAAAACATGAAGTTAAATCAGACTATAAAACAAACACACGAAGATAAATCAGCTATAAAACAAACACAGGAGGATAAATCAGACAAACATGAGGATAAATCAAACTATAAAACAAACAAACATAAGGATGAATCAGACTATAAAACAAACAAACATGAGGATAAATAAGACTATAAAACAAACAATCATAAGAATAAATCAGACTATAAAACAGGCAAACGTGCAGATAAATCACCTATAAACAAACAAACATGAGGATAAATCAGACTATAAAACAAACAAGCATAAGGATAAATCAGACTATAAAACAAACAAACATGAGGATAAATCAGCTATAAAAAACGCAAACATGAAGATAAATCACCTATAAAACAAACAAACATGAGGATAAATCAGCTATAAAACAAAGAAACATGAGGATAAATCAGCCTAGAAAACTAACAAATATGAAAATAAATCAGGCTATAAAACAGGCAAACGTGCGGATAAATCAGCTATAAACAAACAAACATGAGGATAAATCAGGCTATAAAACTAACAAACATGATTATAAATCAGCTATAAAACAAACAAACGTGAGAATAAATCAGGCTATAAAACAGACAACATGAGGATAAATCAGGCTATAAAACTAACAAACATGGAGATAAATCAGCTATAAAACAAAAAACATGAAGTTAAATCAGACTATAAAACAAACAAACAAGGATAAGTCAGACTATAAAACAGGCAAACATGCGGATAAATCAGACTATAATACGAACAAACATTTGGATAAATCAGCTATCAAACAAACAAATGAGTATAAATCAGGCTATAAATCTAACAAACAAAAATAAATCAGGCTACAAAACAAACAAACATGAGAATAAATCAGGCTATAAAACAGACAACATGAGGATAAATCAGCTATAAAACAAACAAACGGAAGGTCAATCAGGCTACAAAACAAACAACATGGATATAAATCAGCTATAAAACAAACAAACAAACATGAAGACAAAGCAGCCTATAAAACTAACAATTATGAAAATAAATCAGGCTATAACACAAAAAACATGAAGTTAAATCAGACTATAAAACAAACACACGAGGATAAATCAGCTATAAAACAAACACAGGCGGATAAATCAGACAAACATGAGGATAAATCAAACTATAAAACAAACAAACATAAGGATTAATCAGACTATAAAACAAACAAACATGAGGATAAATCAGCTATAAAACAAGCAAACATGAAGATAAATCACCTATAAAACAAACAAACATGAGGATAAATCAGCTATAAAAAACGCAAACATGAAGATAAATCACCTATAAAACAAACAAACATGAGGATAAATCAGCTATAAAACAAAGAAACATGAGGATAAATCAGCCTAGAAAACTAACAAATATGAAAATAAATCAGGCTATAAAACAGGCAAACGTGCGGATAAATCAGCTATAAACAAACAAACATGAGGATAAATCAGGCTATAAAACTAACAAACATGATTATAAATCAGCTATAAAACAAACAAACGTGAGAATAAATCAGGCTATAAAACAGACAACATGAGGATAAATCAGGCTATAAAACTAACAAACATGGAGATAAATCAGCTATAAAACAAAAAACATGAAGTTAAATCAGACTATAAAACAAACAAACAAGGATAAGTCAGACTATAAAACAGGCAAACATGCGGATAAATCAGACTATAATACGAACAAACATTTGGATAAATCAGCTATCAAACAAACAAATGAGTATAAATCAGGCTATAAATCTAACAAACAAAAATAAATCAGGCTACAAAACAAACAAACATGAGAATAAATCAGGCTATAAAACAGACAACATGAGGATAAATCAGCTATAAAACAAACAAACGGAAGGTCAATCAGGCTACAAAACAAACAACATGGATATAAATCAGCTATAAAACAAACAAACAAACATGAAGACAAAGCAGCCTATAAAACTAACAAATATGAAAATAAATCAGGCTATAAAACAGACAACATTAGGATAAACCAGGCTATAAAAATAACAAACATGGAGATAAATCAGCTATAACATAAAAAAAACATGAAGTTAAATCAGCTATAAAACAAACAAACAAACATGAAGACAAAGCAGCCTATAAAACTCACAAATATGAAAATAAATCAGGCTATAAAACAAAAAACATGAAGTTAAACCAGACTATAAAACACACAAACGAAGATAAATCAGCTATAAAACAAACACACGAGGATAAATCAGACAAACATGAGAATAAATAAGACTATAAAACAAACAATCATAAGAATAAATCAGACTATAAAACAGGCAAACGTGCAGATAAATCACCTATAAACAAACAAACGTGAGGATAAATCAGACTATAAAACAAACAAGCATAAGGATAAATCAGACTATAAAACAAACAAACATGAGGATAAATCAGCTATCAAACAAGCAAACATGAGGATAAATGAGGCTATAAAACAAACAAACATTCGGATAAATCAGAAAATAGAACAAACAAATATGTGGATAAATCAGATATAAAACACACAAACACGATTATAAATCAGCTATAAAACAAACAAACGTGAGAATAAATCAGGCTATAAAACAGACAACATGAGGATAAATCAGCTATAAAACAAACAAACAGAAGGTCAATCAGGCTATAAAACAAACAACATGAGGATAAATCACCTATAAAACTAACAAACTTAGGGATCAGTCATTCTTTAAAACTAACAAACATGGATATAAATCAGCTATAAAACAAACAAACAAACATGAAGACAAATCAGCCTGTAAAACTAACAAATATGAAAATAAATCAGGCTATAAAACAAAAAACATGAAATTAAATCAGACTATAAAACAAACACACGAAGATAAATCAGCTATAAAACAAACACAGGAGGATAAATCAGACAAACATGAGGATAAATCAAACTATAAAACAAACAAACATAAGGATAAATCAGCCTATAAAACAAACAAACATAAGAATAAACCAGACTATAAAACAGGCAAACGTGCGGATAAATCAGCTATAAACAAAGAAACATGAAGATAAATCAGGCTATAAAACTAACAAACATGATTATAAATCAGCTATAAAACAAACAAATGTGAGAATAAATCAGGCTATAAAACAGACAACATGAGTATAAATCAGGCTATAAAACTAACAAACATGGAGATAACTCAGCTATAAAACAAAAAACATGAAGTTAAATCAGACTATAAAACAAACAAACAAGGATAAGTCAGACTATAAAACAGGCAAACATGCGGATAAATCAGACTATAATACGAACAAACATTTGGATAAATCAGCTATCAAACAAACAAATGAGTATAAATCAGGCTATAAATCTAACAAACAAAGATAAATCAGGCTACAAAACAAACAAACATGAGAATAAATCAGGCTATAAAACAGACAACGTGAGGATAAATCAGCTATAAAACAAACAAACGGAAGGTCAATCAGGCTACAAAACAAACAACATGGATATAAATCAGCTATAAAACAAACAAACAAACATGAAGACAAAGCAGCCTATAAAACTAACAAATATGAAAATAAATCGGGCTATAAAACAAAAAACATGAAGTTAAATCAAACTATAAAACACACAAACGAAGATAAATCAGCTATAAAACAAACACACGAGGATAAATCAGACAAACATGAGGATAAATAAGACTATAAAACAAACAATCATAAGAATAAATCAGACTATAAAACAGGCAAACGTGCAGATAAATCACCTATAAACAAACAAACGTGAGGATAAATCAGACTATAAAACAAACAAGCATAAGGATAAATCAGACTATAAAACAAACAAATATGTCGATAAATCAGATATAAAACAAACAAACATGATTATAAATCAGGTATAAAACAAACAAACGTGAGAATAAATCAGGCTATAAAACAGACAACATTAGGATAAACCAGGCTATAAAACTAACAAATATGGAGATAAATCAGCTATAAAACAAAAAACATGAAGTTAAATCAGCTATAAAACAAACAAACAAACATGAAGACAAAGCAGCCTATAAAACTCACAAATATGAAAATAAATCAGGCTATAAAACAAAAAACATGAAGTTAAATCAGACTATAAAACAAACACACGAAGATAAATCAGCTATAAAACAAACACAGGAGGATAAATCAGACAAACATGAGGATAAATCAAACTATAAAACAAACAAACATAAGGATGAATCAGACTATAAAACAAACAAACATGAGGATAAATAAGACTATAAAACAAACAATCATAAGAATAAATCAGACTATAAAACAGGCAAACGTGCAGATAAATCACCTATAAACAAACAAACATGAGGATAAATCAGACTATAAAACAAACAAGCATAAGGATAAATCAGACTATAAAACAAACAAACATGAGGATAAATCAGCTATCAAACAAGCAAACATGAGGATAAATCAGGCTATAAAACAAACAAACATTCGGATAAATCAGACAATAGAACAAACAAATATGTGGATAAATCAGATATAAAACAAACAAACACGATTATAAATCAGCTATAAAACAAACAAACGTGAGAATAAATCAGGCTATAAAACAGACAACATGAGGATAAATCAGCTATAAAACAAACAAACAGAAGATCAATCAGGCTATAAAACAAACAACATGAGGATAAATCACCTATAAAACTAACGAACTTAGGGATCAGTCATTCTTTAAAACTAACAAACATGGATATAAATCAGCTATAAAACAAACAAACAAACATGAAGACAAATCAGCCTATAAAACTAACAAATATGAAAATAAATCAGGCTATAAAACAATAAAACATTAAGTTAAATCAGACTATAAAACAAACACACGAAGATAAATCAGCTATAAAACAAACACAGGAGGATAAATCAGACAAACATGAGGATAAATCAAACTATAAAACAAACAAACATAAGGATAAATCAGACTATAAAACAAACAAACATGAGGATAAATCAGCTATCAAACAAGCAAACATGAGGATAAATCAGGCTATAAAACAAACAAACATGAGGATAAATCAGACAATAGAACAAACAAATATGTGGATAAATCAGATATAAAACAAACAAACACGATTATAAATCAGCTATAAAACAAACAAACGTGAGAATAAATCAGGCTATAAAACAGACAACATGAGGATAAATCAGCTATAAAACAAACAAACAGAAGATCAATCAGGCTATAAAACAAACAACATGAGGATAAATCACCTATAAAACTAACGAACTTAGGGATCAGTCATTCTTTAAAACTAACAAACATGGATATAAATCAGCTATAAAACAAACAAACAAACATGAAGACAAATCAGCCTATAAAACTAACAAATATGAAAATAAATCAGGCTATAAAACAATAAAACATGAAGTTAAATCAGACTATAAAACAAACACACGAAGATAAATCAGCTATAAAACAAACACAGGAGGATAAATCAGACAAACATGAGGATAAATCAAACTATAAAACAAACAAACATAAGGATAAATCAGACTATAAAACAAACAAACATGAGGATAAATCAGCTATCAAACAAGCAAACATGAGGATAAATCAGGCTATAAAACAAACAAACATTCGGATAAATCAGACAATAGAACAAACAAATATGTGGATAAATCAGATATAAAACAAACAAACACGATTATAAATCAGCTATAAAACAAACAAACGTGAGAATAAATCAGGCTATAAAACAGACAACATGAGGATAAATCAGCTATAAAACAAACAAACAGAAGATCAATCAGGCTATAAAACAAACAACATGAGGATAAATCACCTATAAAACTAACGAACTTAGGGATCAGTCATTCTTTAAAACTAACAAACATGGATATAAATCAGACTATAAAACAAACAAACAAACATGAAGACAAATCAGCCTATAAAACTAACAAATATGAAAATAAATCAGGCTATAAAACAATAAAACATGAAGTTAAATCAGACTATAAAACAAACACACGAAGATAAATCAGCTATAAAACAAACACAGGAGGATAAATCAGACAAACATGAGGATAAATCAAACTATAAAACAAACAAACATAAGGATAAATCAGACTATAAAACAAACAAACATGAGGATAAATCAGCTATAAAACAAGCAATCATGAAGATAAATCACCTATAAAACAAACAAACATGAGGATAAATCAGCTATAAAAAACGCAAACATGAAGATAAATCACCTATAAAACAAACAAACATGAAGTTAAATCAGACTATAAAACAAACAAACAAGGATAAGTCAGACTATAAAACAGGCAAACATGCGGATAAATCAGACTATAATACGAACAAACATTTGGATAAATCAGCTATAAACAAAGAAACATGAAGATAAATCAGGCTATAAAACTAACAAACATGATTATAAATCAGCTATAAAACAAACAAATGTGAGAATAAATCAGGCTATAAAACAGACAACATGAGGATAAATCAGGCTATAAAACTAACAAACATGGAGATAACTCAGCTATAAAACAAAAAACATGAAGTTAAATCAGACTATAAAACAAACAAACAAGGATAAGTCAGACTATAAAACAGGCAAACATGCGGATAAATCAGACTATAATACGAACAAACATTTGGATAAATCAGCTATCAAACAAACAAATGAGTATAAATCAGGCTATAAATCTAATAAACAAAGATAAATCAGGCTACAAAACAAACAAACATGAGAATAAATCAGGCTATAAAACAGACAACATGAGGATAAATCAGCTATAAAACAAACAAACGGAAGGTCAATCAGGCTACAAAACAAACAACATGGATATAAATCAGCTATAAAACAAACAAACAAACATGAAGACAAAGCAGCCTATAAAACTAACAAATATGAAAATAAATCGGGCTATAAAACAAAAAACATGAAGTTAAATCAAACTATAAAACACACAAACGAAGATAAATCAGCTATAAAACAAACACACGAGGATAAATCATACAAACATGAGGATAAATAAGACTATAAAACAAACAATCATAAGAATAAATCAGACTATAAAACAGGCAAACGTGCAGATAAATCACCTATAAACAAACAAACGTGAGGATAAATCAGACTATAAAACAAACAAGCATAAGGATAAATCAGACTATAAAACAAACAAATATGTCGATAAATCAGATATAAAACAAACAAACATGATTATAAATCAGGTATAAAACAAACAAACGTGAGAATAAATCAGGCTATAAAACAGACAACATTAGGATAAACCAGGCTATAAAACTAACAAACATGGAGATAAATCAGCTATAAAACAAAAAACATGAAGTTAAATCAGCTATAAAACAAACAAACAAACATGAAGACAAAGCAGCCTATAAAACTCACAAATATGAAAATAAATCAGGCTATAAAACAAAAAACATGAAGTTAAATCAGACTATAAAACAAACACATGAAGATAAATCAGCTATAAAACAAACACAGGAGGATAAATCAGACAAACATGAGGATAAATCACACTATAAAACAAACAAACATAAGGATAAATCAGCTATCAAACAAGCAAACATGAGGATAAATCAGGCAATAAAACAAACAAACATTCGGATAAATCAGACAATAGAACAAACAAATATGTTGATAAATCAGATATAAAACAAACAAACACGATTATAAATCAGCTATAAAACAAACAAACGTGAGAATAAATCAGGCTATAAAACAGACAACATGAGGATAAATCAGCTATAAAACAAACAAACAGAAGATCAATCAGGCTATAAAACAAACAACATGAGGATAAATCACCTATAAAACTAACGAACTTAGGGATCAGTCATTCTTTAAAACTAACAAACATGGATATAAATCAGCTATAAAACAAACAAACAAACATGAAGACAAAGCAGCCTATAAAACTAACAAATATGAAAATAAATCGGGCTATAAAACAAAAAACATGAAGTTAAATCAAACTATAAAACACACAAACGAAGATAAATCAGCTATAAAACAAACACACGAGGATAAATCAGACAAACATGAGGATAAATAAGACTATAAAACAAACAATCATAAGAATAAATCAGACTATAAAACAGGCAAACGTGCAGATAAATCACCTATAAACAAACAAACGTGAGGATAAATCAGACTATAAAACAAACAAGCATAAGGATAAATCAGACTATAAAACAAACAAATATGTCGATAAATCAGATATAAAACAAACAAACATGATTATAAATCAGGTATAAAACAAACAAACGTGAGAATAAATCAGGCTATAAAACAGACAACATTAGGATAAACCAGGCTATAAAACTAACAAACATGGAGATAAATCAGCTATAAAACAAAAAACATGAAGTTAAATCAGCTATAAAACAAACAAACAAACATGAAGACAAAGCAGCCTATAAAACTCACAAATATGAAAATAAATCAGGCTATAAAACAAAAAACATGAAGTTAAATCAGACTATAAAACAAACACACGAAGATAAATCAGCTATAAAACAAACACAGGAGGATAAATCAGACAAACATGAGGATAAATCAAACTATAAAACAAACAAACATAAGGATGAATCAGACTATAAAACAAACAAACATGAGGATAAATAAGACTATAAAACAAACAATCATAAGAATAAATCAGACTATAAAACAGGCAAACGTGCAGATAAATCACCTATAAACAAACAAACATGAGGATAAATCAGACTATAAAACAAACAAGCATAAGGATAAATCAGACTATAAAACAAACAAACATGAGGATAAATCAGCTATCAAACAAGCAAACATGAGGATAAATCAGGCTATAAAACAAACAAACATTCGGATAAATCAGACAATAGAACAAACAAATATGTGGATAAATCAGATATAAAACAAACAAACACGATTATAAATCAGCTATAAAACAAACAAACGTGAGAATAAATCAGGCTATAAAACAGACAACATGAGGATAAATCAGCTATAAAACAAACAAACAGAAGATCAATCAGGCTATAAAACAAACAACATGAGGATAAATCACCTATAAAACTAACGAACTTAGGGATCAGTCATTCTTTAAAACTAACAAACATGGA
This sequence comes from Lampris incognitus, assembly GCF_029633865.1. Classification (NCBI taxonomy): domain Eukaryota; kingdom Metazoa; phylum Chordata; class Actinopteri; order Lampriformes; family Lampridae; genus Lampris; species Lampris incognitus. Next base: position 73,976,547 of record NC_079214.1, read on the forward strand.
TATAAATCAGCTATAAAACAAACAAACAAACATGAAGACAAATCAGCCTATAAAACTAACAAATATGAAAATAAATCAGGCTATAAAACAATAAAACATTAAGTTAAATCAGACTATAAAACAAACACACGAAGATAAATCAGCTATAAAACAAACACAGGAGGATAAATCAGACAAACATGAGGATAAATCAAACTATAAAACAAACAAACATAAGGATAAATCAGACTATAAAACAAACAAACATGAGGATAAATCAGCTATCAAACAAGCAAACATGAGGATAAATCAGGCTATAAAACAAACAAACATGAGGATAAATCAGACAATAGAACAAACAAATATGTGGATAAATCAGATATAAAACAAACAAACACGATTATAAATCAGCTATAAAACAAACAAACGTGAGAATAAATCAGGCTATAAAACAGACAACATGAGGATAAATCAGCTATAAAACAAACAAACAGAAGATCAATCAGGCTATAAAACAAACAACATGAGGATAAATCACCTATAAAACTAACGAACTTAGGGATCAGTCATTCTTTAAAACTAACAAACATGGATATAAATCAGCTATAAAACAAACAAACAAACATGAAGACAAATCAGCCTATAAAACTAACAAATATGAAAATAAATCAGGCTATAAAACAATAAAACATGAAGTTAAATCAGACTATAAAACAAACACACGAAGATAAATCAGCTATAAAACAAACACAGGAGGATAAATCAGACAAACATGAGGATAAATCAAACTATAAAACAAACAAACATAAGGATAAATCAGACTATAAAACAAACAAACATGAGGATAAATCAGCTATCAAACAAGCAAACATGAGGATAAATCAGGCTATAAAACAAACAAACATGAGGATAAATCAGACAATAGAACAAACAAATATGTGGATAAATCAGATATAAAACAAACAAACACGATTATAAATCAGCTATAAAACAAACAAACGTGAGAATAAATCAGGCTATAAAACAGACAACATGAGGATAAATCAGCTATAAAACAAACAAACAGAAGATCAATCAGGCTATAAAACAAACAACATGAGGATAAATCACCTATAAAACTAACGAACTTAGGGATCAGTCATTCTTTAAAACTAACAAACATGGATATAAATCAGACTATAAAACAAACAAACAAACATGAAGACAAATCAGCCTATAAAACTAACAAATATGAAAATAAATCAGGCTATAAAACAATAAAACATGAAGTTAAATCAGACTATAAAACAAACACACGAAGATAAATCAGCTATAAAACAAACACAGGAGGATAAATCAGACAAACATGAGGATAAATCAAACTATAAAACAAACAAACATAAGGATAAATCAGACTATAAAACAAACAAACATGAGGATAAATCAGCTATAAAACAAGCAATCATGAAGATAAATCACCTATAAAACAAACAAACATGAGGATAAATCAGCTATAAAAAACGCAAACATGAAGATAAATCACCTATAAAACAAACAAACATGAGGATAAATCAGCTATAAAACAAACAAATATGAAAATAAATCAGGCTATAAAACAGGCAAACGTGCGGATAAATCAGCTATAAACAAACATACATGAGGATAAATCAGGCTATAAAACTAACAAACATGATTATAAATCAGCTATAAAACAAACAAACGTGAGAATAAATCAGGCTATAAAACAGACAACATGAGTATAAATCAGGCTATAAAACTAACAAACATGGAGATAAATCAGCTATAAAACAAAAAACATGAAGTTAAATCAGACTATAAAACAAACAAACAAGGATAAGTCAGACTATAAAACAGGCAAACATGCGGATAAATCAGACTATAATACGAACAAACATTTGGATAAATCAGCTATAAACAAAGAAACATGAAGATAAATCAGGCTATAAAACTAACAAACATGATTATAAATCAGCTATAAAACAAACAAATGTGAGAATAAATCAGGCTATAAAACAGACAACATGAGGATAAATCAGGCTATAAAACTAACAAACATGGAGATAACTCAGCTATAAAACAAAAAACATGAAGTTAAATCAGACTATAAAACAAACAAACAAGGATAAGTCAGACTATAAAACAGGCAAACATGCGGATAAATCAGACTATAATACGAACAAACATTTGGATAAATCAGCTATCAAACAAACAAATGAGTATAAATCAGGCTATAAATCTAATAAACAAAGATAAATCAGGCTACAAAACAAACAAACATGAGAATAAATCAGGCTATAAAACAGACAACATGAGGATAAATCAGCTATAAAACAAACAAACGGAAGGTCAATCAGGCTACAAAACAAACAACATGGATATAAATCAGCTATAAAACAAACAAACAAACATGAAGACAAAGCAGCCTATAAAACTAACAAATATGAAAATAAATCGGGCTATAAAACAAAAAACATGAAGTTAAATCAAACTATAAAACACACAAACGAAGATAAATCAGCTATAAAACAAACACACGAGGATAAATCATACAAACATGAGGATAAATAAGACTATAAAACAAACAATCATAAGAATAAATCAGACTATAAAACAGGCAAACGTGCAGATAAATCACCTATAAACAAACAAACGTGAGGATAAATCAGACTATAAAAAAAACAAGCATAAGGATAAATCAGACTATAAAACAAACAAATATGTCGATAAATCAGATATAAAACAAACAAACATGATTATAAATCAGGTATAAAACAAACAAACGTGAGAATAAATCAGGCTATAAAACAGACAACATTAGGATAAACCAGGCTATAAAACTAACAAACATGGAGATAAATCAGCTATAAAACAAAAAACATGAAGTTAAATCAGCTATAAAACAAACAAACAAACATGAAGACAAAGCAGCCTATAAAACTCACAAATATGAAAATAAATCAGGCTATAAAACAAAAAACATGAAGTTAAATCAGACTATAAAACAAACACACGAAGATAAATCAGCTATAAAACAAACACAGGAGGATAAATCAGACAAACATGAGGATAAATCACACTATAAAACAAACAAACATAAGGATGAATCAGACTATAAAACAAACAAACATGAGGATAAATAAGACTATAAAACAAACAATCATAAGAATAAATCAGACTATAAAACAGGCAAACGTGCAGATAAATCACCTATAAACAAACAAACATGAGGATAAATCAGACTATAAAACAAGCAAGCATAAGGATAAATCAGTCTATAAAACAAACAAACATGAGGATAAATCAGCTATCAAACAAGCAAACATGAGGATAAATCAGGCAATAAAACAAACAAACATTCGGATAAATCAGACAATAGAACAAACAAATATGTGGATAAATCAGATATAAAACAAACAAACACGATTATAAATCAGCTATAAAACAAACAAACGTGAGAATAAATCAGGCTATAAAACAGACAACATGAGGATAAATCAGCTATAAAACAAACAAACAGAAGATCAATCAGGCTATAAAACAAACAACATGAGGATAAATCACCTATAAAACTAACGAACTTAGGGATCAGTCATTCTTTAAAACTAACAAACATGGATATAAATCAGCTATAAAACAAAAAACATGAAGTTAAATCAGACTATAAAACAAACACACGAAGATAAATCAGCTATAAAACAAACACAGGAGGATAAATCAGACAAACATGAGGATAAATCAGACTATAAAACAAACAAACATGAGGATAAATCAGCTATAAAACAAGCAAACATGAAGATAAATCACCTATAAAACAAACAAACATGAGGATAAATCAGCTATAAAAAACGCAAACATGAAGATAAATCACCTATAAAACAAACAAACATGAGGATAAATCAGCTATAAAACAAACAAATATGAAAATAAATCAGGATATAAAACAGGCAAACGTGCGGATAAATCAGCTATAAACAAACAAACATGAGGATAAATCAGGCTATAAAACTAACAAACATGATTATAAATCAGCTATAAAACAAACAAACGTGAGAATAAATCAGGCTATAAAACAGACAACATGAGTATAAATCAGGCTATAAAACTAACAAACATGGAGATAAATCAGCTATAAAACAAAAAACATGAAGTTAAATCAGACTATAAAACAAACAAACAAGGATAAGTCAGACTATAAAACAGGCAAACATGCGGATAAATCAGACTATAATACGAACAAACATTTGGATAAATCAGCTATCAAACAAACAAATGAGTATAAATCAGGCTATAAATCTAACAAACAAAAATAAATCAGGCTACAAAACAAACAAACATGAGAATAAATCAGGCTATAAAACAGACAACATGAGGATAAATCAGCTATAATACAAACAAACGGAAGGTCAATCAGGCTACAAAACAAACAACATGGATATAAATCAGCTATAAAACAAACAAACAAACATGAAGACAAAGCAGCCTATAAAACTAACAAATATGAAAATAAATCAGGCTATAAAACAAAAAACATGAAGTTAAATCAGACTATAAAACACACAAACGAAGATAAATCTGCTACAAAACAAACACACGAGGATAAATCAGACAAACATGAGGATAAATAAGACTATAAAACAAACAATCATAAGAATAAATCAGACTATAAAACAGGCAAACGTGCAGATAAATCACCTATAAACAAACAAACGTGAGGATAAATCAGACTATAAAACAAACAAGCATAAGGATAAATCAGACTATAAAACAAACAAACATTCGGATAAATCAGCTATCAAACAAGCAAACAGGAGGATAAATCAGGCTATAAAACAAACAAACATTCGGATAAATCAGCTATCAAACAAGCAAACAGAAGGTCAATCAGGCTATAAAACAAACAACATGAGGATAAATCACCTATAAAACTAACAAACTCAGGGATCAGTCATTCTTTAAAACTAACAAACATGGATATAAATCAGCTATAAAACAAACAAACAAACATGAAGACAAATCAGCCTATAAAACTAACAAATATGAAAATAAATCAGGCTATAAAACAATAAAACATGAAGTTAAATCAGACTATAAAACAAACACACGAAGATAAATCAGCTATAAAACAAACACAGGAGGATAAATCAGACAAACATGAGGATAAATCAAACTATAAAACAAACAAACATAAGGATAAATCAGACTATAAAACAAACAAACATGAGGATAAATCAGCTATCAAACAAGCAAACATGAGGATAAATCAGGCTATAAAACAAACAAACATTCGGATAAATCAGACAATAGAACAAACAAATATGTGGATAAATCAGATATAAAACAAACAAACACGATTATAAATCAGCTATAAAACAAACAAACGTGAGAATAAATCAGGCTATAAAACAGACAACATGAGGATAAATCAGCTATAAAACAAACAAACAGAAGATCAATCAGGCTATAAAACAAACAACATGAGGATAAATCACCTATAAAACTAACGAACTTAGGGATCAGTCATTCTTTAAAACTAACAAACATGGATATAAATCAGACTATAAAACAAACAAACAAACATGAAGACAAATCAGCCTATAAAACTAACAAATATGAAAATAAATCAGGCTATAAAACAATAAAACATGAAGTTAAATCAGACTATAAAACAAACACACGAAGATAAATCAGCTATAAAACAAACACAGGAGGATAAATCAGACAAACATGAGGATAAATCAAACTATAAAACAAACAAACATAAGGATAAATCAGACTATAAAACAAACAAACATGAGGATAAATCAGCTATAAAACAAGCAATCATGAAGATAAATCACCTATAAAACAAACAAACATGAGGATAAATCAGCTATAAAAAACGCAAACATGAAGATAAATCACCTATAAAACAAACAAACATGAGGATAAATCAGCTATAAAACAAACAAATATGAAAATAAATCAGGCTATAAAACAGGCAAACGTGCGGATAAATCAGCTATAAACAAACATACATGAGGATAAATCAGGCTATAAAACTAACAAACATGATTATAAATCAGCTATAAAACAAACAAACGTGAGAATAAATCAGGCTATAAAACAGACAACATGAGTATAAATCAGGCTATAAAACTAACAAACATGGAGATAAATCAGCTATAAAACAAAAAACATGAAGTTAAATCAGACTATAAAACAAACAAACAAGGATAAGTCAGACTATAAAACAGGCAAACATGCGGATAAATCAGACTATAATACGAACAAACATTTGGATAAATCAGCTATAAACAAAGAAACATGAAGATAAATCAGGCTATAAAACTAACAAACATGATTATAAATCAGCTATAAAACAAACAAATGTGAGAATAAATCAGGCTATAAAACAGACAACATGAGGATAAATCAGGCTATAAAACTAACAAACATGGAGATAACTCAGCTATAAAACAAAAAACATGAAGTTAAATCAGACTATAAAACAAACAAACAAGGATAAGTCAGACTATAAAACAGGCAAACATGCGGATAAATCAGACTATAATACGAACAAACATTTGGATAAATCAGCTATCAAACAAACAAATGAGTATAAATCAGGCTATAAATCTAATAAACAAAGATAAATCAGGCTACAAAACAAACAAACATGAGAATAAATCAGGCTATAAAACAGACAACATGAGGATAAATCAGCTATAAAACAAACAAACGGAAGGTCAATCAGGCTACAAAACAAACAACATGGATATAAATCAGCTATAAAACAAACAAACAAACATGAAGACAAAGCAGCCTATAAAACTAACAAATATGAAAATAAATCGGGCTATAAAACAAAAAACATGAAGTTAAATCAAACTATAAAACACACAAACGAAGATAAATCAGCTATAAAACAAACACACGAGGATAAATCATACAAACATGAGGATAAATAAGACTATAAAACAAACAATCATAAGAATAAATCAGACTATAAAACAGGCAAACGTGCAGATAAATCACCTATAAACAAACAAACGTGAGGATAAATCAGACTATAAAACAAACAAGCATAAGGATAAATCAGACTATAAAACAAACAAATATGTCGATAAATCAGATATAAAACAAACAAACATGATTATAAATCAGGTATAAAACAAACAAACGTGAGAATAAATCAGGCTATAAAACAGACAACATTAGGATAAACCAGGCTATAAAACTAACAAACATGGAGATAAATCAGCTATAAAACAAAAAACATGAAGTTAAATCAGCTATAAAACAAACAAACAAACATGAAGACAAAGCAGCCTATAAAACTCACAAATATGAAAATAAATCAGGCTATAAAACAAAAAACATGAAGTTAAATCAGACTATAAAACAAACACACGAAGATAAATCAGCTATAAAACAAACACAGGAGGATAAATCAGACAAACATGAGGATAAATCACACTATAAAACAAACAAACATAAGGATGAATCAGACTATAAAACAAGCAAGCATAAGGATAAATCAGTCTATAAAACAAACAAACATGAGGATAAATCAGCTATCAAACAAGCAAACATGAGGATAAATCAGGCAATAAAACAAACAAACATTCGGATAAATCAGACAATAGAACAAACAAATATGTGGATAAATCAGATATAAAACAAACAAACACGATTATAAATCAGCTATAAAACAAACAAACGTGAGAATAAATCAGGCTATAAAACAGACAACATGAGGATAAATCAGCTATAAAACAAACAAACAGAAGATCAATCAGGCTATAAAACAAACAACATGAGGATAAATCACCTATAAAACTAACGAACTTAGGGATCAGTCATTCTTTAAAACTAACAAACATGGATATAAATCAGCTATAAAACAAAAAACATGAAGTTAAATCAGACTATAAAACAAACACACGAAGATAAATCAGCTATAAAACAAACACAGGAGGATAAATCAGACAAACATGAGGATAAATCAGACTATAAAACAAACAAACATGAGGATAAATCAGCTATAAAACAAGCAAACATGAAGATAAATCACCTATAAAACAAACAAACATGAGGATAAATCAGCTATAAAAAACGCAAACATGAAGATAAATCACCTATAAAACAAACAAACATGAGGATAAATCAGCTATAAAACAAACAAATATGAAAATAAATCAGGATATAAAACAGGCAAACGTGCGGATAAATCAGCTATAAACAAACAAACATGAGGATAAATCAGGCTATAAAACTAACAAACATGATTATAAATCAGCTATAAAACAAACAAACGTGAGAATAAATCAGGCTATAAAACAGACAACATGAGTATAAATCAGGCTATAAAACTAACAAACATGGAGATAAATCAGCTATAAAACAAAAAACATGAAGTTAAATCAGACTATAAAACAAACAAACAAGGATAAGTCAGACTATAAAACAGGCAAACATGCGGATAAATCAGACTATAATACGAACAAACATTTGGATAAATCAGCTATCAAACAAACAAATGAGTATAAATCAGGCTATAAATCTAACAAACAAAAATAAATCAGGCTACAAAACAAACAAACATGAGAATAAATCAGGCTATAAAACAGACAACATGAGGATAAATCAGCTATAATACAAACAAACGGAAGGTCAATCAGGCTACAAAACAAACAACATGGATATAAATCAGCTATAAAACAAACAAACAAACATGAAGACAAAGCAGCCTATAAAACTAACAAATATGAAAATAAATCAGGCTATAAAACAAAAAACATGAAGTTAAATCAGACTATAAAACACACAAACGAAGATAAATCTGCTACAAAACAAACACACGAGGATAAATCAGACAAACATGAGGATAAATAAGACTATAAAACAAACAATCATAAGAATAAATCAGACTATAAAACAGGCAAACGTGCAGATAAATCACCTATAAACAAACAAACGTGAGGATAAATCAGACTATAAAACAAACAAGCATAAGGATAAATCAGACTATAAAACAAACAAACATTCGGATAAATCAGCTATCAAACAAGCAAACAGGAGGATAAATCAGGCTATAAAACAAACAAACATTCGGATAAATCAGCTATCAAACAAGCAAACAGAAGGTCAATCAGGCTATAAAACAAACAACATGAGGATAAATCACCTATAAAACTAACAAACTCAGGGATCAGTCATTCTTTAAAACTAACAAACATGGATATAAATCAGCTATAAAACAAACAAACAAACATGAAGACAAATCAGCCTATAAAACTAACAAATATGAAAATAAATCAGGCTATAAAACAAAAAACATGAAGTTAAATCAGACTATAAAACAAACACACGAAGATAAATCAGCTATAAAACAAACACAGGAGGATAAATCAGACAAACATGAGGATAAATCAAACTATAAAACAAACAAACACAAGGATAAATCAGACTATAAAACAAACAAACATGAGGATAAATCAGCTATAAAACAAGCAAACATGAAGATAAATCACCTATAAAACAAACAAACATGAGGATAAATCAGCTATAAAAAACGCAAACATGAAGATAAATCACCTATAAAACAAACAAACATGAGGATAAATCAGCTATAAAACAAACAAACATAAGGATAAATCAGCCTATAAAACTAACAAATATGAAAATAAATCAGGCTATAAAACAGGCAAACGTGCGGATAAATCAGCTATAAACAAACAAACATGAGAATAAATCAGGCTATAAAACTAACAAACATGATTATAAATCAGCTATAAAACAAACAAACGTGAGAATAAATCAGGCTATAAAACTAACAAACATGGAGATAAATCAGCTATAAAACAAAAAACATGAAGTTAAATCAGACTATAAAACAAACAAACAAGGATAAGTCAGACTATAAAACAGGCAAACATGCGGATAAATCAGACTATAATATGAACAAACATTTGGATAAATCAGCTATCAAACAAACAAATGAGTATAAATCAGGCTATAAATCTAACAAACAAAAATAAATCAGGCTACAAAACAAACAAACATGAGAATAAATCAGGCTATAAAACAGACAACATGAGGATAAATCAGCTATAAAACAAACAAACTGAAGGTCAATCAGGGCTACAAAACAAACAACATGGATATAAATCAGCTATAAAACAAACAAACAAACATGAAGACAAAGCAGCCTGTAAAACTAACAAATATGAAAATAAATCAGGCTATAAAACAAAAAACATGAAGTTAAATCAGACTATAAAACACACAAACGAAGATAAATCAGCCATAAAACAAACACACGAGGATAAATCAGACAAACATGAGGATAAATAAGACTATAAAACAAACAATCATAAGAATAAATCAGACTATAAAACAGGCAAACGTGCAGATAAATCACCTATAAACAAACAAACGTGAGGATGAATCAGACTATAAAACAGGCAAACATGCGGATAAATCAGACTATAATACGAACAAACATTTGGATAAATCAGCTATCAAACAAACACATGAGTATAAATCAGGCTATAAATCTAACAAACAGAAATAAATCAGGCTACAAAACAAACAAACATGAGATTAAATCAGGCTATAAAACTAACAAATATGAAAATAAATCAGGCTTTAAAACAAAAAACATGAAGTTAAATCAGACTATAAAACAAACAAACATGAGGATAAATCAGCTATAAACAAAGAAACATGAAGATAAATCAGGCTATAAAACTAACAAACATGATTATAAATCAGCTATAAAACAAACAAATGTGAGAATAAATCAGGCTATAAAAGAGACAACATGAGGATAAATCAGGCTATAAAACTAACAAACATGGAGATAATCAGCTATAAAACAAAAAACATGAAGTTAAATCAGACTATAAAACAAACAAACAAGGATAAGTCAGACTATAAAACAGGCAAACATGCGGATAAATCAAACTATAATACGAACAAACATTTGGATAAATCAGCTATCAAACAAACAAATGAGTATAAATCAGGCTATAAATCTAACAAACAAAGATAAATCAGGCTACAAAACAAACAAACATGAGGATAAATAAGACTAAAAAACAAACAATTATAAGAATAAATCAGACTATATAACAGGCAAACGTGCAGATAAATCACCTATAAACAAACAAACGTGAGGATAAATCAGACTATAAAACAAACAAGCATAAGGATAAATCAGACTATAAAACAAACAAACATTCGGATAAATCAGCTATCAAACAAGCAAACAGGAGGATAAATCAGGCTATAAAACAAACAAACATTCGGATAAATCAGACAATAGAACAAACAAATATGTGGATGAATCAGATATAAAACAAACAAACACGATTATAAATCAGCTATAAAACAAACAAACGTGAGAATAAATCAGGCTATAAAACAAACAACATGAGGATAAATCACCTATAAAACTAACAAACTCAGGGATCAGTCATTCTTTAAAACTAACAAACATGGATATAAATCAGCTATAAAACAAACAAACAAACATGAAGACAAATCAGCCTATAAAACTAACAAATATGAAAATAAATCAGGCTATAAAACAAAAAACATGAAGTTAAATCAGACTATAAAACAAACACACGAAGATAAATCAGCTATAAAACAAACACAGGAGGATAAATCAGACAAACATGAGGATAAATCAAACTATAAAACAAACAAACACAAGGATAAATCAGACTATAAAACAAACAAACATGAGGATAAATCAGCTATAAAACAAGCAAACATGAAGATAAATCACCTATAAAACAAACAAACATGAGGATAAATCAGCTATAAAAATCGCAAACATGAAGATAAATCACCTATAAAACAAACAAACATGAGGATAAATCAGCTATAAAACAAACAAACATAAGGATAAATCAGCCTATAAAACTAACAAATATGAAAATAAATCAGGCTATAAAACAGGCAAACGTGCGGATAAATCAGCTATAAACAAACAAACATGAGAATAAATCAGGCTATAAAACTAACAAACATGATTATAAATCAGCTATAAAACAAACAAACGTGAGAATAAATCAGGCTATAAAACTAACAAACATGGAGATAAATCAGCTATAAAACAAAAAACATGAAGTTAAATCAGACTATAAAACAAACAAACAAGGATAAGTCAGACTATAAAACAGGCAAACATGCGGATAAATCAGACTATAATACGAACAAACATTTGGATAAATCAGCTATCAAACAAAAAACATGAAGTTAAATCAGACTATAAAACAAACACACGAAGATAAATCAGCTATAAAACAAACACAGGAGGATAAATCAGACAAACATGAGGATAAATCAGACTATAAAACAAACAAACATGAGGATAAATCAGCTATAAAACAAGCAAACATGAAGATAAATCACCTATAAAACAAACAAACATGAGGATAAATCAGCTATAAAAAACGCAAACATGAAGATAAATCACCTATAAAACAAACAAACATGAGGATAAATCAGCTATAAAACAAACAAATATGAAAATAAATCAGGATATAAAACAGGCAAACGTGCGGATAAATCATCTATAAACAAACAAACATGAGGATAAATCAGGCTATAAAACTAACAAACATGATTATAAATCAGCTATAAAACAAACAAACGTGAGAATAAATCAGGCTATAAAACAGACAACATGAGTATAAATCAGGCTATAAAACTAACAAACATGGAGATAAATCAGCTATAAAACAAAAAACATGAAGTTAAATCAGACTATAAAACAAACAAACAAGGATAAGTCAGACTATAAAACAGGCAAACATGCGGATAAATCAGACTATAATACGAACAAACATTTGGATAAATCAGCTATTAAACAAACAAATGAGTATAAATCAGGCTATAAATCTAACAAACAAAAATAAATCAGGCTACAAAACAAACAAACATGAGAATAAATCAGGCTATAAAACAGACAACATGAGGATAAATCACCTATAAAACAAACAAACGGAAGGTCAATCAGGCTACAAAACAAACAACATGGATATAAATCAGCTATAAAACAAACAAACAAACATGAAGACAAAGCAGCCTATAAAACTAACAAATATGAAAATAAATCAGGCTATAAAACAAAAAACATGAAGTTAAATCAGACTATAAAACACACAAACGAAGATAAATCTGCTACAAAACAAACACACGAGGATAAATCAGACAAACATGAGGATAAATAAGACTATAAAACAAACAATCATAAGAATAAATCAGACTATAAAACAGGCAAACGTGCAGATAAATCACCTATAAACAAACAAACGTGAGGATAAATCAGACTATAAAACAAACAAGCATAAGGATAAATCAGACTATAAAACAAACAAACAGGAGGATAAATCAGGCTATAAAACAAACAAACATTCGGATAAATCAGCTATCAAACAAGCAAACAGAAGGTCAATCAGGCTATAAAACAAACAACATGAGGATAAATCACCTATAAAACTAACAAACTCAGGGATCAGTCATTCTTTAAAACTAACAAACATGGATATAAATCAGCTATAAAACAAACAAACAAACATGAAGACAAATCAGCCTATAAAACTAACAAATATGAAAATAAATCAGGCTATAAAACAAAAAACATGAAGTTAAATCAGACTATAAAACAAACACACGAAGATAAATCAGCTATAAAACAAACACAGGAGGATAAATCAGACAAACATGAGGATAAATCAAACTATAAAACAAACAAACACAAGGATAAATCAGACTATAAAACAAACAAACATGAGGATAAATCAGCTATAAAACAAGCAAACATGAAGATAAATCACCTATAAAACAAACAAACATGAGGATAAATCAGCTATAAAAAACGCAAACATGAAGATAAATCACCTATAAAACAAACAAACATGAGGATAAATCAGCTATAAAACAAACAAACATAAGGATAAATCAGCCTATAAAACTAACAAATATGAAAATAAATCAGGCTATAAAACAGGCAAACGTGCGGATAAATCAGCTATAAACAAACAAACATGAGAATAAATCAGGCTATAAAACTAACAAACATGATTATAAATCAGCTATAAAACAAACAAACGTGAGAATAAATCAGGCTATAAAACTAACAAACATGGAGATAAATCAGCTATAAAACAAAAAACATGAAGTTAAATCAGACTATAAAACAAACAAACAAGGATAAGTCAGACTATAAAACAGGCAAACATGCGGATAAATCAGACTATAATATGAACAAACATTTGGATAAATCAGCTATCAAACAAACAAATGAGTATAAATCAGGCTATAAATCTAACAAACAAAAATAAATCAGGCTACAAAACAAACAAACATGAGAATAAATCAGGCTATAAAACAGACAACATGAGGATAAATCAGCTATAAAACAAACAAACTGAAGGTCAATCAGGGCTACAAAACAAACAACATGGATATAAATCAGCTATAAAACAAACAAACAAACATGAAGACAAAGCAGCCTGTAAAACTAACAAATATGAAAATAAATCAGGCTATAAAACAAAAAACATGAAGTTAAATCAGACTATAAAACACACAAACGAAGATAAATCAGCCATAAAACAAACACACGAGGATAAATCAGACAAACATGAGGATAAATAAGACTATAAAACAAACAATCATAAGAATAAATCAGACTATAAAACAGGCAAACGTGCAGATAAATCACCTATAAACAAACAAACGTGAGGATGAATCAGACTATAAAACAGGCAAACATGCGGATAAATCAGACTATAATACGAACAAACATTTGGATAAATCAGCTATCAAACAAACACATGAGTATAAATCAGGCTATAAATCTAACAAACAGAAATAAATCAGGCTACAAAACAAACAAACATGAGATTAAATCAGGCTATAAAACTAACAAATATGAAAATAAATCAGGCTTTAAAACAAAAAACATGAAGTTAAATCAGACTATAAAACAAACACACGAGGATAAATCAGCTATAAAACAAACACAGGAGGATAAATCAGACAAACATGAGGATAAATCAAACTATAAAACAAACAAACATAAGGATAAATCAGACTATAAAACATACAAACATGAGGATAAATCAGCTATAAAACAAGCAAACATGAAGATAAATCACCTATAAAACAAACAAACATGAGGATAAATCAGCTATAAAACACGCAAACATGAGGATAAATCAGACTATAAAACAGGCAAACGTGCAGATAAATCACCTATAAACAAACAAACGTGAGGATGAATCAGACTATAAAACAGGCAAACATGCGGATAAATCAGACTATAATACGAACAAACATTTGGATAAATCAGCTATCAAACAAACACATGAGTATAAATCAGGCTATAAATCTAACAAACAAAAATAAATCAGGCTACAAAACAAACAAACATGAGATTAAATCAGGCTATAAAACTAACAAATATGAAAATAAATCAGGCTTTAAAACAAAAAACATGAAGTTAAATCAGACTATAAAACAAACACACGAGGATAAATCAGCTATAAAACAAACACAGGAGGATAAATCAGACAAACATGAGGATAAATCAAACTATAAAACAAACAAACATAAGGGTAAATCAGACTATAAAACAAACAAACATTCGGATAAATCAGCTATAAACAAAGAAACATGAAGATAAATCAGGCTATAAAACTAACAAACATGATTATAAATCAGCTATAAAACAAACAAATGTGAGAATAAATCAGGCTATAAAACACCACAACATGAGGATAAATCAGGCTATAAAACTAACAATCATGGAGATAATCAGCTATAAAACAAAAAACATGAAGTTAAATCAGACTATAAAACAAACAAACAAGGATAAGTCAGACTATAAAACAGGCAAACATGCGGATAAATCAAACTATAATACGAACAAACATTTGGATAAATCAGCTATCAAACAAACAAATGAGTATAAATCAGGCTATAAATCTAACAAACAAAGATAAATCAGGCTACAAAACAAACAAACATGAGGATAAATAAGACTAAAAAACAAACAATTATAAGAATAAATCAGACTATATAACAGGCAAACGTGCAGATAAATCACCTATAAACAAACAAACGTGAGGATAAATCAGACTATAAAACAAACAAGCATAAGGATAAATCAGACTATAAAACAAACAAACATTCGGATAAATCAGCTATCAAACAAGCAAACAGGAGGATAAATCAGGCTATAAAACAAACAAACATTCGGATAAATCAGACAATAGAACAAACAAATATGTGGATGAATCAGATATAAAACAAACAAACACGATTATAAATCAGCTATAAAACAAACAAACGTGAGAATAAATCAGGCTATAAAACAAACAACATGAGGATAAATCACCTATAAAACTAACAAACTCAGGGATCAGTCATTCTTTAAAACTAACAAACATGGATATAAATCAGCTATAAAACAAACAAACAAACATGAAGACAAATCAGCCTATAAAACTAACAAATATGAAAATAAATCAGGCTATAAAACAAAAAACATGAAGTTAAATCAGACTATAAAACAAACACACGAAGATAAATCAGCTATAAAACAAACACAGGAGGATAAATCAGACAAACATGAGGATAAATCAAACTATAAAACAAACAAACACAAGGATAAATCAGACTATAAAACAAACAAACATGAGGATAAATCAGCTATAAAACAAGCAAACATGAAGATAAATCACCTATAAAACAAACAAACATGAGGATAAATCAGCTATAAAAATCGCAAACATGAAGATAAATCACCTATAAAACAAACAAACATGAGGATAAATCAGCTATAAAACAAACAAACATAAGGATAAATCAGCCTATAAAACTAACAAATATGAAAATAAATCAGGCTATAAAACAGGCAAACGTGCGGATAAATCAGCTATAAACAAACAAACATGAGAATAAATCAGGCTATAAAACTAACAAACATGATTATAAATCAGCTATAAAACAAACAAACGTGAGAATAAATCAGGCTATAAAACTAACAAACATGGAGATAAATCAGCTATAAAACAAAAAACATGAAGTTAAATCAGACTATAAAACAAACAAACAAGGATAAGTCAGACTATAAAACAGGCAAACATGCGGATAAATCAGACTATAATACGAACAAACATTTGGATAAATCAGCTATCAAACAAACAAATGAGTATAAATCAGGCTATAAATCTAACAAACAAAAATAAATCAGGCTACAAAACAAACAAACATGAGAATAAATCAGGCTATAAAACAGACAACATGAGGATAAATCAGCTATAAAACAAACAAACGGAGGGTCAATCAGGGCTACAAAACAAACAACATGGATATAAATTAGCTATAAAACAAACAAACAAACATGAAGACAAAGCAGCTTATAAAACTAACAAATATGAAAATAAATCAGGCTATAAAACAAAAAACATGAAGTTAAATCAGACTATAAAACACACAAATGAAGATAAATCTGCTACAAAACAAACACACGAGGATAAATCAGACAAACATGAGGATAAATAAGACTATAAAACAAACAATCATAAGAATAAATCAGACTATAAAACAGGCAAACGTGCAGATAAATCACCTATAAACAAACAAACGTGAGGATGAATCAGACTATAAAACAGGCAAACATGCGGATAAATCAGACTATAATACGAACAAACATTTGGATAAATCAGCTATCAAACAAACACATGAGTATAAATCAGGCTATAAATCTAACAAACAAAAATAAATCAGGCTACAAAACAAACAAACATGAGATTAAATCAGGCTATAAAACTAACAAATATGAAAATAAATCAGGCTTTAAAACAAAAAACATGAAGTTAAATCAGACTATAAAACAAACACACGAGGATAAATCAGCTATAAAACAAACACAGGAGGATAAATTAGACAAACATGAGGATAAATCAAACTATAAAACAAACAAACATAAGGATAAATCAGACTATAAAACATACAAACATGAGGATAAATCAGCTATAAAACAAGCAAACATGAAGATAAATCACCTATAAAACAAACAAACATGAGGATAAATCAGCTATAAAACACGCAAACATGAGGATAAATCAGACTATAAAACAGGCAAACGTGCAGATAAATCACCTATAAACAAACAAACGTGAGGATGAATCAGACTATAAAACAGGCAAACATGCGGATAAATCAGACTATAATACGAACAAACATTTGGATAAATCAGCTATCAAAAAAACACATGAGTACAAATCAGGCTATAAATCTAACAAACAAAAATAAATCAGGCTAGAAAACAAACAAACATGAGATTAAATCAGGCTATAAAACTAACAAATATGAAAATAAATCAGGCTTTAAAACAAAAAACATGAAGTTAAATCAGACTATAAAACAAACACACGAGGATAAATCAGCTATAAAACAAACACAGGAGGATAAATCAGACAAACATGAGGATAAATCAAACTATAAAACAAACAAACATAAGGATAAATCAGACTATAAAACAAACAAACATTCGGATAAATCAGCTATAAACAAAGAAACATGAAGATAAATCAGGCTATAAAACTAACAAACATGATTATAAATCAGCTATAAAACAAACAAATGTGAGAATAAATCAGGCTATAAAACAGACAACATGAGGATAAATCAGGCTATAAAACTAACAAACATGGAGATAATCAGCTATAAAACAAAAAACATGAAGTTAAATCAGACTATAAAACAAACAAACAAGGATAAGTCAGACTATAAAACAGGCAAACATGCGGATAAATCAAACTATAATACGAACAAACATTTGGATAAATCAGCTATCAAACAAACAAATGAGTATAAATCAGGCTATAAATCTAACAAACAAAGATAAATCAGGCTACAAAACAAACAAACATGAGGATAAATAAGACTAAAAAACAAACAATCATAAGAATAAATCAGACTATATAACAGGCAAACGTGGAGATAAATCACCTATAAACAAACAAACGTGAGGATAAATCAGACTATAAAACAAACAAGCATAAGGATAAATCAGACTATAAAACAAACAAACATTCGGATAAATCAGCTATCAAACAAGCAAACATGAGGATAAATCAGGCTATAAAACAAAAAACATTCGGATAAATCAGACAATAGAACAAACAAATATGTGGATGAATCAGATATAAAACAAACAAACACGATTATAAATCAGCTATAAAACAAACAAACGTGAGAATAAATCAGGCTATAAAACAGACAACATGAGGATAAATCAGCTATAAAACAAACAAACAGAAGATCAATCAGGCTATAAAACAAACAACATGAGGATAAATCACCTATAAAACTAACGAACTTAGGGATCAGTCATTCTTTAAAACTAACAAACATGGATATAAATCAGCTATAAAACAAAAAACATGAAGTTAAATCAGACTATAAAACAAACACACGAAGATAAATCAGCTATAAAACAAACACAGGAGGATAAATCAGACAAACATGAGGATAAATCAGACTATAAAACAAACAAACATGAGGATAAATCAGCTATAAAACAAGCAAACATGAAGATAAATCACCTATAAAACAAACAAACATGAGGATAAATCAGCTATAAAAAACGCAAACATGAAGATAAATCACCTATAAAACAAACAAACATGAGGATAAATCAGCTATAAAACAAACAAATATGAAAATAAATCAGGATATAAAACAGGCAAACGTGCGGATAAATCAGCTATAAACAAACAAACATGAGGATAAATCAGGCTATAAAACTAACAAACATGATTATAAATCAGCTATAAAACAAACAAACGTGAGAATAAATCAGGCTATAAAACAGACAACATGAGTATAAATCAGGCTATAAAACTAACAAACATGGAGATAAATCAGCTATAAAACAAAAAACATGAAGTTAAATCAGACTATAAAACAAACAAACAAGGATAAGTCAGACTATAAAACAGGCAAACATGCGGATAAATCAGACTATAATACGAACAAACATTTGGATAAATCAGCTATCAAACAAACAAATGAGTATAAATCACGCTATAAATCTAACAAACAAAAATAAATCAGGCTACAAAACAAACAAACATGAGAATAAATCAGGCTATAAAACAGACAACATGAGGATAAATCAGCTATAATACAAACAAACGGAAGGTCAATCAGGCTACAAAACAAACAACATGGATATAAATCAGCTATAAAACAAACAAACAAACATGAAGACAAAGCAGCCTATAAAACTAACAAATATGAAAATAAATCAGGCTATAAAACAAAAAACATGAAGTTAAATCAGACTATAAAACACACAAACGAAGATAAATCTGCTACAAAACAAACAAACGAGGATAAATCAGACAAACATGAGGATAAATAAGACTATAAAACAAACAATCATAAGAATAAATCAGACTATAAAACTGGCAAACGTGCAGATAAATCACCTATAAACAAACAAACGTGAGGATAAATCAGACTATAAAACAAACAAGCATAAGGATAAATCAGACTATAAAACAAACAAACATTCGGATAAATCAGCTATCAAACAAGCAAACAGGAGGATAAATCAGGCTATAAAACAAACAAACATTCGGATAAATCAGCTATCAAACAAGCAAACAGAAGGTCAATCAGGCTATAAAACAAACAACATGAGGATAAATCACCTATAAAACTAACAAACTCAGGGATCAGTCATTCTTTAAAACTAACAAACATGGATATAAATCAGCTATAAAACAAACAAACAAACATGAAGACAAATCAGCCTATAAAACTAACAAATATGAAAATAAATCAGGCTATAAAACAAAAAACATGAAGTTAAATCAGACTATAAAACAAACACACGAAGATAAATCAGCTATAAAACAAACACAGGAGGATAAATCAGACAAACATGAGGATAAATCAAACTATAAAAAAACAAACACAAGGATAAATCAGACTATAAAACAAACAAACATGAGGATAAATCAGCTATAAAACAAGCAAACATGAAGATAAATCACCTATAAAACAAACAAACATGAGGATAAATCAGCTATAAAAAACGCAAACATGAAGATAAATCACCTATAAAACAAACAAACATGAGGATAAATCAGCTATAAAACAAACAAACATAAGGATAAATCAGCCTATAAAACTAACAAATATGAAAATAAATCAGGCTATAAAACAGGCAAACGTGCGGATAAATCAGCTATAAACAAACAAACATGAGAAAAAATCAGGCTATAAAACTAACAAACATGATTATAAATCAGCTATAAAACAAACAAACGTGAGAATAAATCAGGCTATAAAACTAACAAACATGGAGATAAATCAGCTATAAAACAAAAAACATGAAGTTAAATCAGACTATAAAACAAACAAACAAGGATAAGTCAGACTATAAAACAGGCAAACATGCGGATAAATCAGACTATAATATGAACAAACATTTGGATAAATCAGCTATCAAACAAACAAATGAGTATAAATCAGGCTATAAATCTAACAAACAAAAATAAATCAGGCTACAAAACAAACAAACATGAGAATAAATCAGGCTATAAAACAGACAACATGAGGATAAATCAGCTATAAAACAAACAAACTGAAGGTCAATCAGGGCTACAAAACAAACAACATGGATATAAATCAGCTATAAAACAAACAAACAAACATGAAGACAAAGCAGCCTGTAAAACTAACAAATATGAAAATAAATCAGGCTATAAAACAAAAAACATGAAGTTAAATCAGACTATAAAACACACAAACGAAGATAAATCAGCCATAAAACAAACACACGAGGATAAATCAGACAAACATGAGGATAAATAAGACTATAAAACAAACAATCATAAGAATAAATCAGACTATAAAACAGGCAAACGTGCAGATAAATCACCTATAAACAAACAAACGTGAGGATGAATCAGACTATAAAACAGGCAAACATGCGGATAAATCAGACTATAATACGAACAAACATTTGGATAAATCAGCTATCAAACAAACACATGAGTATAAATCAGGCTATAAATCTAACAAACAGAAATAAATCAGGCTACAAAACAAACAAACATGAGATTAAATCAGGCTATAAAACTAACAAATATGAAAATAAATCAGGCTTTAAAACAAAAAACATGAAGTTAAATCAGACTATAAAACAAACACACAAGGATAAATCAGCTATAAAACAAACACAGGAGGATAAATCAGACAAACATGAGGATAAATCAAACTATAAAACAAACAAACATAAGGATAAATCAGACTATAAAACAAACAAACATTCGGATAAATCAGCTATAAACAAAGAAACATGAAGATAAATCAGGCTATAAAACTAACAAACATGATTATAAATCAGCTATAAAACAAACAAATGTGAGAATAAATCAGGCTATAAAACAGACAACATGAGGATAAATCAGGCTATAAAACTAACAAACATGGAGATAATCAGCTATAAAACAAAAAACATGAAGTTAAATCAGACTATAAAACAAACAAACAAGGATAAGTCAGACTATAAAACAGGCAAACATGCGGATAAATCAGACTATAATACGAACAAACATTTGGATAAATCAGCTATCAAACAAACACATGAGTATAAATCAGGCTATAAATCTAACAAACAGAAATAAATCAGGCTACAAAACAAACAAACATGAGATTAAATCAGGCTATAAAACTAACAAATATGAAAATAAATCAGGCTTTAAAACAAAAAACATGAAGTTAAATCAGACTATAAAACAAACACACGAGGATAAATCAGCTATAAAACAAACACAGGAGGATAAATCAGACAAACATGAGGATAAATCAAACTATAAAACAAACAAACATAAGGATAAATCAGACTATAAAACATACAAACATGAGGATAAATCAGCTATAAAACAAGCAAACATGAAGATAAATCACCTATAAAACAAACAAACATGAGGATAAATCAGCTATAAAACACGCAAACATGAGGATAAATCAGACTATAAAACAGGCAAACGTGCAGATAAATCACCTATAAACAAACAAACGTGAGGATGAATCAGACTATAAAACAGGCAAACATGCGGATAAATCAGACTATAATACGAACAAACATTTGGATAAATCAGCTATCAAACAAACACATGAGTATAAATCAGGCTATAAATCTAACAAACAAAAATAAATCAGGCTACAAAACAAACAAACATGAGATTAAATCAGGCTATAAAACTAACAAATATGAAAATAAATCAGGCTTTAAAACAAAAAACATGAAGTTAAATCAGACTATAAAACAAACACACAAGGATAAATCAGCTATAAAACAAACACAGGAGGATAAATCAGACAAACATGAGGATAAATCAAACTATAAAACAAACAAACATAAGGATAAATCAGACTATAAAACAAACAAACATTCGGATAAATCAGCTATAAACAAAGAAACATGAAGATAAATCAGGCTATAAAACTAACAAACATGATTATAAATCAGCTATAAAACAAACAAATGTGAGAATAAATCAGGCTATAAAACAGACAACATGAGGATAAATCAGGCTATAAAACTAACAAACATGGAGATAATCAGCTATAAAACAAAAAACATGAAGTTAAATCAGACTATAAAACAAACAAACAAGGATAAGTCAGACTATAAAACAGGCAAACATGCGGATAAATCAAACTATAATACGAACAAACATTTGGATAAATCAGCTATCAAACAAACAAATGAGTATAAATCAGGCTATAAATCTAACAAACAAAGATAAATCAGGCTACAAAACAAACAAACATGAGGATAAATAAGACTAAAAAACAAACAATTATAAGAATAAATCAGACTATATAACAGGCAAACGTGCAGATAAATCACCTATAAACAAACAAACGTGAGGATAAATCAGACTATAAAACAAACAAGCATAAGGATAAATCAGACTATAAAACAAACAAACATTCGGATAAATCAGCTATCAAACAAGCAAACAGGAGGATAAATCAGGCTATAAAACAAACAAACATTCAGATAAATCAGACAATAGAACAAACAAATATGTGTATGAATCAGATATAAAACAAACAAACACGATTATAAATCAGCTATAAAACAAACAAACGTGAGAATAAATCAGGCTATAAAACAAACAACATGAGGATAAATCACCTATAAAACTAACAAACTCAGGGATCAGTCATTCTTTAAAACTAACAAACATGGATATAAATCAGCTATAAAACAAACAAACAAACATGAAGACAAATCAGCCTATAAAACTAACAAATATGAAAATAAATCAGGCTATAAAACAAAAAACATGAAGTTAAATCAGACTATAAAACAAACACACGAAGATAAATCAGCTATAAAACAAACACAGGAGGATAAATCAGACAAACATGAGGATAAATCAAACTATAAAACAAACAAACACAAGGATAAATCAGACTATAAAACAAACAAACATGAGGATAAATCAGCTATAAAACAAGCAAACATGAAGATAAATCACCTATAAAACAAACAAACATGAGGATAAATCAGCTATAAAAATCGCAAACATGAAGATAAATCACCTATAAAACAAACATGAGGATAAATCAGCTATAAAACAAACAAACATAAGGATAAATCAGCCTATAAAACTAACAAATATGAAAATAAATCAGGCTATAAAACAGGCAAACGTGCGGATAAATCAGCTATAAACAAACAAACATGAGAATAAATCAGGCTATAAAACTAACAAACATGATTATAAATCAGCTATAAAACAAACAAACGTGAGAATAAATCAGGCTATAAAACTAACAAACATGGAGATAAATCAGCTATAAAACAAAAAACATGAAGTTAAATCAGACTATAAAACAAACAAACAAGGATAAGTCAGACTATAAAACAGGCAAACATGCGGATAAATCAGACTATAATACGAACAAACATTTGGATAAATCAGCTATCAAACAAAAAACATGAAGTTAAATCAGACTATAAAACAAACACACGAAGATAAATCAGCTATAAAACAAACACAGGAGGATAAATCAGACAAACATGAGGATAAATCAGACTATAAAACAAACAAACATGAGGATAAATCAGCTATAAAACAAGCAAACATGAAGATAAATCACCTATAAAACAAACAAACATGAGGATAAATCAGCTATAAAACAAACAAATATGAAAATAAATCAGGATATAAAACAGGCAAACGTGCGGATAAATCAGCTATAAACAAACAAACATGAGGATAAATCAGGCTATAAAACTAACAAACATGATTATAAATCAGCTATAAAACAAACAAACGTGAGAATAAATCAGGCTATAAAACAGACAACATGAGTATAAATCAGGCTATAAAACTAACAAACATGGAGATAAATCAGCTATAAAACAAAAAACATGAAGTTAAATCAGACTATAAAACAAACAAACAAGGATAAGTCAGACTATAAAACAGGCAAACATGCGGATAAATCAGACTATAATACGAACAAACATTTGGATAAATCAGCTATCAAACAAACAAATGAGTATAAATCAGGCTATAAATCTAACAAACAAAAATAAATCAGGCTACAAAACAAACAAACATGAGAATAAATCAGGCTATAAAACAGACAACATGAGGATAAATCACCTATAAAACAAACAAACGGAAGGTCAATCAGGCTACAAAACAAACAACATGGATATAAATCAGCTATAAAACAAACAAACAAACATGAAGACAAAGCAGCCTATAAAACTAACAAATATGAAAATAAATCAGGCTATAAAACAAAAAACATGAAGTTAAATCAGACTATAAAACACACAAACGAAGATAAATCTGCTACAAAACAAACACACGAGGATAAATCAGACAAACATGAGGATAAATAAGACTATAAAACAAACAATCATAAGAATAAATCAGACTATAAAAAAAGCAAACGTGCAGATAAATCACCTATAAACAAACAAACGTGAGGATAAATCAGACTATAAAACAAACAAGCATAAGGATAAATCAGACTATAAAACAAACAAACATTCGGATAAATCAGCTATCAAACAAGCAAACAGGAGGATAAATCAGGCTATAAAACAAACAAACATTCGGATAAATCAGCTATCAAACAAGCAAACAGAAGGTCAATCAGGCTATAAAACAAACAACATGAGGATAAATCACCTATAAAACTAACAAACTCAGGGATCAGTCATTCTTTAAAACTAACAAACATGGATATAAATCAGCTATAAAACAAACAAACAAACATGAAGACAAATCAGCCTATAAAACTAACAAATATGAAAATAAATCAGGCTATAAAACAAAAAACATGAAGTTAAATCAGACTATAAAACAAACACACGAAGATAAATCAGCTATAAAACAAACACAGGAGGATAAATCAGACAAACATGAGGATAAATCAAACTATAAAACAAACAAACACAAGGATAAATCAGACTATAAAACAAACAAACATGAGGATAAATCAGCTATAAAACAAGCAAACATGAAGATAAATCACCTATAAAACAAACAAACATGAGGATAAATCAGCTATAAAAAACGCAAACATGAAGATAAATCACCTATAAAACAAACAAACATGAGGATAAATCAGCTATAAAACAAACAAACATAAGGATAAATCAGCCTATAAAACTAACAAATATGAAAATAAATCAGGCTATAAAACAGGCAAACGTGCGGATAAATCAGCTATAAACAAACAAACATGAGAAAAAATCAGGCTATAAAACTAACAAACATGATTATAAATCAGCTATAAAACAAACAAACGTGAGAATAAATCAGGCTATAAAACTAACAAACATGGAGATAAATCAGCTATAAAACAAAAAACATGAAGTTAAATCAGACTATAAAACAAACAAACAAGGATAAGTCAGACTATAAAACAGGCAAACATGCGGATAAATCAGACTATAATATGAACAAACATTTGGATAAATCAGCTATCAAACAAACAAATGAGTATAAATCAGGCTATAAATCTAACAAACAAAAATAAATCAGGCTACAAAACAAACAAACATGAGAATAAATCAGGCTATAAAACAGACAACATGAGGATAAATCAGCTATAAAACAAACAAACTGAAGGTCAATCAGGGCTACAAAACAAACAACATGGATATAAATCAGCTATAAAACAAACAAACAAACATGAAGACAAAGCAGCCTGTAAAACTAACAAATATGAAAATAAATCAGGCTATAAAACAAAAAACATGAAGTTAAATCAGACTATAAAACACACAAACGAAGATAAATCAGCCATAAAACAAACACACGAGGATAAATCAGACAAACATGAGGATAAATAAGACTATAAAACAAACAATCATAAGAATAAATCAGACTATAAAACAGGCAAACGTGCAGATAAATCACCTATAAACAAACAAACGTGAGGATGAATCAGACTATAAAACAGGCAAACATGCGGATAAATCAGACTATAATACGAACAAACATTTGGATAAATCAGCTATCAAACAAACACATGAGTATAAATCAGGCTATAAATCTAACAAACAGAAATAAATCAGGCTACAAAACAAACAAACATGAGATTAAATCAGGCTATAAAACTAACAAATATGAAAATAAATCAGGCTTTAAAACAAAAAACATGAAGTTAAATCAGACTATAAAACAAACACACAAGGATAAATCAGCTATAAAACAAACACAGGAGGATAAATCAGACAAACATGAGGATAAATCAAACTATAAAACAAACAAACATAAGGATAAATCAGACTATAAAACAAACAAACATTCGGATAAATCAGCTATAAACAAAGAAACATGAAGATAAATCAGGCTATAAAACTAACAAACATGATTATAAATCAGCTATAAAACAAACAAATGTGAGAATAAATCAGGCTATAAAACAGACAACATGAGGATAAATCAGGCTATAAAACTAACAAACATGGAGATAATCAGCTATAAAACAAAAAACATGAAGTTAAATCAGACTATAAAACAAACAAACAAGGATAAGTCAGACTATAAAACAGGCAAACATGCGGATAAATCAGACTATAATACGAACAAACATTTGGATAAATCAGCTATCAAACAAACACATGAGTATAAATCAGGCTATAAATCTAACAAACAGAAATAAATCAGGCTACAAAACAAACAAACATGAGATTAAATCAGGCTATAAAACTAACAAATATGAAAATAAATCAGGCTTTAAAACAAAAAACATGAAGTTAAATCAGACTATAAAACAAACACACGAGGATAAATCAGCTATAAAACAAACACAGGAGGATAAATCAGACAAACATGAGGATAAATCAAACTATAAAACAAACAAACATAAGGATAAATCAGACTATAAAACATACAAACATGAGGATAAATCAGCTATAAAACAAGCAAACATGAAGATAAATCACCTATAAAACAAACAAACATGAGGATAAATCAGCTATAAAACACGCAAACATGAGGATAAATCAGACTATAAAACAGGCAAACGTGCAGATAAATCACCTATAAACAAACAAACGTGAGGATGAATCAGACTATAAAACAGGCAAACATGCGGATAAATCAGACTATAATACGAACAAACATTTGGATAAATCAGCTATCAAACAAACACATGAGTATAAATCAGGCTATAAATCTAACAAACAAAAATAAATCAGGCTACAAAACAAACAAACATGAGATTAAATCAGGCTATAAAACTAACAAATATGAAAATAAATCAGGCTTTAAAACAAAAAACATGAAGTTAAATCAGACTATAAAACAAACACACAAGGATAAATCAGCTATAAAACAAACACAGGAGGATAAATCAGACAAACATGAGGATAAATCAAACTATAAAACAAACAAACATAAGGATAAATCAGACTATAAAACAAACAAACATTCGGATAAATCAGCTATAAACAAAGAAACATGAAGATAAATCAGGCTATAAAACTAACAAACATGATTATAAATCAGCTATAAAACAAACAAATGTGAGAATAAATCAGGCTATAAAACAGACAACATGAGGATAAATCAGGCTATAAAACTAACAAACATGGAGATAATCAGCTATAAAACAAAAAACATGAAGTTAAATCAGACTATAAAACAAACAAACAAGGATAAGTCAGACTATAAAACAGGCAAACATGCGGATAAATCAAACTATAATACGAACAAACATTTGGATAAATCAGCTATCAAACAAACAAATGAGTATAAATCAGGCTATAAATCTAACAAACAAAGATAAATCAGGCTACAAAACAAACAAACATGAGGATAAATAAGACTAAAAAACAAACAATTATAAGAATAAATCAGACTATATAACAGGCAAACGTGCAGATAAATCACCTATAAACAAACAAACGTGAGGATAAATCAGACTATAAAACAAACAAGCATAAGGATAAATCAGACTATAAAACAAACAAACATTCGGATAAATCAGCTATCAAACAAGCAAACAGGAGGATAAATCAGGCTATAAAACAAACAAACATTCAGATAAATCAGACAATAGAACAAACAAATATGTGGATGAATCAGATATAAAACAAACAAACACGATTATAAATCAGCTATAAAACAAACAAACGTGAGAATAAATCAGGCTATAAAACAAACAACATGAGGATAAATCACCTATAAAACTAACAAACTCAGGGATCAGTCATTCTTTAAAACTAACAAACATGGATATAAATCAGCTATAAAACAAACAAACAAACATGAAGACAAATCAGCCTATAAAACTAACAAATATGAAAATAAATCAGGCTATAAAACAAAAAACATGAAGTTAAATCAGACTATAAAACAAACACACGAAGATAAATCAGCTATAAAACAAACACAGGAGGATAAATCAGACAAACATGAGGATAAATCAAACTATAAAACAAACAAACACAAGGATAAATCAGACTATAAAACAAACAAACATGAGGATAAATCAGCTATAAAACAAGCAAACATGAAGATAAATCACCTATAAAACAAACAAACATGAGGATAAATCAGCTATAAAAATCGCAAACATGAAGATAAATCACCTATAAAACAAACAAACATGAGGATAAATCAGCTATAAAACAAACAAACATAAGGATAAATCAGCCTATAAAACTAACAAATATGAAAATAAATCAGGCTATAAAACAGGCAAACGTGCGGATAAATCAGCTATAAACAAACAAACATGAGAATAAATCAGGCTATAAAACTAACAAACATGATTATAAATCAGCTATAAAACAAACAAACGTGAGAATAAATCAGGCTATAAAACTAACAAACATGGAGATAAATCAGCTATAAAACAAAAAACATGAAGTTAAATCAGACTATAAAACAAACAAACAAGGATAAGTCAGACTATAAAACAGGCAAACATGCGGATAAATCAGACTATAATACGAACAAACATTTGGATAAATCAGCTATCAAACAAAAAACATGAAGTTAAATCAGACTATAAAACAAACACACGAAGATAAATCAGCTATAAAACAAACACAGGAGGATAAATCAGACAAACATGAGGATAAATCAGACTATAAAACAAACAAACATGAGGATAAATCAGCTATAAAACAAGCAAACATGAAGATAAATCACCTATAAAACAAACAAACATGAGGATAAATCAGCTATAAAACAAACAAATATGAAAATAAATCAGGATATAAAACAGGCAAACGTGCGGATAAATCAGCTATAAACAAACAAACATGAGGATAAATCAGGCTATAAAACTAACAAACATGATTATAAATCAGCTATAAAACAAACAAACGTGAGAATAAATCAGGCTATAAAACAGACAACATGAGTATAAATCAGGCTATAAAACTAACAAACATGGAGATAAATCAGCTATAAAACAAAAAACATGAAGTTAAATCAGACTATAAAACAAACAAACAAGGATAAGTCAGACTATAAAACAGGCAAACATGCGGATAAATCAGACTATAATACGAACAAACATTTGGATAAATCAGCTATCAAACAAACAAATGAGTATAAATCAGGCTATAAATCTAACAAACAAAAATAAATCAGGCTACAAAACAAACAAACATGAGAATAAATCAGGCTATAAAACAGACAACATGAGGATAAATCACCTATAAAACAAACAAACGGAAGGTCAATCAGGCTACAAAACAAACAACATGGATATAAATCAGCTATAAAACAAACAAACAAACATGAAGACAAAGCAGCCTATAAAACTAACAAATATGAAAATAAATCAGGCTATAAAACAAAAAACATGAAGTTAAATCAGACTATAAAACACACAAACGAAGATAAATCTGCTACAAAACAAACACACGAGGATAAATCAGACAAACATGAGGATAAATAAGACTATAAAACAAACAATCATAAGAATAAATCAGACTATAAAACAGGCAAACGTGCAGATAAATCACCTATAAACAAACAAACGTGAGGATAAATCAGACTATAAAACAAACAAGCATAAGGATAAATCAGACTATAAAACAAACAAACATTCGGATAAATCAGCTATCAAACAAGCAAACAGGAGGATAAATCAGGCTATAAAACAAACAAACATTCGGATAAATCAGCTATCAAACAAGCAAACAGAAGGTCAATCAGGCTATAAAACAAACAACATGAGGATAAATCACCTATAAAACTAACAAACTCAGGGATCAGTCATTCTTTAAAACTAACAAACATGGATATAAATCAGCTATAAAACAAACAAACAAACATGAAGACAAATCAGCCTATAAAACTAACAAATATGAAAATAAATCAGGCTATAAAACAAAAAACATGAAGTTAAATCAGACTATAAAACAAACACACGAAGATAAATCAGCTATAAAACAAACACAGGAGGATAAATCAGACAAACATGAGGATAAATCAAACTATAAAACAAACAAACACAAGGATAAATCAGACTATAAAACAAACAAACATGAGGATAAATCAGCTATAAAACAAGCAAACATGAAGATAAATCACCTATAAAACAAACAAACATGAGGATAAATCAGCTATAAAAAACGCAAACATGAAGATAAATCACCTATAAAACAAACAAACATGAGGATAAATCAGCTATAAAACAAACAAACATAAGGATAAATCAGCCTATAAAACTAACAAATATGAAAATAAATCAGGCTATAAAACAGGCAAACGTGCGGATAAATCAGCTATAAACAAACAAACATGAGAAAAAATCAGGCTATAAAACTAACAAACATGATTATAAATCAGCTATAAAACAAACAAACGTGAGAATAAATCAGGCTATAAAACTAACAAACATGGAGATAAATCAGCTATAAAACAAAAAACATGAAGTTAAATCAGACTATAAAACAAACAAACAAGGATAAGTCAGACTATAAAACAGGCAAACATGCGGATAAATCAGACTATAATATGAACAAACATTTGGATAAATCAGCTATCAAACAAACAAATGAGTATAAATCAGGCTATAAATCTAACAAACAAAAATAAATCAGGCTACAAAACAAACAAACATGAGAATAAATCAGGCTATAAAACAGACAACATGAGGATAAATCAGCTATAAAACAAACAAACTGAAGGTCAATCAGGGCTACAAAACAAACAACATGGATATAAATCAGCTATAAAACAAACAAACAAACATGAAGACAAAGCAGCCTGTAAAACTAACAAATATGAAAATAAATCAGGCTATAAAACAAAAAACATGAAGTTAAATCAGACTATAAAACACACAAACGAAGATAAATCAGCCATAAAACAAACACACGAGGATAAATCAGACAAACATGAGGATAAATAAGACTATAAAACAAACAATCATAAGAATAAATCAGACTATAAAACAGGCAAACGTGCAGATAAATCACCTATAAACAAACAAACGTGAGGATGAATCAGACTATAAAACAGGCAAACATGCGGATAAATCAGACTATAATACGAACAAACATTTGGATAAATCAGCTATCAAACAAACACATGAGTATAAATCAGGCTATAAATCTAACAAACAGAAATAAATCAGGCTACAAAACAAACAAACATGAGATTAAATCAGGCTATAAAACTAACAAATATGAAAATAAATCAGGCTTTAAAACAAAAAACATGAAGTTAAATCAGACTATAAAACAAACACACGAGGATAAATCAGCTATAAAACAAACACAGGAGGATAAATCAGACAAACATGAGGATAAATCAAACTATAAAACAAACAAACATAAGGATAAATCAGACTATAAAACATACAAACATGAGGATAAATCAGCTATAAAACAAGCAAACATGAAGATAAATCACCTATAAAACAAACAAACATGAGGATAAATCAGCTATAAAACACGCAAACATGAGGATAAATCAGACTATAAAACAGGCAAACGTGCAGATAAATCACCTATAAACAAACAAACGTGAGGATGAATCAGACTATAAAACAGGCAAACATGCGGATAAATCAGACTATAATACGAACAAACATTTGGATAAATCAGCTATCAAACAAACACATGAGTATAAATCAGGCTATAAATCTAACAAACAAAAATAAATCAGGCTACAAAACAAACAAACATGAGATTAAATCAGGCTATAAAACTAACAAATATGAAAATAAATCAGGCTTTAAAACAAAAAACATGAAGTTAAATCAGACTATAAAAC
Source organism: Lampris incognitus (assembly GCF_029633865.1). NCBI lineage: Eukaryota > Metazoa > Chordata > Actinopteri > Lampriformes > Lampridae > Lampris > Lampris incognitus. The sequence goes on from NC_079214.1 coordinate 74,010,347, forward strand.
AAACACACGAGGATAAATCAGCTATAAAACAAACACAGGAGGATAAATCAGACAAACATGAGGATAAATCAAACTATAAAACAAACAAACATAAGGATAAATCAGACTATAAAACAAACAAACATTCGGATAAATCAGCTATAAACAAAGAAACATGAAGATAAATCAGGCTATAAAACTAACAAACATGATTATAAATCAGCTATAAAACAAACAAATGTGAGAATAAATCAGGCTATAAAACAGACAACATGAGGATAAATCAGGCTATAAAACTAACAAACATGGAGATAATCAGCTATAAAACAAAAAACATGAAGTTAAATCAGACTATAAAACAAACAAACAAGGATAAGTCAGACTATAAAACAGGCAAACATGCGGATAAATCAAACTATAATACGAACAAACATTTGGATAAATCAGCTATCAAACAAACAAATGAGTATAAATCAGGCTATAAATCTAACAAACAAAGATAAATCAGGCTACAAAACAAACAAACATGAGGATAAATAAGACTAAAAAACAAACAATTATAAGAATAAATCAGACTATATAACAGGCAAACGTGCAGATAAATCACCTATAAACAAACAAACGTGAGGATAAATCAGACTATAAAACAAACAAGCATAAGGATAAATCAGACTATAAAACAAACAAACATTCGGATAAATCAGCTATCAAACAAGCAAACAGGAGGATAAATCAGGCTATAAAACAAACAAACATTCGGATAAATCAGACAATAGAACAAACAAATATGTGGATGAATCAGATATAAAACAAACAAACACGATTATAAATCAGCTATAAAACAAACAAACGTGAGAATAAATCAGGCTATAAAACAAACAACATGAGGATAAATCACCTATAAAACTAACAAACTCAGGGATCAGTCATTCTTTAAAACTAACAAACATGGATATAAATCAGCTATAAAACAAACAAACAAACATGAAGACAAATCAGCCTATAAAACTAACAAATATGAAAATAAATCAGGCTATAAAACAAAAAACATGAAGTTAAATCAGACTATAAAACAAACACACGAAGATAAATCAGCTATAAAACAAACACAGGAGGATAAATCAGACAAACATGAGGATAAATCAAACTATAAAACAAACAAACACAAGGATAAATCAGACTATAAAACAAACAAACATGAGGATAAATCAGCTATAAAACAAGCAAACATGAAGATAAATCACCTATAAAACAAACAAACATGAGGATAAATCAGCTATAAAAATCGCAAACATGAAGATAAATCACCTATAAAACAAACAAACATGAGGATAAATGAGCTATAAAACAAACAAACATAAGGATAAATCAGCCTATAAAACTAACAAATATGAAAATAAATCAGGCTATAAAACAGGCAAACGTGCGGATAAATCAGCTATAAACAAACAAACATGAGAATAAATCAGGCTATAAAACTAACAAACATGATTATAAATCAGCTATAAAACAAACAAACGTGAGAATAAATCAGGCTATAAAACTAACAAACATGGAGATAAATCAGCTATAAAACAAAAAACATGAAGTTAAATCAGACTATAAAACAAACAAACAAGGATAAGTCAGACTATAAAACAGGCAAACATGCGGATAAATCAGACTATAATACGAACAAACATTTGGATAAATCAGCTATCAAACAAACAAATGAGTATAAATCAGGCTATAAATCTAACAAACAAAAATAAATCAGGCTACAAAACAAACAAACATGAGAATAAATCAGGCTATAAAACAGACAACATGAGGATAAATCAGCTATAAAACAAACAAACGGAAGGTCAATCAGGGCTACAAAACAAACAACATGGATATAAATCAGCTATAAAACAAACAAACAAACATGAAGACAAAGCAGCTTATAAAACTAACAAATATGAAAATAAATCAGGCTATAAAACAAAAAACATGAAGTTAAATCAGACTATAAAACACACAAACGAAGATAAATCTGCTACAAAACAAACACACGAGGATAAATCAGACAAACATGAGGATAAATAAGACTATAAAACAAACAATCATAAGAATAAATCAGACTATAAAACAGGCAAACGTGCAGATAAATCACCTATAAACAAACAAACGTGAGGATGAATCAGACTATAAAACAGGCAAACATGCGGATAAATCAGACTATAATACGAACAAACATTTGGATAAATCAGCTATCAAACAAACACATGAGTATAAATCAGGCTATAAATCTAACAAACAAAAATAAATCAGGCTACAAAACAAACAAACATGAGATTAAATCAGGCTATAAAACTAACAAATATGAAAATAAATCAGGCTTTAAAACAAAAAACATGAAGTTAAATCAGACTATAAAACAAACACACGAGGATAAATCAGCTATAAAACAAACACAGGAGGATAAATCAGACAAACATGAGGATAAATCAAACTATAAAACAAACAAACATAAGGATAAATCAGACTATAAAACATACAAACATGAGGATAAATCAGCTATAAAACAAGCAAACATGAAGATAAATCACCTATAAAACAAACAAACATGAGGATAAATCAGCTATAAAACACGCAAACATGAGGATAAATCAGACTATAAAACAGGCAAACGTGCAGATAAATCACCTATAAACAAACAAACGTGAGGATAAATCAGACTATAAAACAAACAAGCATAAGGATAAATCAGACTATAAAACAAACAAACATTCGGATAAATCAGCTATCAAACAAGCAAACAGGAGGATAAATCAGGCTATAAAACAAACAAACATTCAGATAAATCAGACAATAGAACAAACAAATATGTGGATGAATCAGATATAAAACAAACAAACACGATTATAAATCAGCTATAAAACAAACAAACGTGAGAATAAATCAGGCTATAAAACAAACAACATGAGGATAAATCACCTATAAAACTAACAAACTCAGGGATCAGTCATTCTTTAAAACTAACAAACATGGATATAAATCAGCTATAAAACAAACAAACAAACATGAAGACAAATCAGCCTATAAAACTAACAAATATGAAAATAAATCAGGCTATAAAACAAAAAACATGAAGTTAAATCAGACTATAAAACAAACACACGAAGATAAATCAGCTATAAAACAAACACAGGAGGATAAATCAGACAAACATGAGGATAAATCAAACTATAAAACAAACAAACACAAGGATAAATCAGACTATAAAACAAACAAACATGAGGATAAATCAGCTATAAAACAAGCAAACATGAAGATAAATCACCTATAAAACAAACAAACATGAGGATAAATCAGCTATAAAAATCGCAAACATGAAGATAAATCACCTATAAAACAAACAAACATGAGGATAAATCAGCTATAAAACAAACAAACATAAGGATAAATCAGCCTATAAAACTAACAAATATGAAAATAAATCAGGCTATAAAACAGGCAAACGTGCGGATAAATCAGCTATAAACAAACAAACATGAGAATAAATCAGGCTATAAAACTAACAAACATGATTATAAATCAGCTATAAAACAAACAAACGTGAGAATAAATCAGGCTATAAAACTAACAAACATGGAGATAAATCAGCTATAAAACAAAAAACATGAAGTTAAATCAGACTATAAAACAAACAAACAAGGATAAGTCAGACTATAAAACAGGCAAACATGCGGATAAATCAGACTATAATACGAACAAACATTTGGATAAATCAGCTATCAAACAAAAAACATGAAGTTAAATCAGACTATAAAACAAACACACGAAGATAAATCAGCTATAAAACAAACACAGGAGGATAAATCAGACAAACATGAGGATAAATCAGACTATAAAACAAACAAACATGAGGATAAATCAGCTATAAAACAAGCAAACATGAAGATAAATCACCTATAAAACAAACAAACATGAGGATAAATCAGCTATAAAACAAACAAATATGAAAATAAATCAGGATATAAAACAGGCAAACGTGCGGATAAATCAGCTATAAACAAACAAACATGAGGATAAATCAGGCTATAAAACTAACAAACATGATTATAAATCAGCTATAAAACAAGCAAACATGAAGATAAATCACCTATAAAACAAACAAACATGAGGATAAATCAGCTATAAAAAACGCAAACATGAAGATAAATCACCTATAAAACAAACAAACATGAGGATAAATCAGCTATAAAACAAAGAAACATGAGGATAAATCAGCCTAGAAAACTAACAAATATGAAAATAAATCAGGCTATAAAACAGGCAAACGTGCGGATAAATCAGCTATAAACAAACAAACATGAGGATAAATCAGGCTATAAAACTAACAAACATGATTATAAATCAGCTATAAAACAAACAAACGTGAGAATAAATCAGGCTATAAAACAGACAACATGAGGATAAATCAGGCTATAAAACTAACAAACATGGAGATAAATCAGCTATAAAACAAAAAACATGAAGTTAAATCAGACTATAAAACAAACAAACAAGGATAAGTCAGACTATAAAACAGGCAAACATGCGGATAAATCAGACTATAATACGAACAAACATTTGGATAAATCAGCTATCAAACAAACAAATGAGTATAAATCAGGCTATAAATCTAACAAACAAAAATAAATCAGGCTACAAAACAAACAAACATGAGAATAAATCAGGCTATAAAACAGACAACATGAGGATAAATCAGCTATAAAACAAACAAACGGAAGGTCAATCAGGCTACAAAACAAACAACATGGATATAAATCAGCTATAAAACAAACAAACAAACATGAAGACAAAGCAGCCTATAAAACTAACAATTATGAAAATAAATCAGGCTATAACACAAAAAACATGAAGTTAAATCAGACTATAAAACAAACACACGAGGATAAATCAGCTATAAAACAAACACAGGCGGATAAATCAGACAAACATGAGGATAAATCAAACTATAAAACAAACAAACATAAGGATTAATCAGACTATAAAACAAACAAACATGAGGATAAATCAGCTATAAAACAAGCAAACATGAAGATAAATCACCTATAAAACAAACAAACATGAGGATAAATCAGCTATAAAAAACGCAAACATGAAGATAAATCACCTATAAAACAAACAAACATGAGGATAAATCAGCTATAAAACAAAGAAACATGAGGATAAATCAGCCTAGAAAACTAACAAATATGAAAATAAATCAGGCTATAAAACAGGCAAACGTGCGGATAAATCAGCTATAAACAAACAAACATGAGGATAAATCAGGCTATAAAACTAACAAACATGATTATAAATCAGCTATAAAACAAACAAACGTGAGAATAAATCAGGCTATAAAACAGACAACATGAGGATAAATCAGGCTATAAAACTAACAAACATGGAGATAAATCAGCTATAAAACAAAAAACATGAAGTTAAATCAGACTATAAAACAAACAAACAAGGATAAGTCAGACTATAAAACAGGCAAACATGCGGATAAATCAGACTATAATACGAACAAACATTTGGATAAATCAGCTATCAAACAAACAAATGAGTATAAATCAGGCTATAAATCTAACAAACAAAAATAAATCAGGCTACAAAACAAACAAACATGAGAATAAATCAGGCTATAAAACAAACAACATGAGGATAAATCAGCTATAAAACAAACAAACGGAAGGTCAATCAGGCTACAAAACAAACAACATGGATATAAATCAGCTATAAAACAAACAAACAAACATGAAGACAAAGCAGCCTATAAAACTAACAAATATGAAAATAAATCAGGCTATAACACAGACAACATTAGGATAAACCAGGCTATAAAAATAACAAACATGGAGATAAATCAGCTATAACATAAAAAAAACATGAAGTTAAATCAGCTATAAAACAAACAAACAAACATGAAGACAAAGCAGCCTATAAAACTCACAAATATGAAAATAAATCAGGCTATAAAACAAAAAACATGAAGTTAAACCAGACTATAAAACACACAAACGAAGATAAATCAGCTATAAAACAAACACACGAGGATAAATCAGACAAACATGAGAATAAATAAGACTATAAAACAAACAATCATAAGAATAAATCAGACTATAAAACAGGCAAACGTGCAGATAAATCACCTATAAACAAACAAACGTGAGGATAAATCAGACTATAAAACAAACAAGCATAAGGATAAATCAGACTATAAAACAAACAAACATGAGGATAAATCAGCTATCAAACAAGCAAACATGAGGATAAATGAGGCTATAAAACAAACAAACATTCGGATAAATCAGAAAATAGAACAAACAAATATGTGGATAAATCAGATATAAAACACACAAACACGATTATAAATCAGCTATAAAACAAACAAACGTGAGAATAAATCAGGCTATAAAACAGACAACATGAGGATAAATCAGCTATAAAACAAACAAACAGAAGGTCAATCAGGCTATAAAACAAACAACATGAGGATAAATCACCTATAAAACTAACAAACTTAGGGATCAGTCATTCTTTAAAACTAACAAACATGGATATAAATCAGCTATAAAACAAACAAACAAACATGAAGACAAATCAGCCTGTAAAACTAACAAATATGAAAATAAATCAGGCTATAAAACAAAAAACATGAAATTAAATCAGACTATAAAACAAACACACGAAGATAAATCAGCTATAAAACAAACACAGGAGGATAAATCAGACAAACATGAGGATAAATCAAACTATAAAACAAACAAACATAAGGATAAATCAGCCTATAAAACAAACAAACATAAGAATAAACCAGACTATAAAACAGGCAAACGTGCGGATAAATCAGCTATAAACAAAGAAACATGAAGATAAATCAGGCTATAAAACTAACAAACATGATTATAAATCAGCTATAAAACAAACAAATGTGAGAATAAATCAGGCTATAAAACAGACAACATGAGTATAAATCAGGCTATAAAACTAACAAACATGGAGATAACTCAGCTATAAAACAAAAAACATGAAGTTAAATCAGACTATAAAACAAACAAACAAGGATAAGTCAGACTATAAAACAGGCAAACATGCGGATAAATCAGACTATAATACGAACAAACATTTGGATAAATCAGCTATAAACAAAGAAACATGAAGATAAATCAGGCTATAAAACAAACAAACATGAGAATAAATCAGGCTATAAAACAGACAACGTGAGGATAAATCAGCTATAAAACAAACAAACGGAAGGTCAATCAGGCTACAAAACAAACAACATGGATATAAATCAGCTATAAAACAAACAAACAAACATGAAGACAAAGCAGCCTATAAAACTAACAAATATGAAAATAAATCGGGCTATAAAACAAAAAACATGAAGTTAAATCAAACTATAAAACACACAAACGAAGATAAATCAGCTATAAAACAAACACACGAGGATAAATCAGACAAACATGAGGATAAATAAGACTATAAAACAAACAATCATAAGAATAAATCAGACTATAAAACAGGCAAACGTGCAGATAAATCACCTATAAACAAACAAACGTGAGGATAAATCAGACTATAAAACAAACAAGCATAAGGATAAATCAGACTATAAAACAAACAAATATGTCGATAAATCAGATATAAAACAAACAAACATGATTATAAATCAGGTATAAAACAAACAAACGTGAGAATAAATCAGGCTATAAAACAGACAACATTAGGATAAACCAGGCTATAAAACTAACAAACATGGAGATAAATCAGCTATAAAACAAAAAACATGAAGTTAAATCAGCTATAAAACAAACAAACAAACATGAAGACAAAGCAGCCTATAAAACTCACAAATATGAAAATAAATCAGGCTATAAAACAAAAAACATGAAGTTAAATCAGACTATAAAACAAACACACGAAGATAAATCAGCTATAAAACAAACACAGGAGGATAAATCAGACAAACATGAGGATAAATCAAACTATAAAACAAACAAACATAAGGATGAATCAGACTATAAAACAAACAAACATGAGGATAAATAAGACTATAAAACAAACAATCATAAGAATAAATCAGACTATAAAACAGGCAAACGTGCAGATAAATCACCTATAAACAAACAAACATGAGGATAAATCAGACTATAAAACAAACAAGCATAAGGATAAATCAGACTATAAAACAAACAAACATGAGGATAAATCAGCTATAAAAAACGCAAACATGAAGATAAATCACCTATAAAACAAACAAACATGAGGATAAATCAGCTATAAAACAAAGAAACATGAGGATAAATCAGCCTAGAAAACTAACAAATATGAAAATAAATCAGGCTATAAAACAGGCAAACGTGCGGATAAATCAGCTATAAACAAACAAACATGAGGATAAATCAGGCTATAAAACTAACAAACATGATTATAAATCAGCTATAAAACAAACAAACGTGAGAATAAATCAGGCTATAAAACAGACAACATGAGGATAAATCAGGCTATAAAACTAACAAACATGGAGATAAATCAGCTATAAAACAAAAAACATGAAGTTAAATCAGACTATAAAACAAACAAACAAGGATAAGTCAGACTATAAAACAGGCAAACATGCGGATAAATCAGACTATAATACGAACAAACATTTGGATAAATCAGCTATCAAACAAACAAATGAGTATAAATCAGGCTATAAATCTAACAAACAAAAATAAATCAGGCTACAAAACAAACAAACATGAGAATAAATCAGGCTATAAAACAGACAACATGAGGATAAATCAGCTATAAAACAAACAAACGGAAGGTCAATCAGGCTACAAAACAAACAACATGGATATAAATCAGCTATAAAACAAACAAACAAACATGAAGACAAAGCAGCCTATAAAACTAACAATTATGAAAATAAATCAGGCTATAACACAAAAAACATGAAGTTAAATCAGACTATAAAACAAACACACGAGGATAAATCAGCTATAAAACAAACACAGGCGGATAAATCAGACAAACATGAGGATAAATCAAACTATAAAACAAACAAACATAAGGATTAATCAGACTATAAAACAAACAAACATGAGGATAAATCAGCTATAAAACAAGCAAACATGAAGATAAATCACCTATAAAACAAACAAACATGAGGATAAATCAGCTATAAAAAACGCAAACATGAAGATAAATCACCTATAAAACAAACAAACATGAGGATAAATCAGCTATAAAACAAAGAAACATGAGGATAAATCAGCCTAGAAAACTAACAAATATGAAAATAAATCAGGCTATAAAACAGGCAAACGTGCGGATAAATCAGCTATAAACAAACAAACATGAGGATAAATCAGGCTATAAAACTAACAAACATGATTATAAATCAGCTATAAAACAAACAAACGTGAGAATAAATCAGGCTATAAAACAGACAACATGAGGATAAATCAGGCTATAAAACTAACAAACATGGAGATAAATCAGCTATAAAACAAAAAACATGAAGTTAAATCAGACTATAAAACAAACAAACAAGGATAAGTCAGACTATAAAACAGGCAAACATGCGGATAAATCAGACTATAATACGAACAAACATTTGGATAAATCAGCTATCAAACAAACAAATGAGTATAAATCAGGCTATAAATCTAACAAACAAAAATAAATCAGGCTACAAAACAAACAAACATGAGAATAAATCAGGCTATAAAACAGACAACATGAGGATAAATCAGCTATAAAACAAACAAACGGAAGGTCAATCAGGCTACAAAACAAACAACATGGATATAAATCAGCTATAAAACAAACAAACAAACATGAAGACAAAGCAGCCTATAAAACTAACAAATATGAAAATAAATCAGGCTATAAAACAGACAACATTAGGATAAACCAGGCTATAAAAATAACAAACATGGAGATAAATCAGCTATAACATAAAAAAAACATGAAGTTAAATCAGCTATAAAACAAACAAACAAACATGAAGACAAAGCAGCCTATAAAACTCACAAATATGAAAATAAATCAGGCTATAAAACAAAAAACATGAAGTTAAACCAGACTATAAAACACACAAACGAAGATAAATCAGCTATAAAACAAACACACGAGGATAAATCAGACAAACATGAGAATAAATAAGACTATAAAACAAACAATCATAAGAATAAATCAGACTATAAAACAGGCAAACGTGCAGATAAATCACCTATAAACAAACAAACGTGAGGATAAATCAGACTATAAAACAAACAAGCATAAGGATAAATCAGACTATAAAACAAACAAACATGAGGATAAATCAGCTATCAAACAAGCAAACATGAGGATAAATGAGGCTATAAAACAAACAAACATTCGGATAAATCAGAAAATAGAACAAACAAATATGTGGATAAATCAGATATAAAACACACAAACACGATTATAAATCAGCTATAAAACAAACAAACGTGAGAATAAATCAGGCTATAAAACAGACAACATGAGGATAAATCAGCTATAAAACAAACAAACAGAAGGTCAATCAGGCTATAAAACAAACAACATGAGGATAAATCACCTATAAAACTAACAAACTTAGGGATCAGTCATTCTTTAAAACTAACAAACATGGATATAAATCAGCTATAAAACAAACAAACAAACATGAAGACAAATCAGCCTGTAAAACTAACAAATATGAAAATAAATCAGGCTATAAAACAAAAAACATGAAATTAAATCAGACTATAAAACAAACACACGAAGATAAATCAGCTATAAAACAAACACAGGAGGATAAATCAGACAAACATGAGGATAAATCAAACTATAAAACAAACAAACATAAGGATAAATCAGCCTATAAAACAAACAAACATAAGAATAAACCAGACTATAAAACAGGCAAACGTGCGGATAAATCAGCTATAAACAAAGAAACATGAAGATAAATCAGGCTATAAAACTAACAAACATGATTATAAATCAGCTATAAAACAAACAAATGTGAGAATAAATCAGGCTATAAAACAGACAACATGAGTATAAATCAGGCTATAAAACTAACAAACATGGAGATAACTCAGCTATAAAACAAAAAACATGAAGTTAAATCAGACTATAAAACAAACAAACAAGGATAAGTCAGACTATAAAACAGGCAAACATGCGGATAAATCAGACTATAATACGAACAAACATTTGGATAAATCAGCTATCAAACAAACAAATGAGTATAAATCAGGCTATAAATCTAACAAACAAAGATAAATCAGGCTACAAAACAAACAAACATGAGAATAAATCAGGCTATAAAACAGACAACGTGAGGATAAATCAGCTATAAAACAAACAAACGGAAGGTCAATCAGGCTACAAAACAAACAACATGGATATAAATCAGCTATAAAACAAACAAACAAACATGAAGACAAAGCAGCCTATAAAACTAACAAATATGAAAATAAATCGGGCTATAAAACAAAAAACATGAAGTTAAATCAAACTATAAAACACACAAACGAAGATAAATCAGCTATAAAACAAACACACGAGGATAAATCAGACAAACATGAGGATAAATAAGACTATAAAACAAACAATCATAAGAATAAATCAGACTATAAAACAGGCAAACGTGCAGATAAATCACCTATAAACAAACAAACGTGAGGATAAATCAGACTATAAAACAAACAAGCATAAGGATAAATCAGACTATAAAACAAACAAATATGTCGATAAATCAGATATAAAACAAACAAACATGATTATAAATCAGGTATAAAACAAACAAACGTGAGAATAAATCAGGCTATAAAACAGACAACATTAGGATAAACCAGGCTATAAAACTAACAAATATGGAGATAAATCAGCTATAAAACAAAAAACATGAAGTTAAATCAGCTATAAAACAAACAAACAAACATGAAGACAAAGCAGCCTATAAAACTCACAAATATGAAAATAAATCAGGCTATAAAACAAAAAACATGAAGTTAAATCAGACTATAAAACAAACACACGAAGATAAATCAGCTATAAAACAAACACAGGAGGATAAATCAGACAAACATGAGGATAAATCAAACTATAAAACAAACAAACATAAGGATGAATCAGACTATAAAACAAACAAACATGAGGATAAATAAGACTATAAAACAAACAATCATAAGAATAAATCAGACTATAAAACAGGCAAACGTGCAGATAAATCACCTATAAACAAACAAACATGAGGATAAATCAGACTATAAAACAAACAAGCATAAGGATAAATCAGACTATAAAACAAACAAACATGAGGATAAATCAGCTATCAAACAAGCAAACATGAGGATAAATCAGGCTATAAAACAAACAAACATTCGGATAAATCAGACAATAGAACAAACAAATATGTGGATAAATCAGATATAAAACAAACAAACACGATTATAAATCAGCTATAAAACAAACAAACGTGAGAATAAATCAGGCTATAAAACAGACAACATGAGGATAAATCAGCTATAAAACAAACAAACAGAAGATCAATCAGGCTATAAAACAAACAACATGAGGATAAATCACCTATAAAACTAACGAACTTAGGGATCAGTCATTCTTTAAAACTAACAAACATGGATATAAATCAGCTATAAAACAAACAAACAAACATGAAGACAAATCAGCCTATAAAACTAACAAATATGAAAATAAATCAGGCTATAAAACAATAAAACATTAAGTTAAATCAGACTATAAAACAAACACACGAAGATAAATCAGCTATAAAACAAACACAGGAGGATAAATCAGACAAACATGAGGATAAATCAAACTATAAAACAAACAAACATAAGGATAAATCAGACTATAAAACAAACAAACATGAGGATAAATCAGCTATCAAACAAGCAAACATGAGGATAAATCAGGCTATAAAACAAACAAACATGAGGATAAATCAGACAATAGAACAAACAAATATGTGGATAAATCAGATATAAAACAAACAAACACGATTATAAATCAGCTATAAAACAAACAAACGTGAGAATAAATCAGGCTATAAAACAGACAACATGAGGATAAATCAGCTATAAAACAAACAAACAGAAGATCAATCAGGCTATAAAACAAACAACATGAGGATAAATCACCTATAAAACTAACGAACTTAGGGATCAGTCATTCTTTAAAACTAACAAACATGGATATAAATCAGCTATAAAACAAACAAACAAACATGAAGACAAATCAGCCTATAAAACTAACAAATATGAAAATAAATCAGGCTATAAAACAATAAAACATGAAGTTAAATCAGACTATAAAACAAACACACGAAGATAAATCAGCTATAAAACAAACACAGGAGGATAAATCAGACAAACATGAGGATAAATCAAACTATAAAACAAACAAACATAAGGATAAATCAGACTATAAAACAAACAAACATGAGGATAAATCAGCTATCAAACAAGCAAACATGAGGATAAATCAGGCTATAAAACAAACAAACATTCGGATAAATCAGACAATAGAACAAACAAATATGTGGATAAATCAGATATAAAACAAACAAACACGATTATAAATCAGCTATAAAACAAACAAACGTGAGAATAAATCAGGCTATAAAACAGACAACATGAGGATAAATCAGCTATAAAACAAACAAACAGAAGATCAATCAGGCTATAAAACAAACAACATGAGGATAAATCACCTATAAAACTAACGAACTTAGGGATCAGTCATTCTTTAAAACTAACAAACATGGATATAAATCAGACTATAAAACAAACAAACAAACATGAAGACAAATCAGCCTATAAAACTAACAAATATGAAAATAAATCAGGCTATAAAACAATAAAACATGAAGTTAAATCAGACTATAAAACAAACACACGAAGATAAATCAGCTATAAAACAAACACAGGAGGATAAATCAGACAAACATGAGGATAAATCAAACTATAAAACAAACAAACATAAGGATAAATCAGACTATAAAACAAACAAACATGAGGATAAATCAGCTATAAAACAAGCAATCATGAAGATAAATCACCTATAAAACAAACAAACATGAGGATAAATCAGCTATAAAAAACGCAAACATGAAGATAAATCACCTATAAAACAAACAAACATGAAGTTAAATCAGACTATAAAACAAACAAACAAGGATAAGTCAGACTATAAAACAGGCAAACATGCGGATAAATCAGACTATAATACGAACAAACATTTGGATAAATCAGCTATAAACAAAGAAACATGAAGATAAATCAGGCTATAAAACTAACAAACATGATTATAAATCAGCTATAAAACAAACAAATGTGAGAATAAATCAGGCTATAAAACAGACAACATGAGGATAAATCAGGCTATAAAACTAACAAACATGGAGATAACTCAGCTATAAAACAAAAAACATGAAGTTAAATCAGACTATAAAACAAACAAACAAGGATAAGTCAGACTATAAAACAGGCAAACATGCGGATAAATCAGACTATAATACGAACAAACATTTGGATAAATCAGCTATCAAACAAACAAATGAGTATAAATCAGGCTATAAATCTAATAAACAAAGATAAATCAGGCTACAAAACAAACAAACATGAGAATAAATCAGGCTATAAAACAGACAACATGAGGATAAATCAGCTATAAAACAAACAAACGGAAGGTCAATCAGGCTACAAAACAAACAACATGGATATAAATCAGCTATAAAACAAACAAACAAACATGAAGACAAAGCAGCCTATAAAACTAACAAATATGAAAATAAATCGGGCTATAAAACAAAAAACATGAAGTTAAATCAAACTATAAAACACACAAACGAAGATAAATCAGCTATAAAACAAACACACGAGGATAAATCATACAAACATGAGGATAAATAAGACTATAAAACAAACAATCATAAGAATAAATCAGACTATAAAACAGGCAAACGTGCAGATAAATCACCTATAAACAAACAAACGTGAGGATAAATCAGACTATAAAACAAACAAGCATAAGGATAAATCAGACTATAAAACAAACAAATATGTCGATAAATCAGATATAAAACAAACAAACATGATTATAAATCAGGTATAAAACAAACAAACGTGAGAATAAATCAGGCTATAAAACAGACAACATTAGGATAAACCAGGCTATAAAACTAACAAACATGGAGATAAATCAGCTATAAAACAAAAAACATGAAGTTAAATCAGCTATAAAACAAACAAACAAACATGAAGACAAAGCAGCCTATAAAACTCACAAATATGAAAATAAATCAGGCTATAAAACAAAAAACATGAAGTTAAATCAGACTATAAAACAAACACATGAAGATAAATCAGCTATAAAACAAACACAGGAGGATAAATCAGACAAACATGAGGATAAATCACACTATAAAACAAACAAACATAAGGATAAATCAGCTATCAAACAAGCAAACATGAGGATAAATCAGGCAATAAAACAAACAAACATTCGGATAAATCAGACAATAGAACAAACAAATATGTTGATAAATCAGATATAAAACAAACAAACACGATTATAAATCAGCTATAAAACAAACAAACGTGAGAATAAATCAGGCTATAAAACAGACAACATGAGGATAAATCAGCTATAAAACAAACAAACAGAAGATCAATCAGGCTATAAAACAAACAACATGAGGATAAATCACCTATAAAACTAACGAACTTAGGGATCAGTCATTCTTTAAAACTAACAAACATGGATATAAATCAGCTATAAAACAAACAAACAAACATGAAGACAAAGCAGCCTATAAAACTAACAAATATGAAAATAAATCGGGCTATAAAACAAAAAACATGAAGTTAAATCAAACTATAAAACACACAAACGAAGATAAATCAGCTATAAAACAAACACACGAGGATAAATCAGACAAACATGAGGATAAATAAGACTATAAAACAAACAATCATAAGAATAAATCAGACTATAAAACAGGCAAACGTGCAGATAAATCACCTATAAACAAACAAACGTGAGGATAAATCAGACTATAAAACAAACAAGCATAAGGATAAATCAGACTATAAAACAAACAAATATGTCGATAAATCAGATATAAAACAAACAAACATGATTATAAATCAGGTATAAAACAAACAAACGTGAGAATAAATCAGGCTATAAAACAGACAACATTAGGATAAACCAGGCTATAAAACTAACAAACATGGAGATAAATCAGCTATAAAACAAAAAACATGAAGTTAAATCAGCTATAAAACAAACAAACAAACATGAAGACAAAGCAGCCTATAAAACTCACAAATATGAAAATAAATCAGGCTATAAAACAAAAAACATGAAGTTAAATCAGACTATAAAACAAACACACGAAGATAAATCAGCTATAAAACAAACACAGGAGGATAAATCAGACAAACATGAGGATAAATCAAACTATAAAACAAACAAACATAAGGATGAATCAGACTATAAAACAAACAAACATGAGGATAAATAAGACTATAAAACAAACAATCATAAGAATAAATCAGACTATAAAACAGGCAAACGTGCAGATAAATCACCTATAAACAAACAAACATGAGGATAAATCAGACTATAAAACAAACAAGCATAAGGATAAATCAGACTATAAAACAAACAAACATGAGGATAAATCAGCTATCAAACAAGCAAACATGAGGATAAATCAGGCTATAAAACAAACAAACATTCGGATAAATCAGACAATAGAACAAACAAATATGTGGATAAATCAGATATAAAACAAACAAACACGATTATAAATCAGCTATAAAACAAACAAACGTGAGAATAAATCAGGCTATAAAACAGACAACATGAGGATAAATCAGCTATAAAACAAACAAACAGAAGATCAATCAGGCTATAAAACAAACAACATGAGGATAAATCACCTATAAAACTAACGAACTTAGGGATCAGTCATTCTTTAAAACTAACAAACATGGATATAAATCAGCTATAAAACAAACAAACAAACATGAAGACAAATCAGCCTATAAAACTAACAAATATGAAAATAAATCAGGCTATAAAACAATAAAACATTAAGTTAAATCAGACTATAAAACAAACACACGAAGATAAATCAGCTATAAAACAAACACAGGAGGATAAATCAGACAAACATGAGGATAAATCAAACTATAAAACAAACAAACATAAGGATAAATCAGACTATAAAACAAACAAACATGAGGATAAATCAGCTATCAAACAAGCAAACATGAGGATAAATCAGGCTATAAAACAAACAAACATGAGGATAAATCAGACAATAGAACAAACAAATATGTGGATAAATCAGATATAAAACAAACAAACACGATTATAAATCAGCTATAAAACAAACAAACGTGAGAATAAATCAGGCTATAAAACAGACAACATGAGGATAAATCAGCTATAAAACAAACAAACAGAAGATCAATCAGGCTATAAAACAAACAACATGAGGATAAATCACCTATAAAACTAACGAACTTAGGGATCAGTCATTCTTTAAAACTAACAAACATGGATATAAATCAGCTATAAAACAAACAAACAAACATGAAGACAAATCAGCCTATAAAACTAACAAATATGAAAATAAATCAGGCTATAAAACAATAAAACATGAAGTTAAATCAGACTATAAAACAAACACACGAAGATAAATCAGCTATAAAACAAACACAGGAGGATAAATCAGACAAACATGAGGATAAATCAAACTATAAAACAAACAAACATAAGGATAAATCAGACTATAAAACAAACAAACATGAGGATAAATCAGCTATCAAACAAGCAAACATGAGGATAAATCAGGCTATAAAACAAACAAACATGAGGATAAATCAGACAATAGAACAAACAAATATGTGGATAAATCAGATATAAAACAAACAAACACGATTATAAATCAGCTATAAAACAAACAAACGTGAGAATAAATCAGGCTATAAAACAGACAACATGAGGATAAATCAGCTATAAAACAAACAAACAGAAGATCAATCAGGCTATAAAACAAACAACATGAGGATAAATCACCTATAAAACTAACGAACTTAGGGATCAGTCATTCTTTAAAACTAACAAACATGGATATAAATCAGACTATAAAACAAACAAACAAACATGAAGACAAATCAGCCTATAAAACTAACAAATATGAAAATAAATCAGGCTATAAAACAATAAAACATGAAGTTAAATCAGACTATAAAACAAACACACGAAGATAAATCAGCTATAAAACAAACACAGGAGGATAAATCAGACAAACATGAGGATAAATCAAACTATAAAACAAACAAACATAAGGATAAATCAGACTATAAAACAAACAAACATGAGGATAAATCAGCTATAAAACAAGCAATCATGAAGATAAATCACCTATAAAACAAACAAACATGAGGATAAATCAGCTATAAAAAACGCAAACATGAAGATAAATCACCTATAAAACAAACAAACATGAGGATAAATCAGCTATAAAACAAACAAATATGAAAATAAATCAGGCTATAAAACAGGCAAACGTGCGGATAAATCAGCTATAAACAAACATACATGAGGATAAATCAGGCTATAAAACTAACAAACATGATTATAAATCAGCTATAAAACAAACAAACGTGAGAATAAATCAGGCTATAAAACAGACAACATGAGTATAAATCAGGCTATAAAACTAACAAACATGGAGATAAATCAGCTATAAAACAAAAAACATGAAGTTAAATCAGACTATAAAACAAACAAACAAGGATAAGTCAGACTATAAAACAGGCAAACATGCGGATAAATCAGACTATAATACGAACAAACATTTGGATAAATCAGCTATAAACAAAGAAACATGAAGATAAATCAGGCTATAAAACTAACAAACATGATTATAAATCAGCTATAAAACAAACAAATGTGAGAATAAATCAGGCTATAAAACAGACAACATGAGGATAAATCAGGCTATAAAACTAACAAACATGGAGATAACTCAGCTATAAAACAAAAAACATGAAGTTAAATCAGACTATAAAACAAACAAACAAGGATAAGTCAGACTATAAAACAGGCAAACATGCGGATAAATCAGACTATAATACGAACAAACATTTGGATAAATCAGCTATCAAACAAACAAATGAGTATAAATCAGGCTATAAATCTAATAAACAAAGATAAATCAGGCTACAAAACAAACAAACATGAGAATAAATCAGGCTATAAAACAGACAACATGAGGATAAATCAGCTATAAAACAAACAAACGGAAGGTCAATCAGGCTACAAAACAAACAACATGGATATAAATCAGCTATAAAACAAACAAACAAACATGAAGACAAAGCAGCCTATAAAACTAACAAATATGAAAATAAATCGGGCTATAAAACAAAAAACATGAAGTTAAATCAAACTATAAAACACACAAACGAAGATAAATCAGCTATAAAACAAACACACGAGGATAAATCATACAAACATGAGGATAAATAAGACTATAAAACAAACAATCATAAGAATAAATCAGACTATAAAACAGGCAAACGTGCAGATAAATCACCTATAAACAAACAAACGTGAGGATAAATCAGACTATAAAAAAAACAAGCATAAGGATAAATCAGACTATAAAACAAACAAATATGTCGATAAATCAGATATAAAACAAACAAACATGATTATAAATCAGGTATAAAACAAACAAACGTGAGAATAAATCAGGCTATAAAACAGACAACATTAGGATAAACCAGGCTATAAAACTAACAAACATGGAGATAAATCAGCTATAAAACAAAAAACATGAAGTTAAATCAGCTATAAAACAAACAAACAAACATGAAGACAAAGCAGCCTATAAAACTCACAAATATGAAAATAAATCAGGCTATAAAACAAAAAACATGAAGTTAAATCAGACTATAAAACAAACACACGAAGATAAATCAGCTATAAAACAAACACAGGAGGATAAATCAGACAAACATGAGGATAAATCACACTATAAAACAAACAAACATAAGGATGAATCAGACTATAAAACAAACAAACATGAGGATAAATAAGACTATAAAACAAACAATCATAAGAATAAATCAGACTATAAAACAGGCAAACGTGCAGATAAATCACCTATAAACAAACAAACATGAGGATAAATCAGACTATAAAACAAGCAAGCATAAGGATAAATCAGTCTATAAAACAAACAAACATGAGGATAAATCAGCTATCAAACAAGCAAACATGAGGATAAATCAGGCAATAAAACAAACAAACATTCGGATAAATCAGACAATAGAACAAACAAATATGTGGATAAATCAGATATAAAACAAACAAACACGATTATAAATCAGCTATAAAACAAACAAACGTGAGAATAAATCAGGCTATAAAACAGACAACATGAGGATAAATCAGCTATAAAACAAACAAACAGAAGATCAATCAGGCTATAAAACAAACAACATGAGGATAAATCACCTATAAAACTAACGAACTTAGGGATCAGTCATTCTTTAAAACTAACAAACATGGATATAAATCAGCTATAAAACAAAAAACATGAAGTTAAATCAGACTATAAAACAAACACACGAAGATAAATCAGCTATAAAACAAACACAGGAGGATAAATCAGACAAACATGAGGATAAATCAGACTATAAAACAAACAAACATGAGGATAAATCAGCTATAAAACAAGCAAACATGAAGATAAATCACCTATAAAACAAACAAACATGAGGATAAATCAGCTATAAAAAACGCAAACATGAAGATAAATCACCTATAAAACAAACAAACATGAGGATAAATCAGCTATAAAACAAACAAATATGAAAATAAATCAGGATATAAAACAGGCAAACGTGCGGATAAATCAGCTATAAACAAACAAACATGAGGATAAATCAGGCTATAAAACTAACAAACATGATTATAAATCAGCTATAAAACAAACAAACGTGAGAATAAATCAGGCTATAAAACAGACAACATGAGTATAAATCAGGCTATAAAACTAACAAACATGGAGATAAATCAGCTATAAAACAAAAAACATGAAGTTAAATCAGACTATAAAACAAACAAACAAGGATAAGTCAGACTATAAAACAGGCAAACATGCGGATAAATCAGACTATAATACGAACAAACATTTGGATAAATCAGCTATCAAACAAACAAATGAGTATAAATCAGGCTATAAATCTAACAAACAAAAATAAATCAGGCTACAAAACAAACAAACATGAGAATAAATCAGGCTATAAAACAGACAACATGAGGATAAATCAGCTATAATACAAACAAACGGAAGGTCAATCAGGCTACAAAACAAACAACATGGATATAAATCAGCTATAAAACAAACAAACAAACATGAAGACAAAGCAGCCTATAAAACTAACAAATATGAAAATAAATCAGGCTATAAAACAAAAAACATGAAGTTAAATCAGACTATAAAACACACAAACGAAGATAAATCTGCTACAAAACAAACACACGAGGATAAATCAGACAAACATGAGGATAAATAAGACTATAAAACAAACAATCATAAGAATAAATCAGACTATAAAACAGGCAAACGTGCAGATAAATCACCTATAAACAAACAAACGTGAGGATAAATCAGACTATAAAACAAACAAGCATAAGGATAAATCAGACTATAAAACAAACAAACATTCGGATAAATCAGCTATCAAACAAGCAAACAGGAGGATAAATCAGGCTATAAAACAAACAAACATTCGGATAAATCAGCTATCAAACAAGCAAACAGAAGGTCAATCAGGCTATAAAACAAACAACATGAGGATAAATCACCTATAAAACTAACAAACTCAGGGATCAGTCATTCTTTAAAACTAACAAACATGGATATAAATCAGCTATAAAACAAACAAACAAACATGAAGACAAATCAGCCTATAAAACTAACAAATATGAAAATAAATCAGGCTATAAAACAATAAAACATGAAGTTAAATCAGACTATAAAACAAACACACGAAGATAAATCAGCTATAAAACAAACACAGGAGGATAAATCAGACAAACATGAGGATAAATCAAACTATAAAACAAACAAACATAAGGATAAATCAGACTATAAAACAAACAAACATGAGGATAAATCAGCTATCAAACAAGCAAACATGAGGATAAATCAGGCTATAAAACAAACAAACATTCGGATAAATCAGACAATAGAACAAACAAATATGTGGATAAATCAGATATAAAACAAACAAACACGATTATAAATCAGCTATAAAACAAACAAACGTGAGAATAAATCAGGCTATAAAACAGACAACATGAGGATAAATCAGCTATAAAACAAACAAACAGAAGATCAATCAGGCTATAAAACAAACAACATGAGGATAAATCACCTATAAAACTAACGAACTTAGGGATCAGTCATTCTTTAAAACTAACAAACATGGATATAAATCAGACTATAAAACAAACAAACAAACATGAAGACAAATCAGCCTATAAAACTAACAAATATGAAAATAAATCAGGCTATAAAACAATAAAACATGAAGTTAAATCAGACTATAAAACAAACACACGAAGATAAATCAGCTATAAAACAAACACAGGAGGATAAATCAGACAAACATGAGGATAAATCAAACTATAAAACAAACAAACATAAGGATAAATCAGACTATAAAACAAACAAACATGAGGATAAATCAGCTATAAAACAAGCAATCATGAAGATAAATCACCTATAAAACAAACAAACATGAGGATAAATCAGCTATAAAAAACGCAAACATGAAGATAAATCACCTATAAAACAAACAAACATGAGGATAAATCAGCTATAAAACAAACAAATATGAAAATAAATCAGGCTATAAAACAGGCAAACGTGCGGATAAATCAGCTATAAACAAACATACATGAGGATAAATCAGGCTATAAAACTAACAAACATGATTATAAATCAGCTATAAAACAAACAAACGTGAGAATAAATCAGGCTATAAAACAGACAACATGAGTATAAATCAGGCTATAAAACTAACAAACATGGAGATAAATCAGCTATAAAACAAAAAACATGAAGTTAAATCAGACTATAAAACAAACAAACAAGGATAAGTCAGACTATAAAACAGGCAAACATGCGGATAAATCAGACTATAATACGAACAAACATTTGGATAAATCAGCTATAAACAAAGAAACATGAAGATAAATCAGGCTATAAAACTAACAAACATGATTATAAATCAGCTATAAAACAAACAAATGTGAGAATAAATCAGGCTATAAAACAGACAACATGAGGATAAATCAGGCTATAAAACTAACAAACATGGAGATAACTCAGCTATAAAACAAAAAACATGAAGTTAAATCAGACTATAAAACAAACAAACAAGGATAAGTCAGACTATAAAACAGGCAAACATGCGGATAAATCAGACTATAATACGAACAAACATTTGGATAAATCAGCTATCAAACAAACAAATGAGTATAAATCAGGCTATAAATCTAATAAACAAAGATAAATCAGGCTACAAAACAAACAAACATGAGAATAAATCAGGCTATAAAACAGACAACATGAGGATAAATCAGCTATAAAACAAACAAACGGAAGGTCAATCAGGCTACAAAACAAACAACATGGATATAAATCAGCTATAAAACAAACAAACAAACATGAAGACAAAGCAGCCTATAAAACTAACAAATATGAAAATAAATCGGGCTATAAAACAAAAAACATGAAGTTAAATCAAACTATAAAACACACAAACGAAGATAAATCAGCTATAAAACAAACACACGAGGATAAATCATACAAACATGAGGATAAATAAGACTATAAAACAAACAATCATAAGAATAAATCAGACTATAAAACAGGCAAACGTGCAGATAAATCACCTATAAACAAACAAACGTGAGGATAAATCAGACTATAAAACAAACAAGCATAAGGATAAATCAGACTATAAAACAAACAAATATGTCGATAAATCAGATATAAAACAAACAAACATGATTATAAATCAGGTATAAAACAAACAAACGTGAGAATAAATCAGGCTATAAAACAGACAACATTAGGATAAACCAGGCTATAAAACTAACAAACATGGAGATAAATCAGCTATAAAACAAAAAACATGAAGTTAAATCAGCTATAAAACAAACAAACAAACATGAAGACAAAGCAGCCTATAAAACTCACAAATATGAAAATAAATCAGGCTATAAAACAAAAAACATGAAGTTAAATCAGACTATAAAACAAACACACGAAGATAAATCAGCTATAAAACAAACACAGGAGGATAAATCAGACAAACATGAGGATAAATCACACTATAAAACAAACAAACATAAGGATGAATCAGACTATAAAACAAGCAAGCATAAGGATAAATCAGTCTATAAAACAAACAAACATGAGGATAAATCAGCTATCAAACAAGCAAACATGAGGATAAATCAGGCAATAAAACAAACAAACATTCGGATAAATCAGACAATAGAACAAACAAATATGTGGATAAATCAGATATAAAACAAACAAACACGATTATAAATCAGCTATAAAACAAACAAACGTGAGAATAAATCAGGCTATAAAACAGACAACATGAGGATAAATCAGCTATAAAACAAACAAACAGAAGATCAATCAGGCTATAAAACAAACAACATGAGGATAAATCACCTATAAAACTAACGAACTTAGGGATCAGTCATTCTTTAAAACTAACAAACATGGATATAAATCAGCTATAAAACAAAAAACATGAAGTTAAATCAGACTATAAAACAAACACACGAAGATAAATCAGCTATAAAACAAACACAGGAGGATAAATCAGACAAACATGAGGATAAATCAGACTATAAAACAAACAAACATGAGGATAAATCAGCTATAAAACAAGCAAACATGAAGATAAATCACCTATAAAACAAACAAACATGAGGATAAATCAGCTATAAAAAACGCAAACATGAAGATAAATCACCTATAAAACAAACAAACATGAGGATAAATCAGCTATAAAACAAACAAATATGAAAATAAATCAGGATATAAAACAGGCAAACGTGCGGATAAATCAGCTATAAACAAACAAACATGAGGATAAATCAGGCTATAAAACTAACAAACATGATTATAAATCAGCTATAAAACAAACAAACGTGAGAATAAATCAGGCTATAAAACAGACAACATGAGTATAAATCAGGCTATAAAACTAACAAACATGGAGATAAATCAGCTATAAAACAAAAAACATGAAGTTAAATCAGACTATAAAACAAACAAACAAGGATAAGTCAGACTATAAAACAGGCAAACATGCGGATAAATCAGACTATAATACGAACAAACATTTGGATAAATCAGCTATCAAACAAACAAATGAGTATAAATCAGGCTATAAATCTAACAAACAAAAATAAATCAGGCTACAAAACAAACAAACATGAGAATAAATCAGGCTATAAAACAGACAACATGAGGATAAATCAGCTATAATACAAACAAACGGAAGGTCAATCAGGCTACAAAACAAACAACATGGATATAAATCAGCTATAAAACAAACAAACAAACATGAAGACAAAGCAGCCTATAAAACTAACAAATATGAAAATAAATCAGGCTATAAAACAAAAAACATGAAGTTAAATCAGACTATAAAACACACAAACGAAGATAAATCTGCTACAAAACAAACACACGAGGATAAATCAGACAAACATGAGGATAAATAAGACTATAAAACAAACAATCATAAGAATAAATCAGACTATAAAACAGGCAAACGTGCAGATAAATCACCTATAAACAAACAAACGTGAGGATAAATCAGACTATAAAACAAACAAGCATAAGGATAAATCAGACTATAAAACAAACAAACATTCGGATAAATCAGCTATCAAACAAGCAAACAGGAGGATAAATCAGGCTATAAAACAAACAAACATTCGGATAAATCAGCTATCAAACAAGCAAACAGAAGGTCAATCAGGCTATAAAACAAACAACATGAGGATAAATCACCTATAAAACTAACAAACTCAGGGATCAGTCATTCTTTAAAACTAACAAACATGGATATAAATCAGCTATAAAACAAACAAACAAACATGAAGACAAATCAGCCTATAAAACTAACAAATATGAAAATAAATCAGGCTATAAAACAAAAAACATGAAGTTAAATCAGACTATAAAACAAACACACGAAGATAAATCAGCTATAAAACAAACACAGGAGGATAAATCAGACAAACATGAGGATAAATCAAACTATAAAACAAACAAACACAAGGATAAATCAGACTATAAAACAAACAAACATGAGGATAAATCAGCTATAAAACAAGCAAACATGAAGATAAATCACCTATAAAACAAACAAACATGAGGATAAATCAGCTATAAAAAACGCAAACATGAAGATAAATCACCTATAAAACAAACAAACATGAGGATAAATCAGCTATAAAACAAACAAACATAAGGATAAATCAGCCTATAAAACTAACAAATATGAAAATAAATCAGGCTATAAAACAGGCAAACGTGCGGATAAATCAGCTATAAACAAACAAACATGAGAATAAATCAGGCTATAAAACTAACAAACATGATTATAAATCAGCTATAAAACAAACAAACGTGAGAATAAATCAGGCTATAAAACTAACAAACATGGAGATAAATCAGCTATAAAACAAAAAACATGAAGTTAAATCAGACTATAAAACAAACAAACAAGGATAAGTCAGACTATAAAACAGGCAAACATGCGGATAAATCAGACTATAATATGAACAAACATTTGGATAAATCAGCTATCAAACAAACAAATGAGTATAAATCAGGCTATAAATCTAACAAACAAAAATAAATCAGGCTACAAAACAAACAAACATGAGAATAAATCAGGCTATAAAACAGACAACATGAGGATAAATCAGCTATAAAACAAACAAACTGAAGGTCAATCAGGGCTACAAAACAAACAACATGGATATAAATCAGCTATAAAACAAACAAACAAACATGAAGACAAAGCAGCCTGTAAAACTAACAAATATGAAAATAAATCAGGCTATAAAACAAAAAACATGAAGTTAAATCAGACTATAAAACACACAAACGAAGATAAATCAGCCATAAAACAAACACACGAGGATAAATCAGACAAACATGAGGATAAATAAGACTATAAAACAAACAATCATAAGAATAAATCAGACTATAAAACAGGCAAACGTGCAGATAAATCACCTATAAACAAACAAACGTGAGGATGAATCAGACTATAAAACAGGCAAACATGCGGATAAATCAGACTATAATACGAACAAACATTTGGATAAATCAGCTATCAAACAAACACATGAGTATAAATCAGGCTATAAATCTAACAAACAGAAATAAATCAGGCTACAAAACAAACAAACATGAGATTAAATCAGGCTATAAAACTAACAAATATGAAAATAAATCAGGCTTTAAAACAAAAAACATGAAGTTAAATCAGACTATAAAACAAACAAACATGAGGATAAATCAGCTATAAACAAAGAAACATGAAGATAAATCAGGCTATAAAACTAACAAACATGATTATAAATCAGCTATAAAACAAACAAATGTGAGAATAAATCAGGCTATAAAAGAGACAACATGAGGATAAATCAGGCTATAAAACTAACAAACATGGAGATAATCAGCTATAAAACAAAAAACATGAAGTTAAATCAGACTATAAAACAAACAAACAAGGATAAGTCAGACTATAAAACAGGCAAACATGCGGATAAATCAAACTATAATACGAACAAACATTTGGATAAATCAGCTATCAAACAAACAAATGAGTATAAATCAGGCTATAAATCTAACAAACAAAGATAAATCAGGCTACAAAACAAACAAACATGAGGATAAATAAGACTAAAAAACAAACAATTATAAGAATAAATCAGACTATATAACAGGCAAACGTGCAGATAAATCACCTATAAACAAACAAACGTGAGGATAAATCAGACTATAAAACAAACAAGCATAAGGATAAATCAGACTATAAAACAAACAAACATTCGGATAAATCAGCTATCAAACAAGCAAACAGGAGGATAAATCAGGCTATAAAACAAACAAACATTCGGATAAATCAGACAATAGAACAAACAAATATGTGGATGAATCAGATATAAAACAAACAAACACGATTATAAATCAGCTATAAAACAAACAAACGTGAGAATAAATCAGGCTATAAAACAAACAACATGAGGATAAATCACCTATAAAACTAACAAACTCAGGGATCAGTCATTCTTTAAAACTAACAAACATGGATATAAATCAGCTATAAAACAAACAAACAAACATGAAGACAAATCAGCCTATAAAACTAACAAATATGAAAATAAATCAGGCTATAAAACAAAAAACATGAAGTTAAATCAGACTATAAAACAAACACACGAAGATAAATCAGCTATAAAACAAACACAGGAGGATAAATCAGACAAACATGAGGATAAATCAAACTATAAAACAAACAAACACAAGGATAAATCAGACTATAAAACAAACAAACATGAGGATAAATCAGCTATAAAACAAGCAAACATGAAGATAAATCACCTATAAAACAAACAAACATGAGGATAAATCAGCTATAAAAATCGCAAACATGAAGATAAATCACCTATAAAACAAACAAACATGAGGATAAATCAGCTATAAAACAAACAAACATAAGGATAAATCAGCCTATAAAACTAACAAATATGAAAATAAATCAGGCTATAAAACAGGCAAACGTGCGGATAAATCAGCTATAAACAAACAAACATGAGAATAAATCAGGCTATAAAACTAACAAACATGATTATAAATCAGCTATAAAACAAACAAACGTGAGAATAAATCAGGCTATAAAACTAACAAACATGGAGATAAATCAGCTATAAAACAAAAAACATGAAGTTAAATCAGACTATAAAACAAACAAACAAGGATAAGTCAGACTATAAAACAGGCAAACATGCGGATAAATCAGACTATAATACGAACAAACATTTGGATAAATCAGCTATCAAACAAAAAACATGAAGTTAAATCAGACTATAAAACAAACACACGAAGATAAATCAGCTATAAAACAAACACAGGAGGATAAATCAGACAAACATGAGGATAAATCAGACTATAAAACAAACAAACATGAGGATAAATCAGCTATAAAACAAGCAAACATGAAGATAAATCACCTATAAAACAAACAAACATGAGGATAAATCAGCTATAAAAAACGCAAACATGAAGATAAATCACCTATAAAACAAACAAACATGAGGATAAATCAGCTATAAAACAAACAAATATGAAAATAAATCAGGATATAAAACAGGCAAACGTGCGGATAAATCATCTATAAACAAACAAACATGAGGATAAATCAGGCTATAAAACTAACAAACATGATTATAAATCAGCTATAAAACAAACAAACGTGAGAATAAATCAGGCTATAAAACAGACAACATGAGTATAAATCAGGCTATAAAACTAACAAACATGGAGATAAATCAGCTATAAAACAAAAAACATGAAGTTAAATCAGACTATAAAACAAACAAACAAGGATAAGTCAGACTATAAAACAGGCAAACATGCGGATAAATCAGACTATAATACGAACAAACATTTGGATAAATCAGCTATTAAACAAACAAATGAGTATAAATCAGGCTATAAATCTAACAAACAAAAATAAATCAGGCTACAAAACAAACAAACATGAGAATAAATCAGGCTATAAAACAGACAACATGAGGATAAATCACCTATAAAACAAACAAACGGAAGGTCAATCAGGCTACAAAACAAACAACATGGATATAAATCAGCTATAAAACAAACAAACAAACATGAAGACAAAGCAGCCTATAAAACTAACAAATATGAAAATAAATCAGGCTATAAAACAAAAAACATGAAGTTAAATCAGACTATAAAACACACAAACGAAGATAAATCTGCTACAAAACAAACACACGAGGATAAATCAGACAAACATGAGGATAAATAAGACTATAAAACAAACAATCATAAGAATAAATCAGACTATAAAACAGGCAAACGTGCAGATAAATCACCTATAAACAAACAAACGTGAGGATAAATCAGACTATAAAACAAACAAGCATAAGGATAAATCAGACTATAAAACAAACAAACAGGAGGATAAATCAGGCTATAAAACAAACAAACATTCGGATAAATCAGCTATCAAACAAGCAAACAGAAGGTCAATCAGGCTATAAAACAAACAACATGAGGATAAATCACCTATAAAACTAACAAACTCAGGGATCAGTCATTCTTTAAAACTAACAAACATGGATATAAATCAGCTATAAAACAAACAAACAAACATGAAGACAAATCAGCCTATAAAACTAACAAATATGAAAATAAATCAGGCTATAAAACAAAAAACATGAAGTTAAATCAGACTATAAAACAAACACACGAAGATAAATCAGCTATAAAACAAACACAGGAGGATAAATCAGACAAACATGAGGATAAATCAAACTATAAAACAAACAAACACAAGGATAAATCAGACTATAAAACAAACAAACATGAGGATAAATCAGCTATAAAACAAGCAAACATGAAGATAAATCACCTATAAAACAAACAAACATGAGGATAAATCAGCTATAAAAAACGCAAACATGAAGATAAATCACCTATAAAACAAACAAACATGAGGATAAATCAGCTATAAAACAAACAAACATAAGGATAAATCAGCCTATAAAACTAACAAATATGAAAATAAATCAGGCTATAAAACAGGCAAACGTGCGGATAAATCAGCTATAAACAAACAAACATGAGAATAAATCAGGCTATAAAACTAACAAACATGATTATAAATCAGCTATAAAACAAACAAACGTGAGAATAAATCAGGCTATAAAACTAACAAACATGGAGATAAATCAGCTATAAAACAAAAAACATGAAGTTAAATCAGACTATAAAACAAACAAACAAGGATAAGTCAGACTATAAAACAGGCAAACATGCGGATAAATCAGACTATAATATGAACAAACATTTGGATAAATCAGCTATCAAACAAACAAATGAGTATAAATCAGGCTATAAATCTAACAAACAAAAATAAATCAGGCTACAAAACAAACAAACATGAGAATAAATCAGGCTATAAAACAGACAACATGAGGATAAATCAGCTATAAAACAAACAAACTGAAGGTCAATCAGGGCTACAAAACAAACAACATGGATATAAATCAGCTATAAAACAAACAAACAAACATGAAGACAAAGCAGCCTGTAAAACTAACAAATATGAAAATAAATCAGGCTATAAAACAAAAAACATGAAGTTAAATCAGACTATAAAACACACAAACGAAGATAAATCAGCCATAAAACAAACACACGAGGATAAATCAGACAAACATGAGGATAAATAAGACTATAAAACAAACAATCATAAGAATAAATCAGACTATAAAACAGGCAAACGTGCAGATAAATCACCTATAAACAAACAAACGTGAGGATGAATCAGACTATAAAACAGGCAAACATGCGGATAAATCAGACTATAATACGAACAAACATTTGGATAAATCAGCTATCAAACAAACACATGAGTATAAATCAGGCTATAAATCTAACAAACAGAAATAAATCAGGCTACAAAACAAACAAACATGAGATTAAATCAGGCTATAAAACTAACAAATATGAAAATAAATCAGGCTTTAAAACAAAAAACATGAAGTTAAATCAGACTATAAAACAAACACACGAGGATAAATCAGCTATAAAACAAACACAGGAGGATAAATCAGACAAACATGAGGATAAATCAAACTATAAAACAAACAAACATAAGGATAAATCAGACTATAAAACATACAAACATGAGGATAAATCAGCTATAAAACAAGCAAACATGAAGATAAATCACCTATAAAACAAACAAACATGAGGATAAATCAGCTATAAAACACGCAAACATGAGGATAAATCAGACTATAAAACAGGCAAACGTGCAGATAAATCACCTATAAACAAACAAACGTGAGGATGAATCAGACTATAAAACAGGCAAACATGCGGATAAATCAGACTATAATACGAACAAACATTTGGATAAATCAGCTATCAAACAAACACATGAGTATAAATCAGGCTATAAATCTAACAAACAAAAATAAATCAGGCTACAAAACAAACAAACATGAGATTAAATCAGGCTATAAAACTAACAAATATGAAAATAAATCAGGCTTTAAAACAAAAAACATGAAGTTAAATCAGACTATAAAACAAACACACGAGGATAAATCAGCTATAAAACAAACACAGGAGGATAAATCAGACAAACATGAGGATAAATCAAACTATAAAACAAACAAACATAAGGGTAAATCAGACTATAAAACAAACAAACATTCGGATAAATCAGCTATAAACAAAGAAACATGAAGATAAATCAGGCTATAAAACTAACAAACATGATTATAAATCAGCTATAAAACAAACAAATGTGAGAATAAATCAGGCTATAAAACACCACAACATGAGGATAAATCAGGCTATAAAACTAACAATCATGGAGATAATCAGCTATAAAACAAAAAACATGAAGTTAAATCAGACTATAAAACAAACAAACAAGGATAAGTCAGACTATAAAACAGGCAAACATGCGGATAAATCAAACTATAATACGAACAAACATTTGGATAAATCAGCTATCAAACAAACAAATGAGTATAAATCAGGCTATAAATCTAACAAACAAAGATAAATCAGGCTACAAAACAAACAAACATGAGGATAAATAAGACTAAAAAACAAACAATTATAAGAATAAATCAGACTATATAACAGGCAAACGTGCAGATAAATCACCTATAAACAAACAAACGTGAGGATAAATCAGACTATAAAACAAACAAGCATAAGGATAAATCAGACTATAAAACAAACAAACATTCGGATAAATCAGCTATCAAACAAGCAAACAGGAGGATAAATCAGGCTATAAAACAAACAAACATTCGGATAAATCAGACAATAGAACAAACAAATATGTGGATGAATCAGATATAAAACAAACAAACACGATTATAAATCAGCTATAAAACAAACAAACGTGAGAATAAATCAGGCTATAAAACAAACAACATGAGGATAAATCACCTATAAAACTAACAAACTCAGGGATCAGTCATTCTTTAAAACTAACAAACATGGATATAAATCAGCTATAAAACAAACAAACAAACATGAAGACAAATCAGCCTATAAAACTAACAAATATGAAAATAAATCAGGCTATAAAACAAAAAACATGAAGTTAAATCAGACTATAAAACAAACACACGAAGATAAATCAGCTATAAAACAAACACAGGAGGATAAATCAGACAAACATGAGGATAAATCAAACTATAAAACAAACAAACACAAGGATAAATCAGACTATAAAACAAACAAACATGAGGATAAATCAGCTATAAAACAAGCAAACATGAAGATAAATCACCTATAAAACAAACAAACATGAGGATAAATCAGCTATAAAAATCGCAAACATGAAGATAAATCACCTATAAAACAAACAAACATGAGGATAAATCAGCTATAAAACAAACAAACATAAGGATAAATCAGCCTATAAAACTAACAAATATGAAAATAAATCAGGCTATAAAACAGGCAAACGTGCGGATAAATCAGCTATAAACAAACAAACATGAGAATAAATCAGGCTATAAAACTAACAAACATGATTATAAATCAGCTATAAAACAAACAAACGTGAGAATAAATCAGGCTATAAAACTAACAAACATGGAGATAAATCAGCTATAAAACAAAAAACATGAAGTTAAATCAGACTATAAAACAAACAAACAAGGATAAGTCAGACTATAAAACAGGCAAACATGCGGATAAATCAGACTATAATACGAACAAACATTTGGATAAATCAGCTATCAAACAAACAAATGAGTATAAATCAGGCTATAAATCTAACAAACAAAAATAAATCAGGCTACAAAACAAACAAACATGAGAATAAATCAGGCTATAAAACAGACAACATGAGGATAAATCAGCTATAAAACAAACAAACGGAGGGTCAATCAGGGCTACAAAACAAACAACATGGATATAAATTAGCTATAAAACAAACAAACAAACATGAAGACAAAGCAGCTTATAAAACTAACAAATATGAAAATAAATCAGGCTATAAAACAAAAAACATGAAGTTAAATCAGACTATAAAACACACAAATGAAGATAAATCTGCTACAAAACAAACACACGAGGATAAATCAGACAAACATGAGGATAAATAAGACTATAAAACAAACAATCATAAGAATAAATCAGACTATAAAACAGGCAAACGTGCAGATAAATCACCTATAAACAAACAAACGTGAGGATGAATCAGACTATAAAACAGGCAAACATGCGGATAAATCAGACTATAATACGAACAAACATTTGGATAAATCAGCTATCAAACAAACACATGAGTATAAATCAGGCTATAAATCTAACAAACAAAAATAAATCAGGCTACAAAACAAACAAACATGAGATTAAATCAGGCTATAAAACTAACAAATATGAAAATAAATCAGGCTTTAAAACAAAAAACATGAAGTTAAATCAGACTATAAAACAAACACACGAGGATAAATCAGCTATAAAACAAACACAGGAGGATAAATTAGACAAACATGAGGATAAATCAAACTATAAAACAAACAAACATAAGGATAAATCAGACTATAAAACATACAAACATGAGGATAAATCAGCTATAAAACAAGCAAACATGAAGATAAATCACCTATAAAACAAACAAACATGAGGATAAATCAGCTATAAAACACGCAAACATGAGGATAAATCAGACTATAAAACAGGCAAACGTGCAGATAAATCACCTATAAACAAACAAACGTGAGGATGAATCAGACTATAAAACAGGCAAACATGCGGATAAATCAGACTATAATACGAACAAACATTTGGATAAATCAGCTATCAAAAAAACACATGAGTACAAATCAGGCTATAAATCTAACAAACAAAAATAAATCAGGCTAGAAAACAAACAAACATGAGATTAAATCAGGCTATAAAACTAACAAATATGAAAATAAATCAGGCTTTAAAACAAAAAACATGAAGTTAAATCAGACTATAAAACAAACACACGAGGATAAATCAGCTATAAAACAAACACAGGAGGATAAATCAGACAAACATGAGGATAAATCAAACTATAAAACAAACAAACATAAGGATAAATCAGACTATAAAACAAACAAACATTCGGATAAATCAGCTATAAACAAAGAAACATGAAGATAAATCAGGCTATAAAACTAACAAACATGATTATAAATCAGCTATAAAACAAACAAATGTGAGAATAAATCAGGCTATAAAACAGACAACATGAGGATAAATCAGGCTATAAAACTAACAAACATGGAGATAATCAGCTATAAAACAAAAAACATGAAGTTAAATCAGACTATAAAACAAACAAACAAGGATAAGTCAGACTATAAAACAGGCAAACATGCGGATAAATCAAACTATAATACGAACAAACATTTGGATAAATCAGCTATCAAACAAACAAATGAGTATAAATCAGGCTATAAATCTAACAAACAAAGATAAATCAGGCTACAAAACAAACAAACATGAGGATAAATAAGACTAAAAAACAAACAATCATAAGAATAAATCAGACTATATAACAGGCAAACGTGGAGATAAATCACCTATAAACAAACAAACGTGAGGATAAATCAGACTATAAAACAAACAAGCATAAGGATAAATCAGACTATAAAACAAACAAACATTCGGATAAATCAGCTATCAAACAAGCAAACATGAGGATAAATCAGGCTATAAAACAAAAAACATTCGGATAAATCAGACAATAGAACAAACAAATATGTGGATGAATCAGATATAAAACAAACAAACACGATTATAAATCAGCTATAAAACAAACAAACGTGAGAATAAATCAGGCTATAAAACAGACAACATGAGGATAAATCAGCTATAAAACAAACAAACAGAAGATCAATCAGGCTATAAAACAAACAACATGAGGATAAATCACCTATAAAACTAACGAACTTAGGGATCAGTCATTCTTTAAAACTAACAAACATGGATATAAATCAGCTATAAAACAAAAAACATGAAGTTAAATCAGACTATAAAACAAACACACGAAGATAAATCAGCTATAAAACAAACACAGGAGGATAAATCAGACAAACATGAGGATAAATCAGACTATAAAACAAACAAACATGAGGATAAATCAGCTATAAAACAAGCAAACATGAAGATAAATCACCTATAAAACAAACAAACATGAGGATAAATCAGCTATAAAAAACGCAAACATGAAGATAAATCACCTATAAAACAAACAAACATGAGGATAAATCAGCTATAAAACAAACAAATATGAAAATAAATCAGGATATAAAACAGGCAAACGTGCGGATAAATCAGCTATAAACAAACAAACATGAGGATAAATCAGGCTATAAAACTAACAAACATGATTATAAATCAGCTATAAAACAAACAAACGTGAGAATAAATCAGGCTATAAAACAGACAACATGAGTATAAATCAGGCTATAAAACTAACAAACATGGAGATAAATCAGCTATAAAACAAAAAACATGAAGTTAAATCAGACTATAAAACAAACAAACAAGGATAAGTCAGACTATAAAACAGGCAAACATGCGGATAAATCAGACTATAATACGAACAAACATTTGGATAAATCAGCTATCAAACAAACAAATGAGTATAAATCACGCTATAAATCTAACAAACAAAAATAAATCAGGCTACAAAACAAACAAACATGAGAATAAATCAGGCTATAAAACAGACAACATGAGGATAAATCAGCTATAATACAAACAAACGGAAGGTCAATCAGGCTACAAAACAAACAACATGGATATAAATCAGCTATAAAACAAACAAACAAACATGAAGACAAAGCAGCCTATAAAACTAACAAATATGAAAATAAATCAGGCTATAAAACAAAAAACATGAAGTTAAATCAGACTATAAAACACACAAACGAAGATAAATCTGCTACAAAACAAACAAACGAGGATAAATCAGACAAACATGAGGATAAATAAGACTATAAAACAAACAATCATAAGAATAAATCAGACTATAAAACTGGCAAACGTGCAGATAAATCACCTATAAACAAACAAACGTGAGGATAAATCAGACTATAAAACAAACAAGCATAAGGATAAATCAGACTATAAAACAAACAAACATTCGGATAAATCAGCTATCAAACAAGCAAACAGGAGGATAAATCAGGCTATAAAACAAACAAACATTCGGATAAATCAGCTATCAAACAAGCAAACAGAAGGTCAATCAGGCTATAAAACAAACAACATGAGGATAAATCACCTATAAAACTAACAAACTCAGGGATCAGTCATTCTTTAAAACTAACAAACATGGATATAAATCAGCTATAAAACAAACAAACAAACATGAAGACAAATCAGCCTATAAAACTAACAAATATGAAAATAAATCAGGCTATAAAACAAAAAACATGAAGTTAAATCAGACTATAAAACAAACACACGAAGATAAATCAGCTATAAAACAAACACAGGAGGATAAATCAGACAAACATGAGGATAAATCAAACTATAAAAAAACAAACACAAGGATAAATCAGACTATAAAACAAACAAACATGAGGATAAATCAGCTATAAAACAAGCAAACATGAAGATAAATCACCTATAAAACAAACAAACATGAGGATAAATCAGCTATAAAAAACGCAAACATGAAGATAAATCACCTATAAAACAAACAAACATGAGGATAAATCAGCTATAAAACAAACAAACATAAGGATAAATCAGCCTATAAAACTAACAAATATGAAAATAAATCAGGCTATAAAACAGGCAAACGTGCGGATAAATCAGCTATAAACAAACAAACATGAGAAAAAATCAGGCTATAAAACTAACAAACATGATTATAAATCAGCTATAAAACAAACAAACGTGAGAATAAATCAGGCTATAAAACTAACAAACATGGAGATAAATCAGCTATAAAACAAAAAACATGAAGTTAAATCAGACTATAAAACAAACAAACAAGGATAAGTCAGACTATAAAACAGGCAAACATGCGGATAAATCAGACTATAATATGAACAAACATTTGGATAAATCAGCTATCAAACAAACAAATGAGTATAAATCAGGCTATAAATCTAACAAACAAAAATAAATCAGGCTACAAAACAAACAAACATGAGAATAAATCAGGCTATAAAACAGACAACATGAGGATAAATCAGCTATAAAACAAACAAACTGAAGGTCAATCAGGGCTACAAAACAAACAACATGGATATAAATCAGCTATAAAACAAACAAACAAACATGAAGACAAAGCAGCCTGTAAAACTAACAAATATGAAAATAAATCAGGCTATAAAACAAAAAACATGAAGTTAAATCAGACTATAAAACACACAAACGAAGATAAATCAGCCATAAAACAAACACACGAGGATAAATCAGACAAACATGAGGATAAATAAGACTATAAAACAAACAATCATAAGAATAAATCAGACTATAAAACAGGCAAACGTGCAGATAAATCACCTATAAACAAACAAACGTGAGGATGAATCAGACTATAAAACAGGCAAACATGCGGATAAATCAGACTATAATACGAACAAACATTTGGATAAATCAGCTATCAAACAAACACATGAGTATAAATCAGGCTATAAATCTAACAAACAGAAATAAATCAGGCTACAAAACAAACAAACATGAGATTAAATCAGGCTATAAAACTAACAAATATGAAAATAAATCAGGCTTTAAAACAAAAAACATGAAGTTAAATCAGACTATAAAACAAACACACAAGGATAAATCAGCTATAAAACAAACACAGGAGGATAAATCAGACAAACATGAGGATAAATCAAACTATAAAACAAACAAACATAAGGATAAATCAGACTATAAAACAAACAAACATTCGGATAAATCAGCTATAAACAAAGAAACATGAAGATAAATCAGGCTATAAAACTAACAAACATGATTATAAATCAGCTATAAAACAAACAAATGTGAGAATAAATCAGGCTATAAAACAGACAACATGAGGATAAATCAGGCTATAAAACTAACAAACATGGAGATAATCAGCTATAAAACAAAAAACATGAAGTTAAATCAGACTATAAAACAAACAAACAAGGATAAGTCAGACTATAAAACAGGCAAACATGCGGATAAATCAGACTATAATACGAACAAACATTTGGATAAATCAGCTATCAAACAAACACATGAGTATAAATCAGGCTATAAATCTAACAAACAGAAATAAATCAGGCTACAAAACAAACAAACATGAGATTAAATCAGGCTATAAAACTAACAAATATGAAAATAAATCAGGCTTTAAAACAAAAAACATGAAGTTAAATCAGACTATAAAACAAACACACGAGGATAAATCAGCTATAAAACAAACACAGGAGGATAAATCAGACAAACATGAGGATAAATCAAACTATAAAACAAACAAACATAAGGATAAATCAGACTATAAAACATACAAACATGAGGATAAATCAGCTATAAAACAAGCAAACATGAAGATAAATCACCTATAAAACAAACAAACATGAGGATAAATCAGCTATAAAACACGCAAACATGAGGATAAATCAGACTATAAAACAGGCAAACGTGCAGATAAATCACCTATAAACAAACAAACGTGAGGATGAATCAGACTATAAAACAGGCAAACATGCGGATAAATCAGACTATAATACGAACAAACATTTGGATAAATCAGCTATCAAACAAACACATGAGTATAAATCAGGCTATAAATCTAACAAACAAAAATAAATCAGGCTACAAAACAAACAAACATGAGATTAAATCAGGCTATAAAACTAACAAATATGAAAATAAATCAGGCTTTAAAACAAAAAACATGAAGTTAAATCAGACTATAAAACAAACACACAAGGATAAATCAGCTATAAAACAAACACAGGAGGATAAATCAGACAAACATGAGGATAAATCAAACTATAAAACAAACAAACATAAGGATAAATCAGACTATAAAACAAACAAACATTCGGATAAATCAGCTATAAACAAAGAAACATGAAGATAAATCAGGCTATAAAACTAACAAACATGATTATAAATCAGCTATAAAACAAACAAATGTGAGAATAAATCAGGCTATAAAACAGACAACATGAGGATAAATCAGGCTATAAAACTAACAAACATGGAGATAATCAGCTATAAAACAAAAAACATGAAGTTAAATCAGACTATAAAACAAACAAACAAGGATAAGTCAGACTATAAAACAGGCAAACATGCGGATAAATCAAACTATAATACGAACAAACATTTGGATAAATCAGCTATCAAACAAACAAATGAGTATAAATCAGGCTATAAATCTAACAAACAAAGATAAATCAGGCTACAAAACAAACAAACATGAGGATAAATAAGACTAAAAAACAAACAATTATAAGAATAAATCAGACTATATAACAGGCAAACGTGCAGATAAATCACCTATAAACAAACAAACGTGAGGATAAATCAGACTATAAAACAAACAAGCATAAGGATAAATCAGACTATAAAACAAACAAACATTCGGATAAATCAGCTATCAAACAAGCAAACAGGAGGATAAATCAGGCTATAAAACAAACAAACATTCAGATAAATCAGACAATAGAACAAACAAATATGTGTATGAATCAGATATAAAACAAACAAACACGATTATAAATCAGCTATAAAACAAACAAACGTGAGAATAAATCAGGCTATAAAACAAACAACATGAGGATAAATCACCTATAAAACTAACAAACTCAGGGATCAGTCATTCTTTAAAACTAACAAACATGGATATAAATCAGCTATAAAACAAACAAACAAACATGAAGACAAATCAGCCTATAAAACTAACAAATATGAAAATAAATCAGGCTATAAAACAAAAAACATGAAGTTAAATCAGACTATAAAACAAACACACGAAGATAAATCAGCTATAAAACAAACACAGGAGGATAAATCAGACAAACATGAGGATAAATCAAACTATAAAACAAACAAACACAAGGATAAATCAGACTATAAAACAAACAAACATGAGGATAAATCAGCTATAAAACAAGCAAACATGAAGATAAATCACCTATAAAACAAACAAACATGAGGATAAATCAGCTATAAAAATCGCAAACATGAAGATAAATCACCTATAAAACAAACATGAGGATAAATCAGCTATAAAACAAACAAACATAAGGATAAATCAGCCTATAAAACTAACAAATATGAAAATAAATCAGGCTATAAAACAGGCAAACGTGCGGATAAATCAGCTATAAACAAACAAACATGAGAATAAATCAGGCTATAAAACTAACAAACATGATTATAAATCAGCTATAAAACAAACAAACGTGAGAATAAATCAGG
Organism: Lampris incognitus; assembly: GCF_029633865.1. Taxonomy (NCBI): domain Eukaryota; kingdom Metazoa; phylum Chordata; class Actinopteri; order Lampriformes; family Lampridae; genus Lampris; species Lampris incognitus. Next base: position 74,052,207 of record NC_079214.1, read on the forward strand.
CTATAAAACTAACAAACATGGAGATAAATCAGCTATAAAACAAAAAACATGAAGTTAAATCAGACTATAAAACAAACAAACAAGGATAAGTCAGACTATAAAACAGGCAAACATGCGGATAAATCAGACTATAATACGAACAAACATTTGGATAAATCAGCTATCAAACAAAAAACATGAAGTTAAATCAGACTATAAAACAAACACACGAAGATAAATCAGCTATAAAACAAACACAGGAGGATAAATCAGACAAACATGAGGATAAATCAGACTATAAAACAAACAAACATGAGGATAAATCAGCTATAAAACAAGCAAACATGAAGATAAATCACCTATAAAACAAACAAACATGAGGATAAATCAGCTATAAAACAAACAAATATGAAAATAAATCAGGATATAAAACAGGCAAACGTGCGGATAAATCAGCTATAAACAAACAAACATGAGGATAAATCAGGCTATAAAACTAACAAACATGATTATAAATCAGCTATAAAACAAACAAACGTGAGAATAAATCAGGCTATAAAACAGACAACATGAGTATAAATCAGGCTATAAAACTAACAAACATGGAGATAAATCAGCTATAAAACAAAAAACATGAAGTTAAATCAGACTATAAAACAAACAAACAAGGATAAGTCAGACTATAAAACAGGCAAACATGCGGATAAATCAGACTATAATACGAACAAACATTTGGATAAATCAGCTATCAAACAAACAAATGAGTATAAATCAGGCTATAAATCTAACAAACAAAAATAAATCAGGCTACAAAACAAACAAACATGAGAATAAATCAGGCTATAAAACAGACAACATGAGGATAAATCACCTATAAAACAAACAAACGGAAGGTCAATCAGGCTACAAAACAAACAACATGGATATAAATCAGCTATAAAACAAACAAACAAACATGAAGACAAAGCAGCCTATAAAACTAACAAATATGAAAATAAATCAGGCTATAAAACAAAAAACATGAAGTTAAATCAGACTATAAAACACACAAACGAAGATAAATCTGCTACAAAACAAACACACGAGGATAAATCAGACAAACATGAGGATAAATAAGACTATAAAACAAACAATCATAAGAATAAATCAGACTATAAAAAAAGCAAACGTGCAGATAAATCACCTATAAACAAACAAACGTGAGGATAAATCAGACTATAAAACAAACAAGCATAAGGATAAATCAGACTATAAAACAAACAAACATTCGGATAAATCAGCTATCAAACAAGCAAACAGGAGGATAAATCAGGCTATAAAACAAACAAACATTCGGATAAATCAGCTATCAAACAAGCAAACAGAAGGTCAATCAGGCTATAAAACAAACAACATGAGGATAAATCACCTATAAAACTAACAAACTCAGGGATCAGTCATTCTTTAAAACTAACAAACATGGATATAAATCAGCTATAAAACAAACAAACAAACATGAAGACAAATCAGCCTATAAAACTAACAAATATGAAAATAAATCAGGCTATAAAACAAAAAACATGAAGTTAAATCAGACTATAAAACAAACACACGAAGATAAATCAGCTATAAAACAAACACAGGAGGATAAATCAGACAAACATGAGGATAAATCAAACTATAAAACAAACAAACACAAGGATAAATCAGACTATAAAACAAACAAACATGAGGATAAATCAGCTATAAAACAAGCAAACATGAAGATAAATCACCTATAAAACAAACAAACATGAGGATAAATCAGCTATAAAAAACGCAAACATGAAGATAAATCACCTATAAAACAAACAAACATGAGGATAAATCAGCTATAAAACAAACAAACATAAGGATAAATCAGCCTATAAAACTAACAAATATGAAAATAAATCAGGCTATAAAACAGGCAAACGTGCGGATAAATCAGCTATAAACAAACAAACATGAGAAAAAATCAGGCTATAAAACTAACAAACATGATTATAAATCAGCTATAAAACAAACAAACGTGAGAATAAATCAGGCTATAAAACTAACAAACATGGAGATAAATCAGCTATAAAACAAAAAACATGAAGTTAAATCAGACTATAAAACAAACAAACAAGGATAAGTCAGACTATAAAACAGGCAAACATGCGGATAAATCAGACTATAATATGAACAAACATTTGGATAAATCAGCTATCAAACAAACAAATGAGTATAAATCAGGCTATAAATCTAACAAACAAAAATAAATCAGGCTACAAAACAAACAAACATGAGAATAAATCAGGCTATAAAACAGACAACATGAGGATAAATCAGCTATAAAACAAACAAACTGAAGGTCAATCAGGGCTACAAAACAAACAACATGGATATAAATCAGCTATAAAACAAACAAACAAACATGAAGACAAAGCAGCCTGTAAAACTAACAAATATGAAAATAAATCAGGCTATAAAACAAAAAACATGAAGTTAAATCAGACTATAAAACACACAAACGAAGATAAATCAGCCATAAAACAAACACACGAGGATAAATCAGACAAACATGAGGATAAATAAGACTATAAAACAAACAATCATAAGAATAAATCAGACTATAAAACAGGCAAACGTGCAGATAAATCACCTATAAACAAACAAACGTGAGGATGAATCAGACTATAAAACAGGCAAACATGCGGATAAATCAGACTATAATACGAACAAACATTTGGATAAATCAGCTATCAAACAAACACATGAGTATAAATCAGGCTATAAATCTAACAAACAGAAATAAATCAGGCTACAAAACAAACAAACATGAGATTAAATCAGGCTATAAAACTAACAAATATGAAAATAAATCAGGCTTTAAAACAAAAAACATGAAGTTAAATCAGACTATAAAACAAACACACAAGGATAAATCAGCTATAAAACAAACACAGGAGGATAAATCAGACAAACATGAGGATAAATCAAACTATAAAACAAACAAACATAAGGATAAATCAGACTATAAAACAAACAAACATTCGGATAAATCAGCTATAAACAAAGAAACATGAAGATAAATCAGGCTATAAAACTAACAAACATGATTATAAATCAGCTATAAAACAAACAAATGTGAGAATAAATCAGGCTATAAAACAGACAACATGAGGATAAATCAGGCTATAAAACTAACAAACATGGAGATAATCAGCTATAAAACAAAAAACATGAAGTTAAATCAGACTATAAAACAAACAAACAAGGATAAGTCAGACTATAAAACAGGCAAACATGCGGATAAATCAGACTATAATACGAACAAACATTTGGATAAATCAGCTATCAAACAAACACATGAGTATAAATCAGGCTATAAATCTAACAAACAGAAATAAATCAGGCTACAAAACAAACAAACATGAGATTAAATCAGGCTATAAAACTAACAAATATGAAAATAAATCAGGCTTTAAAACAAAAAACATGAAGTTAAATCAGACTATAAAACAAACACACGAGGATAAATCAGCTATAAAACAAACACAGGAGGATAAATCAGACAAACATGAGGATAAATCAAACTATAAAACAAACAAACATAAGGATAAATCAGACTATAAAACATACAAACATGAGGATAAATCAGCTATAAAACAAGCAAACATGAAGATAAATCACCTATAAAACAAACAAACATGAGGATAAATCAGCTATAAAACACGCAAACATGAGGATAAATCAGACTATAAAACAGGCAAACGTGCAGATAAATCACCTATAAACAAACAAACGTGAGGATGAATCAGACTATAAAACAGGCAAACATGCGGATAAATCAGACTATAATACGAACAAACATTTGGATAAATCAGCTATCAAACAAACACATGAGTATAAATCAGGCTATAAATCTAACAAACAAAAATAAATCAGGCTACAAAACAAACAAACATGAGATTAAATCAGGCTATAAAACTAACAAATATGAAAATAAATCAGGCTTTAAAACAAAAAACATGAAGTTAAATCAGACTATAAAACAAACACACAAGGATAAATCAGCTATAAAACAAACACAGGAGGATAAATCAGACAAACATGAGGATAAATCAAACTATAAAACAAACAAACATAAGGATAAATCAGACTATAAAACAAACAAACATTCGGATAAATCAGCTATAAACAAAGAAACATGAAGATAAATCAGGCTATAAAACTAACAAACATGATTATAAATCAGCTATAAAACAAACAAATGTGAGAATAAATCAGGCTATAAAACAGACAACATGAGGATAAATCAGGCTATAAAACTAACAAACATGGAGATAATCAGCTATAAAACAAAAAACATGAAGTTAAATCAGACTATAAAACAAACAAACAAGGATAAGTCAGACTATAAAACAGGCAAACATGCGGATAAATCAAACTATAATACGAACAAACATTTGGATAAATCAGCTATCAAACAAACAAATGAGTATAAATCAGGCTATAAATCTAACAAACAAAGATAAATCAGGCTACAAAACAAACAAACATGAGGATAAATAAGACTAAAAAACAAACAATTATAAGAATAAATCAGACTATATAACAGGCAAACGTGCAGATAAATCACCTATAAACAAACAAACGTGAGGATAAATCAGACTATAAAACAAACAAGCATAAGGATAAATCAGACTATAAAACAAACAAACATTCGGATAAATCAGCTATCAAACAAGCAAACAGGAGGATAAATCAGGCTATAAAACAAACAAACATTCAGATAAATCAGACAATAGAACAAACAAATATGTGGATGAATCAGATATAAAACAAACAAACACGATTATAAATCAGCTATAAAACAAACAAACGTGAGAATAAATCAGGCTATAAAACAAACAACATGAGGATAAATCACCTATAAAACTAACAAACTCAGGGATCAGTCATTCTTTAAAACTAACAAACATGGATATAAATCAGCTATAAAACAAACAAACAAACATGAAGACAAATCAGCCTATAAAACTAACAAATATGAAAATAAATCAGGCTATAAAACAAAAAACATGAAGTTAAATCAGACTATAAAACAAACACACGAAGATAAATCAGCTATAAAACAAACACAGGAGGATAAATCAGACAAACATGAGGATAAATCAAACTATAAAACAAACAAACACAAGGATAAATCAGACTATAAAACAAACAAACATGAGGATAAATCAGCTATAAAACAAGCAAACATGAAGATAAATCACCTATAAAACAAACAAACATGAGGATAAATCAGCTATAAAAATCGCAAACATGAAGATAAATCACCTATAAAACAAACAAACATGAGGATAAATCAGCTATAAAACAAACAAACATAAGGATAAATCAGCCTATAAAACTAACAAATATGAAAATAAATCAGGCTATAAAACAGGCAAACGTGCGGATAAATCAGCTATAAACAAACAAACATGAGAATAAATCAGGCTATAAAACTAACAAACATGATTATAAATCAGCTATAAAACAAACAAACGTGAGAATAAATCAGGCTATAAAACTAACAAACATGGAGATAAATCAGCTATAAAACAAAAAACATGAAGTTAAATCAGACTATAAAACAAACAAACAAGGATAAGTCAGACTATAAAACAGGCAAACATGCGGATAAATCAGACTATAATACGAACAAACATTTGGATAAATCAGCTATCAAACAAAAAACATGAAGTTAAATCAGACTATAAAACAAACACACGAAGATAAATCAGCTATAAAACAAACACAGGAGGATAAATCAGACAAACATGAGGATAAATCAGACTATAAAACAAACAAACATGAGGATAAATCAGCTATAAAACAAGCAAACATGAAGATAAATCACCTATAAAACAAACAAACATGAGGATAAATCAGCTATAAAACAAACAAATATGAAAATAAATCAGGATATAAAACAGGCAAACGTGCGGATAAATCAGCTATAAACAAACAAACATGAGGATAAATCAGGCTATAAAACTAACAAACATGATTATAAATCAGCTATAAAACAAACAAACGTGAGAATAAATCAGGCTATAAAACAGACAACATGAGTATAAATCAGGCTATAAAACTAACAAACATGGAGATAAATCAGCTATAAAACAAAAAACATGAAGTTAAATCAGACTATAAAACAAACAAACAAGGATAAGTCAGACTATAAAACAGGCAAACATGCGGATAAATCAGACTATAATACGAACAAACATTTGGATAAATCAGCTATCAAACAAACAAATGAGTATAAATCAGGCTATAAATCTAACAAACAAAAATAAATCAGGCTACAAAACAAACAAACATGAGAATAAATCAGGCTATAAAACAGACAACATGAGGATAAATCACCTATAAAACAAACAAACGGAAGGTCAATCAGGCTACAAAACAAACAACATGGATATAAATCAGCTATAAAACAAACAAACAAACATGAAGACAAAGCAGCCTATAAAACTAACAAATATGAAAATAAATCAGGCTATAAAACAAAAAACATGAAGTTAAATCAGACTATAAAACACACAAACGAAGATAAATCTGCTACAAAACAAACACACGAGGATAAATCAGACAAACATGAGGATAAATAAGACTATAAAACAAACAATCATAAGAATAAATCAGACTATAAAACAGGCAAACGTGCAGATAAATCACCTATAAACAAACAAACGTGAGGATAAATCAGACTATAAAACAAACAAGCATAAGGATAAATCAGACTATAAAACAAACAAACATTCGGATAAATCAGCTATCAAACAAGCAAACAGGAGGATAAATCAGGCTATAAAACAAACAAACATTCGGATAAATCAGCTATCAAACAAGCAAACAGAAGGTCAATCAGGCTATAAAACAAACAACATGAGGATAAATCACCTATAAAACTAACAAACTCAGGGATCAGTCATTCTTTAAAACTAACAAACATGGATATAAATCAGCTATAAAACAAACAAACAAACATGAAGACAAATCAGCCTATAAAACTAACAAATATGAAAATAAATCAGGCTATAAAACAAAAAACATGAAGTTAAATCAGACTATAAAACAAACACACGAAGATAAATCAGCTATAAAACAAACACAGGAGGATAAATCAGACAAACATGAGGATAAATCAAACTATAAAACAAACAAACACAAGGATAAATCAGACTATAAAACAAACAAACATGAGGATAAATCAGCTATAAAACAAGCAAACATGAAGATAAATCACCTATAAAACAAACAAACATGAGGATAAATCAGCTATAAAAAACGCAAACATGAAGATAAATCACCTATAAAACAAACAAACATGAGGATAAATCAGCTATAAAACAAACAAACATAAGGATAAATCAGCCTATAAAACTAACAAATATGAAAATAAATCAGGCTATAAAACAGGCAAACGTGCGGATAAATCAGCTATAAACAAACAAACATGAGAAAAAATCAGGCTATAAAACTAACAAACATGATTATAAATCAGCTATAAAACAAACAAACGTGAGAATAAATCAGGCTATAAAACTAACAAACATGGAGATAAATCAGCTATAAAACAAAAAACATGAAGTTAAATCAGACTATAAAACAAACAAACAAGGATAAGTCAGACTATAAAACAGGCAAACATGCGGATAAATCAGACTATAATATGAACAAACATTTGGATAAATCAGCTATCAAACAAACAAATGAGTATAAATCAGGCTATAAATCTAACAAACAAAAATAAATCAGGCTACAAAACAAACAAACATGAGAATAAATCAGGCTATAAAACAGACAACATGAGGATAAATCAGCTATAAAACAAACAAACTGAAGGTCAATCAGGGCTACAAAACAAACAACATGGATATAAATCAGCTATAAAACAAACAAACAAACATGAAGACAAAGCAGCCTGTAAAACTAACAAATATGAAAATAAATCAGGCTATAAAACAAAAAACATGAAGTTAAATCAGACTATAAAACACACAAACGAAGATAAATCAGCCATAAAACAAACACACGAGGATAAATCAGACAAACATGAGGATAAATAAGACTATAAAACAAACAATCATAAGAATAAATCAGACTATAAAACAGGCAAACGTGCAGATAAATCACCTATAAACAAACAAACGTGAGGATGAATCAGACTATAAAACAGGCAAACATGCGGATAAATCAGACTATAATACGAACAAACATTTGGATAAATCAGCTATCAAACAAACACATGAGTATAAATCAGGCTATAAATCTAACAAACAGAAATAAATCAGGCTACAAAACAAACAAACATGAGATTAAATCAGGCTATAAAACTAACAAATATGAAAATAAATCAGGCTTTAAAACAAAAAACATGAAGTTAAATCAGACTATAAAACAAACACACGAGGATAAATCAGCTATAAAACAAACACAGGAGGATAAATCAGACAAACATGAGGATAAATCAAACTATAAAACAAACAAACATAAGGATAAATCAGACTATAAAACATACAAACATGAGGATAAATCAGCTATAAAACAAGCAAACATGAAGATAAATCACCTATAAAACAAACAAACATGAGGATAAATCAGCTATAAAACACGCAAACATGAGGATAAATCAGACTATAAAACAGGCAAACGTGCAGATAAATCACCTATAAACAAACAAACGTGAGGATGAATCAGACTATAAAACAGGCAAACATGCGGATAAATCAGACTATAATACGAACAAACATTTGGATAAATCAGCTATCAAACAAACACATGAGTATAAATCAGGCTATAAATCTAACAAACAAAAATAAATCAGGCTACAAAACAAACAAACATGAGATTAAATCAGGCTATAAAACTAACAAATATGAAAATAAATCAGGCTTTAAAACAAAAAACATGAAGTTAAATCAGACTATAAAACAAACACACGAGGATAAATCAGCTATAAAACAAACACAGGAGGATAAATCAGACAAACATGAGGATAAATCAAACTATAAAACAAACAAACATAAGGATAAATCAGACTATAAAACAAACAAACATTCGGATAAATCAGCTATAAACAAAGAAACATGAAGATAAATCAGGCTATAAAACTAACAAACATGATTATAAATCAGCTATAAAACAAACAAATGTGAGAATAAATCAGGCTATAAAACAGACAACATGAGGATAAATCAGGCTATAAAACTAACAAACATGGAGATAATCAGCTATAAAACAAAAAACATGAAGTTAAATCAGACTATAAAACAAACAAACAAGGATAAGTCAGACTATAAAACAGGCAAACATGCGGATAAATCAAACTATAATACGAACAAACATTTGGATAAATCAGCTATCAAACAAACAAATGAGTATAAATCAGGCTATAAATCTAACAAACAAAGATAAATCAGGCTACAAAACAAACAAACATGAGGATAAATAAGACTAAAAAACAAACAATTATAAGAATAAATCAGACTATATAACAGGCAAACGTGCAGATAAATCACCTATAAACAAACAAACGTGAGGATAAATCAGACTATAAAACAAACAAGCATAAGGATAAATCAGACTATAAAACAAACAAACATTCGGATAAATCAGCTATCAAACAAGCAAACAGGAGGATAAATCAGGCTATAAAACAAACAAACATTCGGATAAATCAGACAATAGAACAAACAAATATGTGGATGAATCAGATATAAAACAAACAAACACGATTATAAATCAGCTATAAAACAAACAAACGTGAGAATAAATCAGGCTATAAAACAAACAACATGAGGATAAATCACCTATAAAACTAACAAACTCAGGGATCAGTCATTCTTTAAAACTAACAAACATGGATATAAATCAGCTATAAAACAAACAAACAAACATGAAGACAAATCAGCCTATAAAACTAACAAATATGAAAATAAATCAGGCTATAAAACAAAAAACATGAAGTTAAATCAGACTATAAAACAAACACACGAAGATAAATCAGCTATAAAACAAACACAGGAGGATAAATCAGACAAACATGAGGATAAATCAAACTATAAAACAAACAAACACAAGGATAAATCAGACTATAAAACAAACAAACATGAGGATAAATCAGCTATAAAACAAGCAAACATGAAGATAAATCACCTATAAAACAAACAAACATGAGGATAAATCAGCTATAAAAATCGCAAACATGAAGATAAATCACCTATAAAACAAACAAACATGAGGATAAATGAGCTATAAAACAAACAAACATAAGGATAAATCAGCCTATAAAACTAACAAATATGAAAATAAATCAGGCTATAAAACAGGCAAACGTGCGGATAAATCAGCTATAAACAAACAAACATGAGAATAAATCAGGCTATAAAACTAACAAACATGATTATAAATCAGCTATAAAACAAACAAACGTGAGAATAAATCAGGCTATAAAACTAACAAACATGGAGATAAATCAGCTATAAAACAAAAAACATGAAGTTAAATCAGACTATAAAACAAACAAACAAGGATAAGTCAGACTATAAAACAGGCAAACATGCGGATAAATCAGACTATAATACGAACAAACATTTGGATAAATCAGCTATCAAACAAACAAATGAGTATAAATCAGGCTATAAATCTAACAAACAAAAATAAATCAGGCTACAAAACAAACAAACATGAGAATAAATCAGGCTATAAAACAGACAACATGAGGATAAATCAGCTATAAAACAAACAAACGGAAGGTCAATCAGGGCTACAAAACAAACAACATGGATATAAATCAGCTATAAAACAAACAAACAAACATGAAGACAAAGCAGCTTATAAAACTAACAAATATGAAAATAAATCAGGCTATAAAACAAAAAACATGAAGTTAAATCAGACTATAAAACACACAAACGAAGATAAATCTGCTACAAAACAAACACACGAGGATAAATCAGACAAACATGAGGATAAATAAGACTATAAAACAAACAATCATAAGAATAAATCAGACTATAAAACAGGCAAACGTGCAGATAAATCACCTATAAACAAACAAACGTGAGGATGAATCAGACTATAAAACAGGCAAACATGCGGATAAATCAGACTATAATACGAACAAACATTTGGATAAATCAGCTATCAAACAAACACATGAGTATAAATCAGGCTATAAATCTAACAAACAAAAATAAATCAGGCTACAAAACAAACAAACATGAGATTAAATCAGGCTATAAAACTAACAAATATGAAAATAAATCAGGCTTTAAAACAAAAAACATGAAGTTAAATCAGACTATAAAACAAACACACGAGGATAAATCAGCTATAAAACAAACACAGGAGGATAAATCAGACAAACATGAGGATAAATCAAACTATAAAACAAACAAACATAAGGATAAATCAGACTATAAAACATACAAACATGAGGATAAATCAGCTATAAAACAAGCAAACATGAAGATAAATCACCTATAAAACAAACAAACATGAGGATAAATCAGCTATAAAACACGCAAACATGAGGATAAATCAGACTATAAAACAGGCAAACGTGCAGATAAATCACCTATAAACAAACAAACGTGAGGATAAATCAGACTATAAAACAAACAAGCATAAGGATAAATCAGACTATAAAACAAACAAACATTCGGATAAATCAGCTATCAAACAAGCAAACAGGAGGATAAATCAGGCTATAAAACAAACAAACATTCAGATAAATCAGACAATAGAACAAACAAATATGTGGATGAATCAGATATAAAACAAACAAACACGATTATAAATCAGCTATAAAACAAACAAACGTGAGAATAAATCAGGCTATAAAACAAACAACATGAGGATAAATCACCTATAAAACTAACAAACTCAGGGATCAGTCATTCTTTAAAACTAACAAACATGGATATAAATCAGCTATAAAACAAACAAACAAACATGAAGACAAATCAGCCTATAAAACTAACAAATATGAAAATAAATCAGGCTATAAAACAAAAAACATGAAGTTAAATCAGACTATAAAACAAACACACGAAGATAAATCAGCTATAAAACAAACACAGGAGGATAAATCAGACAAACATGAGGATAAATCAAACTATAAAACAAACAAACACAAGGATAAATCAGACTATAAAACAAACAAACATGAGGATAAATCAGCTATAAAACAAGCAAACATGAAGATAAATCACCTATAAAACAAACAAACATGAGGATAAATCAGCTATAAAAATCGCAAACATGAAGATAAATCACCTATAAAACAAACAAACATGAGGATAAATCAGCTATAAAACAAACAAACATAAGGATAAATCAGCCTATAAAACTAACAAATATGAAAATAAATCAGGCTATAAAACAGGCAAACGTGCGGATAAATCAGCTATAAACAAACAAACATGAGAATAAATCAGGCTATAAAACTAACAAACATGATTATAAATCAGCTATAAAACAAACAAACGTGAGAATAAATCAGGCTATAAAACTAACAAACATGGAGATAAATCAGCTATAAAACAAAAAACATGAAGTTAAATCAGACTATAAAACAAACAAACAAGGATAAGTCAGACTATAAAACAGGCAAACATGCGGATAAATCAGACTATAATACGAACAAACATTTGGATAAATCAGCTATCAAACAAAAAACATGAAGTTAAATCAGACTATAAAACAAACACACGAAGATAAATCAGCTATAAAACAAACACAGGAGGATAAATCAGACAAACATGAGGATAAATCAGACTATAAAACAAACAAACATGAGGATAAATCAGCTATAAAACAAGCAAACATGAAGATAAATCACCTATAAAACAAACAAACATGAGGATAAATCAGCTATAAAACAAACAAATATGAAAATAAATCAGGATATAAAACAGGCAAACGTGCGGATAAATCAGCTATAAACAAACAAACATGAGGATAAATCAGGCTATAAAACTAACAAACATGATTATAAATCAGCTATAAAACAAACAAACGTGAGAATAAATCAGGCTATAAAACAGACAACATGAGTATAAATCAGGCTATAAAACTAACAAACATGGAGATAAATCAGCTATAAAACAAAAAACATGAAGTTAAATCAGACTATAAAACAAACAAACAAGGATAAGTCAGACTATAAAACAGGCAAACATGCGGATAAATCAGACTATAATACGAACAAACATTTGGATAAATCAGCTATCAAACAAACAAATGAGTATAAATCAGGCTATAAATCTAACAAACAAAAATAAATCAGGCTACAAAACAAACAAACATGAGAATAAATCAGGCTATAAAACAGACAACATGAGGATAAATCACCTATAAAACAAACAAACGGAAGGTCAATCAGGCTACAAAACAAACAACATGGATATAAATCAGCTATAAAACAAACAAACAAACATGAAGACAAAGCAGCCTATAAAACTAACAAATATGAAAATAAATCAGGCTATAAAACAAAAAACATGAAGTTAAATCAGACTATAAAACACACAAACGAAGATAAATCTGCTACAAAACAAACACACGAGGATAAATCAGACAAACATGAGGATAAATAAGACTATAAAACAAACAATCATAAGAATAAATCAGACTATAAAACAGGCAAACGTGCAGATAAATCACCTATAAACAAACAAACGTGAGGATAAATCAGACTATAAAACAAACAAGCATAAGGATAAATCAGACTATAAAACAAACAAACATTCGGATAAATCAGCTATCAAACAAGCAAACAGGAGGATAAATCAGGCTATAAAACAAACAAACATTCGGATAAATCAGCTATCAAACAAGCAAACAGAAGGTCAATCAGGCTATAAAACAAACAACATGAGGATAAATCACCTATAAAACTAACAAACTCAGGGATCAGTCATTCTTTAAAACTAACAAACATGGATATAAATCAGCTATAAAACAAACAAACAAACATGAAGACAAATCAGCCTATAAAACTAACAAATATGAAAATAAATCAGGCTATAAAACAAAAAACATGAAGTTAAATCAGACTATAAAACAAACACACGAAGATAAATCAGCTATAAAACAAACACAGGAGGATAAATCAGACAAACATGAGGATAAATCAAACTATAAAACAAACAAACACAAGGATAAATCAGACTATAAAACAAACAAACATGAGGATAAATCAGCTATAAAACAAGCAAACATGAAGATAAATCACCTATAAAACAAACAAACATGAGGATAAATCAGCTATAAAAATCGCAAACATGAAGATAAATCACCTATAAAACAAACAAACATGAGGATAAATCAGCTATAAAACAAACAAACATAAGGATAAATCAGCCTATAAAACTAACAAATATGAAAATAAATCAGGCTATAAAACAGGCAAACGTGCGGATAAATCAGCTATAAACAAACAAACATGAGAATAAATCAGGCTATAAAACTAACAAACATGATTATAAATCAGCTATAAAACAAACAAACGTGAGAATAAATCAGGCTATAAAACTAACAAACATGGAGATAAATCAGCTATAAAACAAAAAACATGAAGTTAAATCAGACTATAAAACAAACAAACAAGGATAAGTCAGACTATAAAACAGGCAAACATGCGGATAAATCAGACTATAATACGAACAAACATTTGGATAAATCAGCTATCAAACAAAAAACATGAAGTTAAATCAGACTATAAAACAAACACACGAAGATAAATCAGCTATAAAACAAACACAGGAGGATAAATCAGACAAACATGAGGATAAATCAGACTATAAAACAAACAAACATGAGGATAAATCAGCTATAAAACAAGCAAACATGAAGATAAATCACCTATAAAACAAACAAACATGAGGATAAATCAGCTATAAAACAAACAAATATGAAAATAAATCAGGATATAAAACAGGCAAACGTGCGGATAAATCAGCTATAAACAAACAAACATGAGGATAAATCAGGCTATAAAACTAACAAACATGATTATAAATCAGCTATAAAACAAACAAACGTGAGAATAAATCAGGCTATAAAACAGACAACATGAGTATAAATCAGGCTATAAAACTAACAAACATGGAGATAAATCAGCTATAAAACAAAAAACATGAAGTTAAATCAGACTATAAAACAAACAAACAAGGATAAGTCAGACTATAAAACAGGCAAACATGCGGATAAATCAGACTATAATACGAACAAACATTTGGATAAATCAGCTATCAAACAAACAAATGAGTATAAATCAGGCTATAAATCTAACAAACAAAAATAAATCAGGCTACAAAACAAACAAACATGAGAATAAATCAGGCTATAAAACAGACAACATGAGGATAAATCACCTATAAAACAAACAAACGGAAGGTCAATCAGGCTACAAAACAAACAACATGGATATAAATCAGCTATAAAACAAACAAACAAACATGAAGACAAAGCAGCCTATAAAACTAACAAATATGAAAATAAATCAGGCTATAAAACAAAAAACATGAAGTTAAATCAGACTATAAAACACACAAACGAAGATAAATCTGCTACAAAACAAACACACGAGGATAAATCAGACAAACATGAGGATAAATAAGACTATAAAACAAACAATCATAAGAATAAATCAGACTATAAAACAGGCAAACGTGCAGATAAATCACCTATAAACAAACAAACGTGAGGATAAATCAGACTATAAAACAAACAAGCATAAGGATAAATCAGACTATAAAACAAACAAACATTCGGATAAATCAGCTATCAAACAAGCAAACAGGAGGATAAATCAGGCTATAAAACAAACAAACATTCGGATAAATCAGCTATCAAACAAGCAAACAGAAGGTCAATCAGGCTATAAAACAAACAACATGAGGATAAATCACCTATAAAACTAACAAACTCAGGGATCAGTCATTCTTTAAAACTAACAAACATGGATATAAATCAGCTATAAAACAAACAAACAAACATGAAGACAAATCAGCCTATAAAACTAACAAATATGAAAATAAATCAGGCTATAAAACAAAAAACATGAAGTTAAATCAGACTATAAAACAAACACACGAAGATAAATCAGCTATAAAACAAACACAGGAGGATAAATCAGACAAACATGAGGATAAATCAAACTATAAAACAAACAAACACAAGGATAAATCAGACTATAAAACAAACAAACATGAGGATAAATCAGCTATAAAACAAGCAAACATGAAGATAAATCACCTATAAAACAAACAAACATGAGGATAAATCAGCTATAAAAAACGCAAACATGAAGATAAATCACCTATAAAACAAACAAACATGAGGATAAATCAGCTATAAAACAAACAAACATAAGGATAAATCAGCCTATAAAACTAACAAATATGAAAATAAATCAGGCTATAAAACAGGCAAACGTGCGGATAAATCAGCTATAAACAAACAAACATGAGAAAAAATCAGGCTATAAAACTAACAAACATGATTATAAATCAGCTATAAAACAAACAAACGTGAGAATAAATCAGGCTATAAAACTAACAAACATGGAGATAAATCAGCTATAAAACAAAAAACATGAAGTTAAATCAGACTATAAAACAAACAAACAAGGATAAGTCAGACTATAAAACAGGCAAACATGCGGATAAATCAGACTATAATATGAACAAACATTTGGATAAATCAGCTATCAAACAAACAAATGAGTATAAATCAGGCTATAAATCTAACAAACAAAAATAAATCAGGCTACAAAACAAACAAACATGAGAATAAATCAGGCTATAAAACAGACAACATGAGGATAAATCAGCTATAAAACAAACAAACTGAAGGTCAATCAGGGCTACAAAACAAACAACATGGATATAAATCAGCTATAAAACAAACAAACAAACATGAAGACAAAGCAGCCTGTAAAACTAACAAATATGAAAATAAATCAGGCTATAAAACAAAAAACATGAAGTTAAATCAGACTATAAAACACACAAACGAAGATAAATCAGCCATAAAACAAACACACGAGGATAAATCAGACAAACATGAGGATAAATAAGACTATAAAACAAACAATCATAAGAATAAATCAGACTATAAAACAGGCAAACGTGCAGATAAATCACCTATAAACAAACAAACGTGAGGATGAATCAGACTATAAAACAGGCAAACATGCGGATAAATCAGACTATAAAACAAACAAACATTCGGATAAATCAGCTATCAAACAAGCAAACAGGAGGATAAATCAGGCTATAAAACAAACAAACATTCGGATAAATCAGCTATCAAACAAGCAAACAGAAGGTCAATCAGGCTATAAAACAAACAACATGAGGATAAATCACCTATAAAACTAACAAACTCAGGGATCAGTCATTCTTTAAAACTAACAAACATGGATATAAATCAGCTATAAAACAAACAAACAAACATGAAGACAAATCAGCCTATAAAACTAACAAATATGAAAATAAATCAGGCTATAAAACAAAAAACATGAAGTTAAATCAGACTATAAAACAAACACACGAAGATAAATCAGCTATAAAACAAACACAGGAGGATAAATCAGACAAACATGAGGATAAATCAAACTATAAAACAAACAAACACAAGGATAAATCAGACTATAAAACAAACAAACATGAGGATAAATCAGCTATAAAACAAGCAAACATGAAGATAAATCACCTATAAAACAAACAAACATGAGGATAAATCAGCTATAAAAAACGCAAACATGAAGATAAATCACCTATAAAACAAACAAACATGAGGATAAATCAGCTATAAAACAAACAAACATAAGGATAAATCAGCCTATAAAACTAACAAATATGAAAATAAATCAGGCTATAAAACAGGCAAACGTGCGGATAAATCAGCTATAAACAAACAAACATGAGAAAAAATCAGGCTATAAAACTAACAAACATGATTATAAATCAGCTATAAAACAAACAAACGTGAGAATAAATCAGGCTATAAAACTAACAAACATGGAGATAAATCAGCTATAAAACAAAAAACATGAAGTTAAATCAGACTATAAAACAAACAAACAAGGATAAGTCAGACTATAAAACAGGCAAACATGCGGATAAATCAGACTATAATATGAACAAACATTTGGATAAATCAGCTATCAAACAAACAAATGAGTATAAATCAGGCTATAAATCTAACAAACAAAAATAAATCAGGCTACAAAACAAACAAACATGAGAATAAATCAGGCTATAAAACAGACAACATGAGGATAAATCAGCTATAAAACAAACAAACTGAAGGTCAATCAGGGCTACAAAACAAACAACATGGATATAAATCAGCTATAAAACAAACAAACAAACATGAAGACAAAGCAGCCTGTAAAACTAACAAATATGAAAATAAATCAGGCTATAAAACAAAAAACATGAAGTTAAATCAGACTATAAAACACACAAACGAAGATAAATCAGCCATAAAACAAACACACGAGGATAAATCAGACAAACATGAGGATAAATAAGACTATAAAACAAACAATCATAAGAATAAATCAGACTATAAAACAGGCAAACGTGCAGATAAATCACCTATAAACAAACAAACGTGAGGATGAATCAGACTATAAAACAGGCAAACATGCGGATAAATCAGACTATAATACGAACAAACATTTGGATAAATCAGCTATCAAACAAACACATGAGTATAAATCAGGCTATAAATCTAACAAACAGAAATAAATCAGGCTACAAAACAAACAAACATGAGATTAAATCAGGCTATAAAACTAACAAATATGAAAATAAATCAGGCTTTAAAACAAAAAACATGAAGTTAAATCAGACTATAAAACAAACACACGAGGATAAATCAGCTATAAAACAAACACAGGAGGATAAATCAGACAAACATGAGGATAAATCAAACTATAAAACAAACAAACATAAGGATAAATCAGACTATAAAACATACAAACATGAGGATAAATCAGCTATAAAACAAGCAAACATGAAGATAAATCACCTATAAAACAAACAAACATGAGGATAAATCAGCTATAAAACACGCAAACATGAGGATAAATCAGACTATAAAACAGGCAAACGTGCAGATAAATCACCTATAAACAAACAAACGTGAGGATGAATCAGACTATAAAACAGGCAAACATGCGGATAAATCAGACTATAATACGAACAAACATTTGGATAAATCAGCTATCAAACAAACACATGAGTATAAATCAGGCTATAAATCTAACAAACAAAAATAAATCAGGCTACAAAACAAACAAACATGAGATTAAATCAGGCTATAAAACTAACAAATATGAAAATAAATCAGGCTTTAAAACAAAAAACATGAAGTTAAATCAGACTATAAAACAAACACACGAGGATAAATCAGCTATAAAACAAACACAGGAGGATAAATCAGACAAACATGAGGATAAATCAAACTATAAAACAAACAAACATAAGGATAAATCAGACTATAAAACAAACAAACATTCGGATAAATCAGCTATAAACAAAGAAACATGAAGATAAATCAGGCTATAAAACTAACAAACATGATTATAAATCAGCTATAAAACAAACAAATGTGAGAATAAATCAGGCTATAAAACAGACAACATGAGGATAAATCAGGCTATAAAACTAACAAACATGGAGATAATCAGCTATAAAACAAAAAACATGAAGTTAAATCAGACTATAAAACAAACAAACAAGGATAAGTCAGACTATAAAACAGGCAAACATGCGGATAAATCAAACTATAATACGAACAAACATTTGGATAAATCAGCTATCAAACAAACAAATGAGTATAAATCAGGCTATAAATCTAACAAACAAAGATAAATCAGGCTACAAAACAAACAAACATGAGGATAAATAAGACTAAAAAACAAACAATTATAAGAATAAATCAGACTATATAACAGGCAAACGTGCAGATAAATCACCTATAAACAAACAAACGTGAGGATAAATCAGACTATAAAACAAACAAGCATAAGGATAAATCAGACTATAAAACAAACAAACATTCGGATAAATCAGCTATCAAACAAGCAAACAGGAGGATAAATCAGGCTATAAAACAAACAAACATTCGGATAAATCAGACAATAGAACAAACAAATATGTGGATGAATCAGATATAAAACAAACAAACACGATTATAAATCAGCTATAAAACAAACAAACGTGAGAATAAATCAGGCTATAAAACAAACAACATGAGGATAAATCACCTATAAAACTAACAAACTCAGGGATCAGTCATTCTTTAAAACTAACAAACATGGATATAAATCAGCTATAAAACAAACAAACAAACATGAAGACAAATCAGCCTATAAAACTAACAAATATGAAAATAAATCAGGCTATAAAACAAAAAACATGAAGTTAAATCAGACTATAAAACAAACACACGAAGATAAATCAGCTATAAAACAAACACAGGAGGATAAATCAGACAAACATGAGGATAAATCAAACTATAAAACAAACAAACACAAGGATAAATCAGACTATAAAACAAACAAACATGAGGATAAATCAGCTATAAAACAAGCAAACATGAAGATAAATCACCTATAAAACAAACAAACATGAGGATAAATCAGCTATAAAAATCGCAAACATGAAGATAAATCACCTATAAAACAAACAAACATGAGGATAAATCAGCTATAAAACAAACAAACATAAGGATAAATCAGCCTATAAAACTAACAAATATGAAAATAAATCAGGCTATAAAACAGGCAAACGTGCGGATAAATCAGCTATAAACAAACAAACATGAGAATAAATCAGGCTATAAAACTAACAAACATGATTATAAATCAGCTATAAAACAAACAAACGTGAGAATAAATCAGGCTATAAAACTAACAAACATGGAGATAAATCAGCTATAAAACAAAAAACATGAAGTTAAATCAGACTATAAAACAAACAAACAAGGATAAGTCAGACTATAAAACAGGCAAACATGCGGATAAATCAGACTATAATACGAACAAACATTTGGATAAATCAGCTATCAAACAAACAAATGAGTATAAATCAGGCTATAAATCTAACAAACAAAAATAAATCAGGCTACAAAACAAACAAACATGAGAATAAATCAGGCTATAAAACAGACAACATGAGGATAAATCAGCTATAAAACAAACAAACGGAAGGTCAATCAGGGCTACAAAACAAACAACATGGATATAAATCAGCTATAAAACAAACAAACAAACATGAAGACAAAGCAGCTTATAAAACTAACAAATATGAAAATAAATCAGGCTATAAAACAAAAAACATGAAGTTAAATCAGACTATAAAACACACAAACGAAGATAAATCTGCTACAAAACAAACACACGAGGATAAATCAGACAAACATGAGGATAAATAAGACTATAAAACAAACAATCATAAGAATAAATCAGACTATAAAACAGGCAAACGTGCAGATAAATCACCTATAAACAAACAAACGTGAGGATGAATCAGACTATAAAACAGGCAAACATGCGGATAAATCAGACTATAATACGAACAAACATTTGGATAAATCAGCTATCAAACAAACACATGAGTATAAATCAGGCTATAAATCTAACAAACAAAAATAAATCAGGCTACAAAACAAACAAACATGAGATTAAATCAGGCTATAAAACTAACAAATATGAAAATAAATCAGGCTTTAAAACAAAAAACATGAAGTTAAATCAGACTATAAAACAAACACACGAGGATAAATCAGCTATAAAACAAACACAGGAGGATAAATCAGACAAACATGAGGATAAATCAAACTATAAAACAAACAAACATAAGGATAAATCAGACTATAAAACATACAAACATGAGGATAAATCAGCTATAAAACAAGCAAACATGAAGATAAATCACCTATAAAACAAACAAACATGAGGATAAATCAGCTATAAAACACGCAAACATGAGGATAAATCAGACTATAAAACAGGCAAACGTGCAGATAAATCACCTATAAACAAACAAACGTGAGGATAAATCAGACTATAAAACAAACAAGCATAAGGATAAATCAGACTATAAAACAAACAAACATTCGGATAAATCAGCTATCAAACAAGCAAACAGGAGGATAAATCAGGCTATAAAACAAACAAACATTCAGATAAATCAGACAATAGAACAAACAAATATGTGGATGAATCAGATATAAAACAAACAAACACGATTATAAATCAGCTATAAAACAAACAAACGTGAGAATAAATCAGGCTATAAAACAAACAACATGAGGATAAATCACCTATAAAACTAACAAACTCAGGGATCAGTCATTCTTTAAAACTAACAAACATGGATATAAATCAGCTATAAAACAAACAAACAAACATGAAGACAAATCAGCCTATAAAACTAACAAATATGAAAATAAATCAGGCTATAAAACAAAAAACATGAAGTTAAATCAGACTATAAAACAAACACACGAAGATAAATCAGCTATAAAACAAACACAGGAGGATAAATCAGACAAACATGAGGATAAATCAAACTATAAAACAAACAAACATAAGGATAAATCAGACTATAAAACAAACAAACATGAGGATAAATCAGCTATAAAACAAGCAAACATGAAGATAAATCACCTATAAAACAAACAAACATGAGGATAAATCAGCTATAAAAATCGCAAACATGAAGATAAATCACCTATAAAACAAACAAACATGAGGATAAATCAGGCTATAAAACTAACAAACATGGAGATAAATCAGCTATAAAACAAAAAACATGAAGTTAAATCAGACTATAAAACAAACAAACAAGGATAAGTCAGACTATAAAACAGGCAAACATGCGGATAAATCAGACTATAATACGAACAAACATTTGGATAAATCAGCTATCAAACAAAAAACATGAAGTTAAATCAGACTATAAAACAAACACACGAAGATAAATCAGCTATAAAACAAACACAGGAGGATAAATCAGACAAACATGAGGATAAATCAGACTATAAAACAAACAAACATGAGGATAAATCAGCTATAAAACAAGCAAACATGAAGATAAATCACCTATAAAACAAACAAACATGAGGATAAATCAGCTATAAAACAAACAAATATGAAAATAAATCAGGATATAAAACAGGCAAACGTGCGGATAAATCAGCTATAAACAAACAAACATGAGGATAAATCAGGCTATAAAACTAACAAACATGATTATAAATCAGCTATAAAACAAACAAACGTGAGAATAAATCAGGCTATAAAACAGACAACATGAGTATAAATCAGGCTATAAAACTAACAAACATGGAGATAAATCAGCTATAAAACAAAAAACATGAAGTTAAATCAGACTATAAAACAAACAAACAAGGATAAGTCAGACTATAAAACAGGCAAACATGCGGATAAATCAGACTATAATACGAACAAACATTTGGATAAATCAGCTATCAAACAAACAAATGAGTATAAATCAGGCTATAAATCTAACAAACAAAAATAAATCAGGCTACAAAACAAACAAACATGAGAATAAATCAGGCTATAAAACAGACAACATGAGGATAAATCACCTATAAAACAAACAAACGGAAGGTCAATCAGGCTACAAAACAAACAACATGGATATAAATCAGCTATAAAACAAACAAACAAACATGAAGACAAAGCAGCCTATAAAACTAACAAATATGAAAATAAATCAGGCTATAAAACAAAAAACATGAAGTTAAATCAGACTATAAAACACACAAACGAAGATAAATCTGCTACAAAACAAACACACGAGGATAAATCAGACAAACATGAGGATAAATAAGACTATAAAACAAACAATCATAAGAATAAATCAGACTATAAAACAAACAAACATTCGGATAAATCAGCTATCAAACAAGCAAACAGGAGGATAAATCAGGCTATAAAACAAACAAACATTCGGATAAATCAGACAATAGAACAAACAAATATGTGGATGAATCAGATATAAAACAAACAAACACGATTATAAATCAGCTATAAAACAAACAAACGTGAGAATAAATCAGGCTATAAAACAAACAACATGAGGATAAATCACCTATAAAACTAACAAACTCAGGGATCAGTCATTCTTTAAAACTAACAAACATGGATATAAATCAGCTATAAAACAAACAAACAAACATGAAGACAAATCAGCCTATAAAACTAACAAATATGAAAATAAATCAGGCTATAAAACAAAAAACATGAAGTTAAATCAGACTATAAAACAAACACACGAAGATAAATCAGCTATAAAACAAACACAGGAGGATAAATCAGACAAACATGAGGATAAATCAAACTATAAAACAAACAAACACAAGGATAAATCAGACTATAAAACAAACAAACATGAGGATAAATCAGCTATAAAACAAGCAAACATGAAGATAAATCACCTATAAAACAAACAAACATGAGGATAAATCAGCTATAAAAATCGCAAACATGAAGATAAATCACCTATAAAACAAACAAACATGAGGATAAATCAGCTATAAAACAAACAAACATAAGGATAAATCAGCCTATAAAACTAACAAATATGAAAATAAATCAGGCTATAAAACAGGCAAACGTGCGGATAAATCAGCTATAAACAAACAAACATGAGAATAAATCAGGCTATAAAACTAACAAACATGATTATAAATCAGCTATAAAACAAACAAACGTGAGAATAAATCAGGCTATAAAACTAACAAACATGGAGATAAATCAGCTATAAAACAAAAAACATGAAGTTAAATCAGACTATAAAACAAACAAACAAGGATAAGTCAGACTATAAAACAGGCAAACATGCGGATAAATCAGACTATAATACGAACAAACATTTGGATAAATCAGCTATCAAACAAACAAATGAGTATAAATCAGGCTATAAATCTAACAAACAAAAATAAATCAGGCTACAAAACAAACAAACATGAGAATAAATCAGGCTATAAAACAGACAACATGAGGATAAATCAGCTATAAAACAAACAAACGGAAGGTCAATCAGGGCTACAAAACAAACAACATGGATATAAATCAGCTATAAAACAAACAAACAAACATGAAGACAAAGCAGCTTATAAAACTAACAAATATGAAAATAAATCAGGCTATAAAACAAAAAACATGAAGTTAAATCAGACTATAAAACACACAAACGAAGATAAATCTGCTACAAAACAAACACACGAGGATAAATCAGACAAACATGAGGATAAATAAGACTATAAAACAAACAATCATAAGAATAAATCAGACTATAAAACAGGCAAACGTGCAGATAAATCACCTATAAACAAACAAACGTGAGGATGAATCAGACTATAAAACAGGCAAACATGCGGATAAATCAGACTATAATACGAACAAACATTTGGATAAATCAGCTATCAAACAAACACATGAGTATAAATCAGGCTATAAATCTAACAAACAAAAATAAATCAGGCTACAAAACAAACAAACATGAGATTAAATCAGGCTATAAAACTAACAAATATGAAAATAAATCAGGCTTTAAAACAAAAAACATGAAGTTAAATCAGACTATAAAACAAACACACGAGGATAAATCAGCTATAAAACAAACACAGGAGGATAAATCAGACAAACATGAGGATAAATCAAACTATAAAACAAACAAACATAAGGATAAATCAGACTATAAAACATACAAACATGAGGATAAATCAGCTATAAAACAAGCAAACATGAAGATAAATCACCTATAAAACAAACAAACATGAGGATAAATCAGCTATAAAACACGCAAACATGAGGATAAATCAGACTATAAAACAGGCAAACGTGCAGATAAATCACCTATAAACAAACAAACGTGAGGATAAATCAGACTATAAAACAAACAAGCATAAGGATAAATCAGACTATAAAACAAACAAACATTCGGATAAATCAGCTATCAAACAAGCAAACAGGAGGATAAATCAGGCTATAAAACAAACAAACATTCAGATAAATCAGACAATAGAACAAACAAATATGTGGATGAATCAGATATAAAACAAACAAACACGATTATAAATCAGCTATAAAACAAACAAACGTGAGAATAAATCAGGCTATAAAACAAACAACATGAGGATAAATCACCTATAAAACTAACAAACTCAGGGATCAGTCATTCTTTAAAACTAACAAACATGGATATAAATCAGCTATAAAACAAACAAACAAACATGAAGACAAATCAGCCTATAAAACTAACAAATATGAAAATAAATCAGGCTATAAAACAAAAAACATGAAGTTAAATCAGACTATAAAACAAACACACGAAGATAAATCAGCTATAAAACAAACACAGGAGGATAAATCAGACAAACATGAGGATAAATCAAACTATAAAACAAACAAACATAAGGATAAATCAGACTATAAAACAAACAAACATGAGGATAAATCAGCTATAAAACAAGCAAACATGAAGATAAATCACCTATAAAACAAACAAACATGAGGATAAATCAGCTATAAAAATCGCAAACATGAAGATAAATCACCTATAAAACAAACAAACATGAGGATAAATCAGGCTATAAAACTAACAAACATGGAGATAAATCAGCTATAAAACAAAAAACATGAAGTTAAATCAGACTATAAAACAAACAAACAAGGATAAGTCAGACTATAAAACAGGCAAACATGCGGATAAATCAGACTATAATACGAACAAACATTTGGATAAATCAGCTATCAAACAAAAAACATGAAGTTAAATCAGACTATAAAACAAACACACGAAGATAAATCAGCTATAAAACAAACACAGGAGGATAAATCAGACAAACATGAGGATAAATCAGACTATAAAACAAACAAACATGAGGATAAATCAGCTATAAAACAAGCAAACATGAAGATAAATCACCTATAAAACAAACAAACATGAGGATAAATCAGCTATAAAACAAACAAATATGAAAATAAATCAGGATATAAAACAGGCAAACGTGCGGATAAATCAGCTATAAACAAACAAACATGAGGATAAATCAGGCTATAAAACTAACAAACATGATTATAAATCAGCTATAAAACAAACAAACGTGAGAATAAATCAGGCTATAAAACAGACAACATGAGTATAAATCAGGCTATAAAACTAACAAACATGGAGATAAATCAGCTATAAAACAAAAAACATGAAGTTAAATCAGACTATAAAACAAACAAACAAGGATAAGTCAGACTATAAAACAGGCAAACATGCGGATAAATCAGACTATAATACGAACAAACATTTGGATAAATCAGCTATCAAACAAACAAATGAGTATAAATCAGGCTATAAATCTAACAAACAAAAATAAATCAGGCTACAAAACAAACAAACATGAGAATAAATCAGGCTATAAAACAGACAACATGAGGATAAATCACCTATAAAACAAACAAACGGAAGGTCAATCAGGCTACAAAACAAACAACATGGATATAAATCAGCTATAAAACAAACAAACAAACATGAAGACAAAGCAGCCTATAAAACTAACAAATATGAAAATAAATCAGGCTATAAAACAAAAAACATGAAGTTAAATCAGACTATAAAACACACAAACGAAGATAAATCTGCTACAAAACAAACACACGAGGATAAATCAGACAAACATGAGGATAAATAAGACTATAAAACAAACAATCATAAGAATAAATCAGACTATAAAACAGGCAAACGTGCAGATAAATCACCTATAAACAAACAAACGTGAGGATAAATCAGACTATAAAACAAACAAGCATAAGGATAAATCAGACTATAAAACAAACAAACATTCGGATAAATCAGCTATCAAACAAGCAAACAGGAGGATAAATCAGGCTATAAAACAAACAAACATTCGGATAAATCAGCTATCAAACAAGCAAACAGAAGGTCAATCAGGCTATAAAACAAACAACATGAGGATAAATCACCTATAAAACTAACAAACTCAGGGATCAGTCATTCTTTAAAACTAACAAACATGGATATAAATCAGCTATAAAACAAACAAACAAACATGAAGACAAATCAGCCTATAAAACTAACAAATATGAAAATAAATCAGGCTATAAAACAAAAAACATGAAGTTAAATCAGACTATAAAACAAACACACGAAGATAAATCAGCTATAAAACAAACACAGGAGGATAAATCAGACAAACATGAGGATAAATCAAACTATAAAACAAACAAACACAAGGATAAATCAGACTATAAAACAAACAAACATGAGGATAAATCAGCTATAAAACAAGCAAACATGAAGATAAATCACCTATAAAACAAACAAACATGAGGATAAATCAGCTATAAAAAACGCAAACATGAAGATAAATCACCTATAAAACAAACAAACATGAGGATAAATCAGCTATAAAACAAACAAACATAAGGATAAATCAGCCTATAAAACTAACAAATATGAAAATAAATCAGGCTATAAAACAGGCAAACGTGCGGATAAATCAGCTATAAACAAACAAACATGAGAAAAAATCAGGCTATAAAACTAACAAACATGATTATAAATCAGCTATAAAACAAACAAACGTGAGAATAAATCAGGCTATAAAACTAACAAACATGGAGATAAATCAGCTATAAAACAAAAAACATGAAGTTAAATCAGACTATAAAACAAACAAACAAGGATAAGTCAGACTATAAAACAGGCAAACATGCGGATAAATCAGACTATAATATGAACAAACATTTGGATAAATCAGCTATCAAACAAACAAATGAGTATAAATCAGGCTATAAATCTAACAAACAAAAATAAATCAGGCTACAAAACAAACAAACATGAGAATAAATCAGGCTATAAAACAGACAACATGAGGATAAATCAGCTATAAAACAAACAAACTGAAGGTCAATCAGGGCTACAAAACAAACAACATGGATATAAATCAGCTATAAAACAAACAAACAAACATGAAGACAAAGCAGCCTGTAAAACTAACAAATATGAAAATAAATCAGGCTATAAAACAAAAAACATGAAGTTAAATCAGACTATAAAACACACAAACGAAGATAAATCAGCCATAAAACAAACACACGAGGATAAATCAGACAAACATGAGGATAAATAAGACTATAAAACAAACAATCATAAGAATAAATCAGACTATAAAACAGGCAAACGTGCAGATAAATCACCTATAAACAAACAAACGTGAGGATGAATCAGACTATAAAACAGGCAAACATGCGGATAAATCAGACTATAATACGAACAAACATTTGGATAAATCAGCTATCAAACAAACACATGAGTATAAATCAGGCTATAAATCTAACAAACAGAAATAAATCAGGCTACAAAACAAACAAACATGAGATTAAATCAGGCTATAAAACTAACAAATATGAAAATAAATCAGGCTTTAAAACAAAAAACATGAAGTTAAATCAGACTATAAAACAAACACACGAGGATAAATCAGCTATAAAACAAACACAGGAGGATAAATCAGACAAACATGAGGATAAATCAAACTATAAAACAAACAAACATAAGGATAAATCACACTATAAAACATACAAACATGAGGATAAATCAGCTATAAAACAAGCAAACATGAAGATAAATCACCTATAAAACAAACAAACATGAGGATAAATCAGCTATAAAACACGCAAACATGAGGATAAATCAGACTATAAAACAGGCAAACGTGCAGATAAATCACCTATAAACAAACAAACGTGAGGATGAATCAGACTATAAAACAGGCAAACATGCGGATAAATCAGACTATAATACGAACAAACATTTGGATAAATCAGCTATCAAACAAACACATGAGTATAAATCAGGCTATAAATCTAACAAACAAAAATAAATCAGGCTACAAAACAAACAAACATGAGATTAAATCAGGCTATAAAACTAACAAATATGAAAATAAATCAGGCTTTAAAACAAAAAACATGAAGTTAAATCAGACTATAAAACAAACACACGAGGATAAATCAGCTATAAAACAAACACAGGAGGATAAATCAGACAAACATGAGGATAAATCAAACTATAAAACAAACAAACATAAGGATAAATCAGACTATAAAACAAACAAACATTCGGATAAATCAGCTATAAACAAAGAAACATGAAGATAAATCAGGCTATAAAACTAACAAACATGATTATAAATCAGCTATAAAACAAACAAATGTGAGAATAAATCAGGCTATAAAACAGACAACATGAGGATAAATCAGGCTATAAAACTAACAAACATGGAGATAATCAGCTATAAAACAAAAAACATGAAGTTAAATCAGACTATAAAACAAACAAACAAGGATAAGTCAGACTATAAAACAGGCAAACATGCGGATAAATCAAACTATAATACGAACAAACATTTGGATAAATCAGCTATCAAACAAACAAATGAGTATAAATCAGGCTATAAATCTAACAAACAAAGATAAATCAGGCTACAAAACAAACAAACATGAGGATAAATAAGACTAAAAAACAAACAATTATAAGAATAAATCAGACTATATAACAGGCAAACGTGCAGATAAATCACCTATAAACAAACAAACGTGAGGATAAATCAGACTATAAAACAAACAAGCATAAGGATAAATCAGACTATAAAACAAACAAACATTCGGATAAATCAGCTATCAAACAAGCAAACAGGAGGATAAATCAGGCTATAAAACAAACAAACATTCGGATAAATCAGACAATAGAACAAACAAATATGTGGATGAATCAGATATAAAACAAACAAACACGATTATAAATCAGCTATAAAACAAACAAACGTGAGAATAAATCAGGCTATAAAACAAACAACATGAGGATAAATCACCTATAAAACTAACAAACTCAGGGATCAGTCATTCTTTAAAACTAACAAACATGGATATAAATCAGCTATAAAACAAACAAACAAACATGAAGACAAATCAGCCTATAAAACTAACAAATATGAAAATAAATCAGGCTATAAAACAAACAAACATGAAGTTAAATCAGACTATAAAACAAACACACGAAGATAAATCAGCTATAAAACAAACACAGGAGGATAAATCAGACAAACATGAGGATAAATCAAACTATAAAACAAACAAACACAAGGATAAATCAGACTATAAAACAAACAAACATGAGGATAAATCAGCTATAAAACAAGCAAACATGAAGATAAATCACCTATAAAACAAACAAACATGAGGATAAATCAGCTATAAAAATCGCAAACATGAAGATAAATCACCTATAAAACAAACAAACATGAGGATAAATCAGCTATAAAACAAACAAACATAAGGATAAATCAGCCTATAAAACTAACAAATATGAAAATAAATCAGGCTATAAAACAGGCAAACGTGCGGATAAATCAGCTATAAACAAACAAACATGAGAATAAATCAGGCTATAAAACTAACAAACATGATTATAAATCAGCTATAAAACAAACAAACGTGAGAATAAATCAGGCTATAAAACTAACAAACATGGAGATAAATCAGCTATAAAACAAAAAACATGAAGTTAAATCAGACTATAAAACAAACAAACAAGGATAAGTCAGACTATAAAACAGGCAAACATGCGGATAAATCAGACTATAATACGAACAAACATTTGGATAAATCAGCTATCAAACAAACAAATGAGTATAAATCAGGCTATAAATCTAACAAACAAAAATAAATCAGGCTACAAAACAAACAAACATGAGAATAAATCAGGCTATAAAACAGACAACATGAGGATAAATCAGCTATAAAACAAACAAACGGAAGGTCAATCAGGGCTACAAAACAAACAACATGGATATAAATCAGCTATAAAACAAACAAACAAACATGAAGACAAAGCAGCTTATAAAACTAACAAATATGAAAATAAATCAGGCTATAAAACAAAAAACATGAAGTTAAATCAGACTATAAAACACACAAACGAAGATAAATCTGCTACAAAACAAACACACGAGGATAAATCAGACAAACATGAGGATAAATAAGACTATAAAACAAACAATCATAAGAATAAATCAGACTATAAAACAGGCAAACGTGCAGATAAATCACCTATAAACAAACAAACGTGAGGATGAATCAGACTATAAAACAGGCAAACATGCGGATAAATCAGACTATAATACGAACAAACATTTGGATAAATCAGCTATCAAACAAACACATGAGTATAAATCAGGCTATAAATCTAACAAACAAAAATAAATCAGGCTACAAAACAAACAAACATGAGATTAAATCAGGCTATAAAACTAACAAATATGAAAATAAATCAGGCTTTAAAACAAAAAACATGAAGTTAAATCAGACTATAAAACAAACACACGAGGATAAATCAGCTATAAAACAAACACAGGAGGATAAATCAGACAAACATGAGGATAAATCAAACTATAAAACAAACAAACATAAGGATAAATCAGACTATAAAACATACAAACATGAGGATAAATCAGCTATAAAACAAGCAAACATGAAGATAAATCACCTATAAAACAAACAAACATGAGGATAAATCAGCTATAAAACACGCAAACATGAGGATAAATCAGACTATAAAACAGGCAAACGTGCAGATAAATCACCTATAAACAAACAAACGTGAGGATGAATCAGACTATAAAACAGGCAAACATGCGGATAAATCAGACTATAATACGAACAAACATTTGGATAAATCAGCTATCAAAAAAACACATGAGTATAAATCAGGCTATAAATCTAACAAACAAAAATAAATCAGGCTAGAAAACAAACAAACATGAGATTAAATCAGGCTATAAAACTAACAAATATGAAAATAAATCAGGCTTTAAAACAAAAAACATGAAGTTAAATCAGACTATAAAACAAACACACGAGGATAAATCAGCTATAAAACAAACACAGGAGGATAAATCAGACAAACATGAGGATAAATCAAACTATAAAACAAACAAACATAAGGATAAATCAGACTATAAAACAAACAAACATTCGGATAAATCAGCTATAAACAAAGAAACATGAAGATAAATCAGGCTATAAAACTAACAAACATGATTATAAATCAGCTATAAAACAAACTAATGTGAGAATAAATCAGGCTATAAAACAGACAACATGAGGATAAATCAGGCTATAAAACTAACAAACATGGAGATAATCAGCTATAAAACAAAAAACATGAAGTTAAATCAGACTATAAAACAAACAAACAAGGATAAGTCAGACTATAAAACAGGCAAACATGCGGATAAATCAAACTATAATACGAACAAACATTTGGATAAATCAGCTATCAAACAAACAAATGAGTATAAATCAGGCTATAAATCTAACAAACAAAGATAAATCAGGCTACAAAACAAACAAACATGAGGATAAATAAGACTAAAAAACAAACAATCATAAGAATAAATCAGACTATATAACAGGCAAACGTGGAGATAAATCACCTATAAACAAACAAACGTGAGGATAAATCAGACTATAAAACAAACAAGCATAAGGATAAATCAGACTATAAAACAAACAAACATTCGGATAAATCAGCTATCAAACAAGCAAACATGAGGATAAATCAGGCTATAAAACAAAAAACATTCGGATAAATCAGACAATAGAACAAACAAATATGTGGATGAATCAGATATAAAACAAACAAACACGATTATAAATCAGCTATAAAACAAACAAACGTGAGAATAAATCAGGCTATAAAACAGACAACATGAGGATAAATCAGCTATAAAACAAACAAACAGAAGATCAATCAGGCTATAAAACAAACAACATGAGGATAAATCACCTATAAAACTAACAAACTCAGGGATCAGTCATTCTTTAAAACTAACAAACATGGATATAAATCAGCTATAAAACAAACAAACAAACATGAAGACAAATCAGCCTATAAAACTAACAAATATGAAAATAAATCAGGCTATAAAACAAAAAACATAAAGTTAAATCAGACTATAAAACAAACACACGAAGATAAACCAGCTATAAAACAAACACAGGAGGATAAATCAGACAAACATGAGGATAAATCAAACTATAAAACAAACAAACACAAGGATAAATCAGACTATAAAACAAACAAACATGAGGATAAATCAGCTATAAAACAAGCAAACATGAAGATAAATCACCTATAAAACAAACAAACATGAGGATAAATCAGCTATAAAAAACGCAAACATGAAGATAAATCACCTATAAAACAAACAAACATGAGGATAAATCAGCTATAAAACAAACAAACATAAGGATAAATCAGGCTATAAAACTAACAAACATGATTATAAATCAGCTATAAAACAAACAAACGTGAGAATAAATCAGGCTATAAAACTAACAAACATGGAGATAAATCAGCTATAAAACAAAAAACATGAAGTTAAATCAGACTATAAAACAAACAAACAAGGATAAGTCAGACTATAAAACAGGCAAACATGCGGATAAATCAGACTATAATACGAACAAACATTTGGATAAATCAGCTATCAAACAAACAAATGAGTATAAATCAGGCTATAAATCTAACAAACAAAAATAAATCAGGCTACAAAACAAACAAACATGAGAATAAATCAGGCTATAAAACAGACAACATGAGGATAAATCAGCTATAAAACAAACAAACGGAAGGTCAATCAGGGCTACAAAACAAACAACATGGATATAAATCAGCTATAAAAAAAACAAACAAACATGAAGACAAAGCAGCTTATAAAACTAACAAATATGAAAATAAATCAGGCTATAAAACAAAAAACATGAAGTTAAATCAGACTATAAAACACACAAACGAAGATAAATCTGCTACAAAACAAACACACGAGGATAAATCAGACAAACATGAGGATAAATAAGACTATAAAACAAACAATCATAAGAATAAATCAGACTATAAAAGAGGCAAACGTGCAGATAAATCACCTATAAACAAACAAACGTGAGGATGAATCAGACTATAAAACAGGCAAACATGCGGATAAATCAGACTATAATACGAACAAACATTTGGATAAATCAGCTATCAAACAAACACATGAGTATAAATCAGGCTATAAATCTAACAAACAAAAATAAATCAGGCTACAAAACAAACAAACATGAGATTAAATCAGGCTATAAAACTAACAAATATGAAAATAAATCAGGCTTTAAAACAAAAAACATGAAGTTAAATCAGACTATAAAACAAACACACGAGGATAAATCAGCTATAAAACAAACACAGGAGGATAAATCAGACAAACATGAGGATAAATCAAACTATAAAACAAACAAACATAAGGATAAATCAGACTATAAAACTAACAAACTCAGGGATCAGTCATTCTTTAAAACTAACAAACATGGATATAAATCAGCTATAAAACAAACAAACAAACATGAAGACAAATCAGCCTATAAAACTAACAAATATGAAAATAAATCAGGCTATAAAACAAAAAACATGAAGTTAAATCAGACTATAAAACAAACACACGAAGATAAATCAGCTATAAAACAAACACAGGAGGATAAATCAGACAAACATGAGGATAAATCAAACTATAAAACAAAAAACACAAGGATAAATCAGACTATAAAACAAACAAACATGAGGATAAATCAGCTATAAAACAAGCAAACATGAAGATAAATCACCTATAAAACAAACAAACATGAGGATAAATCAGCTATAAAAAACGCAAACATGAAGATAAATCACCTATAAAACAAACAAACATGAGGATAAATCAGCTATAAAACAAACAAACATAAGGATAAATCAGCCTATAAAACTAACAAATATGAAAATAAATCAGGCTATAAAACAGGCAAACGTGCGGATAAATCAGCTATAAACAAACAAACATGAGAATAAATCAGGCTATAAAACTAACAAACATGATTATAAATCAGCTATAAAACAAACAAACGTGAGAATAAATCAGGCTATAAAACTAACAAACATGGAGATAAATCAGCTATAAAACAAAAAACATGAAGTTAAATCAGACTATAAAACAAACAAACAAGGATAAGTCAGACTATAAAACAGGCAAACATGCGGATAAATCAGACTATAATACGAACAAACATTTGGATAAATCAGCTATCAAACAAACAAATGAGTATAAATCAGGCTATAAATCTAACAAACAAAAATAAATCAGGCTACAAAACAAACAAACATGAGAATAAATCAGGCTATAAAACAGACAACATGAGGATAAATCAGCTATAAAACAAACAAACGGAAGGTCAATCAGGGCTACAAAACAAACAACATGGATATAAATCAGCTATAAAACAAACAAACAAACATGAAGACAAAGCAGCTTATAAAACTAACAAATATGAAAATAAAACAGGCTATAAAACAAAAAACATGAAGTTAAATCAGACTATAAAACACACAAACGAAGATAAATCTGCTACAAAACAAACACACGAGGATAAATCAGACAAACATGAGGATAAATAAGACTATAAAACAAACAATCATAAGAATAAATCAGACTATAAAACAGGCAAACGTGCAGATAAATCACCTATAAACAAACAAACGTGAGGATGAATCAGACTATAAAACAGGCAAACATGCGGATAAATCAGACTATAATACGAACAAACATTTGGATAAATCAGCTATCAAACAAACATGAGTATAAATCAGGCTATAAATCTAACAAACAAAAATAAATCAGGCTACAAAACAAACAAACATGAGATTAAATCAGGCTATAAAACTAACAAATATGAAAATAAATCAGGCTTTAAAACAAAAAACATGAAGTTAAATCAGACTATAAAACAAACACACGAGGATAAATCAGCTATAAAACAAACACAGGAGGATAAATCAGACAAACATGAGGATAAATCAAACTATAAAACAAACAAACATAAGGATAAATCAGACTATAAAACTAACAAACTCAGGGATCAGTCATTCTTTAAAACTAACAAACATGGATATAAATCAGCTATAAAACAAACAAACAAACATGAAGACAAATCAGCCTATAAAACTAACAAATATGAAAATAAATCAGGCTATAAAACAAAAAACATGAAGTTAAATCAGACTATAAAACAAACACACGAAGATAAATCAGCTATAAAACAAACACAGGAGGATAAATCAGACAAACATGAGGATAAATCAAACTATAAAACAAAAAACACAAGGATAAATCAGACTATAAAACAAACAAACATGAGGATAAATCAGCTATAACACAAGCAAACATGAAGATAAATCACCTATAAAACAAACAAACATGAGGATAAATCAGCTATAAAAAACGCAAACATGAAGATAAATCACCTATAAAACAAACAAACATGAGGATAAATCAGCTATAAAACAAACAAACATAAGGATAAATCAGCCTATAAAACTAACAAATATGAAAATAAATCAGGCTATAAAACAGGCAAACGTGCGGATAAATCAGCTATAAACAAACAAACATGAGAATAAATCAGGCTATAAAACTAACAAACATGATTATAAATCAGCTATAAAACAAACAAACGTGAGAATAAATCAGGCTATAAAACTAACAAACATGGAGATAAATCAGCTATAAAACAAAAAACATGAAGTTAAATCAGACTATAAAACAAACAAACAAGGATAAGTCAGACTATAAAACAGGCAAACATGCGGATAAATCAGACTATAATACGAACAAACATTTGGATAAATCAGCTATCAAACAAACAAATGAGTATAAATCAGGCTATAAATCTAACAAACAAAAATAAATCAGGCTACAAAACAAACAAACATGAGAATAAATCAGGCTATAAAACAGACAACATGAGGATAAATCAGCTATAAAACAAACAAACGGAAGGTCAATCAGGGCTACAAAACAAACAACATGGATATAAATCAGCTATAAAACAAACAAACAAACATGAAGACAAAGCAGCTTATAAAACTAACAAATATGAAAATAAAACAGGCTATAAAACAAAAAACATGAAGTTAAATCAGACTATAAAACACACAAACGAAGATAAATCTGCTACAAAACAAACACACGAGGATAAATCAGACAAACATGAGGATAAATAAGACTATAAAACAAACAATCATAAGAATAAATCAGACTATAAAACAGGCAAACGTGCAGATAAATCACCTATAAACAAACAAACGTGAGGATGAATCAGACTATAAAACAGGCAAACATGCGGATAAATCAGACTATAATACGAACAAACATTTGGATAAATCAGCTATCAAACAAACACATGAGTATAAATCAGGCTATAAATCTAACAAACAAAAATAAATCAGGCTACAAAACAAACAAACATGAGATTAAATCAGGCTATAAAACTAACAAATATGAAAATAAATCAGGCTTTAAAACAAAAAACATGAAGTTAAATCAGACTATAAAACAAACACACGAGGATAAATCAGCTATAAAACAAACACAGGAGGATAAATCAGACAAACATGAGGATAAATCAAACTATAAAACAAACAAACATAAGGATAAATCAGACTATAAAACATACAAACATGAGGATAAATCAGCTATAAAACAAGCAAACATGAAGATAAATCACCTATAAAACAAACAAACATGAGGATAAATCAGCTATAAAACACGCAAACATGAGGATAAATCAGACTATAAAACAGGCAAACGTGCAGATAAATCACCTATAAACAAACAAACGTGAGGATGAATCAGACTAT
The DNA here is from genome assembly GCF_029633865.1 of Lampris incognitus. Taxonomy (NCBI): domain Eukaryota; kingdom Metazoa; phylum Chordata; class Actinopteri; order Lampriformes; family Lampridae; genus Lampris; species Lampris incognitus. Next base: position 74,091,074 of record NC_079214.1, read on the forward strand.
AAAACAGGCAAACATGCGGATAAATCAGACTATAATACGAACAAACATTTGGATAAATCAGCTATCAAACAAACACATGAGTATAAATCAGGCTATAAATCTAACAAACAAAAATAAATCAGGCTACAAAACAAACAAACATGAGATTAAATCAGGCTATAAAACTAACAAATATGAAAATAAATCAGGCTTTAAAACAAAAAACATGAAGTTAAATCAGACTATAAAACAAACACACGAGGATAAATCAGCTATAAAACAAACACAGGAGGATAAATCAGACAAACATGAGGATAAATCAAACTATAAAACAAACAAACATAAGGATAAATCAGACTATAAAACATACAAACATGAGGATAAATCAGACTATAAAACAGGCAAACGTGCAGATAAATCACCTATAAACAAACAAACGTGAGGATAAATCAGACTATAAAACAAACAAGCATAAGGATAAATCAGACTATAAAACAAACAAACATTCGGATAAATCAGCTATCAAACAAGCAAACATGAGGATAAATCAGGCTATAAAACAAACAAACATTCGGATAAATCAGCTATAAACAAAGAAACATGAAGATAAATCAGGCTATAAAACTAACAAACATGATTATAAATCAGCTATAAAACAAACTAATGTGAGAATAAATCAGGCTATAAAACAGACAACATGAGGATAAATCAGGCTATAAAACTAACAAACATGGAGATAATCAGCTATAAAACAAAAAACATGAAGTTAAATCAGACTATAAAACAAACAAACAAGGATAAGTCAGACTATAAAACAGGCAAACATGCGGATAAATCAAACTATAATACGAACAAACATTTGGATAAATCAGCTATCAAACAAACAAATGAGTATAAATCAGGCTATAAATCTAACAAACAAAGATAAATCAGGCTACAAAACAAACAAACGTGAGGATGAATCAGACTATAAAACAGGCAAACATGCGGATAAATCAGACTATAATACGAACAAACATTTGGATAAATCAGCTATCAAACAAACACATGAGTATAAATCAGGCTATAAATCTAACAAACAAAAATAAATCAGGCTACAAAACAAACAAACATGAGATTAAATCAGGCTATAAAACTAACAAATATGAAAATAAATCAGGCTTTAAAACAAAAAACATGAAGTTAAATCAGACTATAAAACAAACACACGAGGATAAATCAGCTATAAAACAAACACAGGAGGATAAATCAGACAAACATGAGGATAAATCAAACTATAAAACAAACAAACATAAGGATAAATCAGACTATAAAACATACAAACATGAGGATAAATCAGACTATAAAACAGGCAAACGTGCAGATAAATCACCTATAAACAAACAAACGTGAGGATAAATCAGACTATAAAACAAACAAGCATAAGGATAAATCAGACTATAAAACAAACAAACATTCGGATAAATCAGCTATCAAACAAGCAAACATGAGGATAAATCAGGCTATAAAACAAACAAACATTCGGATAAATCAGCTATAAACAAAGAAACATGAAGATAAATCAGGCTATAAAACTAACAAACATGATTATAAATCAGCTATAAAACAAACTAATGTGAGAATAAATCAGGCTATAAAACAGACAACATGAGGATAAATCAGGCTATAAAACTAACAAACATGGAGATAATCAGCTATAAAACAAAAAACATGAAGTTAAATCAGACTATAAAACAAACAAACAAGGATAAGTCAGACTATAAAACAGGCAAACATGCGGATAAATCAAACTATAATACGAACAAACATTTGGATAAATCAGCTATCAAACAAACAAATGAGTATAAATCAGGCTATAAATCTAACAAACAAAGATAAATCAGGCTACAAAACAAACAAACATGAGGATAAATAAGACTAAAAAACAAACAATCATAAGAATAAATCAGACTATATAACAGGCAAACGTGGAGATAAATCACCTATAAACAAACAAACGTGAGGATAAATCAGACTATAAAACAAACAAGCATAAGGATAAATCAGACTATAAAACAAACAAACATTCGGATAAATCAGCTATCAAACAAGCAAACATGAGGATAAATCAGGCTATAAAACAAAAAACATTCGGATAAATCAGACAATAGAACAAACAAATATGTGGATGAATCAGATATAAAACAAACAAACACGATTATAAATCAGCTATAAAACAAACAAACGTGAGAATAAATCAGGCTATAAAACAGACAACATGAGGATAAATCAGCTATAAAACAAACAAACAAACATGAAGACAAATCAGCCTATAAAACTAACAAATATGAAAATAAATCAGGCTATAAAACAAAAAACATAAAGTTAAATCAGACTATAAAACAAACACACGAAGATAAATCAGCTATAAAACAAACACAGGAGGATAAATCAGACAAACATGAGGATAAATCAAACTATAAAACAAAAAACACAAGGATAAATCAGACTATAAAACAAACAAACATGAGGATAAATCAGCTATAAAACAAGCAAACATGAAGATAAATCACCTATAAAACAAACAAACATGAGGATAAATCAGCTATAAAAAACGCAAACATGAAGATAAATCACCTATAAAACAAACAAACATGAGGATAAATCAGCTATAAAACAAACAAACATAAGGATAAATCAGCCTATAAAACTAACAAATATGAAAATAAATCAGGCTATAAAACAGGCAAACGTGCGGATAAATCAGCTATAAACAAACAAACATGAGAATAAATCAGGCTATAAAACTAACAAACATGATTATAAATCAGCTATAAAACAAACAAACGTGAGAATAAATCAGGCTATAAAACTAACAAACATGGAGATAAATCAGCTATAAAACAAAAAACATGAAGTTAAATCAGACTATAAAACAAACAAACAAGGATAAGTCAGACTATAAAACAGGCAAACATGCGGATAAATCAGACTATAATACGAACAAACATTTGGATAAATCAGCTATCAAACAAACAAATGAGTATAAATCAGGCTATAAATCTAACAAACAAAAATAAATCAGGCTACAAAACAAACAAACATGAGAATAAATCAGGCTATAAAACAGACAACATGAGGATAAATCAGCTATAAAACAAACAAACGGAAGGTCAATCAGGGCTACAAAACAAACAACATGGATATAAATCAGCTATAAAAAAAACAAACAAACATGAAGACAAAGCAGCTTATAAAACTAACAAATATGAAAATAAATCAGGCTATAAAACAAAAAACATGAAGTTAAATCAGACTATAAAACACACAAACGAAGATAAATCTGCTACAAAACAAACACACGAGGATAAATCAGACAAACATGAGGATAAATAAGACTATAAAACAAACAATCATAAGAATAAATCAGACTATAAAACAGGCAAACGTGCAGATAAATCACCTATAAACAAACAAACGTGAGGATGAATCAGACTATAAAACAGGCAAACATGCGGATAAATCAGACTATAATACGAACAAACATTTGGATAAATCAGCTATCAAACAAACACATGAGTATAAATCAGGCTATAAATCTAACAAACAAAAATAAATCAGGCTACAAAACAAACAAACATGAGATTAAATCAGGCTATAAAACTAACAAATATGAAAATAAATCAGGCTTTAAAACAAAAAACATGAAGTTAAATCAGACTATAAAACAAACACACGAGGATAAATCAGCTATAAAACAAACACAGGAGGATAAATCAGACAAACATGAGGATAAATCAAACTATAAAACAAAAAACACAAGGATAAATCAGACTATAAAACAAACAAACATGAGGATAAATCAGCTATAACACAAGCAAACATGAAGATAAATCACCTATAAAACAAACAAACATGAGGATAAATCAGCTATAAAAAACGCAAACATGAAGATAAATCACCTATAAAACAAACAAACATGAGGATAAATCAGCTATAAAACAAACAAACATAAGGATAAATCAGCCTATAAAACTAACAAATATGAAAATAAATCAGGCTATAAAACAGGCAAACGTGCGGATAAATCAGCTATAAACAAACAAACATGAGAATAAATCAGGCTATAAAACTAACAAACATGATTATAAATCAGCTATAAAACAAACAAACGTGAGAATAAATCAGGCTATAAAACTAACAAACATGGAGATAAATCAGCTATAAAACAAAAAACATGAAGTTAAATCAGACTATAAAACAAACAAACAAGGATAAGTCAGACTATAAAACAGGCAAACATGCGGATAAATCAGACTATAATACGAACAAACATTTGGATAAATCAGCTATCAAACAAACAAATGAGTATAAATCAGGCTATAAATCTAACAAACAAAAATAAATCAGGCTACAAAACAAACAAACATGAGAATAAATCAGGCTATAAAACAGACAACATGAGGATAAATCAGCTATAAAACAAACAAACGGAAGGTCAATCAGGGCTACAAAACAAACAACATGGATATAAATCAGCTATAAAACAAACAAACAAACATGAAGACAAAGCAGCTTATAAAACTAACAAATATGAAAATAAAACAGGCTATAAAACAAAAAACATGAAGTTAAATCAGACTATAAAACACACAAACGAAGATAAATCTGCTACAAAACAAACACACGAGGATAAATCAGACAAACATGAGGATAAATAAGACTATAAAACAAACAATCATAAGAATAAATCAGACTATAAAACAGGCAAACGTGCAGATAAATCACCTATAAACAAACAAACGTGAGGATGAATCAGACTATAAAACAGGCAAACATGCGGATAAATCAGACTATAATACGAACAAACATTTGGATAAATCAGCTATCAAACAAACACATGAGTATAAATCAGGCTATAAATCTAACAAACAAAAATAAATCAGGCTACAAAACAAACAAACATGAGATTAAATCAGGCTATAAAACTAACAAATATGAAAATAAATCAGGCTTTAAAACAAAAAACATGAAGTTAAATCAGACTATAAAACAAACACACGAGGATAAATCAGCTATAAAACAAACACAGGAGGATAAATCAGACAAACATGAGGATAAATCAAACTATAAAACAAACAAACATAAGGATAAATCAGACTATAAAACATACAAACATGAGGATAAATCAGCTATAAAACAAGCAAACATGAAGATAAATCACCTATAAAACAAACAAACATGAGGATAAATCAGCTATAAAACACGCAAACATGAGGATAAATCAGACTATAAAACAGGCAAACGTGCAGATAAATCACCTATAAACAAACAAACGTGAGGATGAATCAGACTATAAAACAGGCAAACATGCGGATAAATCAGACTATAATACGAACAAACATTTGGATAAATCAGCTATCAAACAAACACATGAGTATAAATCAGGCTATAAATCTAACAAACAAAAATAAATCAGGCTACAAAACAAACAAACATGAGATTAAATCAGGCTATAAAACTAACAAATATGAAAATAAATCAGGCTTTAAAACAAAAAACATGAAGTTAAATCAGACTATAAAACAAACACACGAGGATAAATCAGCTATAAAACAAACACAGGAGGATAAATCAGACAAACATGAGGATAAATCAAACTATAAAACAAACAAACATAAGGATAAATCAGACTATAAAACATACAAACATGAGGATAAATCAGACTATAAAACAGGCAAACGTGCAGATAAATCACCTATAAACAAACAAACGTGAGGATAAATCAGACTATAAAACAAACAAGCATAAGGATAAATCAGACTATAAAACAAACAAACATTCGGATAAATCAGCTATCAAACAAGCAAACATGAGGATAAATCAGGCTATAAAACAAACAAACATTCGGATAAATCAGCTATAAACAAAGAAACATGAAGATAAATCAGGCTATAAAACTAACAAACATGATTATAAATCAGCTATAAAACAAACTAATGTGAGAATAAATCAGGCTATAAAACAGACAACATGAGGATAAATCAGGCTATAAAACTAACAAACATGGAGATAATCAGCTATAAAACAAAAAACATGAAGTTAAATCAGACTATAAAACAAACAAACAAGGATAAGTCAGACTATAAAACAGGCAAACATGCGGATAAATCAAACTATAATACGAACAAACATTTGGATAAATCAGCTATCAAACAAACAAATGAGTATAAATCAGGCTATAAATCTAACAAACAAAGATAAATCAGGCTACAAAACAAACAAACGTGAGGATGAATCAGACTATAAAACAGGCAAACATGCGGATAAATCAGACTATAATACGAACAAACATTTGGATAAATCAGCTATCAAACAAACACATGAGTATAAATCAGGCTATAAATCTAACAAACAAAAATAAATCAGGCTACAAAACAAACAAACATGAGATTAAATCAGGCTATAAAACTAACAAATATGAAAATAAATCAGGCTTTAAAACAAAAAACATGAAGTTAAATCAGACTATAAAACAAACACACGAGGATAAATCAGCTATAAAACAAACACAGGAGGATAAATCAGACAAACATGAGGATAAATCAAACTATAAAACAAACAAACATAAGGATAAATCAGACTATAAAACATACAAACATGAGGATAAATCAGACTATAAAACAGGCAAACGTGCAGATAAATCACCTATAAACAAACAAACGTGAGGATAAATCAGACTATAAAACAAACAAGCATAAGGATAAATCAGACTATAAAACAAACAAACATTCGGATAAATCAGCTATCAAACAAGCAAACATGAGGATAAATCAGGCTATAAAACAAACAAACATTCGGATAAATCAGCTATAAACAAAGAAACATGAAGATAAATCAGGCTATAAAACTAACAAACATGATTATAAATCAGCTATAAAACAAACTAATGTGAGAATAAATCAGGCTATAAAACAGACAACATGAGGATAAATCAGGCTATAAAACTAACAAACATGGAGATAATCAGCTATAAAACAAAAAACATGAAGTTAAATCAGACTATAAAACAAACAAACAAGGATAAGTCAGACTATAAAACAGGCAAACATGCGGATAAATCAAACTATAATACGAACAAACATTTGGATAAATCAGCTATCAAACAAACAAATGAGTATAAATCAGGCTATAAATCTAACAAACAAAGATAAATCAGGCTACAAAACAAACAAACATGAGGATAAATAAGACTAAAAAACAAACAATCATAAGAATAAATCAGACTATATAACAGGCAAACGTGGAGATAAATCACCTATAAACAAACAAACGTGAGGATAAATCAGACTATAAAACAAACAAGCATAAGGATAAATCAGACTATAAAACAAACAAACATTCGGATAAATCAGCTATCAAACAAGCAAACATGAGGATAAATCAGGCTATAAAACAAAAAACATTCGGATAAATCAGACAATAGAACAAACAAATATGTGGATGAATCAGATATAAAACAAACAAACACGATTATAAATCAGCTATAAAACAAACAAACGTGAGAATAAATCAGGCTATAAAACAGACAACATGAGGATAAATCAGCTATAAAACAAACAAACAAACATGAAGACAAATCAGCCTATAAAACTAACAAATATGAAAATAAATCAGGCTATAAAACAAAAAACATAAAGTTAAATCAGACTATAAAACAAACACACGAAGATAAATCAGCTATAAAACAAACACAGGAGGATAAATCAGACAAACATGAGGATAAATCAAACTATAAAACAAAAAACACAAGGATAAATCAGACTATAAAACAAACAAACATGAGGATAAATCAGCTATAAAACAAGCAAACATGAAGATAAATCACCTATAAAACAAACAAACATGAGGATAAATCAGCTATAAAAAACGCAAACATGAAGATAAATCACCTATAAAACAAACAAACATGAGGATAAATCAGCTATAAAACAAACAAACATAAGGATAAATCAGCCTATAAAACTAACAAATATGAAAATAAATCAGGCTATAAAACAGGCAAACGTGCGGATAAATCAGCTATAAACAAACAAACATGAGAATAAATCAGGCTATAAAACTAACAAACATGATTATAAATCAGCTATAAAACAAACAAACGTGAGAATAAATCAGGCTATAAAACTAACAAACATGGAGATAAATCAGCTATAAAACAAAAAACATGAAGTTAAATCAGACTATAAAACAAACAAACAAGGATAAGTCAGACTATAAAACAGGCAAACATGCGGATAAATCAGACTATAATACGAACAAACATTTGGATAAATCAGCTATCAAACAAACAAATGAGTATAAATCAGGCTATAAATCTAACAAACAAAAATAAATCAGGCTACAAAACAAACAAACATGAGAATAAATCAGGCTATAAAACAGACAACATGAGGATAAATCAGCTATAAAACAAACAAACGGAAGGTCAATCAGGGCTACAAAACAAACAACATGGATATAAATCAGCTATAAAAAAAACAAACAAACATGAAGACAAAGCAGCTTATAAAACTAACAAATATGAAAATAAATCAGGCTATAAAACAAAAAACATGAAGTTAAATCAGACTATAAAACACACAAACGAAGATAAATCTGCTACAAAACAAACACACGAGGATAAATCAGACAAACATGAGGATAAATAAGACTATAAAACAAACAATCATAAGAATAAATCAGACTATAAAACAGGCAAACGTGCAGATAAATCACCTATAAACAAACAAACGTGAGGATGAATCAGACTATAAAACAGGCAAACATGCGGATAAATCAGACTATAATACGAACAAACATTTGGATAAATCAGCTATCAAACAAACACATGAGTATAAATCAGGCTATAAATCTAACAAACAAAAATAAATCAGGCTACAAAACAAACAAACATGAGATTAAATCAGGCTATAAAACTAACAAATATGAAAATAAATCAGGCTTTAAAACAAAAAACATGAAGTTAAATCAGACTATAAAACAAACACACGAGGATAAATCAGCTATAAAACAAACACAGGAGGATAAATCAGACAAACATGAGGATAAATCAAACTATAAAACAAACAAACATAAGGATAAATCAGACTATAAAACTAACAAACTCAGGGATCAGTCATTCTTTAAAACTAACAAACATGGATATAAATCAGCTATAAAACAAACAAACAAACATGAAGACAAATCAGCCTATAAAACTAACAAATATGAAAATAAATCAGGCTATAAAACAAAAAACATGAAGTTAAATCAGACTATAAAACAAACACACGAAGATAAATCAGCTATAAAACAAACACAGGAGGATAAATCAGACAAACATGAGGATAAATCAAACTATAAAACAAAAAACACAAGGATAAATCAGACTATAAAACAAACAAACATGAGGATAAATCAGCTATAAAACAAGCAAACATGAAGATAAATCACCTATAAAACAAACAAACATGAGGATAAATCAGCTATAAAAAACGCAAACATGAAGATAAATCACCTATAAAACAAACAAACATGAGGATAAATCAGCTATAAAACAAACAAACATAAGGATAAATCAGCCTATAAAACTAACAAATATGAAAATAAATCAGGCTATAAAACAGGCAAACGTGCGGATAAATCAGCTATAAACAAACAAACATGAGAATAAATCAGGCTATAAAACTAACAAACATGATTATAAATCAGCTATAAAACAAACAAACGTGAGAATAAATCAGGCTATAAAACTAACAAACATGGAGATAAATCAGCTATAAAACAAAAAACATGAAGTTAAATCAGACTATAAAACAAACAAACAAGGATAAGTCAGACTATAAAACAGGCAAACATGCGGATAAATCAGACTATAATACGAACAAACATTTGGATAAATCAGCTATCAAACAAACAAATGAGTATAAATCAGGCTATAAATCTAACAAACAAAAATAAATCAGGCTACAAAACAAACAAACATGAGAATAAATCAGGCTATAAAACAGACAACATGAGGATAAATCAGCTATAAAACAAACAAACGGAAGGTCAATCAGGGCTACAAAACAAACAACATGGATATAAATCAGCTATAAAACAAACAAACAAACATGAAGACAAAGCAGCTTATAAAACTAACAAATATGAAAATAAAACAGGCTATAAAACAAAAAACATGAAGTTAAATCAGACTATAAAACACACAAACGAAGATAAATCTGCTACAAAACAAACACACGAGGATAAATCAGACAAACATGAGGATAAATAAGACTATAAAACAAACAATCATAAGAATAAATCAGACTATAAAACAGGCAAACGTGCAGATAAATCACCTATAAACAAACAAACGTGAGGATGAATCAGACTATAAAACAGGCAAACATGCGGATAAATCAGACTATAATACGAACAAACATTTGGATAAATCAGCTATCAAACAAACACATGAGTATAAATCAGGCTATAAATCTAACAAACAAAAATAAATCAGGCTACAAAACAAACAAACATGAGATTAAATCAGGCTATAAAACTAACAAATATGAAAATAAATCAGGCTTTAAAACAAAAAACATGAAGTTAAATCAGACTATAAAACAAACACACGAGGATAAATCAGCTATAAAACAAACACAGGAGGATAAATCAGACAAACATGAGGATAAATCAAACTATAAAACAAACAAACATAAGGATAAATCAGACTATAAAACTAACAAACTCAGGGATCAGTCATTCTTTAAAACTAACAAACATGGATATAAATCAGCTATAAAACAAACAAACAAACATGAAGACAAATCAGCCTATAAAACTAACAAATATGAAAATAAATCAGGCTATAAAACAAAAAACATGAAGTTAAATCAGACTATAAAACAAACACACGAAGATAAATCAGCTATAAAACAAACACAGGAGGATAAATCAGACAAACATGAGGATAAATCAAACTATAAAACAAAAAACACAAGGATAAATCAGACTATAAAACAAACAAACATGAGGATAAATCAGCTATAACACAAGCAAACATGAAGATAAATCACCTATAAAACAAACAAACATGAGGATAAATCAGCTATAAAAAACGCAAACATGAAGATAAATCACCTATAAAACAAACAAACATGAGGATAAATCAGCTATAAAACAAACAAACATAAGGATAAATCAGCCTATAAAACTAACAAATATGAAAATAAATCAGGCTATAAAACAGGCAAACGTGCGGATAAATCAGCTATAAACAAACAAACATGAGAATAAATCAGGCTATAAAACTAACAAACATGATTATAAATCAGCTATAAAACAAACAAACGTGAGAATAAATCAGGCTATAAAACTAACAAACATGGAGATAAATCAGCTATAAAACAAAAAACATGAAGTTAAATCAGACTATAAAACAAACAAACAAGGATAAGTCAGACTATAAAACAGGCAAACATGCGGATAAATCAGACTATAATACGAACAAACATTTGGATAAATCAGCTATCAAACAAACAAATGAGTATAAATCAGGCTATAAATCTAACAAACAAAAATAAATCAGGCTACAAAACAAACAAACATGAGAATAAATCAGGCTATAAAACAGACAACATGAGGATAAATCAGCTATAAAACAAACAAACGGAAGGTCAATCAGGGCTACAAAACAAACAACATGGATATAAATCAGCTATAAAACAAACAAACAAACATGAAGACAAAGCAGCTTATAAAACTAACAAATATGAAAATAAAACAGGCTATAAAACAAAAAACATGAAGTTAAATCAGACTATAAAACACACAAACGAAGATAAATCTGCTACAAAACAAACACACGAGGATAAATCAGACAAACATGAGGATAAATAAGACTATAAAACAAACAATCATAAGAATAAATCAGACTATAAAACAGGCAAACGTGCAGATAAATCACCTATAAACAAACAAACGTGAGGATGAATCAGACTATAAAACAGGCAAACATGCGGATAAATCAGACTATAATACGAACAAACATTTGGATAAATCAGCTATCAAACAAACACATGAGTATAAATCAGGCTATAAATCTAACAAACAAAAATAAATCAGGCTACAAAACAAACAAACATGAGATTAAATCAGGCTATAAAACTAACAAATATGAAAATAAATCAGGCTTTAAAACAAAAAACATGAAGTTAAATCAGACTATAAAACAAACACACGAGGATAAATCAGCTATAAAACAAACACAGGAGGATAAATCAGACAAACATGAGGATAAATCAAACTATAAAACAAACAAACATAAGGATAAATCAGACTATAAAACATACAAACATGAGGATAAATCAGCTATAAAACAAGCAAACATGAAGATAAATCACCTATAAAACAAACAAACATGAGGATAAATCAGCTATAAAACACGCAAACATGAGGATAAATCAGACTATAAAACAGGCAAACGTGCAGATAAATCACCTATAAACAAACAAACGTGAGGATGAATCAGACTATAAAACAGGCAAACATGCGGATAAATCAGACTATAATACGAACAAACATTTGGATAAATCAGCTATCAAACAAACACATGAGTATAAATCAGGCTATAAATCTAACAAACAAAAATAAATCAGGCTACAAAACAAACAAACATGAGATTAAATCAGGCTATAAAACTAACAAATATGAAAATAAATCAGGCTTTAAAACAAAAAACATGAAGTTAAATCAGACTATAAAACAAACACACGAGGATAAATCAGCTATAAAACAAACACAGGAGGATAAATCAGACAAACATGAGGATAAATCAAACTATAAAACAAACAAACATAAGGATAAATCAGACTATAAAACATACAAACATGAGGATAAATCAGACTATAAAACAGGCAAACGTGCAGATAAATCACCTATAAACAAACAAACGTGAGGATAAATCAGACTATAAAACAAACAAGCATAAGGATAAATCAGACTATAAAACAAACAAACATTCGGATAAATCAGCTATCAAACAAGCAAACATGAGGATAAATCAGGCTATAAAACAAACAAACATTCAGATAAATCAGACAATAGAACAAACAAAGATGTGGATAAATCAGTTATAAAACAAACAAACATGACTATAAATCAGCTATAAAACAAACAAACGTGAGAATAAATCAGGCTATAAAACAGACAACATGAGGATAAATCAGCTATAAAACAAACAAACAGAAGATCAATCAGGCTATAAAACAAACAACATGAGGATAAATCACCTATAAAACTAACAAACTTAAGGATCGGTCATTCTTTAAAAGTAACAAACATGTATATAAATCAGCTATAAAACAAACAAACAAACATGAAGACAAATCAGCCTATAAAACTAACAAATATGAAAATAAATCAGGCTTTAAAACAAAAAACATGAAGTTAAATCAGACTATAAAACAAACACACGAGGATAAATCAGCTATAAAACAAACACAGGAGGATAAATCAGACAAACATGAGGATAAATCAAACCATAAAACAAACAAACATAAGGATAAATCAGACTATAAAACATACAAACATGAGGATAAATCAGCTATAAAACAAGCAAACATGAAGATAAATCACCTATAAAACAAACAAACATGAGGATAAATCAGCTATAAAACACGCAAACATGAAGATAAATCAGCTATAAAACAAACAAACATGAGGATGAATCAGCTATAAAACAAACAAACATAAGGATAAATCAGCCTATAAAACTAACAAATATGAAAATAAATCAGGCTATAAAACAGGCAAACGTGCGGATAAATCAGCTATAAACAAACAAACATGAGAATAAATCAGGCTATAAAACTAACAAACATGATTATAAATCAGCTATAAAACAAACAAACGTGAGAATAAATCAGGCTATAAAACTAACAAACATGGAGATAAATCAGCTATAAAACAAAAAACATGAAGTTAAATCAGACTATAAAAAAAACAAACAAGGATAAGTCAGACTATAAAACAGGCAAACATGCGGATAAATCAGACTATAATACGAACAAACATTTGGATAAATCAGCTATCAAACAAACAAATGAGTATAAATCAGGCTATAAATCTAACAAACAAAAATAAATCAGGCTACAAAACAAACAAACATGAGAATAAATCAGGCTATAAAACAGACAACATGAGGATAAATCAGCTATAAAACAAACAAACGGAAGGTCAATCAGGGCTACAAAACAAACAACATGGATATAAATCAGCTATAAAACAAACAAACAAACATGAAGACAAAGCAGCTTATAAAACTAACAAATATGAAAATAAATCAGGCTATAAAACAAAAAACATGAAGTTAAATCAGACTATAAAACACACAAACGAAGATAAATCTGCTACAAAACAAACACACGAGGATAAATCAGACAAACATGAGGATAAATAAGACTATAAAACAAACAATCATAAGAATAAATCAGACTATAAAACAGGCAAACGTGCAGATAAATCACCTATAAACAAACAAACGTGAGGATGAATCAGACTATAAAACAGGCAAACATGCGGATAAATCAGACTATAATACGAACAAACATTTGGATAAATCAGCTATCAAACAAACACATGAGTATAAATCAGGCTATAAATCTAACAAACAAAAATAAATCAGGCTACAAAACAAACAAACATGAGATTAAATCAGGCTATAAAACTAACAAATATGAAAATAAATCAGGTTTAAAACAAAAAACATGAAGTTAAATCAGACTATAAAACAAACACACGAGGATAAATCAGCTATAAAACAAACACAGGAGGATAAATCAGACAAACATGAGGATAAATCAAACTATAAAACAAACAAACATAAGGATAAATCAGACTATAAAACATACAAACATGAGGATAAATCAGCTATAAAACAAGCAAACATGAAGATAAATCACCTATAAAACAAACAAACATGAGGATAAATCAGCTATAAAACACGCAAACATGAGGATAAATCAGACTATAAAACAGGCAAACGTGCAGATAAATCACCTATAAACAAACAAACGTGAGGATGAATCAGACTATAAAACAGGCAAACATGCGGATAAATCAGACTATAATACGAACAAACATTTGGATAAATCAGCTATCAAACAAACACATGAGTATAAATCAGGCTATAAATCTAACAAACAAAAATAAATCAGGCTACAAAACAAACAAACATGAGATTAAATCAGGCTATAAAACTAACAAATATGAAAATAAATCAGGCTTTAAAACAAAAAACATGAATTTAAATCAGACTATAAAACAAACACACGAGGATAAATCAGCTATAAAACAAACACAGGAGGATAAATCAGACAAACATGAGGATAAATCAAACTATAAAACAAACAAACATAAGGATAAATCAGACTATAAAACATACAAACATGAGGATAAATCAGCTATAAAACAGGCAAACGTGCAGATAAATCACCTATAAACAAACAAACGTGAGGATAAATCAGACTATAAAACAAACAAGCATAAGGATAAATCAGACTATAAAACAAACAAACATTCGGATAAATCAGCTATCAAACAAGCAAACATGAGGATAAATCAGGCTATAAAACAAACAAACATTCGGATAAATCAGACAATAGAACAAACAAAGATGTGGATAAATCAGTTATAAAACAAACAAACATGACTATAAATCAGCTATAAAACAAACAAACGTGAGAATAAATCAGGCTATAAAACAGACAACATGAGGATAAATCAGCTATAAAACAAACAAACAGAAGATCAATCAGGCTATAAAACAAACAACATGAGGATAAATCACCTATAAAACTAACAAACTTAAGGATCGGTCATTCTTTAAAAGTAACAAACATGTATATAAATCAGCTATAAAACAAACAAACAAACATGAAGACAAATCAGCCTATAAAACTAACAAATATGAAAATAAATCAGGCTTTAAAACAAAAAACATGAAGTTAAATCAGACTATAAAACAAACACACGAGGATAAATCAGCTATAAAACACGCAAACATGAGGATAAATCAGACTATAAAACAGGCAAACGTGCAGATAAATCACCTATAAACAAACAAACGTGAGGATGAATCAGACTATAAAACAGGCAAACATGCGGATAAATCAGACTATAATACGAACAAACATTTGGATAAATCAGCTATCAAACAAACACATGAGTATAAATCAGGCTATAAATCTAACAAACAAAAATAAATCAGGCTACAAAACAAACAAACATGAGATTAAATCAGGCTATAAAACTAACAAATATGAAAATAAATCAGGCTTTAAAACAAAAAACATGAATTTAAATCAGACTATAAAACAAACACACGAGGATAAATCAGCTATAAAACAAACACAGGAGGATAAATCAGACAAACATGAGGATAAATCAAACTATAAAACAAACAAACATAAGGATAAATCAGCCTATAAAACTAACAAATATGAAAATAAATCAGGCTTTAAAACAAAAAACATGAAGTTAAATCAGACTATAAAACAAACACACGAGGATAAATCAGCTATAAAACAAACACAGGAGGATAAATCAGACAAACATGAGGATAAATCAAACCATAAAACAAACAAACATAAGGATAAATCAGACTATAAAACATACAAACATGAGGATAAATCAGCTATAAAACAAGCAAACATGAAGATAAATCACCTATAAAACAAACAAACATGAGGATAAATCAGCTATAAAACACGCAAACATGAAGATAAATCAGCTATAAAACAAACAAACATGAGGATGAATCAGCTATAAAACAAACAAACATAAGGATAAATCAGCCTATAAAACTAACAAATATGAAAATAAATCAGGCTATAAAACTAACAAACATGATTATAAATCAGCTATAAAACAAACAAACGTGAGAATAAATCAGGCTATAAAACTAACAAACATGGAGATAAATCAGCTATAAAACAAAAAACATGAAGTTAAATCAGACTATAAAACAAACAAACAAGGATAAGTCAGACTATAAAACAGGCAAACATGCGGATAAATCAGACTATAATACGAACAAACATTTGGATAAATCAGCTATCAAACAAACAAATGAGTATAAATCAGGCTATAAATCTAACAAACAAAAATAAATCAGGCTACAAAACAAACAAACATGAGAATAAATCAGGCTATAAAACAGACAACATGAGGATAAATCAGCTATAAAACAAACAAACGGAAGGTCAATCAGGGCTACAAAACAAACAACATGGATATAAATCAGCTATAAAACAAACAAACAAACATGAAGACAAAGCAGCTTATAAAACTAACAAATATGAAAATAAATCAGGCTATAAAACAAAAACATGAAGTTAAATCAGACTATAAAACACACAAACGAAGATAAATCTGCTACAAAACAAACACACGAGGATAAATCAGACAAACATGAGGATAAATAAGACTATAAAACAAACAATCATAAGAATAAATCAGACTATAAAACAGGCAAACGTGCAGATAAATCACCTATAAACAAACAAACGTGAGGATGAATCAGACTATAAAACAGGCAAACATGCGGATAAATCAGACTATAATACGAACAAACATTTGGATAAATCAGCTATCAAACAAACACATGAGTATAAATCAGGCTATAAATCTAACAAACAAAAATAAATCAGACTACAAAACAAACAAACATGAGATTAAATCAGGCTATAAAACTAACAAATATGAAAATAAATCAGGTTTAAAACAAAAAACATGAAGTTAAATCAGACTATAAAACAAACACACGAGGATAAATCAGCTATAAAACAAACACAGGAGGATAAATCAGACAAACATGAGGATAAATCAAACTTTAAAACAAACAAACATAAGGATAAATCAGACTATAAAACATACAAACATGAGGATAAATCAGCTATAAAACAAGCAAACATGAAGATAAATCACCTATAAAACAAACAAACATGAGGATAAATCAGCTATAAAACACGCAAACATGAGGATAAATCAGACTATAAAACAGGCAAACGTGCAGATAAATCACCTATAAACAAACAAACGTGAGGATGAATCAGACTATAAAACAGGCAAACATGCGGATAAATCAGACTATAATACGAACAAACATTTGGATAAATCAGCTATCAAACAAACACATGAGTATAAATCAGGCTATAAATCTAACAAACAAAAATAAATCAGGCTACAAAACAAACAAACATGAGATTAAATCAGGCTATAAAACTAACAAATATGAAAATAAATCAGGCTTTAAAACAAAAAACATGAATTTAAATCAGACTATAAAACAAACACACGAGGATAAATCAGCTATAAAACAAACACAGGAGGATAAATCAGACAAACATGAGGATAAATCAAACTATAAAACAAACAAACATAAGGATAAATCAGACTATAAAACATACAAACATGAGGATAAATCAGCTATAAAACAGGCAAACGTGCAGATAAATCACCTATAAACAAACAAACGTGAGGATAAATCAGACTATAAAACAAACAAGCATAAGGATAAATCAGACTATAAAACAAACAAACATTCTGATAAATCAGCTATCAAACAAGCAAACATGAGGATAAATCAGGCTATAAAACAAACAAACATTCGGATAAATCAGACAATAGAACAAACAAAGATGTGGATAAATCAGTTATAAAACAAACAAACATGACTATAAATCAGCTATAAAACAAACAAACGTGAGAATAAATCAGGCTATAAAACAGACAACATGAGGATAAATCAGCTATAAAACAAACAAACAGAAGATCAATCAGGCTATAAAACAAACAACATGAGGATAAATCACCTATAAAACTAACAAACTTAAGGATCGGTCATTCTTTAAAAGTAACAAACATGTATATAAATCAGCTATAAAACAAACAAACAAACATGAAGACAAATCAGCCTATAAAACTAACAAATATGAAAATAAATCAGGCTTTAAAACAAAAAACATGAAGTTAAATCAGACTATAAAACAAACACACGAGGATAAATCAGCTATAAAACAAACACAGGAGGATAAATCAGACAAACACCAGGATAAATCAAACCATAAAACAAACAAACATAAGGATAAATCAGACTATAAAACATACAAACATGAGGATAAATCAGCTATAAAACAAGCAAACATGAAGATAAATCACCTATAAAACAAACAAACATGAGGATAAATCAGCTATAAAACACGCAAACATGAAGATAAATCAGCTATAAAACAAACAAACATGAGGATGAATCAGCTATAAAACAAACAAACATAAGGATAAATCAGCCTATAAAACTAACAAATATGAAAATAAATCAGGCTATAAAACAGGCAAACGTGCGGATAAATCAGCTATAAACAAACAAACATGAGAATAAATCAGGCTATAAAACTAACAAACATGATTATAAATCAGCTATAAAACAAACAAACGTGAGAATAAATCAGGCTATAAAACTAACAAACATGGAGATAAATCAGCTATAAAACAAAAAACATGAAGTTAAATCAGACTATAAAACAAACAAACAAGGATAAGTCAGACTATAAAACAGGCAAACATGCGGATAAATCAGACTATAATACGAACAAACATTTGGATAAATCAGCTATCAAACAAACAAATGAGTATAAATCAGGCTATAAATCTAACAAACAAAAATAAATCAGGCTACAAAACAAACAAACATGAGAATAAATCAGGCTATAAAACAGACAACATGAGGATAAATCAGCTATAAAACAAACAAACGGAAGGTCAATCAGGGCTACAAAACAAACAACATGGATATAAATCAGCTATAAAAAAAACAAACAAACATGAAGACAAAGCAGCTTATAAAACTAACAAATATGAAAATAAATCAGGCTATAAAACAAAAAACATGAAGTTAAATCAGACTATAAAACACACAAACGAAGATAAATCTGCTACAAAACAAACACACGAGGATAAATCAGACAAACATGAGGATAAATAAGACTATAAAACAAACAATCATAAGAATAAATCAGACTATAAAACAGGCAAACGTGCAGATAAATCACCTATAAACAAACAAACGTGAGGATGAATCAGACTATAAAACAGGCAAACATGCGGATAAATCAGACTATAATACGAACAAACATTTGGATAAATCAGCTATCAAACAAACACATGAGTATAAATCAGGCTATAAATCTAACAAACAAAAATAAATCAGACTACAAAACAAACAAACATGAGATTAAATCAGGCTATAAAACTAACAAATATGAAAATAAATCAGGTTTAAAACAAAAAACATGAAGTTAAATCAGACTATAAAACAAACACACGAGGATAAATCAGCTATAAAACAAACACAGGAGGATAAATCAGACAAACATGAGGATAAATCAAACTATAAAACAAACAAACATAAGGATAAATCAGACTATAAAACATACAAACATGAGGATAAATCAGCTATAAAACAAGCAAACATGAAGATAAATCACCTATAAAACAAACAAACATGAGGATAAATCAGCTATAAAACACGCAAACATGAGGATAAATCAGACTATAAAACAGGCAAACGTGCAGATAAATCACCTATAAACAAACAAACGTGAGGATGAATCAGACTATAAAACAGGCAAACATGCGGATAAATCAGACTATAATACGAACAAACATTTGGATAAATCAGCTATCAAACAAACACATGAGTATAAATCAGGCTATAAATCTAACAAACAAAAATAAATCAGGCTACAAAACAAAAAAACATGAGATTAAATCAGGCTATAAAACTAACAAATATGAAAATAAATCAGGCTTTAAAACAAAAAACATGAAGTTAAATCAGACTATAAAACAAACACACGAGGATAAATCAGCTATAAAACAAACACAGGAGGATAAATCAGACAAACATGAGGATAAATCAAACTATAAAACAAACAAACATAAGGATAAATCAGACTATAAAACATACAAACATGAGGATAAATCAGCTATAAAACAGGCAAACGTGCAGATAAATCACCTATAAACAAACAAACGTGAGGATAAATCAGACTATAAAACAAACAAGCATAAGGATAAATCAGACTATAAAACAAACAAACATTCGGATAAATCAGCTATCAAACAAGCAAACATGAGGATAAATCAGGCTATAAAACAAACAAACATTCGGATAAATCAGACAATAGAACAAACAAAGATGTGGATAAATCAGTTATAAAACAAACAAACATGACTATAAATCAGCTATAAAACAAACAAACGTGAGAATAAATCAGGCTATAAAACAGACAACATGAGGATAAATCAGCTATAAAACAAACAAACAGAAGATCAATCAGGCTATAAAACAAACAACATGAGGATAAATCACCTATAAAACTAACAAACTTAAGGATCGGTCATTCTTTAAAAGTAACAAACATGTATATAAATCAGCTATAAAACAAACAAACAAACATGAAGACAAATCAGCCTATAAAACTAACAAATATGAAAATAAATCAGGCTTTAAAACAAAAAACATGAAGTTAAATCAGACTATAAAACAAACACACGAGGATAAATCAGCTATAAAACAAACACAGGAGGATAAATCAGACAAACATGAGGATAAATCAAACCATAAAACAAACAAACATAAGGATAAATCAGACTATAAAACATACAAACATGAGGATAAATCAGCTATAAAACAAGCAAACATGAAGATAAATCACCTATAAAACAAACAAACATGAGGATAAATCAGCTATAAAACACGCAAACATGAAGATAAATCAGCTATAAAACAAACAAACATGAGGATGAATCAGCTATAAAACAAACAAACATAAGGATAAATCAGCCTATAAAACTAACAAATATGAAAATAAATCAGGCTATAAAACAGGCAAACGTGCGGATAAATCAGCTATAAACAAACAAACATGAGAATAAATCAGGCTATAAAACTAACAAACATGATTATAAATCAGCTATAAAACAAACAAACGTGAGAATAAATCAGGCTATAAAACTAACAAACATGGAGATAAATCAGCTATAAAACAAAAAACATGAAGTTAAATCAGACTATAAAACAAACAAACAAGGATAAGTCAGACTATAAAACAGGCAAACATGCGGATAAATCAGACTATAATACGAACAAACATTTGGATAAATCAGCTATCAAACAAACAAATGAGTATAAATCAGGCTATAAATCTAACAAACAAAAATAAATCAGGCTACAAAACAAACAAACATGAGAATAAATCAGGCTATAAAACAGACAACATGAGGATAAATCAGCTATAAAACAAACAAACGGAAGGTCAATCAGGGCTACAAAACAAACAACATGGATATAAATCAGCTATAAAACAAACAAACAAACATGAAGACAAAGCAGCTTATAAAACTAACAAATATGAAAATAAATCAGGCTATAAAACAAAAAACATGAAGTTAAATCAGACTATAAAACACACAAACGAAGATAAATCTGCTACAAAACAAACACACGAGGATAAATCAGACAAACATGAGGATAAATAAGACTATAAAACAAACAATCATAAGAATAAATCAGACTATAAAACAGGCAAACGTGCAGATAAATCAGACTATAAAACAAACAAACGTGAGGATGAATCAGACTATAAAACAGGCAAACATGCGGATAAATCAGACTATAATACGAACAAACATTTGGATAAATCAGCTATCAAACAAACACATGAGTATAAATCAGGCTATAAATCTAACAAACAAAAATAAATCAGGCTACAAAACAAACAAACATGAGATTAAATCAGGCTATAAAACTAACAAATATGAAAATAAATCAGGTTTAAAACAAAAAACATGAAGTTAAATCAGACTATAAAACAAACACACGAGGATAAATCAGCTATAAAACAAACACAGGAGGATAAATCAGACAAACATGAGGATAAATCAAACTATAAAACAAACAAACATAAGGATAAATCAGACTATAAAACATACAAACATGAGGATAAATCAGCTATAAAACAAGCAAACATGAAGATAAATCACCTATAAAACAAACAAACATTTGGATAAATCAGCTATCAAACAAACACATGAGTATAAATCAGGCTATAAATCTAACAAACAAAAATAAATCAGGCTACAAAACAAACAAACATGAGATTAAATCAGGCTATAAAACTAACAAATATGAAAATAAATCAGGCTTTAAAACAAAAAACATGAAGTTAAATCAGACTATAAAACAAACACACGAGGATAAATCAGCTATAAAACAAACACAGGAGGATAAATCAGACAAACATGAGGATAAATCAAACTATAAAACAAACAAACATAAGGATAAATCAGACTATAAAACTAACAAACTCAGGGATCAGTCATTCTTTAAAACTAACAAACATGGATATAAATCAGCTATAAAACAAACAAACAAACATGAAGACAAATCAGCCTATAAAACTAACAAATATGAAAATAAATCAGGCTATAAAACAAAAAACATGAAGTTAAATCAGACTATAAAACAAACACACGAAGATAAATCAGCTATAAAACAAACACAGGAGGATAAATCAGACAAACATGAGGATAAATCAAACTATAAAACAAAAAACACAAGGATAAATCAGACTATAAAACAAACAAACATGAGGATAAATCAGCTATAAAACAAGCAAACATGAAGATAAATCACCTATAAAACAAACAAACATGAGGATAAATCAGCTATAAAAAACGCAAACATGAAGATACATCACCTATAAAACAAACAAACATGAGGATAAATCAGCTATAAAACAAACAAACATAAGGATAAATCAGCCTATAAAACTAACAAATATGAAAATAAATCAGGCTATAAAACAGGCAAACGTGCGGATAAATCAGCTATAAACAAACAAACATGAGAATAAATCAGGCTATAAAACTAACAAACATGGAGATAAATCAGCTATAAAACAAAAAACATGAAGTTAAATCAGACTATAAAACAAACAAACAAGGATAAGTCAGACTATAAAACAGGCAAACATGCGGATAAATCAGACTATAATACGAACAAACATTTGGATAAATCAGCTATCAAACAAACAAATGAGTATAAATCAGGCTATAAATCTAACAAACAAAAATAAATCAGGCTACAAAACAAACAAACATGAAGATAAATCAGGCTATAAAACAGACAACATGAGGATAAATCAGCTATAAAACAAACAAACGGAAGGTCAATCAGGGCTACAAAACAAACAACATGGATATAAATCAGCTATAAAACAAACAAACAAACATGAAGACAAAGCAGCTTATAAAACTAACAAATATGAAAATAAAACAGGCTATAAAACAAAAAACATGAAGTTAAATCAGACTATAAAACACACAAACGAAGATAAATCTGCTACAAAACAAACACACGAGGATAAATCAGACAAACATGAGGATAAATAAGACTATAAAACAAACAATCATAAGAATAAATCAGACTATAAAACAGGCAAACGTGCAGATAAATCACCTATAAACAAACAAACGTGAGGATGAATCAGACTATAAAACAGGCAAACATGCGGATAAATCAGACTATAATACGAACAAACATTTGGATAAATCAGCTATCAAACAAACACATGAGTATAAATCAGGCTATAAATCTAACAAACAAAAATAAATCAGGCTACAAAACAAACAAACATGAGATTAAATCAGGCTATAAAACTAACAAATATGAAAATAAATCAGGCTTTAAAACAAAAAACATGAAGTTAAATCAGACTATAAAACAAACACACGAGGATAAATCAGCTATAAAACAAACACAGGAGGATAAATCAGACAAACATGAGGATAAATCAAACTATAAAACAAACAAACATAAGGATAAATCAGACTATAAAACATACAAACATGAGGATAAATCAGCTATAAAACAAGCAAACATGAAGATAAATCACCTATAAAACAAACAAACATGAGGATAAATCAGCTATAAAACACGCAAACATGAGGATAAATCAGACTATAAAACAGGCAAACGTGCAGATAAATCACCTATAAACAAACAAACGTGAGGATGAATCAGACTATAAAACAGGCAAACATGCGGATAAATCAGACTATAATACGAACAAACATTTGGATAAATCAGCTATCAAACAAACACATGAGTATAAATCAGGCTATAAATCTAACAAACAAAAATAAATCAGGCTACAAAACAAACAAACATGAGATTAAATCAGGCTATAAAACTAACAGATATGAAAATAAATCAGGCTTTAAAACAAAAAACATGAAGTTAAATCAGACTATAAAACAAACACACGAGGATAAATCAGCTATAAAACAAACACAGGAGGATAAATCAGACAAACATGAGGATAAATCAAACTATAAAACAAACAAACATAAGGATAAATCAGACTATAAAACATACAAACATGAGGATAAATCAGCTATAAAACAGGCAAACGTGCAGATAAATCACCTATAAACAAACAAACGTGAGGATAAATCAGACTATAAAACAAACAAGCATAAGGATAAATCAGACTATAAAACAAACAAACATTCGGATAAATCAGCTATCAAACAAGCAAACATGAGGATAAATCAGGCTATAAAACAAACAAACATTCGGATAAATCAGACAATAGAACAAACAAAGATGTGGATAAATCAGTTATAAAACAAACAAACATGACTATAAATCAGCTATAAAACAAACAAACGTGAGAATAAATCAGGCTATAAAACAGACAACATGAGGATAAATCAGCTATAAAACAAACAAACAGAAGATCAATCAGGCTATAAAACAAACAACATGAGGATAAATCACCTATAAAACTAACAAACTTAAGGATCGGTCATTCTTTAAAAGTAACAAACATGTATATAAATCAGCTATAAAACAAACAAACAAACATGAAGACAAATCAGCCTATAAAACTAACAAATATGAAAATAAATCAGGCTTTAAAACAAAAAACATGAAGTTAAATCAGACTATAAAACAAACACACGAGGATAAATCAGCTATAAAACAAACACAGGAGGATAAATCAGACAAACATGAGGATAAATCAAACCATAAAACAAACAAACATAAGGATAAATCAGACTATAAAACATACAAACATGAGGATAAATCAGCTATAAAACAAGCAAACATGAAGATAAATCACCTATAAAACAAACAAACATGAGGATAAATCAGCTATAAAACACGCAAACATGAAGATAAATCAGCTATAAAACAAACAAACATGAGGATGAATCAGCTATAAAACAAACAAACATAAGGATAAATCAGCCTATAAAACTAACAAATATGAAAATAAATCAGGCTATAAAACAGGCAAACGTGCGGATAAATCAGCTATAAACAAACAAACATGAGAATAAATCAGGCTATAAAACTAACAAACATGATTATAAATCAGCTATAAAACAAACAAACGTGAGAATAAATCAGGCTATAAAACTAACAAACATGGAGATAAATCAGCTATAAAACAAAAAACATGAAGTTAAATCAGACTATAAAACAAACAAACAAGGATAAGTCAGACTATAAAACAGGCAAACATGCGGATAAATCAGACTATAATACGAACAAACATTTGGATAAATCAGCTATCAAACAAACAAATGAGTATAAATCAGGCTATAAATCTAACAAACAAAAATAAATCAGGCTACAAAACAAACAAACATGAGAATAAATCAGGCTATAAAACAGACAACATGAGGATAAATCAGCTATAAAACAAACAAACGGAAGGTCAATCAGGGCTACAAAACAAACAACATGGATATAAATCAGCTATAAAACAAACAAACAAACATGAAGACAAAGCAGCTTATAAAACTAACAAATATGAAAATAAATCAGGCTATAAAACAAAAAACATGAAGTTAAATCAGACTATAAAACACACAAACGAAGATAAATCTGCTACAAAACAAACACACGAGGATAAATCAGACAAACATGAGGATAAATAAGACTATAAAACAAACAATCATAAGAATAAATCAGACTATAAAACAGGCAAACGTGCAGATAAATCACCTATAAACAAACAAACGTGAGGATGAATCAGACTATAAAACAGGCAAACATGCGGATAAATCAGACTATAATACGAACAAACATTTGGATAAATCAGCTATCAAACAAACACATGAGTATAAATCAGGCTATAAATCTAACAAACAAAAATAAATCAGGCTACAAAACAAACAAACATGAGATTAAATCAGGCTATAAAACTAACAAATATGAAAATAAATCAGGCTTTAAAACAAAAAACATGAATTTAAATCAGACTATAAAACAAACACACGAGGATAAATCAGCTATAAAACAAACACAGGAGGATAAATCAGACAAACATGAGGATAAATCAAACTATAAAACAAACAAACATAAGGATAAATCAGACTATAAAACATACAAACATGAGGATAAATCAGCTATAAAACAGGCAAACGTGCAGATAAATCACCTATAAACAAACAAACGTGAGGATAAATCAGACTATAAAACAAACAAGCATAAGGATAAATCAGACTATAAAACAAACAAACATTCGGATAAATCAGCTATCAAACAAGCAAACATGAGGATAAATCAGGCTATAAAACAAACAAACATTCGGATAAATCAGACAATAGAACAAACAAAGATGTGGATAAATCAGTTATAAAACAAACAAACATGACTATAAATCAGCTATAAAACAAACAAACGTGAGAATAAATCAGGCTATAAAACAGACAACATGAGGATAAATCAGCTATAAAACAAACAAACAGAAGATCAATCAGGCTATAAAACAAACAACATGAGGATAAATCACCTATAAAACTAACAAACTTAAGGATCGGTCATTCTTTAAAAGTAACAAACATGTATATAAATCAGCTATAAAACAAACAAACAAACATGAAGACAAATCAGCCTATAAAACTAACAAATATGAAAATAAATCAGGCTTTAAAACAAAAAACATGAAGTTAAATCAGACTATAAAACAAACACACGAGGATAAATCAGCTATAAAACAAACACAGGAGGATAAATCAGACAAACACCAGGATAAATCAAACCATAAAACAAACAAACATAAGGATAAATCAGACTATAAAACATACAAACATGAGGATAAATCAGCTATAAAACAAGCAAACATGAAGATAAATCACCTATAAAACAAACAAACATGAGGATAAATCAGCTATAAAACACGCAAACATGAAGATAAATCAGCTATAAAACAAACAAACATGAGGATGAATCAGCTATAAAACAAACAAACATAAGGATAAATCAGCCTATAAAACTAACAAATATGAAAATAAATCAGGCTATAAAACAGGCAAACGTGCGGATAAATCAGCTATAAACAAACAAACATGAGAATAAATCAGGCTATAAAACTAACAAACATGATTATAAATCAGCTATAAAACAAACAAACGTGAGAATAAATCAGGCTATAAAACTAACAAACATGGAGATAAATCAGCTATAAAACAAAAAACATGAAGTTAAATCAGACTATAAAACAAACAAACAAGGATAAGTCAGACTATAAAACAGGCAAACATGCGGATAAATCAGACTATAATACGAACAAACATTTGGATAAATCAGCTATCAAACAAACAAATGAGTATAAATCAGGCTATAAATCTAACAAACAAAAATAAATCAGGCTACAAAACAAACAAACATGAGAATAAATCAGGCTATAAAACAGACAACATGAGGATAAATCAGCTATAAAACAAACAAACGGAAGGTCAATCAGGGCTACAAAACAAACAACATGGATATAAATCAGCTATAAAACAAACAAACAAACATGAAGACAAAGCAGCTTATAAAACTAACAAATATGAAAATAAATCAGGCTATAAAACAAAAAACATGAAGTTAAATCAGACTATAAAACACACAAACGAAGATAAATCTGCTACAAAACAAACACACGAGGATAAATCAGACAAACATGAGGATAAATAAGACTATAAAACAAACAATCATAAGAATAAATCAGACTATAAAACAGGCAAACGTGCAGATAAATCACCTATAAACAAACAAACGTGAGGATGAATCAGACTATAAAACAGGCAAACATGCGGATAAATCAGACTATAATACGAACAAACATTTGGATAAATCAGCTATCAAACAAACACATGAGTATAAATCAGGCTATAAATCTAACAAACAAAAATAAATCAGACTACAAAACAAACAAACATGAGATTAAATCAGGCTATAAAACTAACAAATATGAAAATAAATCAGGTTTAAAACAAAAAACATGAAGTTAAATCAGACTATAAAACAAACACACGAGGATAAATCAGCTATAAAACAAACACAGGAGGATAAATCAGACAAACATGAGGATAAATCAAACTATAAAACAAACAAACATAAGGATAAATCAGACTATAAAACATACAAACATGAGGATAAATCAGCTATAAAACAAGCAAACATGAAGATAAATCACCTATAAAACAAACAAACATGAGGATAAATCAGCTATAAAACACGCAAACATGAGGATAAATCAGACTATAAAACAGGCAAACGTGCAGATAAATCACCTATAAACAAACAAACGTGAGGATGAATCAGACTATAAAACAGGCAAACATGCGGATAAATCAGACTATAATACGAACAAACATTTGGATAAATCAGCTATCAAACAAACACATGAGTATAAATCAGGCTATAAATCTAACAAACAAAAATAAATCAGGCTACAAAACAAACAAACATGAGATTAAATCAGGCTATAAAACTAACAAATATGAAAATAAATCAGGCTTTAAAACAAAAAACATGAAGTTAAATCAGACTATAAAACAAACACACGAGGATAAATCAGCTATAAAACAAACACAGGAGGATAAATCAGACAAACATGAGGATAAATCAAACTATAAAACAAACAAACATAAGGATAAATCAGACTATAAAACATACAAACATGAGGATAAATCAGCTATAAAACAGGCAAACGTGCAGATAAATCACCTATAAACAAACAAACGTGAGGATAAATCAGACTATAAAACAAACAAGCATAAGGATAAATCAGACTATAAAACAAACAAACATTCGGATAAATCAGCTATCAAACAAGCAAACATGAGGATAAATCAGGCTATAAAACAAACAAACATTCGGATAAATCAGACAATAGAACAAACAAAGATGTGGATAAATCAGTTATAAAACAAACAAACATGACTATAAATCAGCTATAAAACAAACAAACGTGAGAATAAATCAGGCTATAAAACAGACAACATGAGGATAAATCAGCTATAAAACAAACAAACAGAAGATCAATCAGGCTATAAAACAAACAACATGAGGATAAATCACCTATAAAACTAACAAACTTAAGGATCGGTCATTCTTTAAAAGTAACAAACATGTATATAAATCAGCTATAAAACAAACAAACAAACATGAAGACAAATCAGCCTATAAAACTAACAAATATGAAAATAAATCAGGCTTTAAAACAAAAAACATGAAGTTAAATCAGACTATAAAACAAACACACGAGGATAAATCAGCTATAAAACAAACACAGGAGGATAAATCAGACAAACATGAGGATAAATCAAACCATAAAACAAACAAACATAAGGATAAATCAGACTATAAAACATACAAACATGAGGATAAATCAGCTATAAAACAAGCAAACATGAAGATAAATCACCTATAAAACAAACAAACATGAGGATAAATCAGCTATAAAACACGCAAACATGAAGATAAATCAGCTATAAAACAAACAAACATGAGGATGAATCAGCTATAAAACAAACAAACATAAGGATAAATCAGCCTATAAAACTAACAAATATGAAAATAAATCAGGCTATAAAACAGGCAAACGTGCGGATAAATCAGCTATAAACAAACAAACATGAGAATAAATCAGGCTATAAAACTAACAAACATGATTATAAATCAGCTATAAAACAAACAAACGTGAGAATAAATCAGGCTATAAAACTAACAAACATGGAGATAAATCAGCTATAAAACAAAAAACATGAAGTTAAATCAGACTATAAAACAAACAAACAAGGATAAGTCAGACTATAAAACAGGCAAACATGCGGATAAATCAGACTATAATACGAACAAACATTTGGATAAATCAGCTATCAAACAAACAAATGAGTATAAATCAGGCTATAAATCTAACAAACAAAAATAAATCAGGCTACAAAACAAACAAACATGAGAATAAATCAGGCTATAAAACAGACAACATGAGGATAAATCAGCTATAAAACAAACAAACGGAAGGTCAATCAGGGCTACAAAACAAACAACATGGATATAAATCAGCTATAAAACAAACAAACAAACATGAAGACAAAGCAGCTTATAAAACTAACAAATATGAAAATAAATCAGGCTATAAAACAAAAAACATGAAGTTAAATCAGACTATAAAACACACAAACGAAGATAAATCTGCTACAAAACAAACACACGAGGATAAATCAGACAAACATGAGGATAAATAAGACTATAAAACAAACAATCATAAGAATAAATCAGACTATAAAACAGGCAAACGTGCAGATAAATCACCTATAAACAAACAAACGTGAGGATGAATCAGACTATAAAACAGGCAAACATGCGGATAAATCAGACTATAATACGAACAAACATTTGGATAAATCAGCTATCAAACAAACACATGAGTATAAATCAGGCTATAAATCTAACAAACAAAAATAAATCAGGCTACAAAACAAACAAACATGAGATTAAATCAGGCTATAAAACTAACAAATATGAAAATAAATCAGGTTTAAAACAAAAAACATGAAGTTAAATCAGACTATAAAACAAACACACGAGGATAAATCAGCTATAAAACAAACACAGGAGGATAAATCAGACAAACATGAGGATAAATCAAACTATAAAACAAACAAACATAAGGATAAATCAGACTATAAAACATACAAACATGAGGATAAATCAGCTATAAAACAAGCAAACATGAAGATAAATCACCTATAAAACAAACAAACATGAGGATAAATCAGCTATAAAACACGCAAACATGAGGATAAATCAGACTATAAAACAGGCAAACGTGCAGATAAATCACCTATAAACAAACAAACGTGAGGATGAATCAGACTATAAAACAGGCAAACATGCGGATAAATCAGACTATAATACGAACAAACATTTGGATAAATCAGCTATCAAACAAACACATGAGTATAAATCAGGCTATAAATCTAACAAACAAAAATAAATCAGGCTACAAAACAAACAAACATGAGATTAAATCAGGCTATAAAACTAACAAATATGAAAATAAATCAGGCTTTAAAACAAAAAACATGAAGTTAAATCAGACTATAAAACAAACACACGAGGATAAATCAGCTATAAAACAAACACAGGAGGATAAATCAGACAAACATGAGGATAAATCAAACTATAAAACAAACAAACATAAGGATAAATCAGACTATAAAACATACAAACATGAGGATAAATCAGCTATAAAACAGGCAAACGTGCAGATAAATCACCTATAAACAAACAAACGTGAGGATAAATCAGACTATAAAACAAACAAGCATAAGGATAAATCAGACTATAAAACAAACAAACATTCGGATAAATCAGCTATCAAACAAGCAAACATGAGGATAAATCAGGCTATAAAACAAACAAAC
This sequence comes from Lampris incognitus, assembly GCF_029633865.1. Lineage (NCBI taxonomy): Eukaryota > Metazoa > Chordata > Actinopteri > Lampriformes > Lampridae > Lampris > Lampris incognitus. The sequence continues at coordinate 74,123,897 of NC_079214.1, forward strand.
ATTCGGATAAATCAGACAATAGAACAAACAAAGATGTGGATAAATCAGTTATAAAACAAACAAACATGACTATAAATCAGCTATAAAACAAACAAACGTGAGAATAAATCAGGCTATAAAACAGACAACATGAGGATAAATCAGCTATAAAACAAACAAACAGAAGATCAATCAGGCTATAAAACAAACAACATGAGGATAAATCACCTATAAAACTAACAAACTTAAGGATCGGTCATTCTTTAAAAGTAACAAACATGTATATAAATCAGCTATAAAACAAACAAACAAACATGAAGACAAATCAGCCTATAAAACTAACAAATATGAAAATAAATCAGGCTTTAAAACAAAAAACATGTAGTTAAATCAGACTATAAAACAAACACACGAGGATAAATCAGCTATAAAACAAACACAGGAGGATAAATCAGACAAACATGAGGATAAATCAAACCATAAAACAAACAAACATAAGGATAAATCAGACTATAAAACATACAAACATGAGGATAAATCAGCTATAAAACAAGCAAACATGAAGATAAATCACCTATAAAACAAACAAACATGAGGATAAATCAGCTATAAAACACGCAAACATGAAGATAAATCAGCTATAAAACAAACAAACATGAGGATGAATCAGCTATAAAACAAACAAACATAAGGATAAATCAGCCTATAAAACTAACAAATATGAAAATAAATCAGGCTATAAAACAGGCAAACGTGCGGATAAATCAGCTATAAACAAACAAACATGAGAATAAATCAGGCTATAAAACTAACAAACATGATTATAAATCAGCTATAAAACAAACAAACGTGAGAATAAATCAGGCTATAAAACTAACAAACATGGAGATAAATCAGCTATAAAACAAAAAACATGAAGTTAAATCAGACTATAAACCAAACAAACAAGGATAAGTCAGACTATAAAACAGACAAACATGCGGATAAATCAGACTATAATACGAACAAACATTTGGATAAATCAGCTATCAAACAAACAAATGAGTATAAATCAGGCTATAAATCTAACAAACAAAAATAAATCAGGCTACAAAACAAACAAACATGAGAATAAATCAGGCTATAAAACAGACAACATGAGGATAAATCAGCTATAAAACAAACAAACGGAAGGTCAATCAGGGCTACAAAACAAACAACATGGATATAAATCAGCTATAAAACAAACAAACAAACATGAAGACAAAGCAGCTTATAAAACTAACAAATATGAAAATAAATCAGGCTATAAAACAAAAAACATGAAGTTAAATCAGACTATAAAACACACAAACGAAGATAAATCTGCTACAAAACAAACACACGAGGATAAATCAGACAAACATGAGGATAAATAAGACTATAAAACAAACAATCATAAGAATAAATCAGACTATAAAACAGGCAAACGTGCAGATAAATCACCTATAAACAAACAAACGTGAGGATGAATCAGACTATAAAACAGGCAAACATGCGGATAAATCAGACTATAATACGAACAAACATTTGGATAAATCAGCTATCAAACAAACACATGAGTATAAATCAGGCTATAAATCTAACAAACAAAAATAAATCAGGCTACAAAACAAACAAACATGAGATTAAATCAGGCTATAAAACTAACAAATATGAAAATAAATCAGGCTTTAAAACAAAAAACATGAAGTTAAATCAGACTATAAAACAAACACACGAGGATAAATCAGCTATAAAACAAACACAGGAGGATAAATCAGACAAACATGAGGATAAATCAAACTATAAAACAAACAAACATAAGGATAAATCAGACTATAAAACATACAAACATGAGGATAAATCAGCTTTAAAACAAGCAAACATGAAGATAAATCACCTATAAAACAAACAAACATGAGGATAAATCAGCTATAAAACACGCAAACATGAGGATAAATCAGACTATAAAACAGGCAAACGTGCAGATAAATCACCTATAAACAAACAAACGTGAGGATGAATCAGACTATAAAACAGGCAAACATGCGGATAAATCAGACTATAATACGAACAAACATTTGGATAAATCAGCTATCAAACAAACACATGAGTATAAATCAGGCTATAAATCTAACAAACAAAAATAAATCAGGCTACAAAACAAACAAACATGAGATTAAATCAGACTATAAAACAAACACACGAGGATAAATCAGCTATAAAACAAACACAGGAGGATAAATCAGACAAACATGAGGATAAATCAAACCATAAAACAAACAAACATAAGGATAAATCAGACTATAAAACATACAAACATGAGGATAAATCAGCTATAAAACAAGCAAACATGAAGATAAATCACCTATAAAACAAACAAACATGAGGATAAATCAGCTATAAAACACGCAAACATGAAGATAAATCAGCTATAAAACAAACAAACATGAGGATGAATCAGCTATAAAACAAACAAACATAAGGATAAATCAGCCTATAAAACTAACAAATATGAAAATAAATCAGGCTATAAAACAGGCAAACGTGCGGATAAATCAGCTATAAACAAACAAACATGAGAATAAATCAGGCTATAAAACTAACAAACATGATTATAAATCAGCTATAAAACAAACAAACGTGAGAATAAATCAGGCTATAAAACTAACAAACATGGAGATAAATCAGCTATAAAACAAAAAACATGAAGTTAAATCAGACTATAAACCAAACAAACAAGGATAAGTCAGACTATAAAACAGGCAAACATGCGGATAAATCAGACTATAATACGAACAAACATTTGGATAAATCAGCTATCAAACAAACAAATGAGTATAAATCAGGCTATAAATCTAACAAACAAAAATAAATCAGGCTACAAAACAAACAAACATGAGAATAAATCAGGCTATAAAACAGACAACATGAGGATAAATCAGCTATAAAACAAACAAACGGAAGGTCAATCAGGGCTACAAAACAAACAACATGGATATAAATCAGCTATAAAACAAACAAACAAACATGAAGACAAAGCAGCTTATAAAACTAACAAATATGAAAATAAATCAGGCTATAAAACAAAAAACATGAAGTTAAATCAGACTATAAAACACACAAACGAAGATAAATCTGCTACAAAACAAACACACGAGGATAAATCAGACAAACATGAGGATAAATAAGACTATAAAACAAACAATCATAAGAATAAATCAGACTATAAAACAGGCAAACGTGCAGATAAATCACCTATAAACAAACAAACGTGAGGATGAATCAGACTATAAAACAGGCAAACATGCGGATAAATCAGACTATAATACGAACAAACATTTGGATAAATCAGCTATCAAACAAACACATGAGTATAAATCAGGCTATAAATCTAACAAACAAAAATAAATCAGGCTACAAAACAAGCAAACATGAGATTAAATCAGGCTATAAAACTAACAAATATGAAAATAAATCAGGCTTTAAAACAAAAAACATGAAGTTAAATCAGACTATAAAACAAACACACGAGGATAAATCAGCTATAAAACAAACACAGGAGGATAAATCAGACAAACATGAGGATAAATCAAACTATAAAACAAACAAACATAAGGATAAATCAGACTATAAAACATACAAACATGAGGATAAATCAGCTATAAAACAGGCAAACGTGCAGATAAATCACCTATAAACAAACAAACGTGAGGATAAATCAGACTATAAAACAAACAAGCATAAGGATAAATCAGACTATAAAACAAACAAACATTCGGATAAATCAGCTATCAAACAAGCAAACATGAGGATAAATCAGGCTATAAAACAAACAAACATTCGGATAAATCAGACAATAGAACAAACAAAGATGTGGATAAATCAGTTATAAAACAAACAAACATGACTATAAATCAGCTATAAAACAAACAAACGTGAGAATAAATCAGGCTATAAAACAGACAACATGAGGATAAATCAGCTATAAAACAAACAAACAGAAGATCAATCAGGCTATAAAACAAACAACATGAGGATAAATCACCTATAAAACTAACAAACTTAAGGATCGGTCATTCTTTAAAAGTAACAAACATGTATATAAATCAGCTATAAAACAAACAAACAAACATGAAGACAAATCAGCCTATAAAACTAACAAATATGAAAATAAATCAGGCTTTAAAACAAAAAACATGAAGTTAAATCAGACTATAAAACAAACACACGAGGATAAATCAGCTATAAAACAAACACAGGAGGATAAATCAGACAAACATGAGGATAAATCAAACCATAAAACAAACAAACATAAGGATAAATCAGACTATAAAACATACAAACATGAGGATAAATCAGCTATAAAACAAGCAAACATGAAGATAAATCACCTATAAAACAAACAAACATGAGGATAAATCAGCTATAAAACACGCAAACATGAAGATAAATCAGCTATAAAACAAACAAACATGAGGATGAATCAGCTATAAAACAAACAAACATAAGGATAAATCAGCCTATAAAACTAACAAATATGAAAATAAATCAGGCTATAAAACAGGCAAACGTGCGGATAAATCAGCTATAAACAAACAAACATGAGAATAAATCAGGCTATAAAACTAACAAACATGATTATAAATCAGCTATAAAACAAACAAACGTGAGAATAAATCAGGCTATAAAACTAACAAACATGGAGATAAATCAGCTATAAAACAAAAAACATGAAGTTAAATCAGACTATAAAACAAACAAACAAGGATAAGTCAGACTATAAAACAGGCAAACATGCGGATAAATCAGACTATAATACGAACAAACATTTGGATAAATCAGCTATCAAACAAACAAATGAGTATAAATCAGGCTATAAATCTAACAAACAAAAATAAATCAGGCTACAAAACAAACAAACATGAGAATAAATCAGGCTATAAAACAGACAACATGAGGATAAATCAGCTATAAAACAAACAAACGGAAGGTCAATCAGGGCTACAAAACAAACAACATGGATATAAATCAGCTATAAAACAAACAAACAAACATGAAGACAAAGCAGCTTATAAAACTAACAAATATGAAAATAAATCAGGCTATAAAACAAAAAACATGAAGTTAAATCAGGCTATAAAACAGACAACATGAGGATAAATCAGCTATAAAACAAACAAACGGAAGGTCAATCAGGGCTACAAAACAAACAACATGGATATAAATCAGCTATAAAACAAACAAACAAACATGAAGACAAAGCAGCTTATAAAACTAACAAATATGAAAATAAATCAGGCTATAAAACAAAAAACATGAGGATAAATAAGACTATAAAACAAACAATCATAAGAATAAATCAGACTATAAAACAGGCAAACGTGCAGATAAATCACCTATAAACAAACAAACGTGAGGATGAATCAGACTATAAAACAGGCAAACATGCGGATAAATCAGACTATAATACGAACAAACATTTGGATAAATCAGCTATCAAACAAACACATGAGTATAAATCAGGCTATAAATCTAACAAACAAAAATAAATCAGACTACAAAACAAACAAACATGAGATTAAATCAGGCTATAAAACTAACAAATATGAAAATAAATCAGGTTTAAAACAAAAAACATGAAGTTAAATCAGACTATAAAACAAACACACGAGGATAAATCAGCTATAAAACAAACACAGGAGGATAAATCAGACAAACATGAGGATAAATCAAACTATAAAACAAACAAACATAAGGATAAATCAGACTATAAAACATACAAACATGAGGATAAATCAGCTATAAAACAAGCAAACATGAAGATAAATCACCTATAAAACAAACAAACATGAGGATAAATCAGCTATAAAACACGCAAACATGAGGATAAATCAGACTATAAAACAGGCAAACGTGCAGATAAATCACCTATAAACAAACAAACGTGAGGATGAATCAGACTATAAAACAGGCAAACATGCGGATAAATCAGACTATAATACGAACAAACATTTGGATAAATCAGCTATCAAACAAACACATGAGTATAAATCAGGCTATAAATCTAACAAACAAAAATAAATCAGGCTACAAAACAAACAAACATGAGATTAAATCAGGCTATAAAACTAACAGATATGAAAATAAATCAGGCTTTAAAACAAAAAACATGAAGTTAAATCAGACTATAAAACAAACACACGAGGATAAATCAGCTATAAAACAAACACAGGAGGATAAATCAGACAAACATGAGGATAAATCAAACTATAAAACAAACAAACATAAGGATAAATCAGACTATAAAACATACAAACATGAGGATAAATCAGCTATAAAACAGGCAAACGTGCAGATAAATCACCTATAAACAAACAAACGTGAGGATAAATCAGACTATAAAACAAACAAGCATAAGGATAAATCAGACTATAAAACAAACAAACATTCGGATAAATCAGCTATCAAACAAGCAAACATGAGGATAAATCAGGCTATAAAACAAACAAACATTCGGATAAATCAGACAATAGAACAAACAAAGATGTGGATAAATCAGTTATAAAACAAACAAACATGACTATAAATCAGCTATAAAACAAACAAACGTGAGAATAAATCAGGCTATAAAACAGACAACATGAGGATAAATCAGCTATAAAACAAACAAACAGAAGATAGATCAGGCTATAAAACAAACAACATGAGGATAAATCACCTATAAAACTAACAAACTTAAGGATCGGTCATTCTTTAAAAGTAACAAACATGTATATAAATCAGCTATAAAACAAACAAACAAACATGAAGACAAATCAGCCTATAAAACTAACAAATATGAAAATAAATCAGGCTTTAAAACAAAAAACATGAAGTTAAATCAGACTATAAAACAAACACACGAGGATAAATCAGCTATAAAACAAACACAGGAGGATAAATCAGACAAACATGAGGATAAATCAAACCATAAAACAAACAAACATAAGGATAAATCAGACTATAAAACATACAAACATGAGGATAAATCAGCTATAAAACAAGCAAACATGAAGATAAATCACCTATAAAACAAACAAACATGAGGATAAATCAGCTATAAAAAACGCAAACATGAAGATAAATCAGCTATAAAACAAACAAACATGAGGATGAATCAGCTATAAAACAAACAAACATAAGGATAAATCAGCCTATAAAACTAACAAATATGAAAATAAATCAGGCTATAAAACAGGCAAACGTGCGGATAAATCAGCTATAAACAAACAAACATGAGAATAAATCAGGCTATAAAACTAACAAACATGATTATAAATCAGCTATAAAACAAACAAACGTGAGAATAAATCAGGCTATAAAACTAACAAACATGGAGATAAATCAGCTATAAAACAAAAAACATGAAGTTAAATCAGACTATAAAACAAACAAACAAGGATAAGTCAGACTATAAAACAGGCAAACATGCGGATAAATCAGACTATAATACGAACAAACATTTGGATAAATCAGCTATCAAACAAACAAATGAGTATAAATCAGGCTATAAATCTAACAAACAAAAATAAATCAGGCTACAAAACAAACAAACATGAGAATAAATCAGGCTATAAAACAGACAACATGAGGATAAATCAGCTATAAAACAAACAAACGGAAGGTCAATCAGGGCTACAAAACAAACAACATGGATATAAATCAGCTATAAAACAAACAAACAAACATGAAGACAAAGCAGCTTATAAAACTAACAAATATGAAAATAAATCAGGCTATAAAACAAAAAACATGAAGTTAAATCAGACTATAAAACACACAAACGAAGATAAATCTGCTACAAAACAAACACACGAGGATAAATCAGACAAACATGAGGATAAATAAGACTATAAAACAAACAATCATAAGAATAAATCAGACTATAAAACAGGCAAACGTGCAGATAAATCACCTATAAACAAACAAACGTGAGGATGAATCAGACTATAAAACAGGCAAACATGCGGATAAATCAGACTATAATACGAACAAACATTTGGATAAATCAGCTATCAAACAAACACATGAGTATAAATCAGGCTATAAATCTAACAAACAAAAATAAATCAGACTACAAAACAAACAAACATGAGATTAAATCAGGCTATAAAACTAACAAATATGAAAATAAATCAGGTTTAAAACAAAAAACATGAAGTTAAATCAGACTATAAAACAAACACACGAGGATAAATCAGCTATAAAACAAACACAGGAGGATAAATCAGACAAACATGAGGATAAATCAAACTATAAAACAAACAAACATAAGGATAAATCAGACTATAAAACATACAAACATGAGGATAAATCAGCTATAAAACAAGCAAACATGAAGATAAATCACCTATAAAACAAACAAACATGAGGATAAATCAGCTATAAAACACGCAAACATGAGGATAAATCAGACTATAAAACAGGCAAACGTGCAGATAAATCACCTATAAACAAACAAACGTGAGGATGAATCAGACTATAAAACAGGCAAACATGCGGATAAATCAGACTATAATACGAACAAACATTTGGATAAATCAGCTATCAAACAAACACATGAGTATAAATCAGGCTATAAATCTAACAAACAAAAATAAATCAGGCTACAAAACAAACAAACATGAGATTAAATCAGGCTATAAAACTAACAAATATGAAAATAAATCAGGCTTTAAAACAAAAAACATGAAGTTAAATCAGACTATAAAACAAACACACGAGGATAAATCAGCTATAAAACAAACACAGGAGGATAAATCAGACAAACATGAGGATAAATCAAACTATAAAACAAACAAACATAAGGATAAATCAGACTATAAAACATACAAACATGAGGATAAATCAGCTATAAAACAGGCAAACGTGCAGATAAATCACCTATAAACAAACAAACGTGAGGATAAATCAGACTATAAAACAAACAAGCATAAGGATAAATCAGACTATAAAACAAACAAACATTCGGATAAATCAGCTATCAAACAAGCAAACATGAGGATAAATCAGGCTATAAAACAAACAAACATTCGGATAAATCAGACAATAGAACAAACAAAGATGTGGATAAATCAGTTATAAAACAAACAAACATGACTATAAATCAGCTATAAAACAAACAAACGTGAGAATAAATCAGGCTATAAAACAGACAACATGAGGATAAATCAGCTATAAAACAAACAAACAGAAGATCAATCAGGCTATAAAACAAACAACATGAGGATAAATCACCTATAAAACTAACAAACTTAAGGATCGGTCATTCTTTAAAAGTAACAAACATGTATATAAATCAGCTATAAAACAAACAAACAAACATGAAGACAAATCAGCCTATAAAACTAACAAATATGAAAATAAATCAGGCTTTAAAACAAAAAACATGAAGTTAAATCAGACTATAAAACAAACACACGAGGATAAATCAGCTATAAAACAAACACAGGAGGATAAATCAGACAAACATGAGGATAAATCAAACCATAAAACAAACAAACATAAGGATAAATCAGACTATAAAACATACAAACATGAGGATAAATCAGCTATAAAACAAGCAAACATGAAGATAAATCACCTATAAAACAAACAAACATGAGGATAAATCAGCTATAAAACACGCAAACATGAAGATAAATCAGCTATAAAACAAACAAACATGAGGATGAATCAGCTATAAAACAAACAAACATAAGGATAAATCAGCCTATAAAACTAACAAATATGAAAATAAATCAGGCTATAAAACAGGCAAACGTGCGGATAAATCAGCTATAAACAAACAAACATGAGAATAAATCAGGCTATAAAACTAACAAACATGATTATAAATCAGCTATAAAACAAACAAACGTGAGAATAAATCAGGCTATAAAACTAACAAACATGGAGATAAATCAGCTATAAAACAAAAAACATGAAGTTAAATCAGACTATAAAACAAACAAACAAGGATAAGTCAGACTATAAAACAGGCAAACATGCGGATAAATCAGACTATAATACGAACAAACATTTGGATAAATCAGCTATCAAACAAACAAATGAGTATAAATCAGGCTATAAATCTAACAAACAAAAATAAATCAGGCTACAAAACAAACAAACATGAGAATAAATCAGGCTATAAAACAGACAACATGAGGATAAATCAGCTATAAAACAAACAAACGGAAGGTCAATCAGGGCTACAAAACAAACAACATGGATATAAATCAGCTATAAAACAAACAAACAAACATGAAGACAAAGCAGCTTATAAAACTAACAAATATGAAAATAAATCAGGCTATAAAACAAAAAACATGAAGTTAAATCAGACTATAAAACACACAAACGAAGATAAATCTGCTACAAAACAAACACACGAGGATAAATCAGACAAACATGAGGATAAATAAGACTATAAAACAAACAATCATAAGAATAAATCAGACTATAAAACAGGCAAACGTGCAGATAAATCACCTATAAACAAACAAACGTGAGGATGAATCAGACTATAAAACAGGCAAACATGCGGATAAATCAGACTATAATACGAACAAACATTTGGATAAATCAGCTATCAAACAAACACATGAGTATAAATCAGGCTATAAATCTAACAAACAAAAATAAATCAGGCTACAAAACAAACAAACATGAGATTAAATCAGGCTATAAAACTAACAAATATGAAAATAAATCAGGTTTAAAACAAAAAACATGAAGTTAAATCAGACTATAAAACAAACACACGAGGATAAATCAGCTATAAAACAAACACAGGAGGATAAATCAGACAAACATGAGGATAAATCAAACTATAAAACAAACAAACATAAGGATAAATCAGACTATAAAACATACAAACATGAGGATAAATCAGCTATAAAACAAGCAAACATGAAGATAAATCACCTATAAAACAAACAAACATGAGGATAAATCAGCTATAAAACACGCAAACATGAGGATAAATCAGACTATAAAACAGGCAAACGTGCAGATAAATCACCTATAAACAAACAAACGTGAGGATGAATCAGACTATAAAACAGGCAAACATGCGGATAAATCAGACTATAATACGAACAAACATTTGGATAAATCAGCTATCAAACAAACACATGAGTATAAATCAGGCTATAAATCTAACAAACAAAAATAAATCAGGCTACAAAACAAACAAACATGAGATTAAATCAGGCTATAAAACTAACAAATATGAAAATAAATCAGGCTTTAAAACAAAAAACATGAAGTTAAATCAGACTATAAAACAAACACACGAGGATAAATCAGCTATAAAACAAACACAGGAGGATAAATCAGACAAACATGAGGATAAATCAAACTATAAAACAAACAAACATAAGGATAAATCAGACTATAAAACATACAAACATGAGGATAAATCAGCTATAAAACAGGCAAACGTGCAGATAAATCACCTATAAACAAACAAACGTGAGGATAAATCAGACTATAAAACAAACAAGCATAAGGATAAATCAGACTATAAAACAAACAAACATTCGGATAAATCAGCTATCAAACAAGCAAACATGAGGATAAATCAGGCTATAAAACAAACAAACATTCGGATAAATCAGACAATAGAACAAACAAAGATGTGGATAAATCAGTTATAAAACAAACAAACATGACTATAAATCAGCTATAAAACAAACAAACGTGAGAATAAATCAGGCTATAAAACAGAAAACATGAGGATAAATCAGCTATAAAACAAACAAACAGAAGATCAATCAGGCTATAAAACAAACAACATGAGGATAAATCACCTATAAAACTAACAAACTTAAGGATCGGTCATTCTTTAAAAGTAACAAACATGTATATAAATCAGCTATAAAACAAACAAACAAACATGAAGACAAATCAGCCTATAAAACTAACAAATATGAAAATAAATCAGGCTTTAAAACAAAAAACATGTAGTTAAATCAGACTATAAAACAAACAAACAAGGATAAGTCAGACTATAAAACAGGCAAACATGCGGATAAATCAGACTATAATACGAACAAACATTTGGATAAATCAGCTATCAAACAAACAAATGAGTATAAATCAGGCTATAAATCTAACAAACAAAAATAAATCAGGCTACAAAACAAACAAACATGAGAATAAATCAGGCTATAAAACAGACAACATGAGGATAAATCAGCTATAAAACAAACAAACGGAAGGTCAATCAGGGCTACAAAACAAACAACATGGATATAAATCAGCTATAAAACAAACAAACAAACATGAAGACAAAGCAGCTTATAAAACTAACAAATATGAAAATAAATCAGGCTATAAAACAAAAAACATGAAGTTAAATCAGACTATAAAACACACAAACGAAGATAAATCTGCTACAAAACAAACACACGAGGATAAATCAGACAAACATGAGAATAAATCAGGCTATAAAACAAACAATCATAAGAATAAATCAGACTATAAAACAGGCAAACGTGCAGATAAATCACCTATAAACAAACAAACGTGAGGATGAATCAGACTATAAAACAGGCAAACATGCGGATAAATCAGACTATAATACGAACAAACATTTGGATAAATCAGCTATCAAACAAACACATGAGTATAAATCAGGCTATAAATCTAACAAACAAAAATAAATCAGGCTACAAAACAAACAAACATGAGATTAAATCAGGCTATAAAACTAACAAATATGAAAATAAATCAGGTTTAAAACAAAAAACATGAAGTTAAATCAGACTATAAAACAAACACACGAGGATAAATCAGCTATAAAACAAACACAGGAGGATAAATCAGACAAACATGAGGATAAATCAAACTATAAAACAAACAAACATAAGGATAAATCAGACTATAAAACATACAAACATGAGGATAAATCAGCTATAAAACAAGCAAACATGAAGATAAATCACCTATAAAACAAACAAACATGAGGATAAATCAGCTATAAAACACGCAAACATGAGGATAAATCAGACTATAAAACAGGCAAACGTGCAGATAAATCACCTATAAACAAACAAACGTGAGGATGAATCAGACTATAAAACAGGCAAACATGCGGATAAATCAGACTATAATACGAACAAACATTTGGATAAATCAGCTATCAAACAAACACATGAGTATAAATCAGGCTATAAATCTAACAAACAAAAATAAATCAGGCTACAAAACAAACAAACATGAGATTAAATCAGGCTATAAAACTAACAAATATGAAAATAAATCAGGCTTTAAAACAAAAAACATGAAGTTAAATCAGACTATAAAACAAACACACGAGGATAAATCAGCTATAAAACAAACACAGGAGGATAAATCAGACAAACATGAGGATAAATCAAACTATAAAACAAACAAACATAAGGATAAATCAGACTATAAAACATACAAACATGAGGATAAATCAGCTATAAAACAGGCAAACGTGCAGATAAATCACCTATAAACAAACAAACGTGAGGATAAATCAGACTATAAAACAAACAAGCATAAGGATAAATCAGACTATAAAACAAACAAACATTCGGATAAATCAGCTATCAAACAAGCAAACATGAGGATAAATCAGGCTATAAAACAAACAAACATTCGGATAAATCAGACAATAGAACAAACAAAGATGTGGATAAATCAGTTATAAAACAAACAAACATGACTATAAATCAGCTATAAAACAAACAAACGTGAGAATAAATCAGGCTATAAAACAGAAAACATGAGGATAAATCAGCTATAAAACAAACAAACAGAAGATCAATCAGGCTATAAAACAAACAACATGAGGATAAATCACCTATAAAACTAACAAACTTAAGGATCGGTCATTCTTTAAAAGTAACAAACATGTATATAAATCAGCTATAAAACAAACAAACAAACATGAAGACAAATCAGCCTATAAAACTAACAAATATGAAAATAAATCAGGCTTTAAAACAAAAAACATGTAGTTAAATCAGACTATAAAACAAACACACGAGGATAAATCAGCTATAAAACAAACACAGGAGGATAAATCAGACAAACATGAGGATAAATCAAACCATAAAACAAACAAACATAAGGATAAATCAGACTATAAAACATACAAACATGAGGATAAATCAGCTATAAAACAAGCAAACATGAAGATAAATCACCTATAAAACAAACAAACATGAGGATAAATCAGCTATAAAACACGCAAACATGAAGATAAATCAGCTATAAAACAAACAAACATGAGGATGAATCAGCTATAAAACAAACAAACATAAGGATAAATCAGCCTATAAAACTAACAAATATGAAAATAAATCAGGCTATAAAACAGGCAAACGTGCGGATAAATCAGCTATAAACAAACAAACATGAGAATAAATCAGGCTATAAAACTAACAAACATGATTATAAATCAGCTATAAAACAAACAAACGTGAGAATAAATCAGGCTATAAAACTAACAAACATGGAGATAAATCAGCTATAAAACAAAAAACATGAAGTTAAATCAGACTATAAACCAAACAAACAAGGATAAGTCAGACTATAAAACAGGCAAACATGCGGATAAATCAGACTATAATACGAACAAACATTTGGATAAATCAGCTATCAAACAAACAAATGAGTATAAATCAGGCTATAAATCTAACAAACAAAAATAAATCAGGCTACAAAACAAACAAACATGAGAATAAATCAGGCTATAAAACAGACAACATGAGGATAAATCAGCTATAAAACAAACAAACGGAAGGTCAATCAGGGCTACAAAACAAACAACATGGATATAAATCAGCTATAAAACAAACAAACAAACATGAAGACAAAGCAGCTTATAAAACTAACAAATATGAAAATAAATCAGGCTATAAAACAAAAAACATGAAGTTAAATCAGACTATAAAACACACAAACGAAGATAAATCTGCTACAAAACAAACACACGAGGATAAATCAGACAAACATGAGGATAAATAAGACTATAAAACAAACAATCATAAGAATAAATCAGACTATAAAACAGGCAAACGTGCAGATAAATCACCTATAAACAAACAAACGTGAGGATGAATCAGACTATAAAACAGGCAAACATGCGGATAAATCAGACTATAATACGAACAAACATTTGGATAAATCAGCTATCAAACAAACACATGAGTATAAATCAGGCTATAAATCTAAGAAACAAAAATAAATCAGGCTACAAAACAAACAAACATGAGATTAAATCAGGCTATAAAACAGACAACATGAGGATAAATCAGCTATAAAACAAACAAACGGAAGGTCAATCAGGGCTACAAAACAAACAACATGGATATAAATCAGCTATAAAACAAACAAACAAACATGAAGACAAAGCAGCTTATAAAACTAACAAATATGAAAATAAATCAGGCTATAAAACAAAAAACATGAAGTTAAATCAGACTATAAAACACACAAACGAAGATAAATCTGCTACAAAACAAACACACGAGGATAAATCAGACAAACATGAGGATAAATAAGACTATAAAACAAACAATCATAAGAATAAATCAGACTATAAAACAGGCAAACGTGCAGATAAATCACCTATAAACAAACAAACGTGAGGATGAATCAGACTATAAAACAGGCAAACATGCGGATAAATCAGACTATAATACGAACAAACATTTGGATAAATCAGCTATCAAACAAACACATGAGTATAAATCAGGCTATAAATCTAACAAACAAAAATAAATCAGGCTACAAAACAAACAAACATGAGATTAAATCAGGCTATAAAACTAACAAATATGAAAATAAATCAGGCTTTAAAACAAAAAACATGAAGTTAAATCAGACTATAAAACAAACACACGAGGATAAATCAGCTATAAAACAAACACAGGAGGATAAATCAGACAAACATGAGGATAAATCAAACTATAAAACAAACAAACATAAGGATAAATCAGACTATAAAACATACAAACATGAGGATAAATCAGCTATAAAACAGGCAAACGTGCAGATAAATCGCCTATAAACAAACAAACGTGAGGATAAATCAGACTATAAAACAAACAAGCATAAGGATAAATCAGACTATAAAACAAACAAACATTCGGATAAATCAGCTATCAAACAAGCAAACATGAGGATAAATCAGGCTATAAAACAAACAAACATTCGGATAAATCAGACAATAGAACAAACAAAGATGTGGATAAATCAGTTATAAAACAAACAAACATGACTATAAATCAGCTATAAAACAAACAAACGTGAGAATAAATCAGGCTATAAAACAGAAAACATGAGGATAAATCAGCTATAAAACAAACAAACAGAAGATCAATCAGGCTATAAAACAAACAACATGAGGATAAATCACCTATAAAACTAACAAACTTAAGGATCGGTCATTCTTTAAAAGTAACAAACATGTATATAAATCAGCTATAAAACAAACAAACAAACATGAAGACAAATCAGCCTATAAAACTAACAAATATGAAAATAAATCAGGCTTTAAAACAAAAAACATGTAGTTAAATCAGACTATAAAACAAACACACGAGGATAAATCAGCTATAAAACAAACACAGGAGGATAAATCAGACAAACATGAGGATAAATCAAACCATAAAACAAACAAACATAAGGATAAATCAGACTATAAAACATACAAACATGAGGATAAATCAGCTATAAAACAAGCAAACATGAAGATAAATCACCTATAAAACAAACAAACATGAGGATAAATCAGCTATAAAACACGCAAACATGAAGATAAATCAGCTATAAAACAAACAAACATGAGGATGAATCAGCTATAAAACAAACAAACATAAGGATAAATCAGCCTATAAAACTAACAAATATGAAAATAAATCAGGCTATAAAACAGGCAAACGTGCGGATAAATCAGCTATAAACAAACAAACATGAGAATAAATCAGGCTATAAAACTAACAAACATGATTATAAATCAGCTATAAAACAAACAAACGTGAGAATAAATCAGGCTATAAAACTAACAAACATGGAGATAAATCAGCTATAAAACAAAAAACATGAAGTTAAATCAGACTATAAACCAAACAAACAAGGATAAGTCAGACTATAAAACAGGCAAACATGCGGATAAATCAGACTATAATACGAACAAACATTTGGATAAATCAGCTATCAAACAAACAAATGAGTATAAATCAGGCTATAAATCTAACAAACAAAAATAAATCAGGCTACAAAACAAACAAACATGAGAATAAATCAGGCTATAAAACAGACAACATGAGGATAAATCAGCTATAAAACAAACAAACGGAAGGTCAATCAGGGCTACAAAACAAACAACATGGATATAAATCAGCTATAAAACAAACAAACAAACATGAAGACAAAGCAGCTTATAAAACTAACAAATATGAAAATAAATCAGGCTATAAAACAAAAAACATGAAGTTAAATCAGACTATAAAACACACAAACGAAGATAAATCTGCTACAAAACAAACACACGAGGATAAATCAGACAAACATGAGGATAAATAAGACTATAAAACAAACAATCATAAGAATAAATCAGACTATAAAACAGGCAAACGTGCAGATAAATCACCTATAAACAAACAAACGTGAGGATGAATCAGACTATAAAACAGGCAAACATGCGGATAAATCAGACTATAATACGAACAAACATTTGGATAAATCAGCTATCAAACAAACACATGAGTATAAATCAGGCTATAAATCTAACAAACAAAAATAAATCAGGCTACAAAACAAACAAACATGAGATTAAATCAGGCTATAAAACAGACAACATGAGGATAAATCAGCTATAAAACAAACAAACGGAAGGTCAATCAGGGCTACAAAACAAACAACATGGATATAAATCAGCTATAAAACAAACAAACAAACATGAAGACAAAGCAGCTTATAAAACTAACAAATATGAAAATAAATCAGGCTATAAAACAAAAAACATGAAGTTAAATCAGACTATAAAACACACAAACGAAGATAAATCTGCTACAAAACAAACACACGAGGATAAATCAGACAAACATGAGGATAAATAAGACTATAAAACAAACAATCATAAGAATAAATCAGACTATAAAACAGGCAAACGTGCAGATAAATCACCTATAAACAAACAAACGTGAGGATGAATCAGACTATAAAACAGGCAAACATGCGGATAAATCAGACTATAATACGAACAAACATTTGGATAAATCAGCTATCAAACAAACACATGAGTATAAATCAGGCTATAAATCTAACAAACAAAAATAAATCAGGCTACAAAACAAACAAACATGAGATTAAATCAGGCTATAAAACTAACAAATATGAAAATAAATCAGGCTTTAAAACAAAAAACATGAAGTTAAATCAGACTATAAAACAAACACACGAGGATAAATCAGCTATAAAACAAACACAGGAGGATAAATCAGACAAACATGAGGATAAATCAAACTATAAAACAAACAAACATAAGGATAAATCAGACTATAAAACATACAAACATGAGGATAAATCAGCTATAAAACAAGCAAACATGAAGATAAATCACCTATAAAACAAACAAACATGAGGATAAATCAGCTATAAAACACGCAAACATGAGGATAAATCAGACTATAAAACAGGCAAACGTGCAGATAAATCACCTATAAACAAACAAACGTGAGGATGAATCAGACTATAAAACAGGCAAACATGCGGATAAATCAGACTATAATACGAACAAACATTTGGATAAATCAGCTATCAAACAAACACATGAGTATAAATCAGGCTATAAATCTAACAAACAAAAATAAATCAGGCTACAAAACAAACAAACATGAGATTAAATCAGGCTATAAAACTAACAAATATGAAAATAAATCAGGCTTTAAAACAAAAAACATGAAGTTAAATCAGACTATAAAACAAACACACGAGGATAAATCAGCTATAAAACAAACACAGGAGGATAAATCAGACAAACATGAGGATAAATCAAACTATAAAACAAACAAACATAAGGATAAATCAGACTATAAAACATACAAACATGAGGATAAATCAGCTATAAAACAGGCAAACGTGCAGATAAATCACCTATAAACAAACAAACGTGAGGATAAATCAGACTATAAAACAAACAAGCATAAGGATAAATCAGACTATAAAACAAACAAACATTCGGATAAATCAGCTATCAAACAAGCAAACATGAGGATAAATCAGGCTATAAAACAAACAAACATTCGGATAAATCAGACTATAAAACAAACAAACATTCGGATAAATCAGCTATCAAACAAGCAAACATGAGGATAAATCAGGCTATAAAACAAACAAACATTCGGATAAATCAGACAATAGAACAAACAAAGATGTGGATAAATCAGTTATAAAACAAACAAACATGACTATAAATCAGCTATAAAACAAACAAACGTGAGAATAAATCAGGCTATAAAACAGACAACATGAGGATAAATCAGCTATAAAACAAACAAACAGAAGATCAATCAGGCTATAAAACAAACAACATGAGGATAAATCACCTATAAAACTAACAAACTTAAGGATCGGTCATTCTTTAAAAGTAACAAACATGTATATAAATTAGCTACAAAACAAACAAACAAACATGAAGACAAATCAGCCTATAAAACTAACAAATATGAAAATAAATCAGGCTTTAAAACAAAAAACATGAAGTTAAATCAGACTATAAAACAAACACACGAGGATAAATCAGCTATAAAACAAACACAGGAGGATAAATCAGACAAACATGAGGATAAATCAAACCATAAAACAAACAAACATAAGGATAAATCAGACTATAAAACATACAAACATGAGGATAAATCAGCTATAAAACAAGCAAACATGAAGATAAATCACCTATAAAACAAACAAACATGAGGATAAATCAGCTATAAAACACGCAAACATGAAGATAAATCAGCTATAAAACAAACAAACATGAGGATGAATCAGCTATAAAACAAACATACATGAGGATAAATCAGCCTATAAAACAAACAAACATAAGAATAAACCAGACTATAAAACAGGCAAACGTGCGGATAAATCAGCTATAAACAAAGAAACATGAAGATAAATCAGGCTATAAAACTAACAAACATGATTATAAATCAGCTATAAAACAAACAAATGTGAGAATAAATCAGGCTATAAAACAGACAACATGAGGATAAATCAGGCTATAAAACTAACAAACATGGAGATAATCAGCTATAAAACAAAAAACATGAAGTTAAATCAGACTATAAAACAAACAAACAAGGATAAGTCAGACTATAAAACAGGCAAACATGCGGATAAATCAGACTATAATACGAACAAACATTTGGATAAATCAGCTATCAAACAAACAAATGAGTATAAATCAGGCTATAAATCTAACAAACAAAGATAAATCAGGCTACAAAACAAACAAACATGAGAATAAATCAGGCTATAAAACCGACAACATGAGGATAAATCAGCTATAATACAAACAAACGGAAGGTCAATCAGGCTACAAAACAAACAACATGGATATAAATCAGCTATAAAACAAACAAACAAACATGAAGACAAAGCAGCCTATAAAACTAACAAATATGAAAATAAATCGGGCTATAAAACAAAAAACATGAAGTTAAATCAAACTATAAAACACACAAACGAAGATAAATCAGCTATAAAACAAACACACGAGGATAAATCAGACAAACATGAGGATAAATAAGACTATAAAACAAACAATCATAAGAATAAATCAGACTATAAAACAGGCAAACGTGCAGATAAATCACCTATAAACAAACAAACGTGAGGATAAATCAGACTATAAAACAAATAAGCATAAGGATAAATCAGACTATAAAACAAACAAATATGTGGATAAATCAGATATAAAACAAACAAACATGATTATAAATCAGATATAAAACAAACAAACGCGAGAATAAATCAGGCTATAAAACAGACAACATTAGGATAAACCAGGCTATAAAACTAACAAACATGGAGATAAATCAGCTATAAAACAAAAAACATGAAGTTAAATCAGCTATAAAACAAACAAACAAACATGAAGACAAAGAAGCCTATAAAACTCACAAATATGAAAATAAATCAGGCTATAAAACAAAAAACATGAAGTTAAATCAGACTATAAAACACACAAACGAAGATAAATCAGCTATAAAACAAACACACGAGGATAAATCAGACAAACATGAGAATAAATAAGACTATAAAACAAACAATCATAAGAATAAATCAGACTATAAAACAGGCAAACGTGCAGATAAATCACCTATAAACAAACAAACGTGAGGATAAATCAGACTATAAAACAAACAAGCATAAGGATAAATCAGACTATAAAACAAACAAACATGAGGATAAATCAGCTATCAAACAAGCAAACATGAGGATAAATCAGGCTATAAAACAAACAAACATGAGGATAAATCAGACAATAGAACAAACAAATATGTGGATAAATCAGATATAAAACAAACAAACACGATTATAAATCAGCTATAAAACAAACAAACGTGAGAATAAATCAGGCTATAAAACAAACAACATGAGGATAAATCACCTATAAAACTAACAAACTTAGGGATCAGTCATTCTTTAAAACTAACAAACATGGATATAAATCAGCTATAAAACAAACAAACAAACATGAAGACAAATCAGCCTATAAAACTAACAAATATGAAAATAAATCAGGCTATAAAACAAAAAACATGAAGTTAAATCAGACTATAAAAGAAACACACGAAGATAAATCAGCTATAAAACAAACACAGGAGGATAAATCAGACAAACATGAGGATAAATCAAACTATAAAACAAACAAACATAAGGATAAATCAGACTATAAAACAAACAAACATGAGGATAAATCAGCTATGAAACAAGCAAACATGAAGATAAATCACCTATAAAACAAACAAACATGAGGATAAATCAGCTATAAAACAAACATGAGGATAAATCAGCCTATAAAACTAACAAATATGAAAATAAATCAGGCTATAAAACAGGCAAACGTGCGGATAAATCAGCTATAAACAAACAAGCATAAGGATAAATCAGACTATAAAACAAACAAACATTCGGATAAATCAGCTATCAAACAAGCAAACATGAGGATAAATCAGGCTATAAAACAAACAAACATTCGGATAAATCAGACAATAGAACAAACAAATATGTGGATAAATCAGATATAAAACAAACAAACATGATTATAAATCAGCTATAAAACAAGCAAACATGAGGATAAATCAGGCTATAAAACTAACAAACATGGAGATAAATCAGCTATAAAACAAAAAACATGAAGTTAAATCAGACTATAAAACAAACACACGAGGATAAATCAGCTATAAAACAAACACAGGAGGATAAATCAGACAAACATGAGGATAAATCAAACTACAAAACAAACAAACATAAGGATAAATCAGCTATAAAACACGCAAACATGAAGATAAATCAGCTATAAAACAAACAAACATGAGGATGAATCAGCTATAAAACAAACATACATGAGGATAAATCAGCCTATAAAACAGGCAAACGTGCGGATAAATCAGCTATAAACAAAGAAACATGAAGATAAATCAGGCTATAAAACTAACAAACATGATTATAAATCAGCTATAAAACAAACAAATGTGAGAATAAATCAGGCTATAAAACAGACAACATGAGGATAAATCAGGCTATAAAACTAACAAACATGGAGATAATCAGCTATAAAACGAAAAACATGAAGTTAAATCAGACTATAAAACAAACAAACAAGGATAAGTCAGACTATAAAACAGGCAAACATGCGGATAAATCAGACTATAATACGAACAAACATTTGGATAAATCAGCTATCAAACAAACAAATGAGTATAAATCAGGCTATAAATCTAACAAACAAAGATAAATCAGGCTACAAAACAAACAAACATGAGAATAAATCAGGCTATAAAACAGACAACATGAGGATAAATCAGCTATAAAACAAACAAACAAACATGAAGACAAAGCAGCCTATAAAACTAACAAATATGAAAATAAATCGGGCTATAAAACAAAAAACATGAAGTTAAATCAAACTATAAAACACACAAACGAAGATAAATCAGCTATAAAACAAACACACGAGGATAAATCAGACAAACATGAGGATAAATAAGACTATAAAACAAACAATCATAAGAATAAATCAGACTATAAAACAGGCAAACGTGCAGATAAATCACCTATAAACAAACAAACGTGAGGATAAATCAGACTATAAAACAAATAAGCATAAGGATAAATCAGACTATAAAACAAACAAATATGTGGATAAATCAGATAGAAAACAAACAAACATGATTATAAATCAGGTATAAAACAAACAAACGTGAGAATAAATCAGGCTATAAAACAGACAACATTAGGATAAACCAGGCTATAAAACTAACAAACATGGAGATAAATCAGCTATAAAACAAAAAACATGAAGTTAAATCAGCTATAAAACAAACAAACAAACATGAAGACATAGAAGCCTATAAAACTCACAAATATGAAAATAAATCAGGCTATAAAACAAAAAACATGAAGTTAAATCAGACTATAAAACACACAAACGAAGATAAATCAGCTATAAAACAAACACACGAGGATAAATCAGACAAACATGAGAATAAATAAGACTATAAAACAAACAATCATAAGAATAAATCAGACTATAAAACAGGCAAACGTGCAGATAAATCACCTATAAACAAACAAACGTGAGGATAAATCAGACTATAAAACAAACAAGCATAAGGATAAATCAGACTATAAAACAAACAAACATGAGGATAAATCAGCTATCAAACAAGCAAACATGAGGATAATTCAGGCTATAAAACAAACAAACATGAGGATAAATCAGACAATAGAACAAACAAATATGTGGATAAATCAGATATAAAACAAACAAACACGATTATAAATCAGCTATAAAACAAACAAACGTGAGAATAAATCAGGCTATAAAACAAACAACATGAGGATAAATCACCTATAAAACTAACAAACTTAGGGATCAGTCATTCTTTAAAACTAACAAACATGGATATAAATCAGCTATAAAACAAACAAACAAACATGAAGACAAATCAGCCTATAAAACTAACAAATATGAAAATAAATCAGGCTATAAAACAAAAAACATGAAGTTAAATCAGACTATAAAAGAAACACACGAAGATAAATCAGCTATAAAACAAACACAGGAGGATAAATCAGACAAACATGAGGATAAATCAAACTATAAAACAAACAAACATAAGGATAAATCAGACTATAAAACAAACAAACATGAGGATAAATCAGCTATAAAACAAGCAAACATGAAGATAAATCACCTATAAAACAAACAAACATGAGGATAAATCAGCTATAAAACAAACAAACATGAGGATAAATCAGCCTATAAAACAAACAAACATTCGGATAAATCAGACAATAGAACAAACAAAGATGTGGATAAATCAGTTATAAAACAAACAAACATGACTATAAATCAGCTATAAAACAAACAAACGTGAGAATAAATCAGGCTATAAAACAGACAACATGAGGATAAATCAGCTATAAAACAAACAAACAGAAGATCAATCAGGCTATAAAACAAACAACATGAGGATAAATCACCTATAAAACTAACAAACTTAAGGATCGGTCATTCTTTAAAAGTAACAAACATGTATATAAATCAGCTATAAAACAAACAAACAAACATGAAGACAAATCAGCCTATAAAACTAACAAATATGAAAATAAATCAGGCTTTAAAACAAAAAACATGAAGTTAAATCAGACTATAAAACAAACACACGAGGATAAATCAGCTATAAAACAAACACAGGAGGATAAATCAGACAAACATGAGGATAAATCAAACCATAAAACAAACAAACATAAGGATAAATCAGACTATAAAACATACAAACATGAGGATAAATCAGCTATAAAACAAGCAAACATGAAGATAAATCACCTATAAAACAAACAAACATGAGGATAAATCAGCTATAAAACACGCAAACATGAAGATAAATCAGCTATAAAACAAACAAACATGAGGATGAATCAGCTATAAAACAAACAAACATAAGGATAAATCAGCCTATAAAACTAACAAATATGAAAATAAATCAGGCTATAAAACAGGCAAACGTGCGGATAAATCAGCTATAAACAAACAAACATGAGAATAAATCAGGCTATAAAACTAACAAACATGATTATAAATCAGCTATAAAACAAACAAACGTGAGAATAAATCAGGCTATAAAACTAACAAACATGGAGATAAATCAGCTATAAAACAAAAAACATGAAGTTAAATCAGACTATAAAACAAACAAACAAGGATAAGTCAGACTATAAAACAGGCAAACATGCGGATAAATCAGACTATAATACGAACAAACATTTGGATAAATCAGCTATCAAACAAACAAATGAGTATAAATCAGGCTATAAATCTAACAAACAAAAATAAATCAGGCTACAAAACAAACAAACATGAGAATAAATCAGGCTATAAAACAGACAACATGAGGATAAATCAGCTATAAAACAAACAAACGGAAGGTCAATCAGGGCTACAAAACAAACAACATGGATATAAATCAGCTATAAAACAAACAAACAAACATGAAGACAAAGCAGCTTATAAAACTAACAAATATGAAAATAAATCAGGCTATAAAACAAAAAACATGAAGTTAAATCAGACTATAAAACACACAAACGAAGATAAATCTGCTACAAAACAAACACACGAGGATAAATCAGACAAACATGAGGATAAATAAGACTATAAAACAAACAATCATAAGAATAAATCAGACTATAAAACAGGCAAACGTGCAGATAAATCACCTATAAACAAACAAACGTGAGGATGAATCAGACTATAAAACAGGCAAACATGCGGATAAATCAGACTATAATACGAACAAACATTTGGATAAATCAGCTATCAAACAAACACATGAGTATAAATCAGGCTATAAATCTAACAAACAAAAATAAATCAGGCTACAAAACAAACAAACATGAGATTAAATCAGGCTATAAAACTAACAAATATGAAAATAAATCAGGCTTTAAAACAAAAAACATGAAGTTAAATCAGACTATAAAACAAACACACGAGGATAAATCAGCTATAAAACAAACACAGGAGGATAAATCAGACAAACATGAGGATAAATCAAACTATAAAACAAACAAACATAAGGATAAATCAGACTATAAAACATACAAACATGAGGATAAATCAGCTATAAAACAAGCAAACATGAAGATAAATCACCTATAAAACAAACAAACATGAGGATAAATCAGCTATAAAACACGCAAACATGAGGATAAATCAGACTATAAAACAGGCAAACGTGCAGATAAATCACCTATAAACAAACAAACGTGAGGATGAATCAGACTATAAAACAGGCAAACATGCGGATAAATCAGACTATAATACGAACAAACATTTGGATAAATCAGCTATCAAACAAACACATGAGTATAAATCAGGCTATAAATCTAACAAACAAAAATAAATCAGGCTACAAAACAAACAAACATGAGATTAAATCAGGCTATAAAACTAACAAATATGAAAATAAATCAGGCTTTAAAACAAAAAACATGAAGTTAAATCAGACTATAAAACAAACACACGAGGATAAATCAGCTATAAAACAAACACAGGAGGATAAATCAGACAAACATGAGGATAAATCAAACTATAAAACAAACAAACATAAGGATAAATCAGACTATAAAACATACAAACATGAGGATAAATCAGCTATAAAACAGGCAAACGTGCAGATAAATCACCTATAAACAAACAAACGTGAGGATAAATCAGACTATAAAACAAACAAGCATAAGGATAAATCAGACTATAAAACAAACAAACATTCGGATAAATCAGCTATCAAACAAGCAAACATGAGGATAAATCAGGCTATAAAACAAACAAACATTCGGATAAATCAGACAATAGAACAAACAAAGATGTGGATAAATCAGTTATAAAACAAACAAACATGACTATAAATCAGCTATAAAACAAACAAACGTGAGAATAAATCAGGCTATAAAACAGACAACATGAGGATAAATCAGCTATAAAACAAACAAACAGAAGATCAATCAGGCTATAAAACAAACAACATGAGGATAAATCACCTATAAAACTAACAAACTTAAGGATCGGTCATTCTTTAAAAGTAACAAACATGTATATAAATCAGCTATAAAACAAACAAACATGAAGACAAATCAGCCTATAAAACTAACAAATATGAAAATAAATCAGGCTTTAAAACAAAAAACATGAAGTTAAATCAGACTATAAAACAAACACACGAGGATAAATCAGCTATAAAACAAACACAGGAGGATAAATCAGACAAACATGAGGATAAATCAAACCATAAAACAAACAAACATAAGGATAAATCAGGCTATAAAACATACAAACATGAGGATAAATCAGCTATAAAACAAGCAAACATGAAGATAAATCACCTATAAAACAAACAAACATGAGGATAAATCAGCTATAAAACACGCAAACATGAAGATAAATCAGCTATAAAACAAACAAACATGAGGATGAATCAGCTATAAAACAAACATACATGAGGATAAATCAGCCTATAAAACAAACAAACATAAGAATAAACCAGACTATAAAACAGGCAAACGTGCGGATAAATCAGCTATAAACAAAGAAACATGAAGATAAATCAGGCTATAAAACTAACAAACATGATTATAAATCAGCTATAAAACAAACAAATGTGAGAATAAATCAGGCTATAAAACAGACAACATGAGGATAAATCAGGCTATAAAACTAACAAACATGGAGATAATCAGCTATAAAACAAAAAACATGAAGTTAAATCAGACTATAAAACAAACAAACAAGGATAAGTCAGACTATAAAACAGGCAAACATGCGGATAAATCAGACTATAATACGAACAAACATTTGGATAAATCAGCTATCAAACAAACAAATGAGTATAAATCAGGCTATAAATCTAACAAACAAAGATAAATCAGGCTACAAAACAAACAAACATGAGAATAAATCAGGCTATAAAACCGACAACATGAGGATAAATCAGCTATAATACAAACAAACGGAAGGTCAATCAGGCTACAAAACAAACAACATGGATATAAATCAGCTATAAAACAAACAAACAAACATGAAGACAAAGCAGCCTATAAAACTAACAAATATGAAAATAAATCGGGCTATAAAACAAAAAACATGAAGTTAAATCAAACTATAAAACACACAAACGAAGATAAATCAGCTATAAAACAAACACACGAGGATAAATCAGACAAACATGAGGATAAATAAGACTATAAAACAAACAATCATAAGAATAAATCAGACTATAAAACAGGCAAACGTGCAGATAAATCACCTATAAACAAACAAACGTGAGGATAAATCAGACTATAAAACAAATAAGCATAAGGATAAATCAGACTATAAAACAAACAAATATGTGGATAAATCAGATATAAAACAAACAAACATGATTATAAATCAGATATAAAACAAACAAACGTGAGAATAAATCAGGCTATAAAACAGACAACATTAGGATAAACCAGGCTATAAAACTAACAAACATGGAGATAAATCAGCTATAAAACAAAAAACATGAAGTTAAATCAGCTATAAAACAAACAAACAAACATGAAGACAAAGAAGCCTATAAAACTCACAAATATGAAAATAAATCAGGCTATAAAACAAAAAACATGAAGTTAAATCAGACTATAAAACACACAAACGAAGATAAATCAGCTATAAAACAAACACACGAGGATAAATCAGACAAACATGAGAATAAATAAGACTATAAAACAAACAATCATAAGAATAAATCAGACTATAAAACAGGCAAACGTGCAGATAAATCACCTATAAACAAACAAACGTGAGGATAAATCAGACTATAAAACAAACAAGCATAAGGATAAATCAGACTATAAAACAAACAAACATGAGGATAAATCAGCTATCAAACAAGCAAACATGAGGATAAATCAGGCTATAAAACAAACAAACATGAGGATAAATCAGACAATAGAACAAACAAATATGTGGATAAATCAGATATAAAACAAACAAACACGATTATAAATCAGCTATAAAACAAACAAACGTGAGAATAAATCAGGCTATAAAACAAACAACATGAGGATAAATCACCTATAAAACTAACAAACTTAGGGATCAGTCATTCTTTCAAACTAACAAACATGGATATAAATCAGCTATAAAACAAACAAACAAACATGAAGACAAATCAGCCTATAAAACTAACAAATATGAAAATAAATCAGGCTATAAAACAAAAAACATGAAGTTAAATCAGACTATAAAAGAAACACACGAAGATAAATCAGCTATAAAACAAACACAGGAGGATAAATCAGACAAACATGAGGATAAATCAAACTATAAAACAAACAAACATAAGGATAAATCAGACTATAAAACAAACAAACATGAGGATAAATCAGCTATGAAACAAGCAAACATGAAGATAAATCACCTATAAAACAAACAAACATGAGGATAAATCAGCTATAAAACAAACATGAGGATAAATCAGCCTATAAAACTAACAAATATGAAAATAAATCAGGCTATAAAACAGGCAAACGTGCGGATAAATCAGCTATAAACAAACAAGCATAAGGATAAATCAGACTATAAAACAAACAAACATTCGGATAAATCAGCTATCAAACAAGCAAACATGAGGATAAATCAGGCTATAAAACAAACAAACATTCGGATAAATCAGACAATAGAACAAACAAATATGTGGATAAATCAGATATAAAACAAACAAACATGATTATAAATCAGCTATAAAACAAGCAAACATGAGGATAAATCAGGCTATAAAACTAACAAACATGGAGATAAATCAGCTATAAAACAAAAAACATGAAGTTAAATCAGACTATAAAACAAACACACGAGGATAAATCAGCTATAAAACAAACACAGGAGGATAAATCAGACAAACATGAGGATAAATCAAACTACAAAACAAACAAACATAAGGATAAATCAGACTATAAAACAAACAAACATGAGGATAAATCAGCTATAAAACACGCAAACATGAAGATAAATCAGCTATAAAACAAACAAACATGAGGATGAATCAGCTATAAAACAAACATACATGAGGATAAATCAGCCTATAAAACAAACAAACATAAGAATAAACCAGACTATAAAACAGGCAAACGTGCGGATAAATCAGCTATAAACAAAGAAACATGAAGATAAATCAGGCTATAAAACTAACAAACATGATTATAAATCAGCTATAAAACAAACAAATGTGAGAATAAATCAGGCTATAAAACAGACAACATGAGGATAAATCAGGCTATAAAACTAACAAACATGGAGATAATCAGCTATAAAACGAAAAACATGAAGTTAAATCAGACTATAAAACAAACAAACAAGGATAAGTCAGACTATAAAACAGGCAAACATGCGGATAAATCAGACTATAATACGAACAAACATTTGGATAAATCAGCTATCAAACAAACAAATGAGTATAAATCAGGCTATAAATCTAACAAACAAAGATAAATCAGGCTACAAAACAAACAAACATGAGAATAAATCAGGCTATAAAACAGACAACATGAGGATAAATCAGCTATAAAACAAACAAACAAACATGAAGACAAAGCAGCCTATAAAACTAACAAATATGAAAATAAATCGGGCTATAAAACAAAAAACATGAAGTTAAATCAAACTATAAAACACACAAACGAAGATAAATCAGCTATAAAACAAACACACGAGGATAAATCAGACAAACATGAGGATGAATAAGACTATAAAACAAACAATCATAAGAATAAATCAGACTATAAAACAGGCAAACGTGCAGATAAATCACCTATAAACAAACAAACGTGAGGATAAATCAGACTATAAAACAAATAAGCATAAGGATAAATCAGACTATAAAACAAACAAATATGTGGATAAATCAGATAGAAAACAAACAAACATGATTATAAATCAGGTATAAAACAAACAAACGTGAGAATAAATCAGGCTATAAAACAGACAACATTAGGATAAACCAGGCTATAAAACTAACAAACATGGAGATAAATCAGCTATAAAACAAAAAACATGAAGTTAAATCAGCTATAAAACAAACAAACAAACATGAAGACATAGAAGCCTATAAAACTCACAAATATGAAAATAAATCAGGCTATAAAACAAAAAACATGAAGTTAAATCAGACTATAAAACACACAAACGAAGATAAATCAGCTATAAAACAAACACACGAGGATAAATCAGACAAACATGAGAATAAATAAGACTATAAAACAAACAATCATAAGAATAAATCAGACTATAAAACAGGCAAACGTGCAGATAAATCACCTATAAACAAACAAACGTGAGGATAAATCAGACTATAAAACAAACAAGCATTAGGATAAATCAGACTATAAAACAAACAAACGTGAGGATAAATCAGACTATAAAACAAATAAGCATAAGGATAAATCAGACTATAAAACAAACAAATATGTGGATAAATCAGATAGAAAACAAACAAACATGATTATAAATCAGGTATAAAACAAACAAACGTGAGAATAAATCAGGCTATAAAACAGACAACATTAGGATAAACCAGGCTATAAAACTAACAAACATGGAGATAAATCAGCTATAAAACAAAAAACATGAAGTTAAATCAGCTATAAAACAAACAAACAAACATGAAGACATAGAAGCCTATAAAACTCACAAATATGAAAATAAATAAGGCTATAAAACAAAAAACATGAAGTTAAATCAGACTATAAAACACACAAACGAAGATAAATCAGCTATAAAACAAACACACGAGGATAAATCAGACAAACATGAGAATAAATAAGACTATAAAACAAACAATCATAAGAATAAATCAGACTATAAAACAGGCAAACGTGCAGATAAATCACCTATAAACAAACAAACGTGAGGATAAATCAGACTATAAAACAAACAAGCATAAGGATAAATCAGACTATAAAACAAACAAACATGAGGATAAATCAGCTATCAAACAAGCAAACATGAGGATAAATCAGGCTATAAAACAAACAAACATGAGGATAAATCAGACAATAGAACAAACAAATATGTGGATAAATCAGATATAAAACAAACAAACACGATTATAAATCAGCTATAAAACAAACAAACGTGAGAATAAATCAGGCTATAAAACAAACAACATGAGGATAAATCACCTATAAAACTAACAAACTTAGGGATCAGTCATTCTTTAAAACTAACAAACATGGATATAAATCAGCTATAAAACAAACAAACAAACATGAAGACAAATCAGCCTATAAAACTAACAAATATGAAAATAAATCAGGCTATAAAACAAAAAACATGAAGTTAAATCAGACTATAAAAGAAACACACGAAGATAAATCAGCTATAAAACAAACACAGGAGGATAAATCAGACAAACATGAGGATAAATCAAACTATAAAACAAACAAACATAAGGATAAATCAGACTATAAAACAAACAAACATGAGGATAAATCAGCTATAAAACAAGCAAACATGAAGATAAATCACCTATAAAACAAACAAACATGAGGATAAATCAGCTATAAAACAAACAAACATGAGGATAAATCAGCCTATAAAACTAACAAATATGAAAATAAATCAGGCTATAAAACAGGCAAACGTGCGGATAAATCAGCTATAAACAAACAAGCATAAGGATAAATCAGACTATAAAACAAACAAACATTCGGATAAATCAGCTATTAAACAAGCAAACATGAGGATAAATCAGGCTATAAAACAAACAAACATTCGGATAAATCAGACAATAGAACAAACAAATATGTGGATAAATCAGATATAAAACAAACAAACATGATTATAAATCAGCTATAAAACAAGCAAACATGAGGATAAATCAGGCTATAAAACTAACAAACATGGAGATAAATCAGCTATAAAACAAAAAACATGAAGTTAAATCAGACTATAAAACAAACAAACAAGGATAAGTCAGACTATAAAACATGCAAACATGCGGATAAATCAGACTATAATACGATCAAACATTTGGATAAATCAGCTATCAAACAAACAAATGAGTATGAATCAGTCTATAAATCTAACAAACAAAGATAATTCAGGCTAAAAAACAAACAAACATGAGAATAAATCACGCTATAAAACAGACAACATGAGGATAAATCAGCTATAAAACAAACAAACGGAAGTTCAATCAGGCAACAAAAAAAACAACATGGATATAAATCAGCTATAAAACAAACAAACAAACATGAAGACAAAGCAGCCTATAAAACTAACAAATATGAAAATAAATCAGGCTATAAAACAAAAAACATGAAGTTAAATCAGACTATAAAACACACAAATGAAGATAAATCAGCTATAAAACAAACACACGAGGATAAATCAGACAAACATGAGGATAAATAAGACTATAAAACAAACAATAATAAGAATAAATCAGACTATAAAACAGGCAAACATGCGGATAAATCAGACTATAATACGAACAAACATTTGGATAAATCAGCTATCAAACAAACACATGAGTATAAATCAGGCTATAAATCTAACAAACAAAAATAAATCAGGCTACAAAACAAACAAACATGAGATTAAATCAGGCTATAAAACTAACAAATATGAAAATAAATCAGGCTTTAAAACAAAAAACATGAAGTTAAATCAGACTATAAAACAAACACACGAGGATAAATCAGCTATAAAACAAACACAGGAGGATAAATCAGACAAACATGAGGATAAATCAAACTATAAAACAAACAAACATAAGGATAAATCAGACTATAAAACATACAAACATGAGGATAAATCAGCTATAAAACAGGCAAACGTGCAGATAAATCACCTATAAACAAACAAACGTGAGGATAAATCAGACTATAAAACAAACAAGCATAAGGATAAATCAGACTATAAAACAAACAAACATTCGGATAAATCAGCTATCAAACAAGCAAACATGAGGATAAATCAGGCTATAAAACAAACAAACATTCGGATAAATCAGACAATAGAACAAACAAAGATGTGGATAAATCAGTTATAAAACAAACAAACATGACTATAAATCAGCTATAAAACAAACAAACGTGAGAATAAATCAGGCTATAAAACAGACAACATGAGGATAAATCAGCTATAAAACAAACAAACAGAAGATCAATCAGGCTATAAAACAAACAACATGAGGATAAATCACCTATAAAACTAACAAACTTAAGGATCGGTCATTCTTTAAAAGTAACAAACATGTATATAAATCAGCTATAAAACAAACAAACATGAAGACAAATCAGCCTATAAAACTAACAAATATGAAAATAAATCAGGCTTTAAAACAAAAAACATGAAGTTAAATCAGACTATAAAACAAACACACGAGGATAAATCAGCTATAAAACAAACACAGGAGGATAAATCAGACAAACATGAGGATAAATCAAACCATAAAACAAACAAACATAAGGATAAATCAGGCTATAAAACATACAAACATGAGGATAAATCAGCTATAAAACAAGCAAACATGAAGATAAATCACCTATAAAACAAACAAACATGAGGATAAATCAGCTATAAAACACGCAAACATGAAGATAAATCAGCTATAAAACAAACAAACATGAGGATGAATCAGCTATAAAACAAACATACATGAGGATAAATCAGCCTATAAAACAAACAAACATAAGAATAAACCAGACTATAAAACAGGCAAACGTGCGGATAAATCAGCTATAAACAAAGAAACATGAAGATAAATCAGGCTATAAAACTAACAAACATGATTATAAATCAGCTATAAAACAAACAAATGTGAGAATAAATCAGGCTATAAAACAGACAACATGAGGATAAATCAGGCTATAAAACTAACAAACATGGAGATAATCAGCTATAAAACAAAAAACATGAAGTTAAATCAGACTATAAAACAAACAAACAAGGATAAGTCAGACTATAAAACAGGCAAACATGCGGATAAATCAGACTATAATACGAACAAACATTTGGATAAATCAGCTATCAAACAAACAAATGAGTATAAATCAGGCTATAAATCTAACAAACAAAGATAAATCAGGCTACAAAACAAACAAACATGAGAATAAATCAGGCTATAAAACCGACAACATGAGGATAAATCAGCTATAATACAAACAAACGGAAGGTCAATCAGGCTACAAAACAAACAACATGGATATAAATCAGCTATAAAACAAACAAACAAACATGAAGACAAAGCAGCCTATAAAACTAACAAATATGAAAATAAATCGGGCTATAAAACAAAAAACATGAAGTTAAATCAAACTATAAAACACACAAACGAAGATAAATCAGCTATAAAACAAACACACGAGGATAAATCAGACAAACATGAGGATAAATAAGACTATAAAACAAACAATCATAAGAATAAATCAGACTATAAAACAGGCAAACGTGCAGATAAATCACCTATAAACAAACAAACGTGAGGATAAATCAGACTATAAAACAAATAAGCATAAGGATAAATCAGACTATAAAACAAACAAATATGTGGATAAATCAGATATAAAACAAACAAACATGATTATAAATCAGATATAAAACAAACAAACGTGAGAATAAATCAGGCTATAAAACAGACAACATTAGGATAAACCAGGCTATAAAACTAACAAACATGGAGATAAATCAGCTATAAAACAAAAAACATGAAGTTAAATCAGCTATAAAACAAACAAACAAACATGAAGACAAAGAAGCCTATAAAACTCACAAATATGAAAATAAATCAGGCTATAAAACAAAAAACATGAAGTTAAATCAGACTATAAAACACACAAACGAAGATAAATCAGCTATAAAACAAACACACGAGGATAAATCAGACAAACATGAGAATAAATAAGACTATAAAACAAACAATCATAAGAATAAATCAGACTATAAAACAGGCAAACGTGCAGATAAATCACCTATAAACAAACAAACGTGAGGATAAATCAGACTATAAAACAAACAAGCATAAGGATAAATCAGACTATAAAACAAACAAACATGAGGATAAATCAGCTATCAAACAAGCAAACATGAGGATAAATCAGGCTATAAAACAAACAAACATGAGGATAAATCAGACAATAGAACAAACAAATATGTGGATAAATCAGATATAAAACAAACAAACACGATTATAAATCAGCTATAAAACAAACAAACGTGAGAATAAATCAGGCTATAAAACAAACAACATGAGGATAAATCACCTATAAAACTAACAAACTTAGGGATCAGTCATTCTTTCAAACTAACAAACATGGATATAAATCAGCTATAAAACAAACAAACAAACATGAAGACAAATCAGCCTATAAAACTAACAAATATGAAAATAAATCAGGCTATAAAACAAAAAACATGAAGTTAAATCAGACTATAAAAGAAACACACGAAGATAAATCAGCTATAAAACAAACACAGGAGGATAAATCAGACAAACATGAGGATAAATCAAACTATAAAACAAACAAACATAAGGATAAATCAGACTATAAAACAAACAAACATGAGGATAAATCAGCTATGAAACAAGCAAACATGAAGATAAATCACCTATAAAACAAACAAACATGAGGATAAATCAGCTATAAAACAAACATGAGGATAAATCAGCCTATAAAACTAACAAATATGAAAATAAATCAGGCTATAAAACAGGCAAACGTGCGGATAAATCAGCTATAAACAAACAAGCATAAGGATAAATCAGACTATAAAACAAACAAACATTCGGATAAATCAGCTATCAAACAAGCAAACATGAGGATAAATCAGGCTATAAAACAAACAAACATTCGGATAAATCAGACAATAGAACAAACAAATATGTGGATAAATCAGATATAAAACAAACAAACATGATTATAAATCAGCTATAAAACAAGCAAACATGAGGATAAATCAGGCTATAAAACTAACAAACATGGAGATAAATCAGCTATAAAACAAAAAACATGAAGTTAAATCAGACTATAAAACAAACACACGAGGATAAATCAGCTATAAAACAAACACAGGAGGATAAATCAGACAAACATGAGGATAAATCAAACTACAAAACAAACAAACATAAGGATAAATCAGACTATAAAACAAACAAACATGAGGATAAATCAGCTATAAAACACGCAAACATGAAGATAAATCAGCTATAAAACAAACAAACATGAGGATGAATCAGCTATAAAACAAACATACATGAGGATAAATCAGCCTATAAAACAAACAAACATAAGAATAAACCAGACTATAAAACAGGCAAACGTGCGGATAAATCAGCTATAAACAAAGAAACATGAAGATAAATCAGGCTATAAAACTAACAAACATGATTATAAATCAGCTATAAAACAAACAAATGTGAGAATAAATCAGGCTATAAAACAGACAACATGAGGATAAATCAGGCTATAAAACTAACAAACATGGAGATAATCAGCTATAAAACGAAAAACATGAAGTTAAATCAGACTATAAAACAAACAAACAAGGATAAGTCAGACTATAAAACAGGCAAATATGCGGATAAATCAGACTATAATACGAACAAACATTTGGATAAATCAGCTATCAAACAAACAAATGAGTATAAATCAGGCTATAAATCTAACAAACAAAGATAAATCAGGCTACAAAACAAACAAACATGAGAATAAATCAGGCTATAAAACAGACAACATGAGGATAAATCAGCTATAAAACAAACAAACAAACATGAAGACAAAGCAGCCTATAAAACTAACAAATATGAAAATAAATCGGGCTATAAAACAAAAAACATGAAGTTAAATCAAACTATAAAACACACAAACGAAGATAAATCAGCTATAAAACAAACACACGAGGATAAATCAGACAAACATGAGGATGAATAAGACTATAAAACAAACAATCATAAGAATAAATCAGACTATAAAACAGGCAAACGTGCAGATAAATCACCTATAAACAAACAAACGTGAGGATAAATCAGACTATAAAACAAATAAGCATAAGGATAAATCAGACTATAAAACAAACAAATATGTGGATAAATCAGATAGAAAACAAACAAACATGATTATAAATCAGGTATAAAACAAACAAACGTGAGAATAAATCAGGCTATAAAACAGACAACATTAGGATAAACCAGGCTATAAAACTAACAAACATGGAGATAAATCAGCTATAAAACAAAAAACATGAAGTTAAATCAGCTATAAAACAAACAAACAAACATGAAGACATAGAAGCCTATAAAACTCACAAATATGAAAATAAATCAGGCTATAAAACAAAAAACATGAAGTTAAATCAGACTATA
Organism: Lampris incognitus; assembly: GCF_029633865.1. Lineage (NCBI taxonomy): Eukaryota > Metazoa > Chordata > Actinopteri > Lampriformes > Lampridae > Lampris > Lampris incognitus. The sequence goes on from NC_079214.1 coordinate 74,162,563, forward strand.
AAACACACAAACGAAGATAAATCAGCTATAAAACAAACACACGAGGATAAATCAGACAAACATGAGAATAAATAAGACTATAAAACAAACAATCATAAGAATAAATCAGACTATAAAACAGGCAAACGTGCAGATAAATCACCTATAAACAAACAAACGTGAGGATAAATCAGACTATAAAACAAACAAGCATTAGGATAAATCAGACTATAAAACAAACAAACGTGAGGATAAATCAGACTATAAAACAAATAAGCATAAGGATAAATCAGACTATAAAACAAACAAATATGTGGATAAATCAGATAGAAAACAAACAAACATGATTATAAATCAGGTATAAAACAAACAAACGTGAGAATAAATCAGGCTATAAAACAGACAACATTAGGATAAACCAGGCTATAAAACTAACAAACATGGAGATAAATCAGCTATAAAACAAAAAACATGAAGTTAAATCAGCTATAAAACAAACAAACAAACATGAAGACATAGAAGCCTATAAAACTCACAAATATGAAAATAAATAAGGCTATAAAACAAAAAACATGAAGTTAAATCAGACTATAAAACACACAAACGAAGATAAATCAGCTATAAAACAAACACACGAGGATAAATCAGACAAACATGAGAATAAATAAGACTATAAAACAAACAATCATAAGAATAAATCAGACTATAAAACAGGCAAACGTGCAGATAAATCACCTATAAACAAACAAACGTGAGGATAAATCAGACTATAAAACAAACAAGCATAAGGATAAATCAGACTATAAAACAAACAAACATGAGGATAAATCAGCTATCAAACAAGCAAACATGAGGATAAATCAGGCTATAAAACAAACAAACATGAGGATAAATCAGACAATAGAACAAACAAATATGTGGATAAATCAGATATAAAACAAACAAACACGATTATAAATCAGCTATAAAACAAACAAACGTGAGAATAAATCAGGCTATAAAACAAACAACATGAGGATAAATCACCTATAAAACTAACAAACTTAGGGATCAGTCATTCTTTAAAACTAACAAACATGGATATAAATCAGCTATAAAACAAACAAACAAACATGAAGACAAATCAGCCTATAAAACTAACAAATATGAAAATAAATCAGGCTATAAAACAAAAAACATGAAGTTAAATCAGACTATAAAAGAAACACACGAAGATAAATCAGCTATAAAACAAACACAGGAGGATAAATCAGACAAACATGAGGATAAATCAAACTATAAAACAAACAAACATAAGGATAAATCAGACTATAAAACAAACAAACATGAGGATAAATCAGCTATAAAACAAGCAAACATGAAGATAAATCACCTATAAAACAAACAAACATGAGGATAAATCAGCTATAAAACAAACAAACATGAGGATAAATCAGCCTATAAAACTAACAAATATGAAAATAAATCAGGCTATAAAACAGGCAAACGTGCGGATAAATCAGCTATAAACAAACAAGCATAAGGATAAATCAGACTATAAAACAAACAAACATTCGGATAAATCAGCTATTAAACAAGCAAACATGAGGATAAATCAGGCTATAAAACAAACAAACATTCGGATAAATCAGACAATAGAACAAACAAATATGTGGATAAATCAGATATAAAACAAACAAACATGATTATAAATCAGCTATAAAACAAGCAAACATGAGGATAAATCAGGCTATAAAACTAACAAACATGGAGATAAATCAGCTATAAAACAAAAAACATGAAGTTAAATCAGACTATAAAACAAACAAACAAGGATAAGTCAGACTATAAAACATGCAAACATGCGGATAAATCAGACTATAATACGATCAAACATTTGGATAAATCAGCTATCAAACAAACAAATGAGTATGAATCAGTCTATAAATCTAACAAACAAAGATAATTCAGGCTAAAAAACAAACAAACATGAGAATAAATCACGCTATAAAACAGACAACATGAGGATAAATCAGCTATAAAACAAACAAACGGAAGTTCAATCAGGCAACAAAAAAAACAACATGGATATAAATCAGCTATAAAACAAACAAACAAACATGAAGACAAAGCAGCCTATAAAACTAACAAATATGAAAATAAATCAGGCTATAAAACAAAAAACATGAAGTTAAATCAGACTATAAAACACACAAATGAAGATAAATCAGCTATAAAACAAACACACGAGGATAAATCAGACAAACATGAGGATAAATAAGACTATAAAACAAACAATAATAAGAATAAATCAGACTATAAAACAGGCAAACGTGCAGATAAATCACCTATAAACAAACAAACGTGAGGATAAATCAGACTATAAAACAAACAAGCATAAGGATAAATCAGACTATAAAACAAACAAACATGTGGATAAATCAGCTATCAAACAAGCAAACATGAGGATAAATCAGGCTATAAAAAAACAAACATGAGGATAAATCAGACAATAGAACAAACAAATATGTGGATAAATCAGATATAAAACAAACAAACACGATTATAAATCAGCTATAAAACAAACAAACAGATTATAAATCAGCTATAAAACAAACAAACGTGAGAATAAATCAGGCTATAAAACAGACAACATGAGGATAAATCAGCTGTAAAACAAACAAACAGAAGATCAATCAGCTATAAAACAAACAAACAAACATGAAGACAAAGCAGCCTATAAAACTAACAAATATGAAAATAAATCAGGCTATAAAACAAAAAACATGAAGTTAAATCAGACTATAAAACAAACAAAAGAAGATAAATCTGCTACAAAACAAACACACGAGGATAAATCAGACAAACATGAGGATAAATAAGACTATAAAACAAACAATCATAAGAATAAATCAGACTATAAAACAGGCAAACGTGCAGATAAATCACCTATAAAACAAACAAACGTGAGGATAAATCAGACTATAAAACAAACAAGCATAAGGATAAATCAGACTATAAAACAAACAAACATGTGGATACATCAGCTATCAAACAAGCAAACATGAGGATAAATCAGGCTATAAAACAAACAAACATTCGGATAAATCAGACAATAGAACAAACAAATATGTGGATAAATCAGATATAAAACAAACAAACATGATTATAAATCAGCTATAAAACAAACAAACATGAGGAAAAATCAGGCTATAAAACTAACAAACATGGAGATAAATCAGGCTTTAAAACAAAAAACATGAAGTTAAATCAGACTATAAAACAAACACACGAGGATAAATCAGCTATAAAACAAACACAGGAGGATAAATCAGACAAACATGAGGATAAATCAAACTATAAAACAAACAAACATAAGGATAAATCAGACTATAAAACATACAAACATGAGGATAAATCAGATATAAAACAAGCAAACATGAAGATAAATCACCTATAAAACAAACAAACATGAGGATAAATCAGCTATAAAACACGCAAACATGAAGATAAATCAGCTATAAAACAAACAAACATGAGGATGAATCAGCTATAAAACAAACATACATGAGGATAAATCAGCCTATAAAACAAACAAACATAAGAATAAACCAGACTATAAAACAGGCAAACGTGCGGATAAATCAGCTATAAACAAAAAAACATGAAGATAAATCAGGCTATAAAACTAACAAACATGATTATAAATCAGCTATAAAACAAACAAATGTGAGAATAAATCAGGCTATAAATCTAACAAACAAAGATAAATCAGGCTACAAAACAAACAAACATGAGAATAAATCAGGCTATAAAACAGACAACATGAGGATAAATCAGGCTATAAAACTAACAAACATGGAGATAAATCAGCTATAAAACAAAAATCATGAAGTTAAATCAGACTATAAAACAAACAAACAAGGATAAGTCAGACTATAAAACAGGCAAACATGCGGATAAATCAGACTATAATACGAACAAACATTTGGATAAATCAGCTATCAAACAAACAAATGAGTATAAATCAGGCTATAAATCTAACAAACAAAGATAAATCAGGCTACAAAACAAACAAACATGAGAATAAATCAGGCTATAAAACAAACAAAATGAGGATAAATCAGCTATAAAACAAACAAACGGAAGGTCAATCAGGCTACAAAACAAACAACATGGATATAAATCAGCTATAAAACAAACAAACAAACATGAAGACAAAGCAGCCTATAAAACTAACAAATATGAAAATAAATCGGGCTATAAAACAAAAAACATGAAGTTAAATCAAACTATAAAACACACAAACGAAGATAAATCAGCTATAAAACAAACACACCAGGATAAATCAGACAAACATGAGGATAAATAAGACTATAAAACGAACAAACATTTGGATAAATCAGCTATCAAACAAACACATGAGTATAAATCAGGCTATAAATCTAGCAAACAAAAATAAATCAGGCTACAAAACAAACAAACATGAGATTAAATCAGGCTATAAAACAGACAACATGAGGATAAATCAGCTATAAAACAAACAAAAGAAGATAAATCTGCTACAAAACAAACACACGAGGATAAATCAGACAAACATGAGGATAAATAAGACTATAAAACAAACAATCATAAGAATAAATCAGACTATAAAACAGGCAAACGTGCAGATAAATCACCTATAAAACAAACAAACGTGAGGATAAATCAGACTATAAAACAAACAAGCATAAGGATAAATCAGACTATAAAACAAACAAACATGTGGATACATCAGCTATCAAACAAGCAAACATGAGGATAAATCAGGCTATAAAAAAACAAACATGAGGATAAATCAGACAATAGAACAAACAAATATGTGGATAAATCAGATATAAAACAAACAAACACGATTATAAATCAGCTATAAAACAAACAAACGTGAGAATAAATCAGGCTATAAAACAAACAACATGAGGATAAATCACCTATAAAACTAACAAACTTAGGGATCAGTCATTCTTTAAAACTAACAAACATGGATATAAATCAGCTATAAAACAAACAAACAAACATGAAGACAAATCAGCCTATAAAACTAACAAATATGAAAATAAATCAGGCTATAAAACAAAAAACATGAAGTTAAATCAGACTATAAAAGAAACACACGAAGATAAATCAGCTATAAAACAAACACAGGAGGATAAATCAGACAAACATGAGGATAAATCAAACTATAAAACAAACAAACATAAGGATAAATCAGACTATAAAACAAACAAACATGAGGATAAATCAGCTATAAAACAAGCAAACATGAAGATAAATCACCTATAAAACAAACAAACATGAGGATAAATCAGCTATAAAACAAACAAACATGAGGATAAATCAGCCTATAAAACTAACAAATATGAAAATAAATCAGGCTATAAAACAGGCAAACGTGCGGATAAATCAGCTATAAACAAACAAGCATAAGGATAAATCAGACTATAAAACAAACAAACATTCGGATAAATCAGCTATTAAACAAGCAAACATGAGGATAAATCAGGCTATAAAACAAACAAACATTCGGATAAATCAGACAATAGAACAAACAAATATGTGGATAAATCAGATATAAAACAAACAAACATGATTATAAATCAGCTATAAAACAAGCAAACATGAGGATAAATCAGGCTATAAAACTAACAAACATGGAGATAAATCAGCTATAAAACAAAAAACATGAAGTTAAATCAGACTATAAAACAAACAAACAAGGATAAGTCAGACTATAAAACATGCAAACATGCGGATAAATCAGACTATAATACGATCAAACATTTGGATAAATCAGCTATCAAACAAACAAATGAGTATGAATCAGTCTATAAATCTAACAAACAAAGATAATTCAGGCTAAAAAACAAACAAACATGAGAATAAATCACGCTATAAAACAGACAACATGAGGATAAATCAGCTATAAAACAAACAAACGGAAGTTCAATCAGGCAACAAAAAAAACAACATGGATATAAATCAGCTATAAAACAAACAAACAAACATGAAGACAAAGCAGCCTATAAAACTAACAAATATGAAAATAAATCAGGCTATAAAACAAAAAACATGAAGTTAAATCAGACTATAAAACACACAAATGAAGATAAATCAGCTATAAAACAAACACACGAGGATAAATCAGACAAACATGAGGATAAATAAGACTATAAAACAAACAATAATAAGAATAAATCAGACTATAAAACAGGCAAACGTGCAGATAAATCACCTATAAACAAACAAACGTGAGGATAAATCAGACTATAAAACAAACAAGCATAAGGATAAATCAGACTATAAAACAAACAAACATGTGGATAAATCAGCTATCAAACAAGCAAACATGAGGATAAATCAGGCTATAAAAAAACAAACATGAGGATAAATCAGACAATAGAACAAACAAATATGTGGATAAATCAGATATAAAACAAACAAACACGATTATAAATCAGCTATAAAACAAACAAACAGATTATAAATCAGCTATAAAACAAACAAACGTGAGAATAAATCAGGCTATAAAACAGACAACATGAGGATAAATCAGCTGTAAAACAAACAAACAGAAGATCAATCAGCTATAAAACAAACAAACAAACATGAAGACAAAGCAGCCTATAAAACTAACAAATATGAAAATAAATCAGGCTATAAAACAAAAAACATGAAGTTAAATCAGACTATAAAACAAACAAAAGAAGATAAATCTGCTACAAAACAAACACACGAGGATAAATCAGACAAACATGAGGATAAATAAGACTATAAAACAAACAATCATAAGAATAAATCAGACTATAAAACAGGCAAACGTGCAGATAAATCACCTATAAAACAAACAAACGTGAGGATAAATCAGACTATAAAACAAACAAGCATAAGGATAAATCAGACTATAAAACAAACAAACATGTGGATACATCAGCTATCAAACAAGCAAACATGAGGATAAATCAGGCTATAAAACAAACAAACATTCGGATAAATCAGACAATAGAACAAACAAATATGTGGATAAATCAGATATAAAACAAACAAACATGATTATAAATCAGCTATAAAACAAAAAAACATGAGGATAAATCAGGCTATAAAACTAACAAACATGGAGATAAATCAGGCTTTAAAACAAAAAACATGAAGTTAAATCAGACTATAAAACAAACACACGAGGATAAATCAGCTATAAAACAAACACAGGAGGATAAATCAGACAAACATGAGGATAAATCAAACTATAAAACAAACAAACATAAGGATAAATCAGACTATAAAACATACAAACATGAGGATAAATCAGATATAAAACAAGCAAACATGAAGATAAATCACCTATAAAACAAACAAACATGAGGATAAATCAGCTATAAAACACGCAAACATGAAGATAAATCAGCTATAAAACAAACAAACATGAGGATGAATCAGCTATAAAACAAACATACATGAGGATAAATCAGCCTATAAAACAAACAAACATAAGAATAAACCAGACTATAAAACAGGCAAACGTGCGGATAAATCAGCTATAAACAAAAAAACATGAAGATAAATCAGGCTATAAAACTAACAAACATGATTATAAATCAGCTATAAAACAAACAAATGTGAGAATAAATCAGGCTATAAATCTAACAAACAAAGATAAATCAGGCTACAAAACAACCAAACATGAGAATAAATCAGGCTATAAAACAGACAACATGAGGATAAATCAGGCTATAAAACTAACAAACATGGAGATAAATCAGCTATAAAACAAAAATCATGAAGTTAAATCAGACTATAAAACAAACAAACAAGGATAAGTCAGACTATAAAACAGGCAAACATGCGGATAAATCAGACTATAATACGAACAAACATTTGGATAAATCAGCTATCAAACAAACAAATGAGTATAAATCAGGCTATAAATCTAACAAACAAAGATAAATCAGGCTACAAAACAAACAAACATGAGAATAAATCAGGCTATAAAACAGACAACATGAGGATAAATCAGCTATAAAACAAACAAACGGAAGGTCAATCAGGCTACAAAACAAACAACATGGATATAAATCAGCTATAAAACAAACAAACAAACATGAAGACAAAGCAGCCTATAAAACTAACAAATATGAAAATAAATCGGGCTATAAAACAAAAAACATGAAGTTAAATCAAACTATAAAACACACAAACGAAGATAAATCAGCTATAAAACAAACACACGAGGATAAATCAGACAAACATGAGGATAAATAAGACTATAAAACGAACAAACATTTGGATAAATCAGCTATCAAACAAACACATGAGTATAAATCAGGCTATAAATCTAGCAAACAAAAATAAATCAGGCTACAAAACAAACAAACATGAGATTAAATCAGGCTATAAAACAGACAACATGAGGATAAATCAGCTATAAAACAAACAAAAGAAGATAAATCTGCTACAAAACAAACACACGAGGATAAATCAGACAAACATGAGGATAAATAAGACTATAAAACAAACAATCATAAGAATAAATCAGACTATAAAACAGGCAAACGTGCAGATAAATCACCTACAAAACAAACAAACGTGAGGATAAATCAGACTATAAAACAAACAAGCATAAGGATAAATCAGACTATAAAACAAACAAACATGTGGATACATCAGCTATCAAACAAGCAAACATGAGGATAAATCAGGCTATAAAAAAACAAACATGAGGATAAATCAGACAATAGAACAAACAAATATGTGGATAAATCAGATATAAAACAAACAAACACGATTATAAATCAGCTATAAAACAAACAAACAGATTATAAATCAGCTATAAAACAAACAAACGTGAGAATAAATCAGGCTATAAAACAGACAACATGAGGATAAATCAGCTGTAAAACAAACAAACAGAAGATCAATCAGCTATAAAACAAACAAACAAACATGAAGACAAAGCAGCCTATAAAACTAACAAATATGAAAATAAATCAGGCTATAAAACAAAAAACATGAAGTTAAATCAGACTATAAAACAAACAAAAGAAGATAAATCTGCTACAAAACAAACACACGAGGATAAATCAGACAAACATGAGGATAAATAAGACTATAAAACAAACAATCATAAGAATAAATCAGACTATAAAACAGGCAAACGTGCAGATAAATCACCTATAAAACAAACAAACGTGAGGATAAATCAGACTATAAAACAAACAAGCATAAGGATAAATCAGACTATAAAACAAACAAACATGTGGATACATCAGCTATCAAACAAGCAAACATGAGGATAAATCAGGCTATAAAACAAACAAACATTCGGATAAATCAGACAATAGAACAAACAAATATGTGGATAAATCAGATATAAAACAAACAAACATGATTATAAATCAGCTATAAAACAAACAAACATGAGGATAAATCAGGCTATAAAACTAACAAACATGGAGATAAATCAGGCTTTAAAACAAAAAACATGAAGTTAAATCAGACTATAAAACAAACACACGAGGATAAATCAGCTATAAAACAAACACAGGAGGATAAATCAGACAAACATGAGGATAAATCAAACTATAAAACAAACAAACATAAGGATAAATCAGACTATAAAACATACAAACATGAGGATAAATCAGATATAAAACAAGCAAACATGAAGATAAATCACCTATAAAACAAACAAACATGAGGATAAATCAGCTATAAAACACGCAAACATGAAGATAAATCAGCTATAAAACAAACAAACATGAGGATGAATCAGCTATAAAACAAACATACATGAGGATAAATCAGCCTATAAAACAAACAAACATAAGAATAAACCAGACTATAAAACAGGCAAACGTGCGGATAAATCAGCTATAAACAAAGAAACATGAAGATAAATCAGGCTATAAAACTAACAAACATGATTATAAATCAGCTATAAAACAAACAAATGTGAGAATAAATCAGGCTATAAATCTAACAAACAAAGATAAATCAGGCTACAAAACAAACAAACATGAGAATAAATCAGGCTATAAAACAGACAACATGAGGATAAATCAGGCTATAAAACTAACAAACATGGAGATAAATCAGCTATAAAACAAAAATCATGAAGTTAAATCAGACTATAAAACAAACAAACAAGGATAAGTCAGACTATAAAACAGGCAAACATGCGGATAAATCAGACTATAATACGAACAAACATTTGGATAAATCAGCTATCAAACAAACAAATGAGTATAAATCAGGCTATAAATCTAACAAACAGATAAATCAGGCTACAAAACAAACAAACATGAGAATAAATCAGGCTATAAAACAGACAACATGAGGATAAATCAGCTATAAAACAAACAAACGGAAGGTCAATCAGGCTACAAAACAAACAACATGGATATAAATCAGCTATAAAACAAACAAACAAACATGAAGACAAAGCAGCCTATAAAACTAACAAATATGAAAATAAATCGGGCTATAAAACAAAAAACATGAAGTTAAATCAAACTATAAAACACACAAACGAAGATAAATCAGCTATAAAACAAACACACGAGGATAAATCAGACAAACATGAGGATAAATAAGACTATAAAACAAACAATCATAAGAATAAATCAGACTATAAAACAGGCAAACGTGCAGATAAATCACCTATAAACAAACAAACGTGAGGATGAATCAGACTATAAAACAGGCAAACATGCGGATAAATCAGACTATAATACGAACAAACATTTGGATAAATCAGCTATCAAACAAACACGAGTATAAATCAGGCTATAAATCTAGCAAACAAAAATAAATCAGGCTACAAAACAAACAAACATGAGATTAAATCAGGCTATAAAACAGACAACATGAGGATAAATCAGCTATAAAACAAACAAAAGAAGATAAATCTGCTACAAAACAAACACACGAGGATAAATCAGACAAACATGAGGATAAATAAGACTATAAAACAAACAATCATAAGAATAAATCAGACTATAAAACAGGCAAACGTGCAGATAAATCACCTATAAAACAAACAAACGTGAGGATAAATCAGACTATAAAACAAACAAGCATAAGGATAAATCAGACTATAAAACAAACAAACATGTGGATACATCAGCTATCAAACAAGCAAACATGAGGATAAATCAGGCTATAAAACAAACAAACATTCGGATAAATCAGACAATAGAACAAACAAATATGTGGATAAATCAGATATAAAACAAACAAACATGATTATAAATCAGCTATAAAACAAACAAACATGAGGATAAATCAGGCTATAAAACTAACAAACCTGGAGATAAATCAGGCTTTAAAACAAAAAACATGAAGTTAAATCAGACTATAAAACAAACACGAGGATAAATCAGCTATAAAACAAACACAGGAGGATAAATCAGACAAACATGAGGATAAATCAAACTATAAAACAAACAGTCATAAGGATAAATCAGACTATAAAACATACAAACATGAGGATAAATCAGCTATAAAACAAGCAAACATGAAGATAAATCACCTATAAAACAAACAAACATGAGGATAAATCAGCTATAAAACACGCAAACATGAAGATAAATCAGCTATAAAACAAACAAACATGAGGATGAATCAGCTATAAAACAAACATACATGAGGATAAATCAGCCTATAAAACAAACAAACATAAGAATAAACCAGACTATAAAACAGGCAAACGTGCGGATAAATCAGCTATAAACAAAGAAACATGAAGATAAATCAGGCTATAAAACTAACAAACATGATTATAAATCAGCTATAAAACAAACAAATGTGAGAATAAATCAGGCTATAAATCTAACAAACAAAGATAAATCAGGCTACAAAACAAACAAACATGAGAATAAATCAGGCTATAAAACAGACAACATGAGGATAAATCAGGCTATAAAACTAACAAACATGGAGATAAATCAGCTATAAAACAAAAATCATGAAGTTAAATCAGACTATAAAACAAACAAACAAGGATAAGTCAGACTATAAAACAGGCAAACATGCGGATAAATCAGACTATAATACGAACAAACATTTGGATAAATCAGCTATTAAACAAACAAATGAGTATAAATCAGGCTATAAATCTAACAAACAAAGATAAATCAGGCTACAAAACAAACAAACATGAGAATAAATCAGGCTATAAAACAGACAACATGAGGATAAATCAGACTATAAAACATACAAACATGAGGATAAATCAGCTATAAAACAAGCAAACATGAAGATAAATCACCTATAAAACAAACAAACATGAGGATAAATCAGCTATAAAACACGCAAACATGAGGATAAATCAGACTATAAAACAGGCAAACGTGCAGATAAATCACCTATAAACAAACAAACGTGAGTATGAATCAGACTATAAAACAGGCAAACATGCGGATAAATCAGACTATAATACGAACAAACATTTGGATAAATCAGCTATCAAACAAACACATGAGTATAAATCAGGCTATAAATCTAACAAACAAAAATAAATCAGGCTACAAAACAAACAAACATGAGATTAAATCAGGCTATAAAACTAACAAATATGAAAATAAATCAGGCTATAAAACAGGCAAACGTGCGGATAAATCAGCTATAAACAAACAAGCATAAGGATAAATCAGACTATAAAACAAACAAACATTCGGATAAATCAGCTATCAAACAAGCAAACATGAGGATAAATCAGGCTATAAAACAAACAAACATTCGGATAAATCAGACAATAGAACAAACAAATATGTGGATAAATCAGATATAAAACAAACAAACATGATTATAAATCAGCTATAAAACAAGCAAACATGAGGATAAATCAGGCTATAAAACTAACAAACATGGAGATAAATCAGCTATAAAACAAAAAACATGAAGTTAAATCAGACTATAAAACAAACACACGAGGATAAATCAGCTATAAAACAAACACAGGAGGATAAATCAGACAAACATGAGGATAAATCAAACTACAAAACAAACAAACATAAGGATAAATCAGACTATAAAACAAACAAACATGAGGATAAATCAGCTATAAAACACGCAAACATGAAGATAAATCAGCTATAAAACAAACAAACATGAGGATGAATCAGCTATAAAACAAACATACATGAGGATAAATCAGCCTATAAAACAAACAAACATAAGAATAAACCAGACTATAAAACAGGCAAACGTGCGGATAAATCAGCTATAAACAAAGAAACATGAAGATAAATCAGGCTATAAAACTAACAAACATGATTATAAATCAGCTATAAAACAAACAAATGTGAGAATAAATCAGGCTATAAAACAGACAACATGAGGATAAATCAGGCTATAAAACTAACAAACATGGAGATAATCAGCTATAAAACGAAAAACATGAAGTTAAATCAGACTATAAAACAAACAAACAAGGATAAGTCAGACTATAAAACAGGCAAACATGCGGATAAATCAGACTATAATACGAACAAACATTTGGATAAATCAGCTATCAAACAAACAAATGAGTATAAATCAGGCTATAAATCTAACAAACAAAGATAAATCAGGCTACAAAACAAACAAACATGAGAATAAATCAGGCTATAAAACAGACAACATGAGGATAAATCAGCTATAAAACAAACAAACAAACATGAAGACAAAGCAGCCTATAAAACTAACAAATATGAAAATAAATCGGGCTATAAAACAAAAAACATGAAGTTAAATCAAACTATAAAACACACAAACGAAGATAAATCAGCTATAAAACAAACACACGAGGATAAATCAGACAAACATGAGGATGAATAAGACTATAAAACAAACAATCATAAGAATAAATCAGACTATAAAACAGGCAAACGTGCAGATAAATCACCTATAAACAAACAAACGTGAGGATAAATCAGACTATAAAACAAATAAGCATAAGGATAAATCAGACTATAAAACAAACAAATATGTGGATAAATCAGATAGAAAACAAACAAACATGATTATAAATCAGGTATAAAACAAACAAACGTGAGAATAAATCAGGCTATAAAACAGACAACATTAGGATAAACCAGGCTATAAAACTAACAAACATGGAGATAAATCAGCTATAAAACAAAAAACATGAAGTTAAATCAGCTATAAAACAAACAAACAAACATGAAGACATAGAAGCCTATAAAACTCACAAATATGAAAATAAATCAGGCTATAAAACAAAAAACATGAAGTTAAATCAGACTATAAAACACACAAACGAAGATAAATCAGCTATAAAACAAACACACGAGGATAAATCAGACAAACATGAGAATAAATAAGACTATAAAACAAACAATCATAAGAATAAATCAGACTATAAAACAGGCAAACGTGCAGATAAATCACCTATAAACAAACAAACGTGAGGATAAATCAGACTATAAAACAAACAAGCATTAGGATAAATCAGACTATAAAACAAACAAACGTGAGGATAAATCAGACTATAAAACAAATAAGCATAAGGATAAATCAGACTATAAAACAAACAAATATGTGGATAAATCAGATAGAAAACAAACAAACATGATTATAAATCAGGTATAAAACAAACAAACGTGAGAATAAATCAGGCTATAAAACAGACAACATTAGGATAAACCAGGCTATAAAACTAACAAACATGGAGATAAATCAGCTATAAAACAAAAAACATGAAGTTAAATCAGCTATAAAACAAACAAACAAACATGAAGACATAGAAGCCTATAAAACTCACAAATATGAAAATAAATAAGGCTATAAAACAAAAAACATGAAGTTAAATCAGACTATAAAACACACAAACGAAGATAAATCAGCTATAAAACAAACACACGAGGATAAATCAGACAAACATGAGAATAAATAAGACTATAAAACAAACAATCATAAGAATAAATCAGACTATAAAACAGGCAAACGTGCAGATAAATCACCTATAAACAAACAAACGTGAGGATAAATCAGACTATAAAACAAACAAGCATAAGGATAAATCAGACTATAAAACAAACAAACATGAGGATAAATCAGCTATCAAACAAGCAAACATGAGGATAAATCAGGCTATAAAACAAACAAACATGAGGATAAATCAGACAATAGAACAAACAAATATGTGGATAAATCAGATATAAAACAAACAAACACGATTATAAATCAGCTATAAAACAAACAAACGTGAGAATAAATCAGGCTATAAAACAAACAACATGAGGATAAATCACCTATAAAACTAACAAACTTAGGGATCAGTCATTCTTTAAAACTAACAAACATGGATATAAATCAGCTATAAAACAAACAAACAAACATGAAGACAAATCAGCCTATAAAACTAACAAATATGAAAATAAATCAGGCTATAAAACAAAAAACATGAAGTTAAATCAGACTATAAAAGAAACACACGAAGATAAATCAGCTATAAAACAAACACAGGAGGATAAATCAGACAAACATGAGGATAAATCAAACTATAAAACAAACAAACATAAGGATAAATCAGACTATAAAACAAACAAACATGAGGATAAATCAGCTATAAAACAAGCAAACATGAAGATAAATCACCTATAAAACAAACAAACATGAGGATAAATCAGCTATAAAACAAACAAACATGAGGATAAATCAGCCTATAAAACTAACAAATATGAAAATAAATCAGGCTATAAAACAGGCAAACGTGCGGATAAATCAGCTATAAACAAACAAGCATAAGGATAAATCAGACTATAAAACAAACAAACATTCGGATAAATCAGCTATTAAACAAGCAAACATGAGGATAAATCAGGCTATAAAACAAACAAACATTCGGATAAATCAGACAATAGAACAAACAAATATGTGGATAAATCAGATATAAAACAAACAAACATGATTATAAATCAGCTATAAAACAAGCAAACATGAGGATAAATCAGGCTATAAAACTAACAAACATGGAGATAAATCAGCTATAAAACAAAAAACATGAAGTTAAATCAGACTATAAAACAAACAAACAAGGATAAGTCAGACTATAAAACATGCAAACATGCGGATAAATCAGACTATAATACGATCAAACATTTGGATAAATCAGCTATCAAACAAACAAATGAGTATGAATCAGTCTATAAATCTAACAAACAAAGATAATTCAGGCTAAAAAACAAACAAACATGAGAATAAATCACGCTATAAAACAGACAACATGAGGATAAATCAGCTATAAAACAAACAAACGGAAGTTCAATCAGGCAACAAAAAAAACAACATGGATATAAATCAGCTATAAAACAAACAAACAAACATGAAGACAAAGCAGCCTATAAAACTAACAAATATGAAAATAAATCAGGCTATAAAACAAAAAACATGAAGTTAAATCAGACTATAAAACACACAAATGAAGATAAATCAGCTATAAAACAAACACACGAGGATAAATCAGACAAACATGAGGATAAATAAGACTATAAAACAAACAATAATAAGAATAAATCAGACTATAAAACAGGCAAACATGCGGATAAATCAGACTATAATACGAACAAACATTTGGATAAATCAGCTATCAAACAAACACATGAGTATAAATCAGGCTATAAATCTAACAAACAAAAATAAATCAGGCTACAAAACAAACAAACATGAGATTAAATCAGGCTATAAAACTAACAAATATGAAAATAAATCAGGCTTTAAAACAAAAAACATGAAGTTAAATCAGACTATAAAACAAACACACGAGGATAAATCAGCTATAAAACAAACACAGGAGGATAAATCAGACAAACATGAGGATAAATCAAACTATAAAACAAACAAACATAAGGATAAATCAGACTATAAAACATACAAACATGAGGATAAATCAGCTATAAAACAGGCAAACGTGCAGATAAATCACCTATAAACAAACAAACGTGAGGATAAATCAGACTATAAAACAAACAAGCATAAGGATAAATCAGACTATAAAACAAACAAACATTCGGATAAATCAGCTATCAAACAAGCAAACATGAGGATAAATCAGGCTATAAAACAAACAAACATTCGGATAAATCAGACAATAGAACAAACAAAGATGTGGATAAATCAGTTATAAAACAAACAAACATGACTATAAATCAGCTATAAAACAAACAAACGTGAGAATAAATCAGGCTATAAAACAGACAACATGAGGATAAATCAGCTATAAAACAAACAAACAGAAGATCAATCAGGCTATAAAACAAACAACATGAGGATAAATCACCTATAAAACTAACAAACTTAAGGATCGGTCATTCTTTAAAAGTAACAAACATGTATATAAATCAGCTATAAAACAAACAAACATGAAGACAAATCAGCCTATAAAACTAACAAATATGAAAATAAATCAGGCTTTAAAACAAAAAACATGAAGTTAAATCAGACTATAAAACAAACACACGAGGATAAATCAGCTATAAAACAAACACAGGAGGATAAATCAGACAAACATGAGGATAAATCAAACCATAAAACAAACAAACATAAGGATAAATCAGGCTATAAAACATACAAACATGAGGATAAATCAGCTATAAAACAAGCAAACATGAAGATAAATCACCTATAAAACAAACAAACATGAGGATAAATCAGCTATAAAACACGCAAACATGAAGATAAATCAGCTATAAAACAAACAAACATGAGGATGAATCAGCTATAAAACAAACATACATGAGGATAAATCAGCCTATAAAACAAACAAACATAAGAATAAACCAGACTATAAAACAGGCAAACGTGCGGATAAATCAGCTATAAACAAAGAAACATGAAGATAAATCAGGCTATAAAACTAACAAACATGATTATAAATCAGCTATAAAACAAACAAATGTGAGAATAAATCAGGCTATAAAACAGACAACATGAGGATAAATCAGGCTATAAAACTAACAAACATGGAGATAATCAGCTATAAAACAAAAAACATGAAGTTAAATCAGACTATAAAACAAACAAACAAGGATAAGTCAGACTATAAAACAGGCAAACATGCGGATAAATCAGACTATAATACGAACAAACATTTGGATAAATCAGCTATCAAACAAACAAATGAGTATAAATCAGGCTATAAATCTAACAAACAAAGATAAATCAGGCTACAAAACAAACAAACATGAGAATAAATCAGGCTATAAAACCGACAACATGAGGATAAATCAGCTATAATACAAACAAACGGAAGGTCAATCAGGCTACAAAACAAACAACATGGATATAAATCAGCTATAAAACAAACAAACAAACATGAAGACAAAGCAGCCTATAAAACTAACAAATATGAAAATAAATCGGGCTATAAAACAAAAAACATGAAGTTAAATCAAACTATAAAACACACAAACGAAGATAAATCAGCTATAAAACAAACACACGAGGATAAATCAGACAAACATGAGGATAAATAAGACTATAAAACAAACAATCATAAGAATAAATCAGACTATAAAACAGGCAAACGTGCAGATAAATCACCTATAAACAAACAAACGTGAGGATAAATCAGACTATAAAACAAATAAGCATAAGGATAAATCAGACTATAAAACAAACAAATATGTGGATAAATCAGATATAAAACAAACAAACATGATTATAAATCAGATATAAAACAAACAAACGTGAGAATAAATCAGGCTATAAAACAGACAACATTAGGATAAACCAGGCTATAAAACTAACAAACATGGAGATAATCAGCTATAAAACAAACACAGGAGGATAAATCAGACAAACATGAGGATAAATCAAACTATAAAACAAACAAACGTGAGGATAAATCAGACTATAAAACAAATAAGCATAAGGATAAATCAGACTATAAAACAAACAAATATGTGGATAAATCAGATAGAAAACAAACAAACATGATTATAAATCAGGTATAAAACAAACAAACGTGAGAATAAATCAGGCTATAAAACAGACAACATTAGGATAAACCAGGCTATAAAACTAACAAACATGGAGATAAATCAGCTATAAAACAAAAAACATGAAGTTAAATCAGCTATAAAACAAACAAACAAACATGAAGACATAGAAGCCTATAAAACTCACAAATATGAAAATAAATAAGGCTATAAAACAAAAAACATGAAGTTAAATCAGACTATAAAACACACAAACGAAGATAAATCAGCTATAAAACAAACACACGAGGATAAATCAGACAAACATGAGAATAAATAAGACTATAAAACAAACAATCATAAGAATAAATCAGACTATAAAACAGGCAAACGTGCAGATAAATCACCTATAAACAAACAAACGTGAGGATAAATCAGACTATAAAACAAACAAGCATAAGGATAAATCAGACTATAAAACAAACAAACATGAGGATAAATCAGCTATCAAACAAGCAAACATGAGGATAAATCAGGCTATAAAACAAACAAACATGAGGATAAATCAGACAATAGAACAAACAAATATGTGGATAAATCAGATATAAAACAAACAAACACGATTATAAATCAGCTATAAAACAAACAAACGTGAGAATAAATCAGGCTATAAAACAAACAACATGAGGATAAATCACCTATAAAACTAACAAACTTAGGGATCAGTCATTCTTTAAAACTAACAAACATGGATATAAATCAGCTATAAAACAAACAAACAAACATGAAGACAAATCAGCCTATAAAACTAACAAATATGAAAATAAATCAGGCTATAAAACAAAAAACATGAAGTTAAATCAGACTATAAAAGAAACACACGAAGATAAATCAGCTATAAAACAAACACAGGAGGATAAATCAGACAAACATGAGGATAAATCAAACTATAAAACAAACAAACATAAGGATAAATCAGACTATAAAACAAACAAACATGAGGATAAATCAGCTATAAAACAAGCAAACATGAAGATAAATCACCTATAAAACAAACAAACATGAGGATAAATCAGCTATAAAACAAACAAACATGAGGATAAATCAGCCTATAAAACTAACAAATATGAAAATAAATCAGGCTATAAAACAGGCAAACGTGCGGATAAATCAGCTATAAACAAACAAGCATAAGGATAAATCAGACTATAAAACAAACAAACATTCGGATAAATCAGCTATTAAACAAGCAAACATGAGGATAAATCAGGCTATAAAACAAACAAACATTCGGATAAATCAGACAATAGAACAAACAAATATGTGGATAAATCAGATATAAAACAAACAAACATGATTATAAATCAGCTATAAAACAAGCAAACATGAGGATAAATCAGGCTATAAAACTAACAAACATGGAGATAAATCAGCTATAAAACAAAAAACATGAAGTTAAATCAGACTATAAAACAAACAAACAAGGATAAGTCAGACTATAAAACATGCAAACATGCGGATAAATCAGACTATAATACGATCAAACATTTGGATAAATCAGCTATCAAACAAACAAATGAGTATGAATCAGTCTATAAATCTAACAAACAAAGATAATTCAGGCTAAAAAACAAACAAACATGAGAATAAATCACGCTATAAAACAGACAACATGAGGATAAATCAGCTATAAAACAAACAAACGGAAGTTCAATCAGGCAACAAAAAAAACAACATGGATATAAATCAGCTATAAAACAAACAAACAAACATGAAGACAAAGCAGCCTATAAAACTAACAAATATGAAAATAAATCAGGCTATAAAACAAAAAACATGAAGTTAAATCAGACTATAAAACACACAAATGAAGATAAATCAGCTATAAAACAAACACACGAGGATAAATCAGACAAACATGAGGATAAATAAGACTATAAAACAAACAATAATAAGAATAAATCAGACTATAAAACAGGCAAACATGCGGATAAATCAGACTATAATACGAACAAACATTTGGATAAATCAGCTATCAAACAAACACATGAGTATAAATCAGGCTATAAATCTAACAAACAAAAATAAATCAGGCTACAAAACAAACAAACATGAGATTAAATCAGGCTATAAAACTAACAAATATGAAAATAAATCAGGCTTTAAAACAAAAAACATGAAGTTAAATCAGACTATAAAACAAACACACGAGGATAAATCAGCTATAAAACAAACACAGGAGGATAAATCAGACAAACATGAGGATAAATCAAACTATAAAACAAACAAACATAAGGATAAATCAGACTATAAAACATACAAACATGAGGATAAATCAGCTATAAAACAGGCAAACGTGCAGATAAATCACCTATAAACAAACAAACGTGAGGATAAATCAGACTATAAAACAAACAAGCATAAGGATAAATCAGACTATAAAACAAACAAACATTCGGATAAATCAGCTATCAAACAAGCAAACATGAGGATAAATCAGGCTATAAAACAAACAAACATTCGGATAAATCAGACAATAGAACAAACAAAGATGTGGATAAATCAGTTATAAAACAAACAAACATGACTATAAATCAGCTATAAAACAAACAAACGTGAGAATAAATCAGGCTATAAAACAGACAACATGAGGATAAATCAGCTATAAAACAAACAAACAGAAGATCAATCAGGCTATAAAACAAACAACATGAGGATAAATCACCTATAAAACTAACAAACTTAAGGATCGGTCATTCTTTAAAAGTAACAAACATGTATATAAATCAGCTATAAAACAAACAAACATGAAGACAAATCAGCCTATAAAACTAACAAATATGAAAATAAATCAGGCTTTAAAACAAAAAACATGAAGTTAAATCAGACTATAAAACAAACACACGAGGATAAATCAGCTATAAAACAAACACAGGAGGATAAATCAGACAAACATGAGGATAAATCAAACCATAAAACAAACAAACATAAGGATAAATCAGGCTATAAAACATACAAACATGAGGATAAATCAGCTATAAAACAAGCAAACATGAAGATAAATCACCTATAAAACAAACAAACATGAGGATAAATCAGCTATAAAACACGCAAACATGAAGATAAATCAGCTATAAAACAAACAAACATGAGGATGAATCAGCTATAAAACAAACATACATGAGGATAAATCAGCCTATAAAACAAACAAACATAAGAATAAACCAGACTATAAAACAGGCAAACGTGCGGATAAATCAGCTATAAACAAAGAAACATGAAGATAAATCAGGCTATAAAACTAACAAACATGATTATAAATCAGCTATAAAACAAACAAATGTGAGAATAAATCAGGCTATAAAACAGACAACATGAGGATAAATCAGGCTATAAAACTAACAAACATGGAGATAATCAGCTATAAAACAAAAAACATGAAGTTAAATCAGACTATAAAACAAACAAACAAGGATAAGTCAGACTATAAAACAGGCAAACATGCGGATAAATCAGACTATAATACGAACAAACATTTGGATAAATCAGCTATCAAACAAACAAATGAGTATAAATCAGGCTATAAATCTAACAAACAAAGATAAATCAGGCTACAAAACAAACAAACATGAGAATAAATCAGGCTATAAAACCGACAACATGAGGATAAATCAGCTATAAAACAAACAAACGGAAGGTCAATCAGGCTACAAAACAAACAACATGGATATAAATCAGCTATAAAACAAACAAACAAACATGAAGACAAAGCAGCCTATAAAACTAACAAATATGAAAATAAATCGGGCTATAAAACAAAAAACATGAAGTTAAATCAAACTATAAAACACACAAACGAAGATAAATCAGCTATAAAACAAACACACGAGGATAAATCAGACAAACATGAGGATAAATAAGACTATAAAACAAACAATCATAAGAATAAATCAGACTATAAAACAGGCAAACGTGCAGATAAATCACCTATAAACAAACAAACGTGAGGATAAATCAGACTATAAAACAAATAAGCATAAGGATAAATCAGACTATAAAACAAACAAATATGTGGATAAATCAGATATAAAACAAACAAACATGATTATAAATCAGATATAAAACAAACAAACGTGAGAATAAATCAGGCTATAAAACAGACAACATTAGGATAAACCAGGCTATAAAACTAACAAACATGGAGATAAATCAGCTATAAAACAAAAAACATGAAGTTAAATCAGCTATAAAACAAACAAACAAACATGAAGACAAAGAAGCCTATAAAACTCACAAATATGAAAATAAATCAGGCTATAAAACAAAAAACATGAAGTTAAATCAGACTATAAAACACACAAACGAAGATAAATCAGCTATAAAACAAACACACGAGGATAAATCAGACAAACATGAGAATAAATAAGACTATAAAACAAACAATCATAAGAATAAATCAGACTATAAAACAGGCAAACGTGCAGATAAATCACCTATAAACAAACAAACGTGAGGATAAATCAGACTATAAAACAAACAAGCATAAGGATAAATCAGACTATAAAACAAACAAACATGAGGATAAATCAGCTATCAAACAAGCAAACATGAGGATAAATCAGGCTATAAAACAAACAAACATGAGGATAAATCAGACAATAGAACAAACAAATATGTGGATAAATCAGATATAAAACAAACAAACACGATTATAAATCAGCTATAAAACAAACAAACGTGAGAATAAATCAGGCTATAAAACAAACAACATGAGGATAAATCACCTATAAAACTAACAAACTTAGGGATCAGTCATTCTTTAAAACTAACAAACATGGATATAAATCAGCTATAAAACAAACAAACAAACATGAAGACAAATCAGCCTATAAAACTAACAAATATGAAAATAAATCAGGCTATAAAACAAAAAACATGAAGTTAAATCAGACTATAAAAGAAACACACGAAGATAAATCAGCTATAAAACAAACACAGGAGGATAAATCAGACAAACATGAGGATAAATCAAACTATAAAACAAACAAACATAAGGATAAATCAGACTATAAAACAAACAAACATGAGGATAAATCAGCTATGAAACAAGCAAACATGAAGATAAATCACCTATAAAACAAACAAACATGAGGATAAATCAGCTATAAAACAAACATGAGGATAAATCAGCCTATAAAACTAACAAATATGAAAATAAATCAGGCTATAAAACAGGCAAACGTGCGGATAAATCAGCTATAAACAAACAAGCATAAGGATAAATCAGACTATAAAACAAACAAACATTCGGATAAATCAGCTATCAAACAAGCAAACATGAGGATAAATCAGGCTATAAAACAAACAAACATTCGGATAAATCAGACAATAGAACAAACAAATATGTGGATAAATCAGATATAAAACAAACAAACATGATTATAAATCAGCTATAAAACAAACAAACATGAGGATAAATCAGGCTATAAAACTAACAAACATGGAGATAATCAGCTATAAAACGAAAAACATGAAGTTAAATCAGACTATAAAACAAACAAACAAGGATAAGTCAGACTATAAAACAGGCAAACATGCGGATAAATCAGACTATAATACGAACAAACATTTGGATAAATCAGCTATCAAACAAACAAATGAGTATAAATCAGGCTATAAATCTAACAAACAAAGATAAATCAGGCTACAAAACAAACAAACATGAGAATAAATCAGGCTATAAAACCGACAACATGAGGATAAATCAGCTATAATACAAACAAACGGAAGGTCAATCAGGCTACAAAACAAACAACATGGATATAAATCAGCTATAAAACAAACAAACAAACATGAAGACAAAGCAGCCTATAAAACTAACAAATATGAAAATAAATCGGGCTATAAAACAAAAAACATGAAGTTAAATCAAACTATAAAACACACAAACGAAGATAAATCAGCTATAAAACAAACACACGAGGATAAATCAGACAAACATGAGGATAAATAAGACTATAAAACAAACAATCATAAGAATAAATCAGACTATAAAACAGGCAAACGTGCAGATAAATCACCTATAAACAAACAAACGTGAGGATAAATCAGACTATAAAACAAATAAGCATAAGGATAAATCAGACTATAAAACAAACAAATATGTGGATAAATCAGATATAAAACAAACAAACATGATTATAAATCAGATATAAAACAAACAAACGTGAGAATAAATCAGGCTATAAAACAGACAACATTAGGATAAACCAGGCTATAAAACTAACAAACATGGAGATAATCAGCTATAAAACAAACACAGGAGGATAAATCAGACAAACATGAGGATAAATCAAACTATAAAACAAACAAACGTGAGGATAAATCAGACTATAAAACAAATAAGCATAAGGATAAATCAGACTATAAAACAAACAAATATGTGGATAAATCAGATAGAAAACAAACAAACATGATTATAAATCAGGTATAAAACAAACAAACGTGAGAATAAATCAGGCTATAAAACAGACAACATTAGGATAAACCAGGCTATAAAACTAACAAACATGGAGATAAATCAGCTATAAAACAAAAAACATGAAGTTAAATCAGCTATAAAACAAACAAACAAACATGAAGACATAGAAGCCTATAAAACTCACAAATATGAAAATAAATAAGGCTATAAAACAAAAAACATGAAGTTAAATCAGACTATAAAACACACAAACGAAGATAAATCAGCTATAAAACAAACACACGAGGATAAATCAGACAAACATGAGAATAAATAAGACTATAAAACAAACAATCATAAGAATAAATCAGACTATAAAACAGGCAAACGTGCAGATAAATCACCTATAAACAAACAAACGTGAGGATAAATCAGACTATAAAACAAACAAGCATAAGGATAAATCAGACTATAAAACAAACAAACATGAGGATAAATCAGCTATCAAACAAGCAAACATGAGGATAAATCAGGCTATAAAACAAACAAACATGAGGATAAATCAGACAATAGAACAAACAAATATGTGGATAAATCAGATATAAAACAAACAAACACGATTATAAATCAGCTATAAAACAAACAAACGTGAGAATAAATCAGGCTATAAAACAAACAACATGAGGATAAATCACCTATAAAACTAACAAACTTAGGGATCAGTCATTCTTTAAAACTAACAAACATGGATATAAATCAGCTATAAAACAAACAAACAAACATGAAGACAAATCAGCCTATAAAACTAACAAATATGAAAATAAATCAGGCTATAAAACAAAAAACATGAAGTTAAATCAGACTATAAAAGAAACACACGAAGATAAATCAGCTATAAAACAAACACAGGAGGATAAATCAGACAAACATGAGGATAAATCAAACTATAAAACAAACAAACATAAGGATAAATCAGACTATAAAACAAACAAACATGAGGATAAATCAGCTATAAAACAAGCAAACATGAAGATAAATCACCTATAAAACAAACAAACATGAGGATAAATCAGCTATAAAACAAACAAACATGAGGATAAATCAGCCTATAAAACTAACAAATATGAAAATAAATCAGGCTATAAAACAGGCAAACGTGCGGATAAATCAGCTATAAACAAACAAGCATAAGGATAAATCAGACTATAAAACAAACAAACATTCGGATAAATCAGCTATTAAACAAGCAAACATGAGGATAAATCAGGCTATAAAACAAACAAACATTCGGATAAATCAGACAATAGAACAAACAAATATGTGGATAAATCAGATATAAAACAAACAAACATGATTATAAATCAGCTATAAAACAAGCAAACATGAGGATAAATCAGGCTATAAAACTAACAAACATGGAGATAAATCAGCTATAAAACAAAAAACATGAAGTTAAATCAGACTATAAAACAAACAAACAAGGATAAGTCAGACTATAAAACATGCAAACATGCGGATAAATCAGACTATAATACGATCAAACATTTGGATAAATCAGCTATCAAACAAACAAATGAGTATGAATCAGTCTATAAATCTAACAAACAAAGATAATTCAGGCTAAAAAACAAACAAACATGAGAATAAATCACGCTATAAAACAGACAACATGAGGATAAATCAGCTATAAAACAAACAAACGGAAGTTCAATCAGGCAACAAAAAAAACAACATGGATATAAATCAGCTATAAAACAAACAAACAAACATGAAGACAAAGCAGCCTATAAAACTAACAAATATGAAAATAAATCAGGCTATAAAACAAAAAACATGAAGTTAAATCAGACTATAAAACACACAAATGAAGATAAATCAGCTATAAAACAAACACACGAGGATAAATCAGACAAACATGAGGATAAATAAGACTATAAAACAAACAATAATAAGAATAAATCAGACTATAAAACAGGCAAACATGCGGATAAATCAGACTATAATACGAACAAACATTTGGATAAATCAGCTATCAAACAAACACATGAGTATAAATCAGGCTATAAATCTAACAAACAAAAATAAATCAGGCTACAAAACAAACAAACATGAGATTAAATCAGGCTATAAAACTAACAAATATGAAAATAAATCAGGCTTTAAAACAAAAAACATGAAGTTAAATCAGACTATAAAACAAACACACGAGGATAAATCAGCTATAAAACAAACACAGGAGGATAAATCAGACAAACATGAGGATAAATCAAACTATAAAACAAACAAACATAAGGATAAATCAGACTATAAAACATACAAACATGAGGATAAATCAGCTATAAAACAGGCAAACGTGCAGATAAATCACCTATAAACAAACAAACGTGAGGATAAATCAGACTATAAAACAAACAAGCATAAGGATAAATCAGACTATAAAACAAACAAACATTCGGATAAATCAGCTATCAAACAAGCAAACATGAGGATAAATCAGGCTATAAAACAAACAAACATTCGGATAAATCAGACAATAGAACAAACAAAGATGTGGATAAATCAGTTATAAAACAAACAAACATGACTATAAATCAGCTATAAAACAAACAAACGTGAGAATAAATCAGGCTATAAAACAGACAACATGAGGATAAATCAGCTATAAAACAAACAAACAGAAGATCAATCAGGCTATAAAACAAACAACATGAGGATAAATCACCTATAAAACTAACAAACTTAAGGATCGGTCATTCTTTAAAAGTAACAAACATGTATATAAATCAGCTATAAAACAAACAAACATGAAGACAAATCAGCCTATAAAACTAACAAATATGAAAATAAATCAGGCTTTAAAACAAAAAACATGAAGTTAAATCAGACTATAAAACAAACACACGAGGATAAATCAGCTATAAAACAAACACAGGAGGATAAATCAGACAAACATGAGGATAAATCAAACCATAAAACAAACAAACATAAGGATAAATCAGGCTATAAAACATACAAACATGAGGATAAATCAGCTATAAAACAAGCAAACATGAAGATAAATCACCTATAAAACAAACAAACATGAGGATAAATCAGCTATAAAACACGCAAACATGAAGATAAATCAGCTATAAAACAAACAAACATGAGGATGAATCAGCTATAAAACAAACATACATGAGGATAAATCAGCCTATAAAACAAACAAACATAAGAATAAACCAGACTATAAAACAGGCAAACGTGCGGATAAATCAGCTATAAACAAAGAAACATGAAGATAAATCAGGCTATAAAACTAACAAACATGATTATAAATCAGCTATAAAACAAACAAATGTGAGAATAAATCAGGCTATAAAACAGACAACATGAGGATAAATCAGGCTATAAAACTAACAAACATGGAGATAATCAGCTATAAAACAAAAAACATGAAGTTAAATCAGACTATAAAACAAACAAACAAGGATAAGTCAGACTATAAAACAGGCAAACATGCGGATAAATCAGACTATAATACGAACAAACATTTGGATAAATCAGCTATCAAACAAACAAATGAGTATAAATCAGGCTATAAATCTAACAAACAAAGATAAATCAGGCTACAAAACAAACAAACATGAGAATAAATCAGGCTATAAAACCGACAACATGAGGATAAATCAGCTATAAAACAAACAAACGGAAGGTCAATCAGGCTACAAAACAAACAACATGGATATAAATCAGCTATAAAACAAACAAACAAACATGAAGACAAAGCAGCCTATAAAACTAACAAATATGAAAATAAATCGGGCTATAAAACAAAAAACATGAAGTTAAATCAAACTATAAAACACACAAACGAAGATAAATCAGCTATAAAACAAACACACGAGGATAAATCAGACAAACATGAGGATAAATAAGACTATAAAACAAACAATCATAAGAATAAATCAGACTATAAAACAGGCAAACGTGCAGATAAATCACCTATAAACAAACAAACGTGAGGATAAATCAGACTATAAAACAAATAAGCATAAGGATAAATCAGACTATAAAACAAACAAATATGTGGATAAATCAGATATAAAACAAACAAACATGATTATAAATCAGATATAAAACAAACAAACGTGAGAATAAATCAGGCTATAAAACAGACAACATTAGGATAAACCAGGCTATAAAACTAACAAACATGGAGATAAATCAGCTATAAAACAAAAAACATGAAGTTAAATCAGCTATAAAACAAACAAACAAACATGAAGACAAAGAAGCCTATAAAACTCACAAATATGAAAATAAATCAGGCTATAAAACAAAAAACATGAAGTTAAATCAGACTATAAAACACACAAACGAAGATAAATCAGCTATAAAACAAACACACGAGGATAAATCAGACAAACATGAGAATAAATAAGACTATAAAACAAACAATCATAAGAATAAATCAGACTATAAAACAGGCAAACGTGCAGATAAATCACCTATAAACAAACAAACGTGAGGATAAATCAGACTATAAAACAAACAAGCATAAGGATAAATCAGACTATAAAACAAACAAACATGAGGATAAATCAGCTATCAAACAAGCAAACATGAGGATAAATCAGGCTATAAAACAAACAAACATGAGGATAAATCAGACAATAGAACAAACAAATATGTGGATAAATCAGATATAAAACAAACAAACACGATTATAAATCAGCTATAAAACAAACAAACGTGAGAATAAATCAGGCTATAAAACAAACAACATGAGGATAAATCACCTATAAAACTAACAAACTTAGGGATCAGTCATTCTTTAAAACTAACAAACATGGATATAAATCAGCTATAAAACAAACAAACAAACATGAAGACAAATCAGCCTATAAAACTAACAAATATGAAAATAAATCAGGCTATAAAACAAAAAACATGAAGTTAAATCAGACTATAAAAGAAACACACGAAGATAAATCAGCTATAAAACAAACACAGGAGGATAAATCAGACAAACATGAGGATAAATCAAACTATAAAACAAACAAACATAAGGATAAATCAGACTATAAAACAAACAAACATGAGGATAAATCAGCTATGAAACAAGCAAACATGAAGATAAATCACCTATAAAACAAACAAACATGAGGATAAATCAGCTATAAAACAAACATGAGGATAAATCAGCCTATAAAACTAACAAATATGAAAATAAATCAGGCTATAAAACAGGCAAACGTGCGGATAAATCAGCTATAAACAAACAAGCATAAGGATAAATCAGACTATAAAACAAACAAACATTCGGATAAATCAGCTATCAAACAAGCAAACATGAGGATAAATCAGGCTATAAAACAAACAAACATTCGGATAAATCAGACAATAGAACAAACAAATATGTGGATAAATCAGATATAAAACAAACAAACATGATTATAAATCAGCTATAAAACAAGCAAACATGAGGATAAATCAGGCTATAAAACTAACAAACATGGAGATAAATCAGCTATAAAACAAAAAACATGAAGTTAAATCAGACTATAAAACAAACACACGAGGATAAATCAGCTATAAAACAAACACAGGAGGATAAATCAGACAAACATGAGGATAAATCAAACTACAAAACAAACAAACATAAGGATAAATCAGACTATAAAACAAACAAACATGAGGATAAATCAGCTATAAAACACGCAAACATGAAGATAAATCAGCTATAAAACAAACAAACATGAGGATGAATCAGCTATAAAACAAACATACATGAGGATAAATCAGCCTATAAAACAAACAAACATAAGAATAAACCAGACTATAAAACAGGCAAACGTGCGGATAAATCAGCTATAAACAAAGAAACATGAAGATAAATCAGGCTATAAAACTAACAAACATGATTATAAATCAGCTATAAAACAAACAAATGTGAGAATAAATCAGGCTATAAAACAGACAACATGAGGATAAATCAGGCTATAAAACTAACAAACATGGAGATAATCAGCTATAAAACGAAAAACATGAAGTTAAATCAGACTATAAAACAAACAAACAAGGATAAGTCAGACTATAAAACAGGCAAACATGCGGATAAATCAGACTATAATACGAACAAACATTTGGATAAATCAGCTATCAAACAAACAAATGAGTATAAATCAGGCTATAAATCTAACAAACAAAGATAAATCAGGCTACAAAACAAACAAACATGAGAATAAATCAGGCTATAAAACAGACAACATGAGGATAAATCAGCTATAAAACAAACAAACAAACATGAAGACAAAGCAGCCTATAAAACTAACAAATATGAAAATAAATCGGGCTATAAAACAAAAAACATGAAGTTAAATCAAACTATAAAACACACAAACGAAGATAAATCAGCTATAAAACAAACACACGAGGATAAATCAGACAAACATGAGGATGAATAAGACTATAAAACAAACAATCATAAGAATAAATCAGACTATAAAACAGGCAAACGTGCAGATAAATCACCTATAAACAAACAAACGTGAGGATAAATCAGACTATAAAACAAATAAGCATAAGGATAAATCAGACTATAAAACAAACAAATATGTGGATAAATCAGATAGAAAACAAACAAACATGATTATAAATCAGGTATAAAACAAACAAACGTGAGAATAAATCAGGCTATAAAACAGACAACATTAGGATAAACCAGGCTATAAAACTAACAAACATGGAGATAAATCAGCTATAAAACAAAAAACATGAAGTTAAATCAGCTATAAAACAAACAAACAAACATGAAGACATAGAAGCCTATAAAACTCACAAATATGAAAATAAATCAGGCTATAAAACAAAAAACATGAAGTTAAATCAGACTATAAAACACACAAACGAAGATAAATCAGCTATAAAACAAACACACGAGGATAAATCAGACAAACATGAGAATAAATAAGACTATAAAACAAACAATCATAAGAATAAATCAGACTATAAAACAGGCAAACGTGCAGATAAATCACCTATAAACAAACAAACGTGAGGATAAATCAGACTATAAAACAAACAAGCATTAGGATAAATCAGACTATAAAACAAACAAACGTGAGGATAAATCAGACTATAAAACAAATAAGCATAAGGATAAATCAGACTATAAAACAAACAAATATGTGGATAAATCAGATAGAAAACAAACAAACATGATTATAAATCAGGTATAAAACAAACAAACGTGAGAATAAATCAGGCTATAAAACAGACAACATTAGGATAAACCAGGCTATAAAACTAACAAACATGGAGATAAATCAGCTATAAAACAAAAAACATGAAGTTAAATCAGCTATAAAACAAACAAACAAACATGAAGACATAGAAGCCTATAAAACTCACAAATATGAAAATAAATAAGGCTATAAAACAAAAAACATGAAGTTAAATCAGACTATAAAACACACAAACGAAGATAAATCAGCTATAAAACAAACACACGAGGATAAATCAGACAAACATGAGAATAAATAAGACTATAAAACAAACAATCATAAGAATAAATCAGACTATAAAACAGGCAAACGTGCAGATAAATCACCTATAAACAAACAAACGTGAGGATAAATCAGACTATAAAACAAACAAGCATAAGGATAAATCAGACTATAAAACAAACAAACATGAGGATAAATCAGCTATCAAACAAGCAAACATGAGGATAAATCAGGCTATAAAACAAACAAACATGAGGATAAATCAGACAATAGAACAAACAAATATGTGGATAAATCAGATATAAAACAAACAAACACGATTATAAATCAGCTATAAAACAAACAAACGTGAGAATAAATCAGGCTATAAAACAAACAACATGAGGATAAATCACCTATAAAACTAACAAACTTAGGGATCAGTCATTCTTTAAAACTAACAAACATGGATATAAATCAGCTATAAAACAAACAAACAAACATGAAGACAAATCAGCCTATAAAACTAACAAATATGAAAATAAATCAGGCTATAAAACAAAAAACATGAAGTTAAATCAGACTATAAAAGAAACACACGAAGATAAATCAGCTATAAAACAAACACAGGAGGATAAATCAGACAAACATGAGGATAAATCAAACTATAAAACAAACAAACATAAGGATAAATCAGACTATAAAACAAACAAACATGAGGATAAATCAGCTATAAAACAAGCAAACATGAAGATAAATCACCTATAAAACAAACAAACATGAGGATAAATCAGCTATAAAACAAACAAACATGAGGATAAATCAGCCTATAAAACTAACAAATATGAAAATAAATCAGGCTATAAAACAGGCAAACGTGCGGATAAATCAGCTATAAACAAACAAGCATAAGGATAAATCAGACTATAAAACAAACAAACATTCGGATAAATCAGCTATTAAACAAGCAAACATGAGGATAAATCAGGCTATAAAACAAACAAACATTCGGATAAATCAGACAATAGAACAAACAAATATGTGGATAAATCAGATATAAAACAAACAAACATGATTATAAATCAGCTATAAAACAAGCAAACATGAGGATAAATCAGGCTATAAAACTAACAAACATGGAGATAAATCAGCTATAAAACAAAAAACATGAAGTTAAATCAGACTATAAAACAAACAAACAAGGATAAGTCAGACTATAAAACATGCAAACATGCGGATAAATCAGACTATAATACGATCAAACATTTGGATAAATCAGCTATCAAACAAACAAATGAGTATGAATCAGTCTATAAATCTAACAAACAAAGATAATTCAGGCTAAAAAACAAACAAACATGAGAATAAATCACGCTATAAAACAGACAACATGAGGATAAATCAGCTATAAAACAAACAAACGGAAGTTCAATCAGGCAACAAAAAAAACAACATGGATATAAATCAGCTATAAAACAAACAAACAAACATGAAGACAAAGCAGCCTATAAAACTAACAAATATGAAAATAAATCAGGCTATAAAACAAAAAACATGAAGTTAAATCAGACTATAAAACACACAAATGAAGATAAATCAGACTATAAAACAGGCAAACGTGCAGATAAATCACCTATAAACAAACAAACGTGAGGATAAATCAGACTATAAAACAAACAAGCATAAGGATAAATCAGACTATAAAACAAACAAACATGTGGATAAATCAGCTATCAAACAAGCAAACATGAGGATAAATCAGGCTATAAAAAAACAAACATGAGGATAAATCAGACAATAGAACAAACAAATATGTGGATAAATCAGATATAAAACAAACAAACACGATTATAAATCAGCTATAAAACAAACAAACAGATTATAAATCAGCTATAAAACAAACAAACGTGAGAATAAATCAGGCTATAAAACAGACAACATGAGGATAAATCAGCTGTAAAACAAACAAACAGAAGATCAATCAGCTATAAAACAAACAAACAAACATGAAGACAAAGCAGCCTATAAAACTAACAAATATGAAAATAAATCAGGCTATAAAACAAAAAACATGAAGTTAAATCAGACTATAAAACAAACAAAAGAAGATAAATCTGCTACAAAACAAACACACGAGGATAAATCAGACAAACATGAGGATAAATAAGACTATAAAACAAACAATCATAAGAATAAATCAGACTATAAAACAGGCAAACGTGCAGATAAATCACCTATAAAACAAACAAACGTGAGGATAAATCAGACTATAAAACAAACAAGCATAAGGATAAATCAGACTATAAAACAAACAAACATGTGGATACATCAGCTATCAAACAAGCAAACATGAGGATAAATCAGGCTATAAAACAAACAAACATTCGGATAAATCAGACAATAGAACAAACAAATATGTGGATAAATCAGATATAAAACAAACAAACATGATTATAAATCAGCTATAAAACAAACAAACATGAGGAAAAATCAGGCTATAAAACTAACAAACATGGAGATAAATCAGGCTTTAAAACAAAAAACATGAAGTTAAATCAGACTATAAAACAAACACACGAGGATAAATCAGCTATAAAACAAACACAGGAGGATAAATCAGACAAACATGAGGATAAATCAAACTATAAAACAAACAAACATAAGGATAAATCAGACTATAAAACATACAAACATGAGGATAAATCAGATATAAAACAAGCAAACATGAAGATAAATCACCTATAAAACAAACAAACATGAGGATAAATCAGCTATAAAACACGCAAACATGAAGATAAATCAGCTATAAAACAAACAAACATGAGGATGAATCAGCTATAAAACAAACATACATGAGGATAAATCAGCCTATAAAACAAACAAACATAAGAATAAACCAGACTATAAAACAGGCAAACGTGCGGATAAATCAGCTATAAACAAAAAAACATGAAGATAAATCAGGCTATAAAACTAACAAACATGATTATAAATCAGCTATAAAACAAACAAATGTGAGAATAAATCAGGCTATAAATCTAACAAACAAAGATAAATCAGGCTACAAAACAAACAAACATGAGAATAAATCAGGCTATAAAACAGACAACATGAGGATAAATCAGGCTATAAAACTAACAAACATGGAGATAAATCAGCTATAAAACAAAAATCATGAAGTTAAATCAGACTATAAAACAAACAAACAAGGATAAGTCAGACTATAAAACAGGCAAACATGCGGATAAATCAGACTATAATACGAACAAACATTTGGATAAATCAGCTATCAAACAAACAAATGAGTATAAATCAGGCTATAAATCTAACAAACAAAGATAAATCAGGCTACAAAACAAACAAACATGAGAATAAATCAGGCTATAAAACAAACAAAATGAGGATAAATCAGCTATAAAACAAACAAACGGAAGGTCAATCAGGCTACAAAACAAACAACATGGATATAAATCAGCTATAAAACAAACAAACAAACATGAAGACAAAGCAGCCTATAAAACTAACAAATATGAAAATAAATCGGGCTATAAAACAAAAAACATGAAGTTAAATCAAACTATAAAACACACAAACGAAGATAAATCAGCTATAAAACAAACACACGAGGATAAATCAGACAAACATGAGGATAAATAAGACTATAAAACGAACAAACATTTGGATAAATCAGCTATCAAACAAACACATGAGTATAAATCAGGCTATAAATCTAGCAAACAAAAATAAATCAGGCTACAAAACAAACAAACATGAGATTAAATCAGGCTATAAAACAGACAACATGAGGATAAATCAGCTATAAAACAAACAAAAGAAGATAAATCTGCTACAAAACAAACACACGAGGATAAATCAGACAAACATGAGGATAAATAAGACTATAAAACAAACAATCATAAGAATAAATCAGACTATAAAACAGGCAAACGTGCAGATAAATCACCTATAAAACAAACAAACGTGAGGATAAATCAGACTATAAAACAAACAAGCATAAGGATAAATCAGACTATAAAACAAACAAACATGTGGATACATCAGCTATCAAACAAGCAAACATGAGGATAAATCAGGCTATAAAAAAACAAACATGAGGATAAATCAGACAATAGAACAAACAAATATGTGGATAAATCAGATATAAAACAAACAAACACGATTATAAATCAGCTATAAAACAAACAAACGTGAGAATAAATCAGGCTATAAAACAAACAACATGAGGATAAATCACCTATAAAACTAACAAACTTAGGGATCAGTCATTCTTTAAAACTAACAAACATGGATATAAATCAGCTATAAAACAAACAAACAAACATGAAGACAAATCAGCCTATAAAACTAACAAATATGAAAATAAATCAGGCTATAAAACAAAAAACATGAAGTTAAATCAGACTATAAAAGAAACACACGAAGATAAATCAGCTATAAAACAAACACAGGAGGATAAATCAGACAAACATGAGGATAAATCAAACTATAAAACAAACAAACATAAGGATAAATCAGACTATAAAACAAACAAACATGAGGATAAATCAGCTATAAAACAAGCAAACATGAAGATAAATCACCTATAAAACAAACAAACATGAGGATAAATCAGCTATAAAACAAACAAACATGAGGATAAATCAGCCTATAAAACTAACAAATATGAAAATAAATCAGGCTATAAAACAGGCAAACGTGCGGATAAATCAGCTATAAACAAACAAGCATAAGGATAAATCAGACTATAAAACAAACAAACATTCGGATAAATCAGCTATTAAACAAGCAAACATGAGGATAAATCAGGCTATAAAACAAACAAACATTCGGATAAATCAGACAATAGAACAAACAAATATGTGGATAAATCAGATATAAAACAAACAAACATGATTATAAATCAGCTATAAAACAAGCAAACATGAGGATAAATCAGGCTATAAAACTAACAAACATGGAGATAAATCAGCTATAAAACAAAAAACATGAAGTTAAATCAGACTATAAAACAAACAAACAAGGATAAGTCAGACTATAAAACATGCAAACATGCGGATAAATCAGACTATAATACGATCAAACATTTGGATAAATCAGCTATCAAACAAACAAATGAGTATGAATCAGTCTATAAATCTAACAAACAAAGATAATTCAGGCTAAAAAACAAACAAACATGAGAATAAATCACGCTATAAAACAGACAACATGAGGATAAATCAGCTATAAAACAAACAAACGGAAGTTCAATCAGGCAACAAAAAAAACAACATGGATATAAATCAGCTATAAAACAAACAAACAAACATGAAGACAAAGCAGCCTATAAAACTAACAAATATGAAAATAAATCAGGCTATAAAACAAAAAACATGAAGTTAAATCAGACTATAAAACACACAAATGAAGATAAATCAGCTATAAAACAAACACACGAGGATAAATCAGACAAACATGAGGATAAATAAGACTATAAAACAAACAATAATAAGAATAAATCAGACTATAAAACAGGCAAACGTGCAGATAAATCACCTATAAACAAACAAACGTGAGGATAAATCAGACTATAAAACAAACAAGCATAAGGATAAATCAGACTATAAAACAAACAAACATGTGGATAAATCAGCTATCAAACAAGCAAACATGAGGATAAATCAGGCTATAAAAAAACAAACATGAGGATAAATCAGACAATAGAACAAACAAATATGTGGATAAATCAGATATAAAACAAACAAACACGATTATAAATCAGCTATAAAACAAACAAACAGATTATAAATCAGCTATAAAACAAACAAACGTGAGAATAAATCAGGCTATAAAACAGACAACATGAGGATAAATCAGCTGTAAAACAAACAAACAGAAGATCAATCAGCTATAAAACAAACAAACAAACATGAAGACAAAGCAGCCTATAAAACTAACAAATATGAAAATAAATCAGGCTATAAAACAAAAAACATGAAGTTAAATCAGACTATAAAACAAACAAAAGAAGATAAATCTGCTACAAAACAAACACACGAGGATAAATCAGACAAACATGAGGATAAATAAGACTATAAAACAAACAATCATAAGAATAAATCAGACTATAAAACAGGCAAACGTGCAGATAAATCACCTATAAAACAAACAAACGTGAGGATAAATCAGACTATAAAACAAACAAACATGTGGATACATCAGCTATCAAACAAGCAAACATGAGGATAAATCAGGCTATAAAACAAACAAACATTCGGATAAATCAGACAATAGAACAAACAAATATGTGGATAAATCAGATATAAAACAAACAAACATGATTATAAATCAGCTATAAAACAAAAAAACATGAGGATAAATCAGGCTATAAAACTAACAAACATGGAGATAAATCAGGCTTTAAAACAAAAAACATGAAGTTAAATCAGACTATAAAACAAACACACGAGGATAAATCAGCTATAAAACAAACACAGGAGGATAAATCAGACAAACATGAGGATAAATCAAACTATAAAACAAACAAACATAAGGATAAATCAGACTATAAAACATACAAACATGAGGATAAATCAGATATAAAACAAGCAAACATGAAGATAAATCACCTATAAAACAAACAAACATGAGGATAAATCAGCTATAAAACACGCAAACATGAAGATAAATCAGCTATAAAACAAACAAACATGAGGATGAATCAGCTATAAAACAAACATACATGAGGATAAATCAGCCTATAAAACAAACAAACATAAGAATAAACCAGACTATAAAACAGGCAAACGTGCGGATAAATCAGCTATAAACAAAAAAACATGAAGATAAATCAGGCTATAAAACTAACAAACATGATTATAAATCAGCTATAAAACAAACAAATGTGAGAATAAATCAGGCTATAAATCTAACAAACAAAGATAAATCAGGCTACAAAACAAACAAACATGAGAATAAATCAGGCTATAAAACAGACAACATGAGGATAAATCAGGCTATAAAACTAACAAACATGGAGATAAATCAGCTATAAAACAAAAATCATGAAGTTAAATCAGACTATAAAACAAACAAACAAGGATAAGTCAGACTATAAAACAGGCAAACATGCGGATAAATCAGACTATAATACGAACAAACATTTGGATAAATCAGCTATCAAACAAACAAATGAGTATAAATCAGGCTATAAATCTAACAAACAAAGATAAATCAGGCTACAAAACAAACAAACATGAGAATAAATCAGGCTATAAAACAGACAACATGAGGATAAATCAGCTATAAAACAAACAAACGGAAGGTCAATCAGGCTACAAAACAAACAACATGGATATAAATCAGCTATAAAACAAACAAACAAACATGAAGACAAAGCAGCCTATAAAACTAACAAATATGAAAATAAATCGGGCTATAAAACAAAAAACATGAAGTTAAATCAAACTATAAAACACACAAACGAAGATAAATCAGCTATAAAACAAACACACGAGGATAAATCAGACAAACATGAGGATAAATAAGACTATAAAACGAACAAACATTTGGATAAATCAGCTATCAAACAAACACATGAGTATAAATCAGGCTATAAATCTAGCAAACAAAAATAAATCAGGCTACAAAACAAACAAACATGAGATTAAATCAGGCTATAAAACAGACAACATGAGGATAAATCAGCTATAAAACAAACAAAAGAAGATAAATCTGCTACAAAACAAACACACGAGGATAAATCAGACAAACATGAGGATAAATAAGACTATAAAACAAACAATCATAAGAATAAATCAGACTATAAAACAGGCAAACGTGCAGATAAATCACCTACAAAACAAACAAACGTGAGGATAAATCAGACTATAAAACAAACAAGCATAAGGATAAATCAGACTATAAAACAAACAAACATGTGGATACATCAGCTATCAAACAAGCAAACATGAGGATAAATCAGGCTATAAAAAAACAAACATGAGGATAAATCAGACAATAGAACAAACAAATATGTGGATAAATCAGATATAAAACAAACAAACACGATTATAAATCAGCTATAAAACAAACAAACAGATTATAAATCAGCTATAAAACAAACAAACGTGAGAATAAATCAGGCTATAAAACAGACAACATGAGGATAAATCAGCTGTAAAACAAACAAACAGAAGATCAATCAGCTATAAAACAAACAAACAAACATGAAGACAAAGCAGCCTATAAAACTAACAAATATGAAAATAAATCAGGCTATAAAACAAAAAACATGAAGTTAAATCAGACTATAAAACAAACAAAAGAAGATAAATCTGCTACAAAACAAACACACGAGGATAAATCAGACAAACATGAGGATAAATAAGACTATAAAACAAACAATCATAAGAATAAATCAGACTATAAAACAGGCAAACGTGCAGATAAATCACCTATAAAACAAACAAACGTGAGGATAAATCAGACTATAAAACAAACAAGCATAAGGATAAATCAGACTATAAAACAAACAAACATGTGGATACATCAGCTATCAAACAAGCAAACATGAGGATAAATCAGGCTATAAAACAAACAAACATTCGGATAAATCAGACAATAGAACAAACAAATATGTGGATAAATCAGATATAAAACAAACAAACATGATTATAAATCAGCTATAAAACAAACAAACATGAGGATAAATCAGGCTATAAAACTAACAAACATGGAGATAAATCAGGCTTTAAAACAAAAAACATGAAGTTAAATCAGACTATAAAACAAACACACGAGGATAAATCAGCTATAAAACAAACACAGGAGGATAAATCAGACAAACATGAGGATAAATCAAACTATAAAACAAACAAACATAAGGATAAATCAGACTATAAAACATACAAACATGAGGATAAATCAGATATAAAACAAGCAAACATGAAGATAAATCACCTATAAAACAAACAAACATGAGGATAAATCAGCTATAAAACACGCAAACATGAAGATAAATCAGCTATAAAACAAACAAACATGAGGATGAATCAGCTATAAAACAAACATACATGAGGATAAATCAGCCTATAAAACAAACAAACATAAGAATAAACCAGACTATAAAACAGGCAAACGTGCGGATAAATCAGCTATAAACAAAGAAACATGAAGATAAATCAGGCTATAAAACTAACAAACATGATTATAAATCAGCTATAAAACAAACAAATGTGAGAATAAATCAGGCTATAAATCTAACAAACAAAGATAAATCAGGCTACAAAACAAACAAACATGAGAATAAATCAGGCTATAAAACAGACAACATGAGGATAAATCAGGCTATAAAACTAACAAACATGGAGATAAATCAGCTATAAAACAAAAATCATGAAGTTAAATCAGACTATAAAACAAACAAACAAGGATAAGTCAGACTATAAAACAGGCAAACATGCGGATAAATCAGACTATAATACGAACAAACATTTGGATAAATCAGCTATCAAACAAACAAATGAGTATAAATCAGGCTATAAATCTAACAAACAGATAAATCAGGCTACAAAACAAACAAACATGAGAATAAATCAGGCTATAAAACAGACAACATGAGGATAAATCAGCTATAAAACAAACAAACGGAAGGTCAATCAGGCTACAAAACAAACAACATGGATATAAATCAGCTATAAAACAAACAAACAAACATGAAGACAAAGCAGCCTATAAAACTAACAAATATGAAAATAAATCGGGCTATAAAACAAAAAACATGAAGTTAAATCAAACTATAAAACACACAAACGAAGATAAATCAGCTATAAAACAAACACACGAGGATAAATCAGACAAACATGAGGATAAATAAGACTATAAAACAAACAATCATAAGAATAAATCAGACTATAAAACAGGCAAACGTGCAGATAAATCACCTATAAACAAACAAACGTGAGGATGAATCAGACTATAAAACAGGCAAACATGCGGATAAATCAGACTATAATACGAACAAACATTTGGATAAATCAGCTATCAAACAAACACGAGTATAAATCAGGCTATAAATCTAGCAAACAAAAATAAATCAGGCTACAAAACAAACAAACATGAGATTAAATCAGGCTATAAAACAGACAACATGAGGATAAATCAGCTATAAAACAAACAAAAGAAGATAAATCTGCTACAAAACAAACACACGAGGATAAATCAGACAAACATGAGGATAAATAAGACTATAAAACAAACAATCATAAGAATAAATCAGACTATAAAACAGGCAAACGTGCAGATAAATCACCTATAAAACAAACAAACGTGAGGATAAATCAGACTATAAAACAAACAAGCATAAGGATAAATCAGACTATAAAACAAACAAACATGTGGATACATCAGCTATCAAACAAGCAAACATGAGGATAAATCAGGCTATAAAACAAACAAACATTCGGATAAATCAGACAATAGAACAAACAAATATGTGGATAAATCAGATATAAAACAAACAAACATGATTATAAATCAGCTATAAAACAAACAAACATGAGGATAAATCAGGCTATAAAACTAACAAACCTGGAGATAAATCAGGCTTTAAAACAAAAAACATGAAGTTAAATCAGACTATAAAACAAACACGAGGATAAATCAGCTATAAAACAAACACAGGAGGATAAATCAGACAAACATGAGGATAAATCAAACTATAAAACAAACAGTCATAAGGATAAATCAGACTATAAAACATACAAACATGAGGATAAATCAGCTATAAAACAAGCAAACATGAAGATAAATCACCTATAAAACAAACAAACATGAGGATAAATCAGCTATAAAACACGCAAACATGAAGATAAATCAGCTATAAAACAAACAAACATGAGGATGAATCAGCTATAAAACAAACATACATGAGGATAAATCAGCCTATAAAACAAACAAACATAAGAATAAACCAGACTATAAAACAGGCAAACGTGCGGATAAATCAGCTATAAACAAAGAAACATGAAGATAAATCAGGCTATAAAACTAACAAACATGATTATAAATCAGCTATAAAACAAACAAATGTGAGAATAAATCAGGCTATAAATCTAACAAACAAAGATAAATCAGGCTACAAAACAAACAAACATGAGAATAAATCAGGCTATAAAACAGACAACATGAGGATAAATCAGGCTATAAAACTAACAAACATGGAGATAAATCAGCTATAAAACAAAAATCATGAAGTTAAATCAGACTATAAAACAAACAAACAAGGATAAGTCAGACTATAAAACAGGCAAACATGCGGATAAATCAGACTATAATACGAACAAACATTTGGATAAATCAGCTATTAAACAAACAAATGAGTATAAATCAGGCTATAAATCTAACAAACAAAGATAAATCAGGCTACAAAACAAACAAACATGAGAATAAATCAGGCTATAAAACAGACAACATGAGGATAAATCAGACTATAAAACATACAAACATGAGGATAAATCAGCTATAAAACAAGCAAACATGAAGATAAATCACCTATAAAACAAACAAACATGAGGATAAATCAGCTATAAAACACGCAAACATGAGGATAAATCAGACTATAAAACAGGCAAACGTGCAGATAAATCACCTATAAACAAACAAACGTGAGTATGAATCAGACTATAAAACAGGCAAACATGCGGATAAATCAGACTATAATACGAACAAACATTTGGATAAATCAGCTATCAAACAAACACATGAGTATAAATCAGGCTATAAATCTAACAAACAAAAATAAATCAGGCTACAAAACAAACAAACATGAGATTAAATCAGGCTATAAAACTAACAAATATGAAAATAAATCAGGCTTTAAAACAAAAAACATGAAGTTAAATCAGACTATAAAACAAACACACGAGGATAAATCAGCTATAAAACAAACACAGGAGGATAAATCAGACAAACATGAGGATAAATCAAACTATAAAACAAACAAACATAAGGATAAATCAGACTATAAAACATACAAACATGAGGATAAATCAGCTATAAAAAAGGCAAACG
Organism: Lampris incognitus; assembly: GCF_029633865.1. Classification (NCBI taxonomy): domain Eukaryota; kingdom Metazoa; phylum Chordata; class Actinopteri; order Lampriformes; family Lampridae; genus Lampris; species Lampris incognitus. The sequence continues at coordinate 74,207,475 of NC_079214.1, forward strand.
TGCAGATAAATCACCTATAAACAAACAAACGTGAGGATAAATCAGACTATAAAACAAACAAGCATAAGGATAAATCAGACTATAAAACAAACAAACATTCGGATAAATCAGCTATCAAACAAGCAAACATGAGGATAAATCAGGCTATAAAACAAACAAACATTCGGATAAATCAGACAATAGAACAAACAAAGATGTGGATAAATCAGTTATAAAACAAACAAACATGACTATAAATCAACTATAAAACAAACAAACGTGAGAATAAATCAGGCTATAAAACAGACAACATGAGGATAAATCAGCTATAAAACAAACAAACAGAAGATCAATCAGGCTATAAAACAAACAACATGAGGATAAATCACCTATAAAACTAACAAACTTAAGGATCGGTCATTCTTTAAAAGTAACAAACATGTATATAAATCAGCTATAAAACAAACAAACAAACATGAAGACAAATCAGCCTATAAAACTAACAAATATGAAAATAAATCAGGCTTTAAAACAAAAAACATGAAGTTAAATCAGACTATAAAACAAACACACGAGGATAAATCAGCTATAAAACAAACACAGGAGGATAAATCAGACAAACATGAGGATAAATCAAACCATAAAACAAACAAACATAAGGATAAATCAGACTATAAAACATACAAACATGAGGATAAATCAGCTATAAAACAAGCAAACATGAAGATAAATCACCTATAAAACAAACAAACATGAGGATAAATCAGCTATAAAACACGCAAACATGAAGATAAATCAGCTATAAAACAAACAAACATGAGGATGAATCAGCTATAAAACACACATACATGAGGATAAATCAGCCTATAAAACAAACAAACATAAGAATAAACCAGACTATAAAACAGGCAAACGTGCGGATAAATCAGCTATAAACAAAGAAACATGAAGATAAATCAGGCTATAAAACTAACAAACATGATTATAAATCAGCTATAAAACAAAAAACATGAAGTTAAATCAGACTATAAAACAAACAAACAAGGATAAGTCAGACTATAAAACAGGCAAACATGCGGATAAATCAGACTATAATACGAACAAACATTTGGATAAATCAGCTATCAAACAAACAAATGAGTATAAATCAGGCTATAAATCTAACAAACAAAGATAAATCAGGCTACAAAACAAACAAACATGAGAATAAATCAGGCTATAAAACCGACAACATGAGGATAAATCAGCTATAATACAAACAAACGGAAGGTCAATCAGGCTACAAAACAAACAACATGGATATAAATCAGCTATAAAACAAACAAACAAACATGAAGACAAAGCAGCCTATAAAACTAACAAATATGAAAATAAATCGGGCTATAAAACAAAAAACATGAAGTTAAATCAAACTATAAAACACACAAACGAAGATAAATCAGCTATAAAACAAACACACGAGGATAAATCAGACAAACATGAGGATAAATAAGACTATAAAACAAACAATCATAAGAATAAATCAGACTATAAAACAGGCAAACGTGCAGATAAATCACCTATAAACAAACAAACGTGAGGATAAATCAGACTATAAAACAAATAAGCATAAGGATAAATCAGACTATAAAACAAACAAATATGTGGATAAATCAGATAGAAAACAAACAAACATGATTATAAATCAGGTATAAAACAAACAAACGTGAGAATAAATCAGGCTATAAAACAGACAACATTAGGATAAACCAGGCTATAAAACTAACAAACATGGAGATAAATCAGCTATAAAACAAAAAACATGAAGTTAAATCAGCTATAAAACAAACAAACAAACATGAAGACAAAGAAGCCTATAAAACTCACAAATATGAAAATAAATCAGGCTATAAAACAAAAAACATGAAGTTAAATCAGACTATAAAACACACAAACGAAGATAAATCAGCTATAAAACAAACACACGAGGATAAATCAGACAAACATGAGAATAAATAAGACTATAAAACAAACAATCATAAGAATAAATCAGACTATAAAACAGGCAAACGTGCAGATAAATCACCTATAAACAAACAAACGTGAGGATAAATCAGACTATAAAACAAACAAGCATAAGGATAAATCAGACTATAAAACAAACAAACATGAGGATAAATCAGCTATCAAACAAGCAAACATGAGGATAAATCAGGCTATAAAACAAACAAACATGAGGATAAATCAGACAATAGAACAAACAAATATGTGGATAAATCAGATATAAAACAAACAAACACGATTATAAATCAGCTATAAAACAAACAAACGTGAGAATGAATCAGGCTATAAAACAAACAACATGAGGATAAATCACCTATAAAACTAACAAACTTAGGGATCAGTCATTCTTTAAAACTAACAAACATGGATATAAATCAGCTATAAAACAAACAAACAAACATGAAGACAAATCAGCCTATAAAACTAACAAATATGAAAATAAATCAGGCTATAAAACAAAAAACATGAAGTTAAATCAGACTATAAAAGAAACACACGAAGATAAATCAGCTATAAAACAAACACAGGAGGATAAATCAGACAAACATGAGGATAAATCAAACTATAAAACAAACAAACATAAGGATAAATCAGACTATAAAACAAACAAACATGAGGATAAATCAGCTATAAAACAAGCAAACATGAAGATAAATCACCTATAAAACAAACAAACATGAGGATAAATCAGCTATAAAACAAACAAACATGAGGATAAATCAGCCTATAAAACTAACAAATATGAAAATAAATCAGGCTATAAAACAGGCAAACGTGCGGATAAATCAGCTATAAACAAACAAGCATAAGGATAAATCAGACTATAAAACAAACAAACATTCGGATAAATCAGCTATCAAACAAGCAAACATGAGGATAAATCAGGCTATAAAACAAACAAACATTCGGATAAATCAGACAATAGAACAAACAAATATGTGGATAAATCAGATATAAAACAAACAAACATGATTATAAATCAGCTATAAAACAAGCAAACATGAGGATAAATCAGGCTATAAAACTAACAAACATGGAGATAAATCAGCTATAAAACAAAAAACATGAAGTTAAATCAGACTATAAAACAAACACACGAGGATAAATCAGCTATAAAACAAACACAGGAGGATAAATCAGACAAACATGAGGATAAATCAAACTACAAAACAAACAAACATAAGGATAAATCAGACTATAAAACAAACAAACATGAGGATAAATCAGCTATAAAACACGCAAACATGAAGATAAATCAGCTATAAAACAAACAAACATGAGGATGAATCAGCTATAAAACAAACATACATGAGGATAAATCAGCCTATAAAACAAACAAACATAAGAATAAACCAGACTATAAAACAGGCAAACGTGCGGATAAATCAGCTATAAACAAAGAAACATGAAGACAAATCAGCCTATAAAACTAACAAATATGAAAATAAATCAGGCTATAAAACAAAAAACATGAAGTTAAATCAGACTATAAAAGAAACACACGAAGATAAATCAGCTATAAAACAAACACAGGAGGATAAATCAGACAAACATGAGGATAAATCAAACTATAAAACAAACAAACATAAGGATAAATCAGACTATAAAACAAACAAACATGAGGATAAATCAGCTATAAAACAAGCAAACATGAAGATAAATCACCTATAAAACAAACAAACATGAGGATAAATCAGCTATAAAACAAACAAACATGAGGATAAATCAGCCTATAAAACTAACAAATATGAAAATAAATCAGGCTATAAAACGGGCAAACGTGCGGATAAATCAGCTATAAACAAACAAGCATAAGGATAAATCAGACTATAAAACAAACAAACATTCGGATTAATCAGCTATCAAACAAGCAAACATGAGGATAAATCAGGCTATAAAACAAACAAACATTCGGATAAATCAGACAATAGAACAAACAAATATGTGGATAAATCAGATATAAAACAAACAAACATGATTATAAATCAGCTATAAAACAAGCAAACATGAGGATAAATCAGGCTATAAAACTAACAAACATGGAGATAAATCAGCTATAAAACAAAAAACATGAAGTTAAATCAGACTATAAAACAAACACACGAGGATAAATCAGCTATAAAACAAACACAGGAGGATAAATCAGACAAACATGAGGATAAATCAAACTACAAAACAAACAAACATAAGGATAAATCAGACTATAAAACAAACAAACATGAGATTAAATCAGCTATAAAACACGCAAACATGAAGATAAATCGGCTATAAAACAAACAAACATGAGGATGAATCAGCTATAAAACAAACATACATGAGGATAAATCAGCCTATAAAACAAACAAACATAAGAATAAACCAGACTATAAAACAGGCAAACGTGCGGATAAATCAGCTATAAACAAAGAAACATGAAGATAAATCAGGCTATAAAACTAACAAACATGATTATAAATTAGCTATAAAACAAACAAATGTGAGAATAAATCAGGCTATAAAACAGACAACATGAGGATAAATCAGGCTATAAAACTAACAAACATGGAGATAATCAGCTATAAAACAAAAAACATGAAGTTAAATCAGACTATAAAACAAACAAACAAGGATAAGTCAGACTATAAAACAGGCAAACATGCGGATAAATCAGACTATAATACGAACAAACATTTGGATAAATCAGCTATCAAACAAACAAATGAGTATAAATCAGGCTATAAATCTAACAAACAAAGATAAATCAGGCTACAAAACAAACAAACATGAGAATAAATCAGGCTATAAAACAGACAACATGAGGATAAATCAGCTATAAAACAAACAAACAAACATGAAGACAAAGCAGCCTATAAAACTAACAAATATGAAAATAAATCGGGCTATAAAACAAAAAACATGAAGTTAAATCAAACTATAAAACACACAAACGAAGATAAATCAGCTATAAAACAAACACACGAGGATAAATCAGACAAACATGAGGATAAATAAGACTATAAAACAAACAATCATAAGAATAAATCAGACTATAAAACAGGCAAACGTGCAGATAAATCACCTATAAACAAACAAACGTGAGGATAAATCAGACTATAAAACAAATAAGCATAAGGATAAATCAGGCTATAAAACAAACAAACATTCGGATAAATCAGACAATAGAACAAACAAATATGTGGATAAATCAGATATAAAACAAAAAAACATGATTATAAATCAGCTATAAAACAAACAAACATGAGGATAAATCAGGCTATAAAACTAACAAACATGGAGATAAATCAGGCTTTAAAACAAAAAACATGAAGTTAAATCAGACTATAAAACAAACACGAGGATAAATCAGCTATAAAACAAACACAGGAGGATAAATCAGACAAACATGAGGATAAATCAAACTATAAAACAAACAGTCATAAGGATAAATCAGACTATAAAACATACAAACATGAGGATAAATCAGCTATAAAACAAGCAAACATGAAGATAAATCACCTATAAAACAAACAAACATGAGGATAAATCAGCTATAAAACACGCAAACATGAAGATAAATCAGCTATAAAACAAACAAACATGAGGATGAATCAGCTATAAAACAAACATACATGAGGATAAATCAGCCTATAAAACAAACAAACATAAGAATAAACCAGACTATAAAACAGGCAAACGTGCGGATAAATCAGCTATAAACAAAGAAACATGAAGATAAATCAGGCTATAAAACTAACAAACATGATTATAAATCAGCTATAAAACAAACAAATGTGAGAATAAATCAGGCTATAAATCTAACAAACAAAGATAAATCAGGCTACAAAACAAACAAACATGAGAATAAATCAGGCTATAAAACAGACAACATGAGGATAAATCAGGCTATAAAACTAACAAACATGGAGATAAATCAGCTATAAAACAAAAATCATGAAGTTAAATCAGACTATAAAACAAACAAACAAGGATAAGTCAGACTATAAAACAGGCAAACATGCGGATAAATCAGACTATAATACGAACAAACATTTGGATAAATCAGCTATTAAACAAACAAATGAGTATAAATCAGGCTATAAATCTAACAAACAAAGATAAATCAGGCTACAAAACAAACAAACATGAGAATAAATCAGGCTATAAAACAGACAACATGAGGATAAATCAGACTATAAAACATACAAACATGAGGATAAATCAGCTATAAAACAAGCAAACATGAAGATAAATCACCTATAAAACAAACAAACATGAGGATAAATCAGCTATAAAACACGCAAACATGAGGATAAATCAGACTATAAAACAGGCAAACGTGCAGATAAATCACCTATAAACAAACAAACGTGAGTATGAATCAGACTATAAAACAGGCAAACATGCGGATAAATCAGACTATAATACGAACAAACATTTGGATAAATCAGCTATCAAACAAACACATGAGTATAAATCAGGCTATAAATCTAACAAACAAAAATAAATCAGGCTACAAAACAAACAAACATGAGATTAAATCAGGCTATAAAACTAACAAATATGAAAATAAATCAGGCTTTAAAACAAAAAACATGAAGTTAAATCAGACTATAAAACAAACACACGAGGATAAATCAGCTATAAAACAAACACAGGAGGATAAATCAGACAAACATAAGGATAAATCAAACTATAAAACAAACAAACATAAGGATAAATCAGACTATAAAACATACAAACATGAGGATAAATCAGCTATAAAAAAGGCAAACGTGCAGATAAATCACCTATAAACAAACAAACGTGAGGATAAATCAGACTATAAAACAAACAAGCATAAGGATAAATCAGACTATAAAACAAACAAACATCCGGATAAATCAGTTATAAAACAAACAAACATGACTATAAATCAGCTATAAAACAAACAAACGTGAGAATAAATCAGGCTATAAAACAGACAACATGTGGATAAATCAGCTATAAAACAAACAAACAGAAGATCAATCAGGCTATAAAACAAACAACATGAGGATAAATCACCTATAAAACTAACAAACTTAAGGATCGGTCATTCTTTAAAAGTAACAAACATGTATATAAATCAGCTATAAAACAAACAAACAAACATGAAGACAAATCAGCCTATAAAACTAACAAATATGAAAATAAATCAGGCTTTAAAACAAAAAACATGAAGTTAAATCAGACTATAAAACAAACACACGAGGATAAATCAGCTATAAAACAAACACAGGAGGATAAATCAGACAAACATGAGGATAAATCAAACCATAAAACAAACAAACATAAGGATAAATCAGACTATAAAACATACAAACATGAGGATAAATCAGCTATAAAACAAGCAAACATGAAGATAAATCACCTATAAAACAAACAAACATGAGGATAAATCAGCTATAAAACACGCAAACATGAAGATAAATCAGCTATAAAACAAACAAACATGAGGATGAATCAGCTATAAAACACACATACATGAGGATAAATCAGCCTATAAAACAAACAAACATAAGAATAAACCAGACTATAAAACAGGCAAACGTGCGGATAAATCAGCTATAAACAAAGAAACATGAAGATAAATCAGGCTATAAAACTAACAAACATGATTATAAATCAGCTATAAAACAAACAAATGTGAGAATAAATCAGGCTATAAAACAGACAACATGAGGATAAATCAGGCTATAAAACTAACAAACATGGAGATAATCAGCTATAAAACAAAAAACATGAAGTTAAATCAGACTATAAAACAAACAAACAAGGATAAGTCAGACTATAAAACAGGCAAACATGCGTATAAATCAGACTATAATACGAACAAACATTTGGATAAATCAGCTATCAAACAAACAAATGAGTATAAATCAGGCTATAAATCTAACAAACAAAGATAAATCAGGCTACAAAACAAACAAACATGAGAATAAATCAGGCTATAAAACCGACAACATGAGGATAAATCAGCTATAATACAAACAAACGGAAGGTCAATCAGGCTACAAAACAAACAACATGGATATAAATCAGCTATAAAACAAACAAACAAACATGAAGACAAAGCAGCCTATAAAACTAACAAATATGAAAATAAATCGGGCTATAAAACAAAAAACATGAAGTTAAATCAAACTATAAAACACACAAACGAAGATAAATCAGCTATAAAACAAACACACGAGGATAAATCAGACAAACATGAGGATAAATAAGACTATAAAACAAACAATCATAAGAATAAATCAGACTATAAAACAGGCAAACGTGCAGATAAATCACCTATAAACAAACAAACGTGAGGATAAATCAGACTATAAAACAAATAAGCATAAGGATAAATCAGACTATAAAACAAACAAATATGTGGATAAATCAGATAGAAAACAAACAAACATGATTATAAATCAGGTATAAAACAAACAAACGTGAGAATAAATCAGGCTATAAAACAGACAACATTAGGATAAACCAGGCTATAAAACTAACAAACATGGAGATAAATCAGCTATAAAACAAAAAACATGAAGTTAAATCAGCTATAAAACAAACAAACAAACATGAAGACAAAGAAGCCTATAAAACTCACAAATATGAAAATAAATCAGGCTATAAAACAAAAAACATGAAGTTAAATCAGACTATAAAACACACAAACGAAGATAAATCAGCTATAAAACAAACACACGAGGATAAATCAGACAAACATGAGAATAAATAAGACTATAAAACAAACAATCATAAGAATAAATCAGACTATAAAACAGGCAAACGTGCAGATAAATCACCTATAAACATACAAACGTGAGGATAAATCAGACTATAAAACAAACAAGCATAAGGATAAATCAGACTATAAAACAAACAAACATGAGGATAAATCAGCTATCAAACAAGCAAACATGAGGATAAATCAGGCTATAAAACAAACAAACATGAGGATAAATCAGACAATAGAACAAACAAATATGTGGATAAATCAGATATAAAACAAACAAACACGATTATAAATCAGCTATAAAACAAACAAACGTGAGAATAAATCAGGCTATAAAACAAACAACATGAGGATAAATCACCTATAAAACTAACAAACTTAGGGATCAGTCATTCTTTAAAACTAACAAACATGGATATAAATCAGCTATAAAACAAACAAACAAACATGAAGACAAATCAGCCTATAAAACTAACAAATATGAAAATAAATCAGGCTATAAAACAAAAAACATGAAGTTAAATCAGACTATAAAACAAACACACGAAGATAAATCAGCTATAAAACAAACACAGGAGGATAAATCAGACAAACATGAGGATAAATCAAACTATAAAACAAACAAACATAAGGATAAATCAGACTATAAAACAAACAAACATGAGGATGAATCAGCTATAAAACAAACATACATGAGGATAAATCAGCCTATAAAACAAACAAACATAAGAATAAACCAGACTATAAAACAGGCAAACGTGCGGATAAATCAGCTATAAACAAAGAAACATGAAGACAAATCAGCCTATAAAACTAACAAATATGAAAATAAATCAGGCTATAAAACAAAAAACATGAAGTTAAATCAGACTATAAAAGAAACACACGAAGATAAATCAGCTATAAAACAAACACAGGAGGATAAATCAGACAAACATGAGGATAAATCAAACTATAAAACAAACAAACATAAGGATAAATCAGACTATAAAACAAACAAACATGAGGATAAATCAGCTATAAAACAAGCAAACATGAAGATAAATCACCTATAAAACAAACAAACATGAGGATAAATCAGCTATAAAACAAACAAACATGAGGATAAATCAGCCTATAAAACTAACAAATATGAAAATAAATCAGGCTATAAAACGGGCAAACGTGCGGATAAATCAGCTATAAACAAACAAGCATAAGGATAAATCAGACTATAAAACAAACAAACATTCGGATTAATCAGCTATCAAACAAGCAAACATGAGGATAAATCAGGCTATAAAACAAACAAACATTCGGATAAATCAGACAATAGAACAAACAAATATGTGGATAAATCAGATATAAAACAAACAAACATGATTATAAATCAGCTATAAAACAAGCAAACATGAGGATAAATCAGGCTATAAAACTAACAAACATGGAGATAAATCAGCTATAAAACAAAAAACATGAAGTTAAATCAGACTATAAAACAAACACACGAGGATAAATCAGCTATAAAACAAACACAGGAGGATAAATCAGACAAACATGAGGATAAATCAAACTACAAAACAAACAAACATAAGGATAAATCAGACTATAAAACAAACAAACATGAGGATAAATCAGCTATAAAACACGCAAACATGAAGATAAATCGGCTATAAAACAAACAAACATGAGGATGAATCAGCTATAAAACAAACATACATGAGGATAAATCAGCCTATAAAACAAACAAACATAAGAATAAACCAGACTATAAAACAGGCAAACGTGCGGATAAATCAGCTATAAACAAAGAAACATGAAGATAAATCAGGCTATAAAACTAACAAACATGATTATAAATTAGCTATAAAACAAACAAATGTGAGAATAAATCAGGCTATAAAACAGACAACATGAGGATAAATCAGGCTATAAAACTAACAAACATGGAGATAATCAGCTATAAAACAAAAAACATGAAGTTAAATCAGACTATAAAACAAACAAACAAGGATAAGTCAGACTATAAAACAGGCAAACATGCGGATAAATCAGACTATAATACGAACAAACATTTGGATAAATCAGCTATCAAACAAACAAATGAGTATAAATCAGGCTATAAATCTAACAAACAAAGATAAATCAGGCTACAAAACAAACAAACATGAGAATAAATCAGGCTATAAAACAGACAACATGAGGATAAATCAGCTATAAAACAAACAAACAAACATGAAGACAAAGCAGCCTATAAAACTAACAAATATGAAAATAAATCGGGCTATAAAACAAAAAACATGAAGTTAAATCAAACTATAAAACACACAAATGAAGATAAATCAGCTATAAAACAAACACACGAGGATAAATCAGACAAACATGAGGATAAATAAGACTATAAAACAAACAATCATAAGAATAAATCAGACTATAAAACAGGCAAACGTGCAGATAAATCACCTATAAACAAACAAACGTGAGGATAAATCAGACTATAAAACAAATAAGCATAAGGATAAATCAGGCTATAAAACAAACAAACATTCGGATAAATCAGACAATAGAACAAACAAATATGTGGATAAATCAGATATAAAACAAAAAAACATGATTATAAATCAGCTATAAAACAAACAAACATGAGGATAAATCAGGCTATAAAACTAACAAACATGGAGATAAATCAGGCTTTAAAACAAAAAACATGAAGTTAAATCAGACTATAAAACAAACACGAGGATAAATCAGCTATAAAACAAACACAGGAGGATAAATCAGACAAACATGAGGATAAATCAAACTATAAAACAAACAGTCATAAGGATAAATCAGACTATAAAACATACAAACATGAGGATAAATCAGCTATAAAACAAGCAAACATGAAGATAAATCACCTATAAAACAAACAAACATGAGGATAAATCAGCTATAAAACACGCAAACATGAAGATAAATCAGCTATAAAACAAACAAACATGAGGATGAATCAGCTATAAAACAAACATACATGAGGATAAATCAGCCTATAAAACAAACAAACATAAGAATAAACCAGACTATAAAACAGGCAAACGTGCGGATAAATCAGCTATAAACAAAGAAACATGAAGATAAATCAGGCTATAAAACTAACAAACATGATTATAAATCAGCTATAAAACAAACAAATGTGAGAATAAATCAGGCTATAAATCTAACAAACAAAGATAAATCAGGCTACAAAACAAACAAACATGAGAATAAATCAGGCTATAAAACAGACAACATGAGGATAAATCAGGCTATAAAACTAACAAACATGGAGATAAATCAGCTATAAAACAAAAATCATGAAGTTAAATCAGACTATAAAACAAACAAACAAGGATAAGTCAGACTATAAAACAGGCAAACATGCGGATAAATCAGACTATAATACGAACAAACATTTGGATAAATCAGCTATTAAACAAACAAATGAGTATAAATCAGGCTATAAATCTAACAAACAAAGATAAATCAGGCTACAAAACAAACAAACATGAGAATAAATCAGGCTATAAAACAGACAACATGAGGATAAATCAGACTATAAAACATACAAACATGAGGATAAATCAGCTATAAAACAAGCAAACATGAAGATAAATCACCTATAAAACAAACAAACATGAGGATAAATCAGCTATAAAACACGCAAACATGAGGATAAATCAGACTATAAAACAGGCAAACGTGCAGATAAATCACCTATAAACAAACAAACGTGAGTATGAATCAGACTATAAAACAGGCAAACATGCGGATAAATCAGACTATAATACGAACAAACATTTGGATAAATCAGCTATCAAACAAACACATGAGTATAAATCAGGCTATAAATCTAACAAACAAAAATAAATCAGGCTACAAAACAAACAAACATGAGATTAAATCAGGCTATAAAACTAACAAATATGAAAATAAATCAGGCTTTAAAACAAAAAACATGAAGTTAAATCAGACTATAAAACAAACACACGAGGATAAATCAGCTATAAAACAAACACAGGAGGATAAATCAGACAAACATAAGGATAAATCAAACTATAAAACAAACAAACATAAGGATAAATCAGACTATAAAACATACAAACATGAGGATAAATCAGCTATAAAAAAGGCAAACGTGCAGATAAATCACCTATAAACAAACAAACGTGAGGATAAATCAGACTATAAAACAAACAAGCATAAGGATAAATCAGACTATAAAACAAACAAACATCCGGATAAATCAGTTATAAAACAAACAAACATGACTATAAATCAGCTATAAAACAAACAAACGTGAGAATAAATCAGGCTATAAAACAGACAACATGTGGATAAATCAGCTATAAAACAAACAAACAGAAGATCAATCAGGCTATAAAACAAACAACATGAGGATAAATCACCTATAAAACTAACAAACTTAAGGATCGGTCATTCTTTAAAAGTAACAAACATGTATATAAATCAGCTATAAAACAAACAAACAAACATGAAGACAAATCAGCCTATAAAACTAACAAATATGAAAATAAATCAGGCTTTAAAACAAAAAACATGAAGTTAAATCAGACTATAAAACAAACACACGAGGATAAATCAGCTATAAAACAAACACAGGAGGATAAATCAGACAAACATGAGGATAAATCAAACCATAAAACAAACAAACATAAGGATAAATCAGACTATAAAACATACAAACATGAGGATAAATCAGCTATAAAACAAGCAAACATGAAGATAAATCACCTATAAAACAAACAAACATGAGGATAAATCAGCTATAAAACACGCAAACATGAAGATAAATCAGCTATAAAACAAACAAACATGAGGATGAATCAGCTATAAAACACACATACATGAGGATAAATCAGCCTATAAAACAAACAAACATAAGAATAAACCAGACTATAAAACAGGCAAACGTGCGGATAAATCAGCTATAAACAAAGAAACATGAAGATAAATCAGGCTATAAAACTAACAAACATGATTATAAATCAGCTATAAAACAAACAAATGTGAGAATAAATCAGGCTATAAAACAGACAACATGAGGATAAATCAGGCTATAAAACTAACAAACATGGAGATAATCAGCTATAAAACAAAAAACATGAAGTTAAATCAGACTATAAAACAAACAAACAAGGATAAGTCAGACTATAAAACAGGCAAACATGCGTATAAATCAGACTATAATACGAACAAACATTTGGATAAATCAGCTATCAAACAAACAAATGAGTATAAATCAGGCTATAAATCTAACAAACAAAGATAAATCAGGCTACAAAACAAACAAACATGAGAATAAATCAGGCTATAAAACCGACAACATGAGGATAAATCAGCTATAATACAAACAAACGGAAGGTCAATCAGGCTACAAAACAAACAACATGGATATAAATCAGCTATAAAACAAACAAACAAACATGAAGACAAAGCAGCCTATAAAACTAACAAATATGAAAATAAATCGGGCTATAAAACAAAAAACATGAAGTTAAATCAAACTATAAAACACACAAACGAAGATAAATCAGCTATAAAACAAACACACGAGGATAAATCAGACAAACATGAGGATAAATAAGACTATAAAACAAACAATCATAAGAATAAATCAGACTATAAAACAGGCAAACGTGCAGATAAATCACCTATAAACAAACAAACGTGAGGATAAATCAGACTATAAAACAAATAAGCATAAGGATAAATCAGACTATAAAACAAACAAATATGTGGATAAATCAGATAGAAAACAAACAAACATGATTATAAATCAGGTATAAAACAAACAAACGTGAGAATAAATCAGGCTATAAAACAGACAACATTAGGATAAACCAGGCTATAAAACTAACAAACATGGAGATAAATCAGCTATAAAACAAAAAACATGAAGTTAAATCAGCTATAAAACAAACAAACAAACATGAAGACAAAGAAGCCTATAAAACTCACAAATATGAAAATAAATCAGGCTATAAAACAAAAAACATGAAGTTAAATCAGACTATAAAACACACAAACGAAGATAAATCAGCTATAAAACAAACACACGAGGATAAATCAGACAAACATGAGAATAAATAAGACTATAAAACAAACAATCATAAGAATAAATCAGACTATAAAACAGGCAAACGTGCAGATAAATCACCTATAAACATACAAACGTGAGGATAAATCAGACTATAAAACAAACAAGCATAAGGATAAATCAGACTATAAAACAAACAAACATGAGGATAAATCAGCTATCAAACAAGCAAACATGAGGATAAATCAGGCTATAAAACAAACAAACATGAGGATAAATCAGACAATAGAACAAACAAATATGTGGATAAATCAGATATAAAACAAACAAACACGATTATAAATCAGCTATAAAACAAACAAACGTGAGAATAAATCAGGCTATAAAACAAACAACATGAGGATAAATCACCTATAAAACTAACAAACTTAGGGATCAGTCATTCTTTAAAACTAACAAACATGGATATAAATCAGCTATAAAACAAACAAACAAACATGAAGACAAATCAGCCTATAAAACTAACAAATATGAAAATAAATCAGGCTATAAAACAAAAAACATGAAGTTAAATCAGACTATAAAAGAAACACACGAAGATAAATCAGCTATAAAACAAACACAGGAGGATAAATCAGACAAACATGAGGATAAATCAAACTATAAAACAAACAAACATAAGGATAAATCAGACTATAAAACAAACAAACATGAGGATAAATCAGCTATAAAACAAGCAAACATGAAGATAAATCACCTATAAAACAAACAAACATGAGGATAAATCAGCTATAAAACAAACAAACATGAGGATAAATCAGCCTATAAAACTAACAAATATGAAAATAAATCAGGCTATAAAACGGGCAAACGTGCGGATAAATCAGCTATAAACAAACAAGCATAAGGATAAATCAGACTATAAAACAAACAAACATTCGGATAAATCAGCTATCAAACAAGCAAACATGGGGATAAATCAGGCTATAAAACAAACAAACATTCGGATAAATCAGACAATAGAACAAACAAATATGTGGATAAATCAGATATAAAACAAACAAACATGATTATAAATCAGCTATAAAACAAGCAAACATGAGGATAAATCAGGCTATAAAACTAACAAACATGGAGATAAATCAGCTATAAAACAAAAAACATGAAGTTAAATCAGACTATAAAACAAACACACGAGGATAAATCAGCTATAAAACAAACACAGGAGGATAAATCAGACAAACATGAGGATAAATCAAACTACAAAACAAACAAACATAAGGATAAATCAGACTATAAAACAAACAAACATGAGGATAAATCAGCTATAAAACACGCAAACATGAAGATAAATCAGCTATAAAACAAACAAACATGAGGATGAATCAGCTATAAAACAAACATACATGAGGATAAATCAGCCTATAAAACAAACAAACATAAGAATAAACCAGACTATAAAACAGGCAAACGTGCGGATAAATCAGCTATAAACAAAGAAACATGAAGATAAATCAGGCTATAAAACTAACAAACATGATTATAAATCAGCTATAAAACAAACAAATGTGAGAATAAATCAGGCTATAAAACAGACAACATGAGGATAAATCAGGCTATAAAACTAACAAACATGGAGATAATCAGCTATAAAACAAAAAACATGAAGTTAAATCAGACTATAAAACAAACAAACAAGGATAAGTCAGACTATAAAACAGGCAAACATGCGGATAAATCAGACTATAATACGAACAAACATTTGGATAAATCAGCTATCAAACAAACAAATGAGTATAAATCAGGCTATAAATCCAACAAACAAAGATAAATCAGGCTACAAAACAAACAAACATGAGAATAAATCAGGCTACAAAACAAACAACATGGATATAAATCAGCTATAAAACAAACAAACAAACATGAAGACAAAGCAGCCTATAAAACTAACAAATATGAAAATAAATCGGGCTATAAAACAAAAAACATGAAGTTAAATCAAACTATAAAACACACAAACGAAGATAAATCAGCTATAAAACAAACACACGAGGATAAATCAGACAAACATGAGGATAAATAAGACTATAAAACAAACAATCATAAGAATAAATCAGACTATAAAACAGGCAAACGTGCAGATAAATCACCTATAAACAAACAAACGTGAGGATAAATCAGACTATAAAACAAATAAGCATAAGGATAAATCAGACTATAAAACAAACAAATATGTGGATAAATCAGATAGAAAACAAACAAACATGATTATAAATCAGGTATAAAACAAACAAACGTGAGAATAAATCAGCTATAAAACAAAAAACATGAAGTTAAATCAGCTATAAAACAAACAAACAAACATGAAGACAAAGAAGCCTATAAAACTCACAAATATGAAAATAAATCAGGCTATAAAACAAAAACATGAAGTTAAATCAGACTATAAAACACACAAACGAAGATAAATCAGCTATAAAACAAACACACGAGGATAAATCAGACAAACATGAGTATAAATAAGACTATAAAACAAACAATCATAAGAATAAATCAGACTATAAAACAGGCAAACGTGCAGATAAATCACCTATAAACAAACAAACGTGAGGATGAATCAGACTATAAAACAGGCAAACATGCGGATAAATCAGACTATAATACGAACAAACATTTGGATAAATCAGCTATCAAACAAACACATGAGTATAAATCAGGCTATAAATCTAACAAACAAAAATAAATCAGGCTACAAAACAAACAAACATGAGATTAAATCAGGCTATAAAACTAACAAATATGAAAATAAATCAGGCTTTAAAACAAAAAACATGAAGTTAAATCAGACTATAAAACAAACACACGAGGATAAATCAGCTATAAAACAAACACAGGAGGATA
The DNA here is from genome assembly GCF_029633865.1 of Lampris incognitus. Classification (NCBI taxonomy): domain Eukaryota; kingdom Metazoa; phylum Chordata; class Actinopteri; order Lampriformes; family Lampridae; genus Lampris; species Lampris incognitus. Next base: position 74,225,180 of record NC_079214.1, read on the forward strand.
AATCAGACAAACATGAGGATAAATCAAACTATAAAACAAAAAAACATAAGGATAAATCAGACTATAAAACATACAAACATGAGGATAAATCAGCTATAAAACAAGCAAACATGAAGATAAATCACCTATAAAACAAACAAACATGAGGATAAATCAGCTATAAAACACGCAAACATGAGGATAAATCAGTCTATAAAACAGGCAAACGTGCAGATAAATCACCTATAAACAAACAAACGTGAGTATGAATCAGACTATAAAACAGGCAAACATGCGGATAAATCAGACTATAATACGAACAAACATTTGGATAAATCAGCTATCAAACAAACACATGAGTATAAATCAGGCTATAAATCTAACAAACAAAAATAAATCAGGCTACAAAACAAACAAACATGAGATTAAATCAGGCTATAAAACTAACAAATATGAAAATAAATCAGGCTTTAAAACAAAAAACATGAAGTTAAATCAGACTATAAAACAAACACACGAGGATAAATCAGCTATAAAACAAACACAGGAGGATAAATCAGACAAACATAAGGATAAATCAAACTATAAAACAAAAAAACATAAGGATAAATCAGACTATAAAACATACAAACATGAGGATAAATCAGCTATAAAAAAGGCAAACGTGCAGATAAATCACCTATAAACAAACAAACGTGAGGATAAATCAGACTATAAAACAAACAAACATAAGGATAAATCAGACTATAAAACAAACAAACATTCGGATAAATCAGCTATCAAACAAACAAACATGACTATAAATCAGCTATAAAACAAACAAACGTGAGAATAAATCAGGCTATAAAACAGACAACATTAGGATAAACCAGGCTATAAAACTAACAAACATGGAGATAAATCAGCTATAAAACAAAAAACATGAAGTTAAATCAGCTATAAAACAAACAAACAAACATGAAGACAAAGAAGCCTATAAAACTCACAAATATGAAAATAAATCAGGCTATAAAACAAAAAACATGAAGTTAAATCAGACTATAAAACACACAAACGAAGATAAATCAGCTATAAAACAAACACACGAGGATAAATCAGACAAACATGAGAATAAATAAGACTATAAAACAAACAATCATAAGAATAAATCAGACTATAAAACAGGCAAACGTGCAGATAAATCACCTATAAACAAACAAACGTGAGGATAAATCAGACTATAAAACAAACAAGCATAAGGATAAATCAGACTATAAAACAAACAAACATGAGGATAAATCAGCTATCAAACAAGCAAACATGAGGATAAATCAGGCTATAAAACAAACAAACATGAGGATAAATCAGACAATAGAACAAACAAATATGTGGATAAATCAGATATAAAACAAACAAACACGATTATAAATCAGCTATAAAACAAACAAACGTGAGAATAAATCAGGCTATAAAACAAACAACATGAGGATAAATCACCTATAAAACTAACAAACTTAGGGATCAGTCATTCTTTAAAACTAACAAACATGGATATAAATCAGCTATAAAACAAACAAACAAACATGAAGACAAATCAGCCTATAAAACTAACAAATATGAAAATAAATCAGGCTATAAAACAAAAAACATGAAGTTAAATCAGACTATAAAAGAAACACACGAAGATAAATCAGCTATAAAACAAACACAGGAGGATAAATCAGACAAACATGAGGATAAATCAAACTATAAAACAAACAAACATAAGGATAAATCAGACTATAAAACAAACAAACATGAGGATAAATCAGCTATGAAACAAGCAAACATGAAGATAAATCACCTATAAAACAAACAAACATGAGGATAAATCAGCTATAAAACAAACATGAGGATAAATCAGCCTATAAAACTAACAAATATGAAAATAAATCAGGCTATAAAACAGGCAAACGTGCGGATAAATCAGCTATAAACAAACAAGCATAAGGATAAATCAGACTATAAAACAAACAAACATTCGGATAAATCAGCTATCAAACAAGCAAACATGAGGATAAATCAGGCTATAAAACAAACAAACATTCGGATAAATCAGACAATAGAACAAACAAATATGTGGATAAATCAGATATAAAACAAACAAACATGATTATAAATCAGCTATAAAACAAGCAAACATGAGGATAAATCAGGCTATAAAACTAACAAACATGGAGATAAATCAGCTATAAAACAAAAAACATGAAGTTAAATCAGACTATAAAACAAACACACGAGGATAAATCAGCTATAAAACAAACACAGGAGGATAAATCAGACAAACATGAGGATAAATCAAACTACAAAACAAACAAACATAAGGATAAATCAGACTATAAAACAAACAAACATGAGGATAAATCAGCTATAAAACACGCAAACATGAAGATAAATCAGCTATAAAACAAACAAACATGAGGATGAATCAGCTATAAAACAAACATACATGAGGATAAATCAGCCTATAAAACAAACAAACATAAGAATAAACCAGACTATAAAACAGGCAAACGTGCGGATAAATCAGCTATAAACAAAGAAACATGAAGATAAATCAGGCTATAAAACTAACAAACATGATTATAAATCAGCTATAAAACAAACAAATGTGAGAATAAATCAGGCTATAAAACAGACAACATGAGGATAAATCAGGCTATAAAACTAACAAACATGGAGATAATCAGCTATAAAACGAAAAACATGAAGTTAAATCAGACTATAAAACAAACAAACAAGGATAAGTCAGACTATAAAACAGGCAAACATGCGGATAAATCAGACTATAATACGAACAAACATTTGGATAAATCAGCTATCAAACAAACAAATGAGTATAAATCAGGCTATAAATCTAACAAACAAAGATAAATCAGGCTACAAAACAAACAAACATGAGAATAAATCAGGCTATAAAACAGACAACATGAGGATAAATCAGCTATAAAACAAACAAACAAACATGAAGACAAAGCAGCCTATAAAACTAACAAATATGAAAATAAATCGGGCTATAAAACAAAAAACATGAAGTTAAATCAAACTATAAAACACACAAACGAAGATAAATCAGCTATAAAACAAACACACGAGGATAAATCAGACAAACATGAGGATGAATAAGACTATAAAACAAACAATCATAAGAATAAATCAGACTATAAAACAGGCAAACGTGCAGATAAATCACCTATAAACAAACAAACGTGAGGATAAATCAGACTATAAAACAAATAAGCATAAGGATAAATCAGACTATAAAACAAACAAATATGTGGATAAATCAGATAGAAAACAAACAAACATGATTATAAATCAGGTATAAAACAAACAAACGTGAGAATAAATCAGGCTATAAAACAGACAACATTAGGATAAACCAGGCTATAAAACTAACAAACATGGAGATAAATCAGCTATAAAACAAAAAACATGAAGTTAAATCAGCTATAAAACAAACAAACAAACATGAAGACATAGAAGCCTATAAAACTCACAAATATGAAAATAAATCAGGCTATAAAACAAAAAACATGAAGTTAAATCAGACTATAAAACACACAAACGAAGATAAATCAGCTATAAAACAAACACACGAGGATAAATCAGACAAACATGAGAATAAATAAGACTATAAAACAAACAATCATAAGAATAAATCAGACTATAAAACAGGCAAACGTGCAGATAAATCACCTATAAACAAACAAACGTGAGGATAAATCAGACTATAAAACAAACAAGCATTAGGATAAATCAGACTATAAAACAAACAAACGTGAGGATAAATCAGACTATAAAACAAATAAGCATAAGGATAAATCAGACTATAAAACAAACAAATATGTGGATAAATCAGATAGAAAACAAACAAACATGATTATAAATCAGGTATAAAACAAACAAACGTGAGAATAAATCAGGCTATAAAACAGACAACATTAGGATAAACCAGGCTATAAAACTAACAAACATGGAGATAAATCAGCTATAAAACAAAAAACATGAAGTTAAATCAGCTATAAAACAAACAAACAAACATGAAGACATAGAAGCCTATAAAACTCACAAATATGAAAATAAATAAGGCTATAAAACAAAAAACATGAAGTTAAATCAGACTATAAAACACACAAACGAAGATAAATCAGCTATAAAACAAACACACGAGGATAAATCAGACAAACATGAGAATAAATAAGACTATAAAACAAACAATCATAAGAATAAATCAGACTATAAAACAGGCAAACGTGCAGATAAATCACCTATAAACAAACAAACGTGAGGATAAATCAGACTATAAAACAAACAAGCATAAGGATAAATCAGACTATAAAACAAACAAACATGAGGATAAATCAGCTATCAAACAAGCAAACATGAGGATAAATCAGGCTATAAAACAAACAAACATGAGGATAAATCAGACAATAGAACAAACAAATATGTGGATAAATCAGATATAAAACAAACAAACACGATTATAAATCAGCTATAAAACAAACAAACGTGAGAATAAATCAGGCTATAAAACAAACAACATGAGGATAAATCACCTATAAAACTAACAAACTTAGGGATCAGTCATTCTTTAAAACTAACAAACATGGATATAAATCAGCTATAAAACAAACAAACAAACATGAAGACAAATCAGCCTATAAAACTAACAAATATGAAAATAAATCAGGCTATAAAACAAAAAACATGAAGTTAAATCAGACTATAAAAGAAACACACGAAGATAAATCAGCTATAAAACAAACACAGGAGGATAAATCAGACAAACATGAGGATAAATCAAACTATAAAACAAACAAACATAAGGATAAATCAGACTATAAAACAAACAAACATGAGGATAAATCAGCTATAAAACAAGCAAACATGAAGATAAATCACCTATAAAACAAACAAACATGAGGATAAATCAGCTATAAAACAAACAAACATGAGGATAAATCAGCCTATAAAACTAACAAATATGAAAATAAATCAGGCTATAAAACAGGCAAACGTGCGGATAAATCAGCTATAAACAAACAAGCATAAGGATAAATCAGACTATAAAACAAACAAACATTCGGATAAATCAGCTATTAAACAAGCAAACATGAGGATAAATCAGGCTATAAAACAAACAAACATTCGGATAAATCAGACAATAGAACAAACAAATATGTGGATAAATCAGATATAAAACAAACAAACATGATTATAAATCAGCTATAAAACAAGCAAACATGAGGATAAATCAGGCTATAAAACTAACAAACATGGAGATAAATCAGCTATAAAACAAAAAACATGAAGTTAAATCAGACTATAAAACAAACAAACAAGGATAAGTCAGACTATAAAACATGCAAACATGCGGATAAATCAGACTATAATACGATCAAACATTTGGATAAATCAGCTATCAAACAAACAAATGAGTATGAATCAGTCTATAAATCTAACAAACAAAGATAATTCAGGCTAAAAAACAAACAAACATGAGAATAAATCACGCTATAAAACAGACAACATGAGGATAAATCAGCTATAAAACAAACAAACGGAAGTTCAATCAGGCAACAAAAAAAACAACATGGATATAAATCAGCTATAAAACAAACAAACAAACATGAAGACAAAGCAGCCTATAAAACTAACAAATATGAAAATAAATCAGGCTATAAAACAAAAAACATGAAGTTAAATCAGACTATAAAACACACAAATGAAGATAAATCAGACTATAAAACAGGCAAACGTGCAGATAAATCACCTATAAACAAACAAACGTGAGGATAAATCAGACTATAAAACAAACAAGCATAAGGATAAATCAGACTATAAAACAAACAAACATGTGGATAAATCAGCTATCAAACAAGCAAACATGAGGATAAATCAGGCTATAAAAAAACAAACATGAGGATAAATCAGACAATAGAACAAACAAATATGTGGATAAATCAGATATAAAACAAACAAACACGATTATAAATCAGCTATAAAACAAACAAACAGATTATAAATCAGCTATAAAACAAACAAACGTGAGAATAAATCAGGCTATAAAACAGACAACATGAGGATAAATCAGCTGTAAAACAAACAAACAGAAGATCAATCAGCTATAAAACAAACAAACAAACATGAAGACAAAGCAGCCTATAAAACTAACAAATATGAAAATAAATCAGGCTATAAAACAAAAAACATGAAGTTAAATCAGACTATAAAACAAACAAAAGAAGATAAATCTGCTACAAAACAAACACACGAGGATAAATCAGACAAACATGAGGATAAATAAGACTATAAAACAAACAATCATAAGAATAAATCAGACTATAAAACAGGCAAACGTGCAGATAAATCACCTATAAAACAAACAAACGTGAGGATAAATCAGACTATAAAACAAACAAGCATAAGGATAAATCAGACTATAAAACAAACAAACATGTGGATACATCAGCTATCAAACAAGCAAACATGAGGATAAATCAGGCTATAAAACAAACAAACATTCGGATAAATCAGACAATAGAACAAACAAATATGTGGATAAATCAGATATAAAACAAACAAACATGATTATAAATCAGCTATAAAACAAACAAACATGAGGAAAAATCAGGCTATAAAACTAACAAACATGGAGATAAATCAGGCTTTAAAACAAAAAACATGAAGTTAAATCAGACTATAAAACAAACACACGAGGATAAATCAGCTATAAAACAAACACAGGAGGATAAATCAGACAAACATGAGGATAAATCAAACTATAAAACAAACAAACATAAGGATAAATCAGACTATAAAACATACAAACATGAGGATAAATCAGATATAAAACAAGCAAACATGAAGATAAATCACCTATAAAACAAACAAACATGAGGATAAATCAGCTATAAAACACGCAAACATGAAGATAAATCAGCTATAAAACAAACAAACATGAGGATGAATCAGCTATAAAACAAACATACATGAGGATAAATCAGCCTATAAAACAAACAAACATAAGAATAAACCAGACTATAAAACAGGCAAACGTGCGGATAAATCAGCTATAAACAAAAAAACATGAAGATAAATCAGGCTATAAAACTAACAAACATGATTATAAATCAGCTATAAAACAAACAAATGTGAGAATAAATCAGGCTATAAATCTAACAAACAAAGATAAATCAGGCTACAAAACAAACAAACATGAGAATAAATCAGGCTATAAAACAGACAACATGAGGATAAATCAGGCTATAAAACTAACAAACATGGAGATAAATCAGCTATAAAACAAAAATCATGAAGTTAAATCAGACTATAAAACAAACAAACAAGGATAAGTCAGACTATAAAACAGGCAAACATGCGGATAAATCAGACTATAATACGAACAAACATTTGGATAAATCAGCTATCAAACAAACAAATGAGTATAAATCAGGCTATAAATCTAACAAACAAAGATAAATCAGGCTACAAAACAAACAAACATGAGAATAAATCAGGCTATAAAACAAACAAAATGAGGATAAATCAGCTATAAAACAAACAAACGGAAGGTCAATCAGGCTACAAAACAAACAACATGGATATAAATCAGCTATAAAACAAACAAACAAACATGAAGACAAAGCAGCCTATAAAACTAACAAATATGAAAATAAATCGGGCTATAAAACAAAAAACATGAAGTTAAATCAAACTATAAAACACACAAACGAAGATAAATCAGCTATAAAACAAACACACGAGGATAAATCAGACAAACATGAGGATAAATAAGACTATAAAACGAACAAACATTTGGATAAATCAGCTATCAAACAAACACATGAGTATAAATCAGGCTATAAATCTAGCAAACAAAAATAAATCAGGCTACAAAACAAACAAACATGAGATTAAATCAGGCTATAAAACAGACAACATGAGGATAAATCAGCTATAAAACAAACAAAAGAAGATAAATCTGCTACAAAACAAACACACGAGGATAAATCAGACAAACATGAGGATAAATAAGACTATAAAACAAACAATCATAAGAATAAATCAGACTATAAAACAGGCAAACGTGCAGATAAATCACCTATAAAACAAACAAACGTGAGGATAAATCAGACTATAAAACAAACAAGCATAAGGATAAATCAGACTATAAAACAAACAAACATGTGGATACATCAGCTATCAAACAAGCAAACATGAGGATAAATCAGGCTATAAAAAAACAAACATGAGGATAAATCAGACAATAGAACAAACAAATATGTGGATAAATCAGATATAAAACAAACAAACACGATTATAAATCAGCTATAAAACAAACAAACGTGAGAATAAATCAGGCTATAAAACAAACAACATGAGGATAAATCACCTATAAAACTAACAAACTTAGGGATCAGTCATTCTTTAAAACTAACAAACATGGATATAAATCAGCTATAAAACAAACAAACAAACATGAAGACAAATCAGCCTATAAAACTAACAAATATGAAAATAAATCAGGCTATAAAACAAAAAACATGAAGTTAAATCAGACTATAAAAGAAACACACGAAGATAAATCAGCTATAAAACAAACACAGGAGGATAAATCAGACAAACATGAGGATAAATCAAACTATAAAACAAACAAACATAAGGATAAATCAGACTATAAAACAAACAAACATGAGGATAAATCAGCTATAAAACAAGCAAACATGAAGATAAATCACCTATAAAACAAACAAACATGAGGATAAATCAGCTATAAAACAAACAAACATGAGGATAAATCAGCCTATAAAACTAACAAATATGAAAATAAATCAGGCTATAAAACAGGCAAACGTGCGGATAAATCAGCTATAAACAAACAAGCATAAGGATAAATCAGACTATAAAACAAACAAACATTCGGATAAATCAGCTATTAAACAAGCAAACATGAGGATAAATCAGGCTATAAAACAAACAAACATTCGGATAAATCAGACAATAGAACAAACAAATATGTGGATAAATCAGATATAAAACAAACAAACATGATTATAAATCAGCTATAAAACAAGCAAACATGAGGATAAATCAGGCTATAAAACTAACAAACATGGAGATAAATCAGCTATAAAACAAAAAACATGAAGTTAAATCAGACTATAAAACAAACAAACAAGGATAAGTCAGACTATAAAACATGCAAACATGCGGATAAATCAGACTATAATACGATCAAACATTTGGATAAATCAGCTATCAAACAAACAAATGAGTATGAATCAGTCTATAAATCTAACAAACAAAGATAATTCAGGCTAAAAAACAAACAAACATGAGAATAAATCACGCTATAAAACAGACAACATGAGGATAAATCAGCTATAAAACAAACAAACGGAAGTTCAATCAGGCAACAAAAAAAACAACATGGATATAAATCAGCTATAAAACAAACAAACAAACATGAAGACAAAGCAGCCTATAAAACTAACAAATATGAAAATAAATCAGGCTATAAAACAAAAAACATGAAGTTAAATCAGACTATAAAACACACAAATGAAGATAAATCAGCTATAAAACAAACACACGAGGATAAATCAGACAAACATGAGGATAAATAAGACTATAAAACAAACAATAATAAGAATAAATCAGACTATAAAACAGGCAAACGTGCAGATAAATCACCTATAAACAAACAAACGTGAGGATAAATCAGACTATAAAACAAACAAGCATAAGGATAAATCAGACTATAAAACAAACAAACATGTGGATAAATCAGCTATCAAACAAGCAAACATGAGGATAAATCAGGCTATAAAAAAACAAACATGAGGATAAATCAGACAATAGAACAAACAAATATGTGGATAAATCAGATATAAAACAAACAAACACGATTATAAATCAGCTATAAAACAAACAAACAGATTATAAATCAGCTATAAAACAAACAAACGTGAGAATAAATCAGGCTATAAAACAGACAACATGAGGATAAATCAGCTGTAAAACAAACAAACAGAAGATCAATCAGCTATAAAACAAACAAACAAACATGAAGACAAAGCAGCCTATAAAACTAACAAATATGAAAATAAATCAGGCTATAAAACAAAAAACATGAAGTTAAATCAGACTATAAAACAAACAAAAGAAGATAAATCTGCTACAAAACAAACACACGAGGATAAATCAGACAAACATGAGGATAAATAAGACTATAAAACAAACAATCATAAGAATAAATCAGACTATAAAACAGGCAAACGTGCAGATAAATCACCTATAAAACAAACAAACGTGAGGATAAATCAGACTATAAAACAAACAAACATGTGGATACATCAGCTATCAAACAAGCAAACATGAGGATAAATCAGGCTATAAAACAAACAAACATTCGGATAAATCAGACAATAGAACAAACAAATATGTGGATAAATCAGATATAAAACAAACAAACATGATTATAAATCAGCTATAAAACAAAAAAACATGAGGATAAATCAGGCTATAAAACTAACAAACATGGAGATAAATCAGGCTTTAAAACAAAAAACATGAAGTTAAATCAGACTATAAAACAAACACACGAGGATAAATCAGCTATAAAACAAACACAGGAGGATAAATCAGACAAACATGAGGATAAATCAAACTATAAAACAAACAAACATAAGGATAAATCAGACTATAAAACATACAAACATGAGGATAAATCAGATATAAAACAAGCAAACATGAAGATAAATCACCTATAAAACAAACAAACATGAGGATAAATCAGCTATAAAACACGCAAACATGAAGATAAATCAGCTATAAAACAAACAAACATGAGGATGAATCAGCTATAAAACAAACATACATGAGGATAAATCAGCCTATAAAACAAACAAACATAAGAATAAACCAGACTATAAAACAGGCAAACGTGCGGATAAATCAGCTATAAACAAAAAAACATGAAGATAAATCAGGCTATAAAACTAACAAACATGATTATAAATCAGCTATAAAACAAACAAATGTGAGAATAAATCAGGCTATAAATCTAACAAACAAAGATAAATCAGGCTACAAAACAAACAAACATGAGAATAAATCAGGCTATAAAACAGACAACATGAGGATAAATCAGGCTATAAAACTAACAAACATGGAGATAAATCAGCTATAAAACAAAAATCATGAAGTTAAATCAGACTATAAAACAAACAAACAAGGATAAGTCAGACTATAAAACAGGCAAACATGCGGATAAATCAGACTATAATACGAACAAACATTTGGATAAATCAGCTATCAAACAAACAAATGAGTATAAATCAGGCTATAAATCTAACAAACAAAGATAAATCAGGCTACAAAACAAACAAACATGAGAATAAATCAGGCTATAAAACAGACAACATGAGGATAAATCAGCTATAAAACAAACAAACGGAAGGTCAATCAGGCTACAAAACAAACAACATGGATATAAATCAGCTATAAAACAAACAAACAAACATGAAGACAAAGCAGCCTATAAAACTAACAAATATGAAAATAAATCGGGCTATAAAACAAAAAACATGAAGTTAAATCAAACTATAAAACACACAAACGAAGATAAATCAGCTATAAAACAAACACACGAGGATAAATCAGACAAACATGAGGATAAATAAGACTATAAAACGAACAAACATTTGGATAAATCAGCTATCAAACAAACACATGAGTATAAATCAGGCTATAAATCTAGCAAACAAAAATAAATCAGGCTACAAAACAAACAAACATGAGATTAAATCAGGCTATAAAACAGACAACATGAGGATAAATCAGCTATAAAACAAACAAAAGAAGATAAATCTGCTACAAAACAAACACACGAGGATAAATCAGACAAACATGAGGATAAATAAGACTATAAAACAAACAATCATAAGAATAAATCAGACTATAAAACAGGCAAACGTGCAGATAAATCACCTACAAAACAAACAAACGTGAGGATAAATCAGACTATAAAACAAACAAGCATAAGGATAAATCAGACTATAAAACAAACAAACATGTGGATACATCAGCTATCAAACAAGCAAACATGAGGATAAATCAGGCTATAAAAAAACAAACATGAGGATAAATCAGACAATAGAACAAACAAATATGTGGATAAATCAGATATAAAACAAACAAACACGATTATAAATCAGCTATAAAACAAACAAACAGATTATAAATCAGCTATAAAACAAACAAACGTGAGAATAAATCAGGCTATAAAACAGACAACATGAGGATAAATCAGCTGTAAAACAAACAAACAGAAGATCAATCAGCTATAAAACAAACAAACAAACATGAAGACAAAGCAGCCTATAAAACTAACAAATATGAAAATAAATCAGGCTATAAAACAAAAAACATGAAGTTAAATCAGACTATAAAACAAACAAAAGAAGATAAATCTGCTACAAAACAAACACACGAGGATAAATCAGACAAACATGAGGATAAATAAGACTATAAAACAAACAATCATAAGAATAAATCAGACTATAAAACAGGCAAACGTGCAGATAAATCACCTATAAAACAAACAAACGTGAGGATAAATCAGACTATAAAACAAACAAGCATAAGGATAAATCAGACTATAAAACAAACAAACATGTGGATACATCAGCTATCAAACAAGCAAACATGAGGATAAATCAGGCTATAAAACAAACAAACATTCGGATAAATCAGACAATAGAACAAACAAATATGTGGATAAATCAGATATAAAACAAACAAACATGATTATAAATCAGCTATAAAACAAACAAACATGAGGATAAATCAGGCTATAAAACTAACAAACATGGAGATAAATCAGGCTTTAAAACAAAAAACATGAAGTTAAATCAGACTATAAAACAAACACACGAGGATAAATCAGCTATAAAACAAACACAGGAGGATAAATCAGACAAACATGAGGATAAATCAAACTATAAAACAAACAAACATAAGGATAAATCAGACTATAAAACATACAAACATGAGGATAAATCAGATATAAAACAAGCAAACATGAAGATAAATCACCTATAAAACAAACAAACATGAGGATAAATCAGCTATAAAACACGCAAACATGAAGATAAATCAGCTATAAAACAAACAAACATGAGGATGAATCAGCTATAAAACAAACATACATGAGGATAAATCAGCCTATAAAACAAACAAACATAAGAATAAACCAGACTATAAAACAGGCAAACGTGCGGATAAATCAGCTATAAACAAAGAAACATGAAGATAAATCAGGCTATAAAACTAACAAACATGATTATAAATCAGCTATAAAACAAACAAATGTGAGAATAAATCAGGCTATAAATCTAACAAACAAAGATAAATCAGGCTACAAAACAAACAAACATGAGAATAAATCAGGCTATAAAACAGACAACATGAGGATAAATCAGGCTATAAAACTAACAAACATGGAGATAAATCAGCTATAAAACAAAAATCATGAAGTTAAATCAGACTATAAAACAAACAAACAAGGATAAGTCAGACTATAAAACAGGCAAACATGCGGATAAATCAGACTATAATACGAACAAACATTTGGATAAATCAGCTATCAAACAAACAAATGAGTATAAATCAGGCTATAAATCTAACAAACAGATAAATCAGGCTACAAAACAAACAAACATGAGAATAAATCAGGCTATAAAACAGACAACATGAGGATAAATCAGCTATAAAACAAACAAACGGAAGGTCAATCAGGCTACAAAACAAACAACATGGATATAAATCAGCTATAAAACAAACAAACAAACATGAAGACAAAGCAGCCTATAAAACTAACAAATATGAAAATAAATCGGGCTATAAAACAAAAAACATGAAGTTAAATCAAACTATAAAACACACAAACGAAGATAAATCAGCTATAAAACAAACACACGAGGATAAATCAGACAAACATGAGGATAAATAAGACTATAAAACAAACAATCATAAGAATAAATCAGACTATAAAACAGGCAAACGTGCAGATAAATCACCTATAAACAAACAAACGTGAGGATGAATCAGACTATAAAACAGGCAAACATGCGGATAAATCAGACTATAATACGAACAAACATTTGGATAAATCAGCTATCAAACAAACACGAGTATAAATCAGGCTATAAATCTAGCAAACAAAAATAAATCAGGCTACAAAACAAACAAACATGAGATTAAATCAGGCTATAAAACAGACAACATGAGGATAAATCAGCTATAAAACAAACAAAAGAAGATAAATCTGCTACAAAACAAACACACGAGGATAAATCAGACAAACATGAGGATAAATAAGACTATAAAACAAACAATCATAAGAATAAATCAGACTATAAAACAGGCAAACGTGCAGATAAATCACCTATAAAACAAACAAACGTGAGGATAAATCAGACTATAAAACAAACAAGCATAAGGATAAATCAGACTATAAAACAAACAAACATGTGGATACATCAGCTATCAAACAAGCAAACATGAGGATAAATCAGGCTATAAAACAAACAAACATTCGGATAAATCAGACAATAGAACAAACAAATATGTGGATAAATCAGATATAAAACAAACAAACATGATTATAAATCAGCTATAAAACAAACAAACATGAGGATAAATCAGGCTATAAAACTAACAAACCTGGAGATAAATCAGGCTTTAAAACAAAAAACATGAAGTTAAATCAGACTATAAAACAAACACGAGGATAAATCAGCTATAAAACAAACACAGGAGGATAAATCAGACAAACATGAGGATAAATCAAACTATAAAACAAACAGTCATAAGGATAAATCAGACTATAAAACATACAAACATGAGGATAAATCAGCTATAAAACAAGCAAACATGAAGATAAATCACCTATAAAACAAACAAACATGAGGATAAATCAGCTATAAAACACGCAAACATGAAGATAAATCAGCTATAAAACAAACAAACATGAGGATGAATCAGCTATAAAACAAACATACATGAGGATAAATCAGCCTATAAAACAAACAAACATAAGAATAAACCAGACTATAAAACAGGCAAACGTGCGGATAAATCAGCTATAAACAAAGAAACATGAAGATAAATCAGGCTATAAAACTAACAAACATGATTATAAATCAGCTATAAAACAAACAAATGTGAGAATAAATCAGGCTATAAATCTAACAAACAAAGATAAATCAGGCTACAAAACAAACAAACATGAGAATAAATCAGGCTATAAAACAGACAACATGAGGATAAATCAGGCTATAAAACTAACAAACATGGAGATAAATCAGCTATAAAACAAAAATCATGAAGTTAAATCAGACTATAAAACAAACAAACAAGGATAAGTCAGACTATAAAACAGGCAAACATGCGGATAAATCAGACTATAATACGAACAAACATTTGGATAAATCAGCTATTAAACAAACAAATGAGTATAAATCAGGCTATAAATCTAACAAACAAAGATAAATCAGGCTACAAAACAAACAAACATGAGAATAAATCAGGCTATAAAACAGACAACATGAGGATAAATCAGACTATAAAACATACAAACATGAGGATAAATCAGCTATAAAACAAGCAAACATGAAGATAAATCACCTATAAAACAAACAAACATGAGGATAAATCAGCTATAAAACACGCAAACATGAGGATAAATCAGACTATAAAACAGGCAAACGTGCAGATAAATCACCTATAAACAAACAAACGTGAGTATGAATCAGACTATAAAACAGGCAAACATGCGGATAAATCAGACTATAATACGAACAAACATTTGGATAAATCAGCTATCAAACAAACACATGAGTATAAATCAGGCTATAAATCTAACAAACAAAAATAAATCAGGCTACAAAACAAACAAACATGAGATTAAATCAGGCTATAAAACTAACAAATATGAAAATAAATCAGGCTTTAAAACAAAAAACATGAAGTTAAATCAGACTATAAAACAAACACACGAGGATAAATCAGCTATAAAACAAACACAGGAGGATAAATCAGACAAACATGAGGATAAATCAAACTATAAAACAAACAAACATAAGGATAAATCAGACTATAAAACATACAAACATGAGGATAAATCAGCTATAAAAAAGGCAAACGTGCAGATAAATCACCTATAAACAAACAAACGTGAGGATAAATCAGACTATAAAACAAACAATCATAAGAATAAATCAGACTATAAAACAGGCAAACGTGCAGATAAATCACCTATAAACAAACAAACGTGAGGATAAATCAGACTATAAAACAAATAAGCATAAGGATAAATCAGACTATAAAACAAACAAATATGTGGATAAATCAGATAGAAAACAAACAAACATGATTATAAATCAGGTATAAAACAAACAAACGTGAGAATAAATCAGCTATAAAACAAAAAACATGAAGTTAAATCAGCTATAAAACAAACAAACAAACATGAAGACAAAGAAGCCTATAAAACTCACAAATATGAAAATAAATCAGGCTATAAAACAAAAACATGAAGTTAAATCAGACTATAAAACACACAAACGAAGATAAATCAGCTATAAAACAAACACACGAGGATAAATCAGACAAACATGAGTATAAATAAGACTATAAAACAAACAATCATAAGAATAAATCAGACTATAAAACAGGCAAACGTGCAGATAAATCACCTATAAACAAACAAACGTGAGGATGAATCAGACTATAAAACAGGCAAACATGCGGATAAATCAGACTATAATACGAACAAACATTTGGATAAATCAGCTATCAAACAAACACATGAGTATAAATCAGGCTATAAATCTAACAAACAAAAATAAATCAGGCTACAAAACAAACAAACATGAGATTAAATCAGGCTATAAAACTAACAAATATGAAAATAAATCAGGCTTTAAAACAAAAAACATGAAGTTAAATCAGACTATAAAACAAACACACGAGGATAAATCAGCTATAAAACAAACACAGGAGGATAAATCAGACAAACATGAGGATAAATCAAACTATAAAACAAAAAAACATAAGGATAAATCAGACTATAAAACATACAAACATGAGGATAAATCAGCTATAAAACAAGCAAACATGAAGATAAATCACCTATAAAACAAACAAACATGAGGATAAATCAGCTATAAAACACGCAAACATGAGGATAAATCAGTCTATAAAACAGGCAAACGTGCAGATAAATCACCTATAAACAAACAAACGTGAGTATGAATCAGACTATAAAACAGGCAAACATGCGGATAAATCAGACTATAATACGAACAAACATTTGGATAAATCAGCTATCAAACAAACACATGAGTATAAATCAGGCTATAAATCTAACAAACAAAAATAAATCAGGCTACAAAACAAACAAACATGAGATTAAATCAGGCTATAAAACTAACAAATATGAAAATAAATCAGGCTTTAAAACAAAAAACATGAAGTTAAATCAGACTATAAAACAAACACACGAGGATAAATCAGCTATAAAACAAACACAGGAGGATAAATCAGACAAACATAAGGATAAATCAAACTATAAAACAAAAAAACATAAGGATAAATCAGACTATAAAACATACAAACATGAGGATAAATCAGCTATAAAAAAGGCAAACGTGCAGATAAATCACCTATAAACAAACAAACGTGAGGATAAATCAGACTATAAAACAAACAAACATAAGGATAAATCAGACTATAAAACAAACAAACATTCGGATAAATCAGCTATCAAACAAGCAAACATGAGGATAAATCAGGCTATAAAACAAACAAACATTCGGATAAATCAGACAATAGAACAAACAAAGAT
The DNA here is from genome assembly GCF_029633865.1 of Lampris incognitus. Taxonomy (NCBI): domain Eukaryota; kingdom Metazoa; phylum Chordata; class Actinopteri; order Lampriformes; family Lampridae; genus Lampris; species Lampris incognitus. The sequence continues at coordinate 74,243,097 of NC_079214.1, forward strand.
GTGGATAAATCAGTTATAAAACAAACAAACATGACTATAAATCAGCTATAAAACAAACAAACGTGAGAATAAATCAGGCTATAAAACAGACAACATGAGGATAAATCAGCTATAAAACAAACAAACAGAAGATCAATCAGGCTATAAAACAAACAACATGAGGATAAATCACCTATAAAACTAACAAACTTAAGGATCGGTCATTCTTTAAAAGTAACAAACATGTATATAAATCAGCTATAAAACAAACAAACAAACATGAAGAAAAATCAGCCTATAAAACTAACAAATATGAAAATAAATCAGGCTTTAAAACAAAAAACATGAAGTTAAATCAGACTATAAAACAAACACACGAGGATAAATCAGCTATAAAACAAACACAGGAGGATAAATCAGACAAACATGAGGATAAATCAAACCATAAAACAAACAAACATAAGGATAAATCAGACTATAAAACATACAAACATGAGGATAAATCAGCTATAAAACAAGCAAACATGAAGATAAATCACCTATAAAACAAACAAACATGAGGATAAATCAGCTATAAAACACGCAAACATGAAGATAAATCAGCTATAAAACAAACAAACATGAGGATGAATCAGCTATAAAACAAACATACATGAGGATAAATCAGCCTATAAAACAAACAAACATAAGAATAAACCAGACTATAAAACAGGCAAACGTGCGGATAAATCAGCTATAAACAAAGAAACATGAAGATAAATCAGGCTATAAAACTAACAAACATGATTATAAATCAGCTATAAAACAAACAAATGTGAGAATAAATCAGGCTATAAAACAGACAACATGAGGATAAATCAGGCTATAAAACTAACAAACATGGAGATAATCAGCTATAAAACAAAAAACATGAAGTTAAATCAGACTATAAAACAAACAAACAAGGATAAGTCAGACTATAAAACAGGCAAACATGCGGATAAATCAGACTATAATACGAACAAACATTTGGATAAATCAGCTATTAAACAAACAAATGAGTATAAATCAGGCTATAAATCTAACAAACAAAGATAAATCAGGCTACAAAACAAACAAACATGAGAATAAATCAGGCTATAAAACAGACAACATGAGGATAAATCAGCTATAAAACAAACAAACAAACATGAAGACAAAGCAGCCTATAAAACTAACAAATATGAAAATAAATCGGGCTATAAAACAAAAAACATGAAGTTAAATCAGCTATAAAACAAACAAACAAACATGAAGACAAAGAAGCCTATAAAACTCACAAATATGAAAATAAATCAGGCTATAAAACAAAAACATGAAGTTAAATCAGACTATAAAACACACAAACGAAGATAAATCAGCTATAAAACAAACACACGAGGATAAATCAGACAAACATGAGTATAAATAAGACTATAAAACAAACAATCATAAGAATAAATCAGACTATAAAACAGGCAAACGTGCAGATAAATCACCTATAAACAAACAAACGTGAGGATGAATCAGACTATAAAACAGGCAAACATGCGGATAAATCAGACTATAATACGAACAAACATTTGGATAAATCAGCTATCAAACAAACACATGAGTATAAATCAGGCTATAAATCTAACAAACAAAAATAAATCAGGCTACAAAACAAACAAACATGAGATTAAATCAGGCTATAAAACTAACAAATATGAAAATAAATCAGGCTTTAAAACAAAAAACATGAAGTTAAATCAGACTATAAAACAAACACACGAGGATAAATCAGCTATAAAACAAACACAGGAGGATAAATCAGACAAACATGAGGATAAATCAAACTATAAAACAAACAAACATAAGGATAAATCAGACTATAAAACATACAAACATGAGGATAAATCAGCTATAAAACAAGCAAACATGAAGATAAATCACCTATAAAACAAACAAACATGAGGATAAATCAGCTATAAAACACGCAAACATGAGGATAAATCAGTCTATAAAACAGGCAAACGTGCAGATAAATCACCTATAAACAAACAAACGTGAGTATGAATCAGACTATAAAACAGGCAAACATGCGGATAAATCAGACTATAATACGAACAAACATTTGGATAAATCAGCTATCAAACAAACACATGAGTATAAATCAGGCTATAAATCTAACAAACAAAAATAAATCAGGCTACAAAACAAACAAACATGAGATTAAATCAGGCTATAAAACTAACAAATATGAAAATAAATCAGGCTTTAAAACAAAAAACATGAAGTTAAATCAGACTATAAAACAAACACACGAGGATAAATCAGCTATAAAACAAACACAGGAGGATAAATCAGACAAACATAAGGATAAATCAAACTATAAAACAAACAAACATAAGGATAAATCAGACTATAAAACATACAAACATGAGGATAAATCAGCTATAAAAAAGGCAAACGTGCAGATAAATCACCTATAAACAAACAAACGTGAGGATAAATCAGACTATAAAACAAACAAGCATAAGGATAAATCAGACTATAAAACAAACAAACATTCGGATAAATCAGCTATCAAACAAGCAAACATGAGGATAAATCAGGCTATAAAACAAACAAACATTCGGATAAATCAGACAATAGAACAAACAAAGATGTGGATAAATCAGTTATAAAACAAACAAACATGACTATAAATCAGCTATAAAACAAACAAACGTGAGAATAAATCAGGCTATAAAACAGACAACATGAGGATAAATCAGCTATAAAACAAACAAACAGAAGATCAATCAGGCTATAAAACAAACAACATGAGGATAAATCACCTATAAAACTAACAAACTTAAGGATCGGTCATTCTTTAAAAGTAACAAACATGTATATAAATCAGCTATAAAACAAACAAACAAACATGAAGACAAATCAGCCTATAAAACTAACAAATATGAAAATAAATCAGGCTTTAAAACAAAAAACATGAAGTTAAATCAGACTATAAAACAAACACACGAGGATAAATCAGCTATAAAACAAACACAGGAGGATAAATCAGACAAACATGAGGATAAATCAAACCATAAAACAAACAAACATAAGGATAAATCAGACTATAAAACATACAAACATGAGGATAAATCAGCTATAAAACAAGCAAACATGAAGATAAATCACCTATAAAACAAACAAACATGAGGATAAATCAGCTATAAAACACGCAAACATGAAGATAAATCAGCTATAAAACAAACAAACATGAGGATGAATCAGCTATAAAACAAACATACATGAGGATAAATCAGCCTATAAAACAAACAAACATAAGAATAAACCAGACTATAAAACAGGCAAACGTGCGGATAAATCAGCTATAAACAAAGAAACATGAAGATAAATCAGGCTATAAAACTAACAAACATGATTATAAATCAGCTATAAAACAAACAAATGTGAGAATAAATCAGGCTATAAAACAGACAACATGAGGATAAATCAGGCTATAAAACTAACAAACATGGAGATAATCAGCTATAAAACAAAAAACATGAAGTTAAATCAGACTATAAAACAAACAAACAAGGATAAGTCAGACTATAAAACAGGCAAACATGCGGATAAATCAGACTATAATACGAACAAACATTTGGATAAATCAGCTATCAAACAAACAAATGAGTATAAATCAGGCTATAAATCTAACAAACAAAGATAAATCAGGCTACAAAACAAACAAACATGAGAATAAATCAGGCTATAAAACAGACAACATGAGGATAAATCAGCTATAAAACAAACAAACAAACATGAAGACAAAGCAGCCTATAAAACTAACAAATATGAAAATAAATCGGGCTATAAAACAAAAAACATGAAGTTAAATCAAACTATAAAACACACAAACGAAGATAAATCAGCTATAAAACAAACACACGAGGATAAATCAGACAAACATGAGGATAAATAAGACTATAAAACAAACAATCATAAGAATAAATCAGACTATAAAACAGGCAAACGTGCAGATAAATCACCTATAAACAAACAAACGTGAGGATAAATCAGACTATAAAACAAATAAGCATAAGGATAAATCAGACTATAAAACAAACAAATATGTGGATAAATCAGATAGAAAACAAACAAACATGATTATAAATCAGGTATAAAACAAACAAACGTGAGAATAAATCAGGCTATAAAACAGACAACATTAGGATAAACCAGGCTATAAAACTAACAAACATGGAGATAAATCAGCTATAAAACAAAAAACATGAAGTTAAATCAGCTATAAAACAAACAAACAAACATGAAGACAAAGAAGCCTATAAAACTCACAAATATGAAAATAAATCAGGCTATAAAACAAAAAACATGAAGTTAAATCAGACTATAAAACACACAAACGAAGATAAATCAGCTATAAAACAAACACACGAGGATAAATCAGACAAACATGAGAATAAATAAGACTATAAAACAAACAATCATAAGAATAAATCAGACTATAAAACAGGCAAACGTGCAGATAAATCACCTATAAACAAACAAACGTGAGGATAAATCAGACTATAAAACAAACAAGCATAAGGATAAATCAGACCATAAAACAAACAAACATGAGGATAAATCAGCTATCAAACAAGCAAACATGAGGATAAATCAGGCTATAAAACAAACAAACATTCGGATAAATCAGACAATAGAACAAACAAATATGTGGATAAATCAGATATAAAACAAACAAACACGATTATAAATCAGCTATAAAACAAACAAAGGTGAGAATAAATCAGGCTATAAAACAAACAACATGAGGATAAATCACCTATAAAACTAACAAACTTAGGGATCAGTCATTCTTTAAAACTAACAAACATGGATATAAATCAGCTATAAAACAAACAAACAAACATGAAGACAAATCAGCCTATAAAACTAACAAATATGAAAATAAATCAGGCTATAAAACAAAAAACATGAAGTTAAATCAGACTATAAAAGAAACACACGAAGATAAATCAGCTATAAAACAAACACAGGAGGATAAATCAGACAAACATGAGGATAAATCAAACTATAAAACAAACAAACATAAGGATAAATCAGACTATAAAACAAACAAACATGAGGATAAATCAGCTATAAAACAAGCAAACATGAAGATAAATCACCTATAAAACAAACAAACATGAGGATAAATCAGCTATAAAACAAACAAACATGAGGATAAATCAGCCTATAAAACTAAGAAATATGAAAATAAATCAGGCTATAAAACAGGCAAACGTGCGGATAAATCAGCTATAAACAAACAAGCATAAGGATAAATCAGACTATAAAACAAACAAACATTCGGATAAATCAGCTATTAAACAAGCAAACATGAGGATAAATCAGGCTATAAAACAAACAAACATTCGGATAAATCAGACAATAGAACAAACAAATATGTGGATAAATCAGATATAAAACAAACAAACATGATTATAAATCAGCTATAAAACAAGCAAACATGAGGATAAATCAGGCTATAAAACTAACAAACATGGAGATAAATCAGCTATAAAACAAAAAACATGAAGTTAAATCAGACTATAAAACAAACAAACAAGGATAAGTCAGACTATAAAACATGCAAACATGCGGATAAATCAGACTATAATACGATCAAACATTTGGATAAATCAGCTATCAAACAAACAAATGAGTATGAATCAGTCTATAAATCTAACAAACAAAGATAATTCAGGCTAAAAAACAAACAAACATGAGAATAAATCACGCTATAAAACAGACAACATGAGGATAAATCAGCTATAAAACAAACAAACGGAAGTTCAATCAGGCAACAAAAAAAACAACATGGATATAAATCAGCTATAAAACAAACAAACAAACATGAAGACAAAGCAGCCTATAAAACTAACAAATATGAAAATAAATCAGGCTATAAAACAAAAAACATGAAGTTAAATCAGACTATAAAACACACAAATGAAGATAAATCAGCTATAAAACAAACACACGAGGATAAATCAGACAAACATGAGGATAAATAAGACTATAAAACAAACAATAATAAGAATAAATCAGACTATAAAACAGGCAAACGTGCAGATAAATCACCTATAAACAAACAAACGTGAGGATAAATCAGACTATAAAACAAACAAGCATAAGGATAAATCAGACTATAAAACAAACAAACATGTGGATAAATCAGCTATCAAACAAGCAAACATGAGGATAAATCAGGCTATAAAAAAACAAACATGAGGATAAATCAGACAATAGAACAAACAAATATGTGGATAAATCAGATATAAAACAAACAAACACGATTATAAATCAGCTATAAAACAAACAAACAGATTATAAATCAGCTATAAAACAAACAAACGTGAGAATAAATCAGGCTATAAAACAGACAACATGAGGATAAATCAGCTGTAAAACAAACAAACAGAAGATCAATCAGCTATAAAACAAACAAACAAACATGAAGACAAAGCAGCCTATAAAACTAACAAATATGAAAATAAATCAGGCTATAAAACAAAAAACATGAAGTTAAATCAGACTATAAAACAAACAAACGAAGATAAATCTGCTACAAAACAAACACACGAGGATAAATCAGACAAACATGAGGATAAATAAGACTATAAAACAAACAATCATAAGAATAAATCAGACTATAAAACAGGCAAACGTGCAGATAAATCACCTATAAAACAAACAAACGTGAGGATAAATCAGACTATAAAACAAACAAGCATAAGGATAAATCAGACTATAAAACAAACAAACATGTGGATACATCAGCTATCAAACAAGCAAACATGAGGATAAATCAGGCTATAAAACAAACAAACATTCGGATAAATCAGACAATAGAACAAACAAATATGTGGATAAATCAGATATAAAACAAACAAACATGATTATAAATCAGCTATAAAACAAACAAACATGAGGATAAATCAGCTATAAAACAAACACAGGAGGATAAATCAGACAAACATGAGGATAAATCAAACTATAAAACAAACAAACATAAGGATAAATCAGACTATAAAACATACAAACATGAGGATAAATCAGATATAAAACAAGCAAACATGAAGATAAATCACCTATAAAACAAACAAACATGAGGATAAATCAGCTATAAAACACGCAAACATGAAGATAAATCAGCTATAAAACAAACAAACATGAGGATGAATCAGCTATAAAACAAACATACATGAGGATAAATCAGCCTATAAAACAAACAAACATAAGAATAAACCAGACTATAAAACAGGCAAACGTGCGGATAAATCAGCTATAAACAAAGAAACATGAAGATAAATCAGGCTATAAAACTAACAAACATGATTATAAATCAGCTATAAAACAAACAAATGTGAGAATAAATCAGGCTATAAATCTAACAAACAAAGATAAATCAGGCTACAAAACAAACAAACATGAGAATAAATCAGGCTATAAAACAGACAACATGAGGATAAATCAGGCTATAAAACTAACAAACATGGAGATAAATCAGCTATAAAACAAAAATCATGAAGTTAAATCAGACTATAAAACAAACAAACAAGGATAAGTCAGACTATAAAACAGGCAAACATGCGGATAAATCAGACTATAATACGAACAAACATTTGGATAAATCAGCTATCAAACAAACAAATGAGTATAAATCAGGCTATAAATCTAACAAACAAAGATAAATCAGGCTACAAAACAAACAAACATGAGAATAAATCAGGCTATAAAACAGACAACATGAGGATAAATCAGCTATAAAACAAACAAACGGAAGGTCAATCAGGCTACAAAACAAACAACATGGATATAAATCAGCTATAAAACAAACAAACAAACATGAAGACAAAGCAGCCTATAAAACTAACAAATATGAAAATAAATCGGGCTATAAAACAAAAAACATGAAGTTAAATCAAACTATAAAACACACAAACGAAGATAAATCAGCTATAAAACAAACACACGAGGATAAATCAGACAAACATGAGGATAAATAAGACTATAAAACAAACAATCATAAGAATAAATCAGACTATAAAACAGGCAAACGTGCAGATAAATCACCTATAAACAAACAAACGTGAGGATGAATCAGACTATAAAACAGGCAAACATGCGGATAAATCAGACTATAATACGAACAAACATTTGGATAAATCAGCTATCAAACAAACACATGAGTATAAATCAGGCTATAAATCTAGCAAACAAAAATAAATCAGGCTACAAAACAAACAAACATGAGATTAAATCAGGCTATAAAACAGACAACATGAGGATAAATCAGCTATAAAACAAACAAAAGAAGATAAATCTGCTACAAAACAAACACACGAGGATAAATCAGACAAACATGAGGATAAATAAGACTATAAAACAAACAATCATAAGAATAAATCAGACTATAAAACAGGCAAACGTGCAGATAAATCACCTATAAAACAAACAAACGTGAGGATAAATCAGACTATAAAACAAACAAGCATAAGGATAAATCAGACTATAAAACAAACAAACATGTGGATACATCAGCTATCAAACAAGCAAACATGAGGATAAATCAGGCTATAAAACAAACAAACATTTGGATAAATCAGACAATAGAACAAACAAATATGTGGATAAATCAGATATAAAACAAACAAACATGATTATAAATCAGCTATAAAACAAACAAACATGAGGATAAATCAGGCTATAAAACTAACAAACATGGAGATAAATCAGGCTTTAAAACAAAAAACATGAAGTTAAATCAGACTATAAAACAAACACACGAGGATAAATCAGCTATAAAACAAACACAGGAGGATAAATCAGACAAACATGAGGATAAATCAAACTATAAAACAAACAATCATAAGGATAAATCAGACTATAAAACATACAAACATGAGGATAAATCAGCTATAAAACAAGCAAACATGAAGATAAATCACCTATAAAACAAACAAACATGAGGATAAATCAGCTATAAAACACGCAAACATGAAGATAAATCAGCTATAAAACAAACAAACATGAGGATGAATCAGCTATAAAACAAACATACATGAGGATAAATCAGCCTATAAAACAAACAAACATAAGAATAAACCAGACTATAAAACAGGCAAACGTGCGGATAAATCAGCTATAAACAAAGAAACATGAAGATAAATCAGGCTATAAAACTAACAAACATGATTATAAATCAGCTATAAAACAAACAAATGTGAGAATAAATCAGGCTATAAATCTAACAAACAAAGATAAATCAGGCTACAAAACAAACAAACATGAGAATAAATCAGGCTATAAAACAGACAACATGAGGATAAATCAGGCTATAAAACTAACAAACATGGAGATAAATCAGCTATAAAACAAAAATCATGAAGTTAAATCAGACTATAAAACAAACAAACAAGGATAAGTCAGACTATAAAACAGGCAAACATGCGGATAAATCAGACTATAATACGAACAAACATTTGGATAAATCAGCTATTAAACAAACAAATGAGTATAAATCAGGCTATAAATCTAACAAACAAAGATAAATCAGGCTACAAAACAAACAAACATGAGAATAAATCAGGCTATAAAACAGACAACATGAGGATAAATCAGACTATAAAACATACAAACATGAGGATAAATCAGCTATAAAACAAGCAAACATGAAGATAAATCACCTATAAAACAAACAAACATGAGGATAAATCAGCTATAAAACACGCAAACATGAGGATAAATCAGACTATAAAACAGGCAAACGTGCAGATAAATCACCTATAAACAAACAAACGTGAGTATGAATCAGACTATAAAACAGGCAAACATGCGGATAAATCAGACTATAATACGAACAAACATTTGGATAAATCAGCTATCAAACAAACACATGAGTATAAATCAGGCTATAAATCTAACAAACAAAAATAAATCAGGCTACAAAACAAACAAACATGAGATTAAATCAGGCTATAAAACTAACAAATATGAAAATAAATCAGGCTTTAAAACAAAAAACATGAAGTTAAATCAGACTATAAAACAAACACACGAGGATAAATCAGCTATAAAACAAACACAGGAGGATAAATCAGACAAACATAAGGATAAATCAAACTATAAAACAAACAAACATAAGGATAAATAAGACTATAAAACATACAAACATGAGGATAAATCAGCTATAAAAAAGGCAAACGTGCAGATAAATCACCTATAAACAAACAAACGTGAGGATAAATCAGACTATAAAACAAACAAGCATAAGGATAAATCAGACTATAAAACAAACAAACATTCGGATAAATCAGCTATCAAACAAGCAAACATGAGGATAAATCAGGCTATAAAACAAACAAACATTCGGATAAATCAGACAATAGAACAAACAAAGATGTGGATAAATCAGTTATAAAACAAACAAACATGACTATAAATCAGCTATAAAACAAACAAACGTGAGAATAAATCAGGCTATAAAACAGACAACATGAGGATAAATCAGCTATAAAACAAACAAACAGAAGATCAATCAGGCTATAAAACAAACAACATGAGGATAAATCACCTATAAAACTAACAAACTTAAGGATCGGTCATTCTTTAAAAGTAACAAACATGTATATAAATCAGCTATAAAACAAACAAACAAACATGAAGACAAATCAGCCTATAAAACTAACAAATATGAAAATAAATCAGGCTTTAAAACAAAAAACATGAAGTTAAATCAGACTATAAAACAAACACACGAGGATAAATCAGCTATAAAACAAACACAGGAGGATAAATCAGACAAACATGAGGATAAATCAAACCATAAAACAAACATACATAAGGATAAATCAGACTATAAAACATACAAACATGAGGATAAATCAGCTATAAAACAAGCAAACATGAAGATAAATCACCTATAAAACAAACAAACATGAGGATAAATCAGCTATAAAACACGCAAACATGAAGATAAATCAGCTATAAAACAAACAAACATGAGGATGAATCAGCTATAAAACAAACATACATGAGGATAAATCAGCCTATAAAACAAACAAACATAAGAATAAACCAGACTATAAAACAGGCAAACGTGCGGATAAATCAGCTATAAACAAAGAAACATGAAGATAAATCAGGCTATAAAACTAACAAACATGATTATAAATCAGCTATAAAACAAACAAATGTGAGAATAAATCAGGCTATAAAACAGACAACATGAGGATAAATCAGGCTATAAAACTAACAAACATGGAGATAATCAGCTATAAAACAAAAAACATGAAGTTAAATCAGACTATAAAACAAACAAACAAGGATAAGTCAGACTATAAAACAGGCAAACATGCGGATAAATCAGACTATAATACGAACAAACATTTGGATAAATCAGCTATCAAACAAACAAATGAGTATAAATCAGGCTATAAATCTAACAAACAAAGATAAATCAGGCTACAAAACAAACAAACATGAGAATAAATCAGGCTATAAAACAGACAACATGAGGATAAATCAGCTATAAAACAAACAAACGGAAGGTCAATCAGGCTACAAAACAAACAACATGGATATAAATCAGCTATAAAACAAACAAACAAACATGAAGACAAAGCAGCCTATAAAACTAACAAATATGAAAATAAATCGGGCTATAAAACAAAAAACATGAAGTTAAATCAAACTATAAAACACACAAACGAAGATAAATCAGCTATAAAACAAACACACGAGGATAAATCAGACAAACATGAGGATAAATAAGACTATAAAACAAACAATCATAAGAATAAATCAGACTATAAAACAGGCAAACGTGCAGATAAATCACCTATAAACAAACAAACGTGAGGATGAATCAGACTATAAAACAGGCAAACATGCGGATAAATCAGACTATAATACGAACAAACATTTGGATAAATCAGCTATCAAACAAACACATGAGTATAAATCAGGCTATAAATCTAGCAAACAAAAATAAATCAGGCTACAAAACAAACAAACATGAGATTAAATCAGGCTATAAAACAGACAACATGAGGATAAATCAGCTATAAAACAAACAAAAGAAGATAAATCTGCTACAAAACAAACACACGAGGATAAATCAGACAAACATGAGGATAAATAAGACTATAAAACAAACAATCATAAGAATAAATCAGACTATAAAACAGGCAAACGTGCAGATAAATCACCTATAAAACAAACAAACGTGAGGATAAATCAGACTATAAAACAAACAAGCATAAGGATAAATCAGACTATAAAACAAACAAACATGTGGATACATCAGCTATCAAACAAGCAAACATGAGGATAAATCAGGCTATAAAACAAACAAACATTTGGATAAATCAGACAATAGAACAAACAAATATGTGGATAAATCAGATATAAAACAAACAAACATGATTATAAATCAGCTATAAAACAAACAAACATGAGGATAAATCAGGCTATAAAACTAACAAACATGGAGATAAATCAGGCTTTAAAACAAAAAACATGAAGTTAAATCAGACTATAAAACAAACACACGAGGATAAATCAGCTATAAAACAAACACAGGAGGATAAATCAGACAAACATGAGGATAAATCAAACTATAAAACAAACAATCATAAGGATAAATCAGACTATAAAACATACAAACATGAGGATAAATCAGCTATAAAACAAGCAAACATGAAGATAAATCACCTATAAAACAAACAAACATGAGGATAAATCAGCTATAAAACACGCAAACATGAAGATAAATCAGCTATAAAACAAACAAACATGAGGATGAATCAGCTATAAAACAAACATACATGAGGATAAATCAGCCTATAAAACAAACAAACATAAGAATAAACCAGACTATAAAACAGGCAAACGTGCGGATAAATCAGCTATAAACAAAGAAACATGAAGATAAATCAGGCTATAAAACTAACAAACATGATTATAAATCAGCTATAAAACAAACAAATGTGAGAATAAATCAGGCTATAAATCTAACAAACAAAGATAAATCAGGCTACAAAACAAACAAACATGAGAATAAATCAGGCTATAAAACAGACAACATGAGGATAAATCAGGCTATAAAACTAACAAACATGGAGATAAATCAGCTATAAAACAAAAATCATGAAGTTAAATCAGACTATAAAACAAACAAACAAGGATAAGTCAGACTATAAAACAGGCAAACATGCGGATAAATCAGACTATAATACGAACAAACATTTGGATAAATCAGCTATTAAACAAACAAATGAGTATAAATCAGGCTATAAATCTAACAAACAAAGATAAATCAGGCTACAAAACAAACAAACATGAGAATAAATCAGGCTATAAAACAGACAACATGAGGATAAATCAGACTATAAAACATACAAACATGAGGATAAATCAGCTATAAAACAAGCAAACATGAAGATAAATCACCTATAAAACAAACAAACATGAGGATAAATCAGCTATAAAACACGCAAACATGAGGATAAATCAGACTATAAAACAGGCAAACGTGCAGATAAATCACCTATAAACAAACAAACGTGAGTATGAATCAGACTATAAAACAGGCAAACATGCGGATAAATCAGACTATAATACGAACAAACATTTGGATAAATCAGCTATCAAACAAACACATGAGTATAAATCAGGCTATAAATCTAACAAACAAAAATAAATCAGGCTACAAAACAAACAAACATGAGATTAAATCAGGCTATAAAACTAACAAATATGAAAATAAATCAGGCTTTAAAACAAAAAACATGAAGTTAAATCAGACTATAAAACAAACACACGAGGATAAATCAGCTATAAAACAAACACAGGAGGATAAATCAGACAAACATAAGGATAAATCAAACTATAAAACAAACAAACATAAGGATAAATAAGACTATAAAACATACAAACATGAGGATAAATCAGCTATAAAAAAGGCAAACGTGCAGATAAATCACCTATAAACAAACAAACGTGAGGATAAATCAGACTATAAAACAAACAAGCATAAGGATAAATCAGACTATAAAACAAACAAACATTCGGATAAATCAGCTATCAAACAAGCAAACATGAGGATAAATCAGGCTATAAAACAAACAAACATTCGGATAAATCAGACAATAGAACAAACAAAGATGTGGATAAATCAGTTATAAAACAAACAAACATGACTATAAATCAGCTATAAAACAAACAAACGTGAGAATAAATCAGGCTATAAAACAGACAACATGAGGATAAATCAGCTATAAAACAAACAAACAGAAGATCAATCAGGCTATAAAACAAACAACATGAGGATAAATCACCTATAAAACTAACAAACTTAAGGATCGGTCATTCTTTAAAAGTAACAAACATGTATATAAATCAGCTATAAAACAAACAAACAAACATGAAGACAAATCAGCCTATAAAACTAACAAATATGAAAATAAATCAGGCTTTAAAACAAAAAACATGAAGTTAAATCAGACTATAAAACAAACACACGAGGATAAATCAGCTATAAAACAAACACAGGAGGATAAATCAGACAAACATGAGGATAAATCAAACCATAAAACAAACATACATAAGGATAAATCAGACTATAAAACATACAAACATGAGGATAAATCAGCTATAAAACAAGCAAACATGAAGATAAATCACCTATAAAACAAACAAACATGAGGATAAATCAGCTATAAAACACGCAAACATGAAGATAAATCAGCTATAAAACAAACAAACATGAGGATGAATCAGCTATAAAACAAACATACATGAGGATAAATCAGCCTATAAAACAAACAAACATAAGAATAAACCAGACTATAAAACAGGCAAACGTGCGGATAAATCAGCTATAAACAAAGAAACATGAAGATAAATCAGGCTATAAAACTAACAAACATGATTATAAATCAGCTATAAAACAAACAAATGTGAGAATAAATCAGGCTATAAAACAGACAACATGAGGATAAATCAGGCTATAAAACTAACAAACATGGAGATAATCAGCTATAAAACAAAAAACATGAAGTTAAATCAGACTATAAAACAAACAAACAAGGATAAGTCAGACTATAAAACAGGCAAACATGCGGATAAATCAGACTATAATACGAACAAACATTTGGATAAATCAGCTATAATACAAACAAACGGAAGGTCAATCAGGCTACAAAACAAACAACATGGATATAAATCAGCTACAAAACAAACAAACAAACATGAAGACAAAGCAGCCTATAAAACTAACAAATATGAAAATAAATCGGGCTATAAAACAAAAAACATGAAGTTAAATCAAACTATAAAACACACAAACGAAGATAAATCAGCTATAAAACAAACACACGAGGATAAATCAGACAAACATGAGGATAAATAAGACTATAAAACAAACAATCATAAGAATAAATCAGACTATAAAACAGGCAAACGTGCAGATAAATCACCTATAAACAAACAAACGTGAGGATAAATCTGACTATAAAACAAATAAGCATAAGGATAAATCAGACTATAAAACAAACAAATATGTGGATAAATCAGATATAAAACAAACAAACATGATTATAAATCAGATATAAAACAAACAAACGTGAGAATAAATCAGGCTATAAAACAGACAACATTATGATAAACCAGGCTATAAAACTAACAAACATGGAGATAAATCAGCTATAAAACAAAAAACATGAAGTTAAATCAAACTATAAAACACACAAACGAAGATAAATCAGCTATAAAACAAACACACGAGGATAAATCAGACAAACATGAGGATAAATAAGACTATAAAACAAACAAGCATAAGGATAAATCAAATATAAAACAAACAAACATGAGGATAAATCAGCTATCAAACAAGCAAACATGAGGATAAATCAGGCTATAAAACAAACAAACATGAGGATAAATCAGACAATAGAACAAACAAATATGTGGATAAATCAGATATAAAACAAACAAACACGATTATAAATCAGCTATAAAACAAACAAACGTGAGAATAAATCAGGCTATAAAACAAACAACATGAGGATAAATCACCTATAAAACTAACAAACTTAGGGATCAGTCATTCTTTAAAACTAACAAACATGGATATAAATCAGCTATAAAACAAACAAACAAACATGAAGACAAATCAGCCTATAAAACTAACAAATATGAAAATAAATCAGGCTATAAAACAAAAAAATGAAGTTAAATCAGACTATAAAAGAAACACACGAAGATAAATCAGCTATAAAACAAACACAGGAGGATAAATCAGACAAACATGAGGATAAATCAAACTATAAAACAAACAAACATAAGGATAAATCAGACTATAAAACAAACAAACTTGAGGATAAATCAGCTATAAAACAAGCAAACATGAAGATAAATCACCTATAAAACAAACAAACATGAGGATAAATCAGCTATAAAACAAACAAACATGAGGATAAATCAGCCTATAAAACTAACAAATATGAAAATAAATCAGGCTATAAAACAGGCAAACGTGCGGATAAATCAGCTATAAACAAACAAGCATAAGGATAAATCAGACTATAAAACAAACAAACATTCGGATAAATCAGCTATCAAACAAGCAAACATGAGGATAAATCAGGCTATAAAACAAACAAACATTCGGATAAATCAGACAATAGAACAAACAAATATGTGGATAAATCAGATATAAAACAAACAAACATGATTATAAATCAGCTATAAAACAAGCAAACATGAGGATAAATCAGGCTATAAAACTAACAAACATGGAGATAAATCAGCTATAAAACAAAAAACATGAAGTTAAATCAGACTATAAAACAAACACACGAGGATAAATCAGCTATAAAACAAACACAGGAGGATAAATCAGACAAACATGAGGATAAATCAAACTACAAAACAAACAAACATAAGGATAAATCAGACTATAAAACAAACAAACATGAGGATAAATCAGCTATAAAACACGCAAACATGAAGATAAATCAGCTATAAAACAAACAAACATGAGGATGAATCAGCTATAAAACAAACATACATGAGGATAAATCAGCCTATAAAACAAACAAACATAAGAATAAACCAGACTATAAAACACGCAAACGTGCGGATAAATCAGCTATAAACAAAGAAACATGAAGATAAATCAGGCTATAAAACTAACAAACATGATTATAAATCAGCTATAAAACAAACAAATGTGAGAATAAATCAGGCTATAAAACAGACAATATGAGGATAAATCAGGCTATAAAACAAACAAACAAACATGAAGACAAAGCAGCCTATAAAACTAACAAATATGAAAATAAATCGGGCTATAAAACAAAAAACATGAAGTTAAATCAGACTATAAAACACACAAACGAAGATAAATCAGCTATAAAACAAACACACGAGGATAAATCAGACAAACATGAGAATAAATAAGACTATAAAACAAACAATCATAAGAATAAATCAGACTATAAAACAGGCAAACGTGCAGATAAATCACCTATAAACAAACAAACGTGAGGATAAATCAGACTATAAAACAAACAAGCATAAGGATAAATCAGACTATAAAACAAACAAACATGAGGATAAATCAGCTATCAAACAAGCAAACATGAGGATAAATCAGGCTATAAAACAAACAAACATGAGGATAAATCAGACAATAGAACAAACAAATATGTGGATAAATCAGATATAAAACAAACAAACACGATTATAAATCAGCTATAAAACAAACAAACGTGAGAATAAATCAGGCTATAAAACAAACAACATGAGGATAAATCACCTATAAAACTAACAAACTTAGGGATCAGTCATTCTTTAAAACTAACAAACATGGATATAAATCAGCTATAAAACAAACAAACAAACATGAAGACAAATCAGCCTATAAAACTAACAAATATGAAAATAAATCAGGCTATTAAACTAAAAACATGAAGTTAAATCAGACTATAAAAGAAACACACGAAGATAAATCAGCTATAAAACAAACACAGGAGGATAAATCAGACAAACATGAGGATAAATCAAACTATAAAACAAACAAACATAAGGATAAATCAGACTATAAAACAAACAAACATGAGGATAAATCAGCTATAAAACAAGCAAACATGAAGATAAATCACCTATAAAACAAACAAACATGAGGATAAATCAGCTATAAAACAAACAAACATGAGGATAAATCAGCCTATAAAACTAACAAATATGAAAATAAATCAGGCTATAAAACAGGCAAACGTGCGGATATATCAGCTATAAACAAACAAGCATAAGGATAAATCAGACTATAAAACAAACAAACATAAGAATAAACCAGACTATAAAACAGGCAAACATGAGGATAAATCAGGCTATAAAACAAACAAACATTCGGATAAATCAGACAATAGAACAAACAAATATGTGGATAAATCAGATATAAAACAAACAAACATGATTATAAATCAGCTATAAAACAAGCAAACATGAGGATAAATCAGGCTATAAAACTAACAAATATTCGGATAAATCAGACAATAGAACAAACAAATATGTGGATAAATCAGATATAAAACAAACAAACATGATTATAAATCAGCTATAAAACAAAAAACATGAAGTTAAATCAGACTATAAAACAAACAAACAAGGATAAGTCAGACTATAAAACAGGCAAACATGCGGATAAATCAGACTATAATACGAACAAACATTTGGATAAATCAGCTATTAAACAAACAAATGAGTATAAATCAGGCTATAAATCTAACAAACAAAGATAAATCAGGCTACAAAACAAACAAACATGAGAATAAATCAGGCTATAAAACAGACAACATGAGGATAAATCAGACTATAAAACATACAAACATGAAGATAAATCACCTATAAAACAAGCAAACATGAAGATAAATCACCTATAAAACAAACAAACATGAGGATAAATCAGCTATAAAACACGCAAACATGAGGATAAATCAGACTATAAAACAGGCAAACGTGCAGATAAATCACCTATAAACAAACAAACGTGAGTATGAATCAGACTATAAAACAGGCAAACATGCGGATAAATCAGACTATAATACGAAGAAACATTTGGATAAATCAGCTATCAAACAAACACATGAGTATAAATCAGGCTATAAATCTAACAAACAAAAATAAATCAGGCTACAAAACAAACAAACATGAGATTAAATCAGGCTATAAAACTAAGAAATATGAAAATAAATCAGGCTTTAAAACAAAAAACATGAAGTTAAATCAGACTATAAAACAAACACACGAGGATAAATCAGCTATAAAACAAACACAGGAGGATAAATCAGACAAACATAAGGATAAATCAAACTATAAAACAAACAAACATAAGGATAAATAAGACTATAAAACATACAAACATGAGGATAAATCAGCTATAAAAAAGGCAAACGTGCAGATAAATCACCTATAAACAAACAAACGTGAGGATAAATCAGACTATAAAACAAACAAGCATAAGGATAAATCAGACTATAAAACAAACAAACATTCGGATAAATCAGCTATCAAACAAGCAAACATGAGGATAAATCAGGCTATAAAACAAACAAACATTCGGATAAATCAGACAATAGAACAAACAAAGATGTGGATAAATCAGTTATAAAACAAACAAACATGACTATAAATCAGCTATAAAACAAACAAACGTGAGAATAAATCAGGCTATAAAACAGACAACATGAGGATAAATCAGCTATAAAACAAACAAACAGAAGATCAATCAGGCTATAAAACAAACAACATGAGGATAAATCACCTATAAAACTAACAAACTTAAGGATCGGTCATTCTTTAAAAGTAACAAACATGTATATAAATCAGCTATAAAACAAACAAACAAACATGAAGACAAATCAGCCTATAAAACTAACAAATATGAAAATAAATCAGGCTTTAAAACAAAAAACATGAAGTTAAATCAGACTATAAAACAAACACACGAGGATAAATCAGCTATAAAACAAAAACAGGAGGATAAATCAGACAAACATGAGGATAAATCAAACCATAAAACAAACATACATAAGGATAAATCAGACTATAAAACATACAAACATGAGGATAAATCAGCTATAAAACAAGCAAACATGAAGATAAATCACCTATAAAACAAACAAACATGAGGATAAATCAGCTATAAAACACGCAAACATGAAGATAAATCAGCTATAAAACAAACAAACATGAGGATGAATCAGCTATAAAACAAACATACATGAGGATAAATCAACCTATAAAACAAACAAACATAAGAATAAACCAGACTATAAAACAGGCAAACGTGCGGATAAATCAGCTATAAACAAAGAAACATGAAGATAAATCAGGCTATAAAACTAACAAACATGATTATAAATCAGCTATAAAACAAACAAATGTGAGAATAAATCAGGCTATAAAACAGACAACATGAGGATAAATCAGGCTATAAAACTAACAAACATGGAGATAATCAGCTATAAAACAAAAAACATGAAGTTAAATCAGACTATAAAACAAACAAACAAGGATAAGTCAGACTATAAAACAGGCAAACATGCGGATAAATCAGACTATAATACGAACAAACATTTGGATAAATCAGCTATAATACAAACAAACGGAAGGTCAATCAGGCTACAAAACAAACAACATGGATATAAATCAGCTATAAAACAAACAAACAAACATGAAGACAAAGCAGCCTATAAAACTAACAAATATGAAAATAAATCGGGCTATAAAACAAAAAACATGAAGTTAAATCAAACTATAAAACACACAAACGAAGATAAATCAGCTATAAAACAAACACACGAGGATAAATCAGACAAACATGAGGATAAATAAGACTATAAAACAAACAATCATAAGAATAAATCAGACTATAAAACAGGCAAACGTGCAGATAAATCACCTATAAACAAACAAACGTGAGGATAAATCAGACTATAAAACAAATAAGCATAAGGATAAATCAGACTATAAAACAAACAAATATGTGGATAAATCAGATATAAAACAAACAAACATGATTATAAATCAGATATAAAACAAACAAACGTGAGAATAAATCAGGCTATAAAACAGACAACATTATGATAAACCAGGCTATAAAACTAACAAACATGGAGATAAATCAGCTATAAAACAAAAAACATGAAGTTAAATCAAACTATAAAACACACAAACGAAGATAAATCAGCTATAAAACAAACACACGAGGATAAATCAGACAAACATGAGGATAAATAAGACTATAAAACAAACAAGCATAAGGATAAATCAAACTATAAAACAAACAAACATGAGGATAAATCAGCTATCAAACAAGCAAACATGAGGATAAATCAGGCTATAAAACAAACAAACATGAGGATAAATCAGACAATAGAACAAACAAATATGTGGATAAATCAGATATAAAACAAACAAACACGATTATAAATCAGCTATAAAACAAACAAACGTGAGAATAAATCAGGCTATAAAACAAACAACATGAGGATAAATCACCTATAAAACTAACAAACTTAGGGATCAGTCATTCTTTAAAACTAACAAACATGGATATAAATCAGCTATAAAACAAACAAACAAACATGAAGACAAATCAGCCTATAAAACTAACAAATATGAAAATAAATCAGGCTATAAAACAAAAAAATGAAGTTAAATCAGACTATAAAAGAAACACACGAAGATAAATCAGCTATAAAACAAACACAGGAGGATAAATAGACAAACATGAGGATAAATCAAACTATAAAACAAACAAACATAAGGATAAATCAGACTATAAAACAAACAAACTTGAGGTTAAATCAGCTATAAAACAAGCAAACATGAAGATAAATCACCTATAAAACAAACAAACATGAGGATAAATCAGCTATAAAACAAACAAACATGAGGATAAATCAGCCTATAAAACTAACAAATA
This sequence comes from Lampris incognitus, assembly GCF_029633865.1. Lineage (NCBI taxonomy): Eukaryota > Metazoa > Chordata > Actinopteri > Lampriformes > Lampridae > Lampris > Lampris incognitus. The sequence goes on from NC_079214.1 coordinate 74,265,112, forward strand.
TGAAAATAAATCAGGCTATAAAACAGGCAAACGTGCGGATAAATCAGCTATAAACAAACAAGCATAAGGATAAATCAGACTATAAAACAAACAAACATTCGGATAAATCAGCTATCAAACAAGCAAACATGAGGATAAATCAGGCTATAAAACAAACAAACATTCGGATAAATCAGACAATAGAACAAACAAATATGTGGATAAATCAGATATAAAACAAACAAACATGATTATAAATCAGCTATAAAACAAGCAAACATGAGGATAAATCAGGCTATAAAACTAACAAACATGGAGATAAATCAGCTATAAAACAAAAAACATGAAGTTAAATCAGACTATAAAACAAACACACGAGGATAAATCAGCTATAAAACAAACACAGGAGGATAAATCAGACAAACATGAGGATAAATCAAACTACAAAACAAACAAACATAAGGATAAATCAGACTATAAAACAAACAAACATGAGGATAAATCAGCTATAAAACACGCAAACATGAAGATAAATCAGCTATAAAACAAACAAACATGAGGATGAATCAGCTATAAAACAAACATACATGAGGATAAATCAGCCTATAAAACAAACAAACATAAGAATAAACCAGACTATAAAACACGCAAACGTGCGGATAAATCAGCTATAAACAAAGAAACATGAAGATAAATCAGGCTATAAAACTAACAAACATGATTATAAATCAGCTATAAAACAAACAAATGTGAGAATAAATCAGGCTATAAAACAGACAATATGAGGATAAATCAGCTATAAAACAAACAAACAAACATGAAGACAAAGCAGCCTATAAAACTAACAAATATGAAAATAAATCGGGCTATAAAACAAAAAACATGAAGTTAAATCAGACTATAAAACACACAAACGAAGATAAATCAGCTATAAAACAAACACACGAGGATAAATCAGACAAACATGAGAATAAATAAGACTATAAAACAAACAATCATAAGAATAAATCAGACTATAAAACAGGCAAACGTGCAGATAAATCACCTATAAACAAACAAACGTGAGGATAAATCAGACTATAAAACAAACAAGCATAAGGATAAATCAGACTATAAAACAAACAAACATGAGGATAAATCAGCTATCAAACAAGCAAACATGAGGATAAATCAGGCTATAAAACAAACAAACATGAGGATAAATCAGACAATAGAACAAACAAATATGTGGATAAATCAGATATAAAACAAACAAACACGATTATAAATCAGCTATAAAACAAACAAACGTGAGAATAAATCAGGCTATAAAACAAACAACATGAGGATAAATCACCTATAAAACTAACAAACTTAGGGATCAGTCATTCTTTAAAACTAACAAACATGGATATAAATCAGCTATAAAACAAACAAACAAACATGCAGACAAATCAGCCTATAAAACTAACAAATATGAAAATAAATCAGGCTATTAAACTAAAAACATGAAGTTAAATCAGACTATAAAAGAAACACACGAAGATAAATCAGCTATAAAACAAACACAGGAGGATAAATCAGACAAACATGAGGATAAATCAAACTATAAAACAAACAAACATAAGGATAAATCAGACTATAAAACAAACAAACATGAGGATAAATCAGCTATAAAACAAGCAAACATGAAGATAAATCACCTATAAAACAAACAAACATGAGGATAAATCAGCTATAAAACAAACAAACATGAGGATAAATCAGCCTATAAAACTAACAAATATGAAAATAAATCAGGCTATAAAACAGGCAAACGTGCGGATAAATCAGCTATAAACAAACAAGCATAAGGATAAATCAGACTATAAAACAAACAAACATAAGAATAAACCAGACTATAAAACAGGCAAACATGAGGATAAATCAGGCTATAAAACAAACAAACATTCGGATAAATCAGACAATAGAACAAACAAACATGAGGATAAATCAGACTATAAAACAGCAAACGTGCAGATAAATCACCTATAAACAAACAAACGTGAGTATGAATCAGACTATAAAACAGGCAAACATGCGGATAAATCAGACTATAATACGAACAAACATTTGGATAAATCAGCTATCAAACAAACACATGAGTATAAATCAGGCTATAAATCTAACAAACAAAAATAAATCAGGCTACAAAACAAACAAACATGAGATTAAATCAGGCTATAAAACTAAGAAATATGAAAATAAATCAGGCTTTAAAACAAAAAACATGAAGTTAAATCAGACTATAAAACAAACACACGAGGATAAATCAGCTATAAAACAAACACAGGAGGATAAATCAGACAAACATAAGGATAAATCAAACTATAAAACAAACAAACATAAGGATAAATAAGACTATAAAACATACAAACATGAGGATAAATCAGCTATAAAAAAGGCAAACGTGCAGATAAATCACCTATAAACAAACAAACGTGAGGATAAATCAGACTATAAAACAAACAAGCATAAGGATAAATCAGACTATAAAACAAACAAACATTCGGATAAATCAGCTATCAAACAAGCAAACATGAGGATAAATCAGGCTATAAAACAAACAAACATTCGGATAAATCAGACAATAGAACAAACAAAGATGTGGATAAATCAGTTATAAAACAAACAAACATGACTATAAATCAGCTATAAAACAAACAAACGTGAGAATAAATCAGGCTATAAAACAGACAACATGAGGATAAATCAGCTATAAAACAAACAAACAGAAGATCAATCAGGCTATAAAACAAACAACATGAGGATAAATCACCTATAAAACTAACAAACTTAAGGATCGGTCATTCTTTAAAAGTAACAAACATGTATATAAATCAGCTATAAAACAAACAAACAAACATGAAGACAAATCAGCCTATAAAACTAACAAATATGAAAATAAATCAGGCTTTAAAACAAAAAACATGAAGTTAAATCAGACTATAAAACAAACACACGAGGATAAATCAGCTATAAAACAAAAACAGGAGGATAAATCAGACAAACATGAGGATAAATCAAACCATAAAACAAACATACATAAGGATAAATCAGACTATAAAACATACAAACATGAGGATAAATCAGCTATAAAACAAGCAAACATGAAGATAAATCACCTATAAAACAAACAAACATGAGGATAAATCAGCTATAAAACACGCAAACATGAAGATAAATCAGCTATAAAACAAACAAACATGAGGATGAATCAGCTATAAAACAAACATACATGAGGATAAATCAACCTATAAAACAAACAAACATAAGAATAAACCAGACTATAAAACAGGCAAACGTGCGGATAAATCAGCTATAAACAAAGAAACATGAAGATAAATCAGGCTATAAAACTAACAAACATGATTATAAATCAGCTATAAAACAAACAAATGTGAGAATAAATCAGGCTATAAAACAGACAACATGAGGATAAATCAGGCTATAAAACTAACAAACATGGAGATAATCAGCTATAAAACAAAAAACATGAAGTTAAATCAGACTATAAAACAAACAAACAAGGATAAGTCAGACTATAAAACAGGCAAACATGCGGATAAATCAGACTATAATACGAACAAACATTTGGATAAATCAGCTATAATACAAACAAACGGAAGGTCAATCAGGCTACAAAACAAACAACATGGATATAAATCAGCTATAAAACAAACAAACAAACATGAAGACAAAGCAGCCTATAAAACTAACAAATATGAAAATAAATCGGGCTATAAAACAAAAAACATGAAGTTAAATCAAACTATAAAACACACAAACGAAGATAAATCAGCTATAAAACAAACACACGAGGATAAATCAGACAAACATGAGGATAAATAAGACTATAAAACAAACAATCATAAGAATAAATCAGACTATAAAACAGGCAAACGTGCAGATAAATCACCTATAAACAAACAAACGTGAGGATAAATCAGACTATAAAACAAATAAGCATAAGGATAAATCAGACTATAAAACAAACAAATATGTGGATAAATCAGATATAAAACAAACAAACATGATTATAAATCAGATATAAAACAAACAAACGTGAGAATAAATCAGGCTATAAAACAGACAACATTATGATAAACCAGGCTATAAAACTAACAAACATGGAGATAAATCAGCTATAAAACAAAAAACATGAAGTTAAATCAAACTATAAAACACACAAACGAAGATAAATCAGCTATAAAACAAACACACGAGGATAAATCAGACAAACATGAGGATAAATAAGACTATAAAACAAACAAGCATAAGGATAAATCAAACTATAAAACAAACAAACATGAGGATAAATCAGCTATCAAACAAGCAAACATGAGGATAAATCAGGCTATAAAACAAACAAACATGAGGATAAATCAGACAATAGAACAAACAAATATGTGGATAAATCAGATATAAAACAAACAAACACGATTATAAATCAGCTATAAAACAAACAAACGTGAGAATAAATCAGGCTATAAAACAAACAACATGAGGATAAATCACCTATAAAACTAACAAACTTAGGGATCAGTCATTCTTTAAAACTAACAAACATGGATATAAATCAGCTATAAAACAAACAAACAAACATGAAGACAAATCAGCCTATAAAACTAACAAATATGAAAATAAATCAGGCTATAAAACAAAAAAATGAAGTTAAATCAGACTATAAAAGAAACACACGAAGATAAATCAGCTATAAAACAAACACAGGAGGATAAATAGACAAACATGAGGATAAATCAAACTATAAAACAAACAAACATAAGGATAAATCAGACTATAAAACAAACAAACTTGAGGTTAAATCAGCTATAAAACAAGCAAACATGAAGATAAATCACCTATAAAACAAACAAACATGAGGATAAATCAGCTATAAAACAAACAAACATGAGGATAAATCAGCCTATAAAACTAACAAATATGAAAATAAATCAGGCTATAAAACAGGCAAACGTGCGGATAAATCAGCTATAAACAAACAAGCATAAGGATAAATCAGACTATAAAACAAACAAACATTCGGATAAATCAGCTATCAAACAAGCAAACATGAGGATAAATCAGGCTATAAAACAAACAAACATTCGGATAAATCAGACAATAGAACAAACAAATATGTGGATAAATCAGATATAAAACAAACAAACATGATTATAAATCAGCTATAAAACAAGCAAACATGAGGATAAATCAGGCTATAAAACTAACAAACATGGAGATAAATCAGCTATAAAACAAAAAACATGAAGTTAAATCAGACTATAAAACAAACACACGAGGATAAATCAGCTATAAAACAAACACAGGAGGATAAATCAGACAAACATGAGGATAAATCAAACTACAAAACAAACAAACATAAGGATAAATCAGACTATAAAACAAACAAACATGAGGATAAATCAGCTATAAAACACGCAAACATGAAGATAAATCAGCTATAAAACAAACAAACATGAGGATGAATCAGCTATAAAACAAACATACATGAGGATAAATCAGCCTATAAAACAAACAAACATAAGAATAAACCAGACTATAAAACACGCAAACGTGCGGATAAATCAGCTATAAACAAAGAAACATGAAGATAAATCAGGCTATAAAACTAACAAACATGATTATAAATCAGCTATAAAACAAACAAATGTGAGAATAAATCAGGCTATAAAACAGACAATATGAGGATAAATCAGCTATAAAACAAACAAACAAACATGAAGACAAAGCAGCCTATAAAACTAACAAATATGAAAATAAATCGGGCTATAAAACAAAAAACATGAAGTTAAATCAGACTATAAAACACACAAACGAAGATAAATCAGCTATAAAACAAACACACGAGGATAAATCAGACAAACATGAGAATAAATAAGACTATAAAACAAACAATCATAAGAATAAATCAGACTATAAAACAGGCAAACGTGCAGATAAATCACCTATAAACAAACAAACGTGAGGATAAATCAGACTATAAAACAAACAAGCATAAGGATAAATCAGACTATAAAACAAACAAACATGAGGATAAATCAGCTATCAAACAAGCAAACATGAGGATAAATCAGGCTATAAAACAAACAAACATGAGGATAAATCAGACAATAGAACAAACAAATATGTGGATAAATCAGATATAAAACAAACAAACACGATTATAAATCAGCTATAAAACAAACAAACGTGAGAATAAATCAGGGTATAAAACAAACAACATGAGGATAAATCACCTATAAAACTAACAAACTTAGGGATCAGTCATTCTTTAAAACTAACAAACATGGATATAAATCAGCTATAAAACAAACAAACAAACATGAAGACAAATCAGCCTATAAAACTAACAAATATGAAAATAAATCAGGCTATTAAACTAAAAACATGAAGTTAAATCAGACTATAAAAGAAACACACGAAGATAAATCAGCTATAAAACAAACACAGGAGGATAAATCAGACAAACATGAGGATAAATCAAACTATAAAACAAACAAACATAAGGATAAATCAGACTATAAAACAAACAAACATGAGGATAAATCAGCTATAAAACAAGCAAACATGAAGATAAATCACCTATAAAACAAACAAACATGAGGATAAATCAGCTATAAAACAAACAAACATGAGGATAAATCAGCCTATAAAACTAACAAATATGAAAATAAATCAGGCTATAAAACAGGCAAACGTGCGGATAAATCAGCTATAAACAAACAAGCATAAGGATAAATCAGACTATAAAACAAACAAACATAAGAATAAACCAGACTATAAAACAGGCAAACATGAGGATAAATCAGGCTATAAAACAAACAAACATTCGGATAAATCAGACAATAGAACAAACAAATATGTGGATAAATCAGATATAAAACAAACAAACATGATTATAAATCAGCTATAAAACAAGCAAACATGAGGATAAATCAGGCTATAAAACTAACAAATATTCGGATAAATCAGACAATAGAACAAACAAATATGTGGATAAATCAGATATAAAACAAACAAACATGATTATAAATCAGCTATAAAACAAAAAACATGAAGTTAAATCAGACTATAAAACAAACAAACAAGGATAAGTCAGACTATAAAAATGCAAACATGCGGATAAATCAGACTATAATACGATCAAACATTTGGATAAATCAGCTATCAAACAAACAAATGAGTATGAATCAGTCTATAAATCTAACAAACAAAGATAATTCAGGCTAAAAAACAAACAAACATGAGAATAAATCACGCTATAAAACAGACAACATGAGGATAAATCAGCTATAAAACAAACAAACGGAAGTTCAATCAGGCAACAAAAAAAACAACATGGATATAAATCAGCTATAAAACAAACAAACAAACATGAAGACAAAGCAGCCTATAAAACTAACAAATATGAAAATAAATCAGGCTATAAAACAAAAAACATGAAGTTAAATCAGACTATAAAACACACAAATGAAGATAAATCAGCTATAAAACAAACACACGAGGATAAATCAGACAAACATGAGGATAAATAAGACTATAAAACAAACAATAATAAGAATAAATCAGACTATAAAACAGGCAAACGTGCAGATAAATCACCTATAAACAAACAAACGTGAGGATAAATCAGACTATAAAACAAACAAGCATAAGGATAAATCAGACTATAAAACAAACAAACATGTGGATAAATCAGCTATCAAACAAGCAAACATGATGATAAATCAGGCTATAAAAATACAAACATGAGGATAAATCAGACAATAGAACAAACAAATATGTGGATAAATCAGATATAAAACAAACAAACACGATTATAAATCAGCTATAAAACAAACAAACAGATTATAAATCAGCTATAAAACAAACAAACGTGAGAATAAATCAGGCTATAAAACAGACAACATGAGGATAAATCAGCTGTAAAACAAACAAACAGAAGATCAATCAGCTATAAAACAAACAAACAAACATGAAGACAAAGCAGCCTATAAAACTAACAAATATGAAAATAAATCAGGCTATAAAACAAAAAACATGAAGTTAAATCAGACTATAAAACAAACAAAAGAAGATAAATCTGCTACAAAACAAACACACGAGGATAAATCAGACAAACATGAGGATAAATAAGACTATAAAACAAACAATCATAAGAATAAATCAGACTATAAAACAGGCAAACGTGCAGATAAATCACCTATAAAACAAACAAACGTGAGGATAAATCAGACTATAAAACAAACAAGCATAAGGATAAATCAGACTATAAAACAAACAAACATGTGGATACATCAGCTATCAAACAAGCAAACATGAGGATAAATCAGGCTATAAAACAAACAAACATTCGGATAAATCAGACAATAGAACAAACAAATATGTGGATAAATCAGATATAAAACAAACAAACATGATAATAAATCAGCTATAAAACAAACAAACATGAGGATAAATCAGGCTATAAAACTAACAAACATGGAGATAAATCAGGCTTTAAAACAAAAAACATGAAGTTAAATCAGACTATAAAACAAACACACGAGGATAAATCAGCTATAAAACAAACACAGGAGGATAAATCAGACAAACATGAGGATAAATCAAACTATAAAACAAACAAACATAAGGATAAATCAGACTATAAAACATACATACATGAGGATAAATCAGATATAAAACAAGCAAACATGAAGATAAATCACCTATAAAACAAACAAACATGAGGATAAATCAGCTATAAAACACGCAAACATGAAGATAAATCAGCTATAAAACAAACAAACATGAGGATGAATCAGCTATAAAACAAACATACATGAGGATAAATCAGCCTATAAAACAAACAAACATAAGAATAAACCAGACTATAAAACAGGCAAACGTGCGGATAAATCAGCTATAAACAAAGAAACATGAAGATAAATCAGGCTATAAAACTAACAAACATGATTATAAATCAGCTATAAAACAAACAAATGTGAGAATAAATCAGGCTATAAATCTAACAAACAAAGATAAATCAGGCTACAAAACAAACAAACATGAGAATAAATCAGGCTATAAAACAGACAACATGAGGATAAATCAGCTATAAAACAAACAAACGGAAGGTCAATCAGGCTACAAAACAAACAACATGGATATAAATCAGCTATAAAACAAACAAACAAACATGAAGACAAAGCAGCCTATAAAACTAACAAATATGAAAATAAATCGGGCTATAAAACAAAAAACATGAAGTTAAATCAAACTATAAAACACACAAACGAAGATAAATCAGCTATAAAACAAACACACGAGGATAAATCAGACAAACATGAGGATAAATAAGACTATAAAACAAACAATCATAAGAATAAATCAGACTATAAAACAGGCAAACGTGCAGATAAATCACCTATAAACAAACAAACGTGAGGATGAATCAGACTATAAAACAGGCAAACATGCGGATAAATCAGACTATAATACGAACAAACATTTGGATAAATCAGCTATCAAACAAACACATGAGTATAAATCAGGCTATAAATCTAGCAAACAAAAATAAATCAGGCTACAAAACAAACAAACATGAGATTAAATCAGGCTATAAAACAGACAACATGAGGATAAATCAGCTATAAAACAAACAAAAGAAGATAAATCTGCTACAAAACAAACACACGAGGATAAATCAGACAAACATGAGGATAAATAAGACTATAAAACAAACAATCATAAGAATAAATCAGACTATAAAACAGGCAAACGTGCAGATAAATCACCTATAAAACAAACAAACGTGAGGATAAATCAGACTATAAAACAAACAAGCATGAGGATAAATCAGACTATAAAACAAACAAACATGTGGATACATCAGCTATCAAACAAGCAAACATGAGGATAAATCAGGCTATAAAACAAAGAAACATTCGGATAAATCAGACAATAGAACAAACAAATATGTGGATAAATCAGATATAAAACAAACAAACATGATTATAAATCAGCTATAAAACAAACAAACATGAGGATAAATCAGGCTATAAAACTAACAAACATGGAGATAAATCAGGCTTTAAAACAAAAAACATGAAGTTAAATCAGACTATAAAACAAACACACGAGGATAAATCAGCTATAAAACAAACACAGGAGGATAAATCAGACAAACATGAGGATAAATCAAACTATAAAACAAACAATCATAAGGATAAATCAGACTATAAAACATACAAACATGAGGATAAATCAGCTATAAAACAAGCAAACATGAAGATAAATCACCTATAAAACAAACAAACATGAGGATAAATCAGCTATAAAACACGCAAACATGAAGATAAATCAGCTATAAAACAAACAAACATGAGGATGAATCAGCTATAAAACAAACATACATGAGGATAAATCAGCCTATAAAACAAACAAACATAAGAATAAACCAGACTATAAAACAGGCAAACGTGTGGATAAATCAGCTATAAACAAAGAAACATGAAGATAAATCAGGCTATAAAACTAACAAACATGATTATAAATCAGCTATAAAACAAACAAATGTGAGAATAAATCAGGCTATAAATCTAACAAACAAAGATAAATCAGGCTACAAAACAAACAAACATGAGAATAAATCAGGCTATAAAACAGACAACATGAGGATAAATCAGGCTATAAAACTAACAAACATGGAGATAAATCAGCTATAAAACAAAAATCATGAAGTTAAATCAGACTATAAAACAAACAAACAAGGATAAGTCAGACTATAAAACAGGCAAACATGCGGATAAATCAGACTATAATACGAACAAACATTTGGATAAATCAGCTATTAAACAAACAAATGAGTATAAATCAGGCTATAAATCTAACAAACAAAGATAAATCAGGCTACAAAACAAACAAACATGAGAATAAATCAGGCTATAAAACAGACAACATGAGGATAAATCAGCTATAAAACAAACAAACGGAAGGTCAATCAGGCTACAAAACAAACAACATGGATATAAATCAGCTATAAAACAAACAAACAAACATGAAGACAAAGCAGCCTATAAAACTAACAAATATGAAAATAAATCGGGCTATAAAACAAAAAACATGAAGTTAAATCAAACTATAAAACACACAAACGAAGATAAATCAGCTATAAAACAAACACACGAGGATAAATCAGACAAACATGAGGATAAATAAGACTATAAAACAAACAATCATAAGAATAAATCAGACTATAAAACAGGCAAACGTGCAGATAAATCACCTATAAACAAACAAACGTGAGGATGAATCAGACTATAAAACAGGCAAACATGCGTATAAATCAGACTATAATACGAACAAACATTTGGATAAATCAGCTATCAAACAAACACATGAGTATAAATCAGGCTATAAATCTAGCAAACAAAAATAAATCAGGCTACAAAACAAACAAACATGAGATTAAATCAGGCTATAAAACAGACAACATGAGGATAAATCAGCTATAAAACAAACAAACGGAAGGTCAATCAGGCTACAAAACAAACAACATGGATATAAATCAGCTATAAAACAAACAAACAAACATGAAGACAAAGCAGCCTATAAAACTAACAAATATGAAAATAAATCAGGCTATAAAACAAAAAACATGAAGTTAAATCAGACTATAAAACACACAAACGAAGATAAATCTGCTACAAAACAAACACACGAGGATAAATCAGACAAACATGAGGATAAATAAGACTATAAAACAAACAATCATAAGGACAAATCAGACTATATAACAGGCAAACGTGCAGATAAATCACCTATAAACAAACAAACGTGAGGATAAATCAGACTATAAAACAAACAAGCATAAGGATAAATCAGACTATAAAACAAACAAACATTCGGATAAATCAGCTATCAAACAAGCAAACATGAGGATAAATCAGGCTATAAAACAAACAAACATTCGGATAAATCAGACAATAGAACAAACAAAGATGTGGATAAATCAGATATAAAACAAACAAACATGATTATAAATCAGCTATAAAACAAACAAACGTGAGAATAAATCAGGCTATAAAACAGACAACATGAGGATAAATCAGCTATAAAACAAACAAACAGAAGATCAATCAGGCTATAAAACAAACAACATGAGGATAAATCACCTATAAAACTAACAAACTTAAGGATCGGTCATTCTTTAAAACTAACAAACATGCATATAAATCAGCTATAAAACAAACAAACAAACATGAAGACAAATCAGCCTATAAAACTAACAAATATGAAAATAAATCAGGCTTTAAAACAAAAAACATGAAGTTAAATCAGACTATAAAACAAACACACGAGGATAAATCAGCTATAAAACAAACACAGGAGGATAAATCAGACAAACATGAGGATAAATCAAACTATAAAACAAACAAACATAAGGATAAATCAGACTATAAAACATACAAACATGAGGATAAATCAGCTATAAAACAAGCAAACATGAAGATAAATCACCTATAAAACAAACAAACATGAGGATAAATCAGCTATAAAACACGCAAACATGAAGATAAATCAGCTATAAAACAAACAAACATGAGGATGAATCAGCTATAAAACAAACATACATGAGGATAAATCAGCCTATAAAACAAACAAACATAAGAATAAACCAGACTATAAAACAGGCAAACGTGCGGATAAATCAGCTATAAACAAAGAAACATGAAGATAAATCAGGCTATAAAACTAACAAACATGATTATAAATCAGCTATAAAACAAACAAATGTGAGAATAAATCAGGCTATAAAACAGACAACATGAGGATAAATCAGGCTATAAAACTAACAAACATGGAGATAATCAGCTATAAAACAAAAAACATGAAGTTAAATCAGACTATAAAACAAACAAACAAGGATAAGTCAGACTATAAAACAGGCAAACATGTGGATAAATCAGACTATAATACGAACAAACATTTGGATAAATCAGCTATCAAACAAACAAATGAGTATAAATCAGGCTATAAATCTAACAAACAAAGATAAATCAGGCTACAAAACAAACAAACATGAGAATAAATCAGGCTATAAAACAGACAACATGAGGATAAATCAGCTATAAAACAAACAAACAAACATGAAGACAAAGCAGCCTATAAAACTAACAAATATGAAAATAAATCGGGCTATAAAACAAACACACGAGGATAAATCAGACAAACATGAGGATAAATAAGACTATAAAACAAACAATCATAAGAATAAATCAGACTATAAAACAGGCAAACGTGCAGATAAATCACCTATAAACCAACAAACGTGAGGATAAATCAGACTATAAAACAAACAAGCATAAGGATAAATCAGACTATAAAACAAACAAACATGAGGATAAATCAGCTATCAAACAAGCAAACATGAGGATAAATCAGGCTATAAAACAAACAAACATGAGGATAAATCAGACAATAGAACAAACAAATATGTGGATAAATCAGATATAAAACAAACAAACACGATTATAAATCAGCTATAAAACAAACAAACGTGAGAACAAATCAGGCTATAAAACAGACAACATGAGGATAAATCAGCTATAAAACAAACAAACAGAAGATCAATCAGGCTATAAAACAAACAACATGAGGATAAATCACCTATAAAACTAACAAACTTAGGGATCAGTCATTCTTTAAAACTAACAAACATGGATATAAATCAGCTATAAAACAAACAAACAAACATGAAGACAAATCAGCCTATAAAACTAACAAATATGAAAATAAATCAGCTATAAAACAAAAAACATGAAGTTAAATCAGACTATAAAACAAACACACGAAGATAAATCAGCTATAAAACAAACAAAGGAGGATAAATCAGACAAACATAAGGATAAATCAGACTATAAAACAAACAAACATGAGGATAAATCAGCTATAAAACAAGCAAACATGAAGATAAATCATCTATAAAACAAACAAAAATGAGGATAAATCAGCTATAAAAAACGCAAACATGAAGATAAATCACCTATAAAACAAACAAACATGAGGATAAATCAGCAATAAAACAAACAAACATGAGGATAAATCAGCCTATAAAACTAACAAATATGAAAATAAATCAGGCTATAAAACAGGCAAACGTGCGGATAAATCAGCTATAAACAAACAAGCATAAGGATAAATCAGACTATAAAACAAACAAACATTCGGATAAATCAGCTATCAAACAAGCAAACATGAGGATAAATCAGGCTATAAAACAAACAAACATTCGGATAAATCAAACAATAGAACAAACAAATATGTGGATAAATCAGATATAAAACAAACAAACATGATTATAAATCAGCTATAAAACAAACAAACAGATTATAAATCAGCTGTAAAACAAACAAACAGAAGATCAATCAGCTATAAAACAAACAAACAAACATGAAGACAAAGCAGCCTATAAAACTAACAAATATGAAAATAAATCAGGCTATAAAACAAAAAACATGAAGTTAAATCAGACTATAAAACAAACAAACGAAGATAAATCTGCTACAAAACAAACACACGAGGATAAATCAGACAAACATGAGGATAAATAAGACTATAAAACAAACAATCATAAGAATAAATCAGACTATAAAACAGGCAAACGTGCAGGTAAATCACCTATAAACAACCAAACGTGAGGATAAATCAGACTATAAAACAAACAAGCATAAGGATAAATCAGACTATAAAACAAACAAACATTCGGATAAATCAGCTATCAAACAAGCAAACATGAGGATAAATCAGGCTATAAAACAAACAAACATTCGGATAAATCAAACAATAGAACAAACAAATATGTGGATAAATCAGATATAAAACAAACAAACATGATTATAAATCAGCTATAAAACAAACAAACATGAGGATAAATCAGGCTATAAAACTAACAAACATGGAGATAAATCAGCTATAAAACAAAAAACATGAAGTTAAATCAGACTATAAAACAAACAAACAAGGATAAGTCAGACTATAAAACATGCAAACATGCGGATAAATCAGACTATAATACGATCAAACATTTGGATAAATCAGCTATCAAACAAACAAATGAGTATGAATCAGTCTATAAATCTAACAAACAAAGATAAATCAGGCTACAAAACAAACAAACATGAGAATAAATCAGGCTACAAAACAGACAACATGTGGATAAATCAGCTATAAAACAAACAAACGGAAGATCAATCAGGCTACAAAACAAACAACATGGATATAAATCAGCTATAAAACAAACAAACAAACATGAAGACAAAGCAGCCTATAAAACTAACAAATATGAAAATAAATCAGGCTATAAAACAAAAAACATGAAGTTAAATCAGACTATAAAACACACAAACGAAGATAAATCAGCTATAAAACAAACACACGAGGATAAATCAGACAAACATGAGGATAAATAAGACTATAAAACAAACAATAATAAGAATAAATCAGACTATAAAACAGGCAAACGTGCAGAGAAATCACCTATAAACAAACAAACGTGAGGATAAATCAGACTATAAAACAAACAAGCATAAGGATAAATCAGACTATAAAACAAACAAACAAACATGTGGATAAATCAGCTATCAAACAAGCAAACATGAAGATAAATCAGGCTATAAAAAAAACAAACATTCGGATAAATCAGACAATAGAACAAACAAATATGTGGATAAATCAGATATAAAACAAACAAACACGATTATAAATCAGCTATAAAACAAACAAACATGATTATAAATCAGCTATAAAACAAACAAACGTGAGAATAAATCAGGCTATAAACCAGACAACATGTGGATAAATCAGCTATAAAACAAACAAACGGAAGGTCAATCAGGCTACAAAACAAACAAACATTCGGATAAATCAGACAATAGAACAAACAAATATGTGGATAAATCAGATATAAAACAAACAAACACGATTATAAATCAGCTATAAAACAAACAAACATGAGGATAAATCAGGCTATAAAACTAACAAACATGGAGATAAATCAGCTATAAAACAAAAAACATGAAGTTAAATCAGACTATAAAACAAACAAACAAGGATAAATCAGACTATAAAACAGACAAACATGCGGATAAATCAGACTATAATACGACCAAACATTTGGATAAATCAGCTATCAAACAAACAAATGAGTATAAATCAGGCTATAAATCTAACAAACAAAGATAAATCAGGCTACAAAACAAACAAACATGAGAATAAATCAGGCTATAAAACAGACAACATGATTATAAATCAGCTATAAAACAAACAAACGTGAGAATAAATCAGGCTATAAAACAGACAACATGAGGATAAATCAGCTGTAAAACAAACACACAGAAGATCAATCAGCTATAAAACAAACAAAGAAACATGAAGACAAAGCAGCCTATAAAACTAACAAATATGAAAATAAATCAGGCTACAAAACAAAAAACATGAAGTTAAATCAGACTATAAAACACGCAAACGAAGATAAATCTGCTACAAAACAAGCACACGAGGATAAATCAGACAAACATGAGGATAAATAAGACTATAAAACAAACAATCATAAGAATAAATCAGACTATAAAACAGGCAAACGTGCAGATAAATCACCTATAAACAAACAAACGTGAGGATAAATCAGACTATAAAACAAACAAGCATAAGGATAAATCAGACTATAAAACAAACAAACATAAGGATAAATCAGCTATCAAATAAGCAAACATGAGGATAAAACAGGCTATAAAACAAACAAACATTCGGATAAATCAGACAATAGAACAAACAAATATGTGGATAAATCAGATATAAATCAAACAAACACGATTATAAATCAGCTATAAAACAAACAAACGTGAGAATAAATCAGGCTATAAAACAGACAACATGAGGATAAATCAGCTATAAAACAAACAAACAGAAGATCAATCAGGCTATAAAACAAACAACATGAGGATAAATCACCTATAAAACTAACAAACTTAGGGATCAGTCATTCTTTAAAACTAACAAACATGGATATAAATCAGCTATAAAACAAACAAACAAACATGAAGACAAATCAGCCTATAAAACTAACAAATATGAAAATAAATCAGCTATAAAACAAAAAACATGAAGTTAAATCAGACTATAAAACAAACACACGAAGATAAATCAGCTATAAAACAAACAAAGGAGGATAAATCAGACAAACATAAGGATAAATCAGACTATAAAACAAACAAACATGAGGATAAATCAGCTATAAAACAAGCAAACATGAAGATAAATCACCTATAAAACAAACAAACATGAGGATAAATCAGCTATAAAAAACGCAAACATGAAGATAAATCACCTATAAAACAAACAAACATGAGGATAAATCAGCTATAAAACAAACAAACATGAGGATAAATCAGCCTATAAAACTAACAAATATGAAAATAAATCAGGCTATAAAACAGGCAAACGTGCGGATAAATCAGCTATAAACAAACAAGCATAAGGATAAATCAGACTATAAAACAAACAAACATTCGGATAAATCAGCTATGAAACAAGCAAACATGAGGATAAATCAGGCTATAAAACAAACAAACATTCGGATAAATCAGACAATAGAACAAACAAACATGTGGATAAATCAGATATAAAACAAACAAACATGATTATAAATCAGCTATAAAACAAGCAAACATGAGGATAAATCAGGCTATAAAACTAACAAACATGGAGATAAATCAGCTATAAAACAAAAAAGATGAAGTTAAATCAGACTATAAAACAAACAAACAAGGATAAGTCAGACTATAAAACATGCAAACATGCGGATAAATCAGACTATAATACGATCAAACATTTGGATAAATCAGCTATCAAACAAACAAATGAGTATGAATCAGTCTATAAATCTAACAAACAAAGATAATTCAGGCTAAAAAACAAACAAACATGAGAATAAATCAGGCTATAAAACAGACAACATGAGGATAAATTAGGTATAAAACAAACAAACGGAAGTTCAATCAGGCAACAAAACAAACAACATGGATATAAATCAGCTATAAAACAAACAAACAAACATGAAGACAAAGCAGCCTATAAAACTAACAAATATGAAAATAAATCAGGCTATAAAACAAAAAACATGAAGTTAAATCAGACTATAAAACACACAAACGAAGATAAATCAGCTATAAAACAAACACACGAGGATAAATCAGACAAACATGAGGATAAATAAGACTATAAAACAAACAATAATAAGAATAAATCAGACTATAAAACAGGCAAACGTGCAGATAAATCACCTCTAAACAAACAAACGTGAGGATAAATCAGACTATAAAACAAACAAGCATAAGGATAAATCAGACTATAAAACAAACAAACATGTGGATAAATCAGCTATCAAACAAGCAAACATGAGGATAAATCAGGCTATAAAAAAAACAAACATGAGGATAAATCAGACAATAGAACAAACAAATATGTGGATAAATCAGATATAAAACAAACAAACACGATTATAAATCAGCTATAAAACAAACAAACAGATTATAAATCAGCTATAAAACAAACAAACGTGAGAATAAATCAGGCTATAAAACAGACAACATGAGGATAAATCAGCTGTAAAACAAACAAACAGAAGATCAATCAGCTATAAAACAAACAAACAAACATGAAGACAAAGCAGCCTATAAAACTAACAAATATGAAAATAAATCAGGCTATAAAACAAAAAACATGAAGTTAAATCAGACTATAAAACAAACAAACGAAGATAAATCTGCAACAAAACAAACACACGAGGATAAATCAGACAAACATGAGGATAAATAAGACTATAAAACAAACAATCATAAGAATAAATCAGACTATAAAACAGGCAAACGTGCAGATAAATCACCTATAAACAACCAAACGTGAGGATAAATCAGACTATAAAACAAACAAGCATAAGGACAAATCAGACTATAAAACAAACAAACATTCGGATAAATCAGCTATCAAACAAGCAAACATGAGGATAAATCAGGCTATAAAAAAAACAAACATGAGGATAAATCAGACAATAGAACAAACAAATATGTGGATAAATCAGATATAAAACAAACAAACACGATTATAAATCAGCTATAAAACAAACAAACAGATTATAAATCAGCTATAAAACAAACAAACGTGAGAATAAATCAGGCTATAAAACAGACAACATGAGGATAAATCAGCTGTAAAACAAACAAACAGAAGATCAATCAGCTATAAAACAAACAAACAAACATGAAGACAAAGCAGCCTATAAAACTAACAAATATGAAAATAAATCAGGCTATAAAACAAAAAACATGAAGTTAAATCAGACTATAAAACAAACAAACGAAGATAAATCTGCTACAAAACAAACACAGGAGGATAAATCAGACAAACATGAGGATAAATAAGACTATAAAACAAACAATCATAAGAATAAATCAGACTATAAAACAGGCAAACGTGCAGAGAAATCACCTATAAACAAACAAACGTGAGGATAAATCACACTATAAAACAAACAAGCATAAGGATAAATCAGACTATAAAACAAACAAACATTCGGATAAATCAGCTATCAAACAAGCAAACATGAGGATAAATCAGGCTATAAAACAAACAAACATTCGGATAAATCAAACAATAGAACAAACAAATATGTGGATAAATCAGATATAAAACAAACAAACATGATTATAAATCAGCTATAAAACAAACAAACATGAGGATAAATCAGGCTATAAAACTAACAAACATGGAGATAAATCAGCTATAAAACAAAAAACATGAAGTTAAATCAGACTATAAAACAAACAAACAAGGATAAGTCAGACTATAAAACATGCAAACATGCGGATAAATCAGACTATAATACGATCAAACATTTGGATAAATCAGCTATCAAACAAACAAATGAGTATGAATCAGTCTATAAATCTAACAAACAAAGATAAATCAGGCTACAAAACAAACAAACATGAGAATAAATCAGGCTACAAAACAGACAACATGTGGATAAATCAGCTATAAAACAAACAAACGGAAGGTCAATCAGGCTACAAAACAAACAACATGGATATAAATCAGCTATAAAACAAACAAACAAACATGAAGACAAAGCAGCCTATAAAACTAACAAATATGAAAATAAATCAGGCTATAAAACAAAAAACATGAAGTTAAATCAGACTATAAAACACACAAACGAAGATAAATCAGCTATAAAACAAACACACGAGGATAAATCAGACAAACATGAGGATAAATAAGACTATAAAACAAACAATAATAAGAATAAATCAGACTATAAAACAGGCAAACTTGCAGAGAAATCACCTATAAACAAACAAACCTGAGGATAAATCAGACTATAAAACAAACAAGCATAAGGATAAATCAGACTATAAAACAAACAAACAAACATGTGGATAAATCAGCTATCAAACAAGCAAACATGAAGATAAATCAGGCTATAAAAAAAACAAACATTCGGATAAATCAGACAATAGAACAAACAAATATGTGGATAAATCAGATATAAAACAAACAAACACGATTATAAATCAGCTATAAAACAAACAAACATGATTATAAATCAGCTATAAAACAAACAAACGTGAGAATAAATCAGGCAATAAACCAGACAACATGTGGATAAATCAGCTATAAAACAAACAAACGGAAGGTCAATCAGGCTACAAAACAAACAAACATTCGGATAAATCAGACAATAGAACAAACAAATATGTGGATAAATCAGATATAAAACAAACAAACACGATTATAAATCAGCTATAAAACAAACAAACATGAGGATAAATCAGACTATAAAACAAACAAACAAGGATAAATCAGACTATAAAACAGACAAACATGCGGATAAATCAGACTATAATACGACCAAACATTTGGATAAATCAGCTATCAAACAAACAAATGAGTATAAATCAGGCTATAAATCTAACAAACAAAGATAAATCAGGCTACAAAACAAACAAACATGAGAATAAATCAGGCTATAAAACAGACAACATGATTATAAATCAGCTATAAAACAAACAAACGTGAGAATAAATCAGGCTATAAAACAGACAACATGAGGATAAATCAGCTGTAAAACAAACACACAGAAGATCAATCAGCTATAAAACAAACAAAGAAACATGAAGACAAAGCAGCCTATAAAACTAACAAATATGAAAATAAATCAGGCTACAAAACAAAAAACATGAAGTTAAATCAGACTATAAAACACGCAAACGAAGATAAATCTGCTACAAAACAAGCACACGAGGATAAATCAGACAAACATGAGGATAAATAAGACTATAAAACAAACAATCATAAGAATAAATCAGACTATAAAACAGGCAAACGTGCAGATAAATCACCTATAAACAAACAAACGTGAGGATAAATCAGACTATAAAACAAACAAGCATAAGGATAAATCAGACTATAAAACAAACAAACATAAGGATAAATCAGCTATCAAATAAGCAAACATGAGGATAAAACAGGCTATAAAACAAACAAACATTCGGGTAAATCAGACAATAGAACAAACAAATATGTGGATAAATCAGATATAAAACAAACAAACACGATTATAAATCAGCTATAAAACAAACAAACGTGAGAATAAATCAGGCTATAAAACAGACAACATGAGGATAAATCAGCTATAAAACAAACAAACAGAAGATCAATCAGGCTATAAAAAAAACAACATGAGGATAAATCACCTATAAAACTAACAAACTTAGGGATCAGTCATTCTTTAAAACTAACAAACATGGATATAAATCAGCTATAAAACAAACAAACAAACATGAAGACAAATCAGCCTATAAAACTAACAAATATGAAAATAAATCAGCTATAAAACAAAAAACATGAAGTTAAATCAGACTATAAAACAAACACACGAAGATAAATCAGCTATAAAACAAACAAAGGAGGATAAATCAGACAAACATAAGGATAAATCAGACTATAAAACAAACAAACATGAGGATAAATCAGCTATAAAACAAGCAAACATGAAGATAAATCACCTATAAAACAAACAAACATGAGGATAAATCAGCTATAAAAAACGCAAACATAAAGATAAATCACCTATAAAACAAACAAACATGAGGATAAATCAGCTATAAAACAAACAAACATGAGGATAAATCAGACTATAAAACAAACATACATTCGGATAAATCAGCTATGAAACAAGCAAACATGAGGATAAATCAGGCTATAAAACAAACAAACATTCGGATAAATCAGACAATAGAACAAACAAATATGTGGATAAATCAGATATAAAACAAACAAACATGATTATAAATCAGCTATAAAACAAACAAACATGAGGATAAATCAGGCTATAAAACTAACAAACATGGAGATAAATCAGCTATAAAACAAAAAACATGAAGTTAAATCAGACTATAAAACACACAAACGAAGATAAATCAGCTATAAAACAAACACACGAGGATAAATCAGACAAACATGAGGATAAATATGACTATAAAACAAACAATAATAAGAATAAATCAGACTATAAAACAGGCAAACGTGCAGATAAATCACCTCTAAACAAACAAACGTGAGGATAAATCAGACTATAAAACAAACAAGCATAAGGATAAATCAGACTATAAAACAAACAAACATTCGGATAAATCAGCTATCAAACAAGCAAACATGAGGATAAATCAGGCTATAAAACAAACAAACATTCGGATAAATCAAACAATAGAACAAACAAATATGTGGATAAATCAGATATAAAACAAACAAACATGATTATAAATCAGCTATAAAACAAACAAACATGAGGATAAATCAGGCTATAAAACTAACAAACATGGAGATAAATGAGCTATAAAACAAAAAACATGAAGTTAAATCAGACTATAAAACAAACAAACAAGGATAAGTCAGACTATAAAACATGCAAACATGCGGATAAATCAGACTATAATACGATCAAACATTTGGATAAATCAGCTATCAAACAAACAAATGAGTATGAATCAGTCTATAAATCTAACTAACAAAGATAAATCAGGCTACAAAACAAACAAACATGAGAATAAATCAGGCTACAAAACAGACAACATGTGGATAAATCAGCTATAAAACAAACAAACGGAAGATCAATCAGGCTACAAAACAAACAACATGGATATAAATCAGCTATAAAACAAACAAACAAACATGAAGACAAAGCAGCCTATAAAACTAACAAATATGAAAATAAATCAGGCTATAAAACAAAAAACATGAAGTTAAATCAGACTATAAAACACACAAACGAAGATAAATCAGCTATAAAACAAACACACGAGGATAAATCAGACAAACATGAGGATAAATAAGACTATAAAACAAACAATAATAAGAATAAATCAGACTATGAAACAGGCAAACGTGCAGAGAAATCACCTATAAACAAACAAACGTGAGGATAAATCAGACTATAAAACAAACAAGCATAAGGATAAATCAGACTATAAAACAAACAAACAAACATGTGGATAAATCAGCTATCAAACAAGCAAACATGAAGATAAATCAGGCTATAAAAAAAACAAACATTCGGATAAATCAGACAATAGAACAAACAAATATGTGGATAAATCAGATGTAAAACAAACAAACACGATTATAAATCAGCTATAAAACAAACAAACAGATTATAAATCAGCTATAAAACAAACAAACGTGAGAATAAATCAGACTATAAAACAGGCAAACGTGCAGATAAATCACCTATAAACAAACAAACGTGAGGATAAATCAGACTATAAAACAAACAAGCATAAGGATAAATCAGACTATAAAACAAACAAACATAAGGATAAATCAGCTATCAAATAAGCAAACATGAGGATAAAACAGGCTATAAAACAAACAAACATTCGGATAAATCAAACTATAAAACAAACAAACATAAGGATAAATCAGATATAAAACAAACAAACACGATTATAAATCAGCTATAAAACAAACAAACGTGAGAATAAATCAGGCTATAAAACAGACAACATGAGGATAAATCAGCTATAAAACAAACAAACAGAAGATCAATCAGGCTATAAAACAAACAACATGAGGATAAATCACCTATAAAACTAACAAACTTAGGGATCAGTCATTCTTTAAAACTAACAAACATGGATATAAATCAGCTATAAAACAAACAAACAAACATGAAGACAAATCAGCCTATAAAACTAACAAATATGAAAATAAATCAGCTATAAAACAAAAAACATGAAGTTAAATCAGACTATAAAACAAACACACGAAGATAAATCAGCTATAAAACAAACAAAGGAGGATAAATCAGACAAACATAAGGATAAATCAGACTATAAAACAGACAACATGAGGATAAATCAGCTATAAAACAAACAAACAGAAGATCAATCAGGCTATAAAACAAACAACATGAGGATAAATCACCTATAAAACTAACAAACTTAGGGATCAGTCATTCTTTAAAACTAACAAACATGGATATAAATCAGCTATAAAACAAACAAACAAACATGAAGACAAATCAGCCTATAAAACTAACAAATATGAAAATAAATCAGCTATAAAACAAAAAACATGAAGTTAAATCAGACTATAAAACAAACACACGAAGATAAATCAGCTATAAAACAAACAAAGGAGGATAAATCAGACAAACATAAGGATAAATCAGACTATAAAACAGACAACATGAGGATAAATCAGCTATAAAACAAACAAACAGAAGATCAATCAGGCTATAAAACAAACAACATGAGGATAAATCACCTATAAAACTAACAAACTTAGGGATCAGTCATTCTTTAAAACTAACAAACATGGATATAAATCAGCTATAAAACAAACAAACAAACATGAAGACAAAGCAGCCTATAAAACTAACAAATATGAAAATAAATCAGGCTATAAAACAAAAAACATGAAGTTAAATCAGACTATAAAACAAACAAACGAAGATAAATCTGCTACAAAACAAACACAGGAGGATAAATCAGACAAACATGAGGATAAATAAGACTATAAAACAAACAATAATAAGAATAAATCAGACTATAAAACAGGCAAACGTGCAGAGAAATCACCTATAAACAAACAAACGTGAGGATAAATCACACTATAAAACAAACAAGCATAAGGATAAATCAGACTATAAAACAAACAAACAAACATGTGGATAAATCAGCTATCAAACAAGCAAAGATGAAGATAAATCAGGCTATAAAAAAAACAAACATTCGGATAAATCAGACAATAGAACAAACAAATATGTGGATAAATCAGATATAAAACAAACAAACACGATTATAAATCAGCTATAAAACAAACAAACAGATTATAAATCAGCTATAAAACAAACAAACGTGAGAATAAATCAGACTATAAAACAGGCAAACGTGCAGATAAATCACCTATAAACAAACAAACGTGAGGATAAATCAGACTATAAAACAAACAAGCATAAGGATAAATCAGGCTATAAAAAAAACAAACATGAGGATAAATCAGACAATAGAACAAACAAATATGTGGATAAATCAGATATAAAACAAACAAACGTGAGAATAAATCAGGCTATAAAACAGACAACATGAGGATAAATCAGCTGTAAAACAAACAAACAGAAGATCAATCAGCTATAAAACAAACAAACAAACATGAAGACAAAGCAGCCTATAAAACTAACAAATATGAAAATAAATCAGGCTATAAAACAAAAAACATGAAGTTAAATCAGACTATAAAACAAACAAACGAAGATAAATCTGCTACAAAACAAACACAGGAGGATAAATCAGACAAACATGAGGATAAATAAGACTATAAAACAAACAATCATAAGAATAAATCAGACTATAAAACAGGCAAACGTGCAGATAAATCACCTATAAACAACCAAACGTGAGGATAAATCAGACTATAAAACAAACAAGCATAAGGATAAATCAGACTATAAAACAAACAAACATTCGGATAAATCAGCTATCAAACAAGCAAACATGAGGATAAATCAGGCTATAAAACAAACAAACATTCGGATAAATCAAACAATAGAACAAACAAATATGTGGATAAATCAGATATAAAACAAACAAACATGATTATAAATCAGCTATAAAACAAACAAACATGAGGATAAATCAGGCTATAAAACTAACAAACATGGAGATAAATCAGCTATAAAACAAAAAACATGAAGTTAAATCAGACTATAAAACAAACAAACAAGGATAAGTCAGACTATAAAACATGCAAACATGCGGATAAATCAGACTATAATACGATCAAACATTTGGATAAATCAGCTATCAAACAAACAAATGAGTATGAATCAGTCTATAAATCTAACAAACAAAGATAAATCAGGCTACAAAACAAACAAACATGAGAATAAATCAGGCTACAAAACAGACAACATGTGGATAAATCAGCTATAAAACAAACAAACGGAAGGTCAATCAGGCTACAAAACAAACAACATGGATATAAATCAGCTATAAAACAAACAAACAAACATGAAGACAAAGCAGCCTATAAAACTAACAAATATGAAAATAAATCAGGCTATAAAACAAAAAACATGAAGTTAAATCAGACTATAAAACACACAAACGAAGATAAATCAGCTATAAAACAAACACACGAGGATAAATCAGACAAACATGAGGATAAATAAGACTATAAAACAAACAATAATAAGAATAAATCAGACTATAAAACAGGCAAACTTGCAGAGAAATCACCTATAAACAAACAAACCTGAGGATAAATCAGACTATAAAACAAACAAGCATAAGGATAAATCAGACTATAAAACAAACAAACAAACATGTGGATAAATCAGCTATCAAACAAGCAAACATGAAGATAAATCAGGCTATAAAAAAAACAAACATTCGGATAAATCAGACAATAGAACAAACAAATATGTGGATAAATCAGATATAAAACAAACAAACACGATTATAAATCAGCTATAAAACAAACAAACATGATTATAAATCAGCTATAAAACAAACAAACGTGAGAATAAATCAGGCAATAAACCAGACAACATGTGGATAAATCAGCTATAAAACAAACAAACGGAAGGTCAATCAGGCTACAAAACAAACAAACATTCGGATAAATCAGACAATAGAACAAACAAATATGTGGATAAATCAGATATAAAACAAACAAACACGATTATAAATCAGCTATAAAACAAACAAACATGAGGATAAATCAGACTATAAAACAAACAAACAAGGATAAATCAGACTATAAAACAGACAAACATGCGGATAAATCAGACTATAATACGACCAAACATTTGGATAAATCAGCTATCAAACAAACAAATGAGTATAAATCAGGCTATAAATCTAACAAACAAAGATAAATCAGGCTACAAAACAAACAAACATGAGAATAAATCAGGCTATAAAACAGACAACATGATTATAAATCAGCTATAAAACAAACAAACGTGAGAATAAATCAGGCTATAAAACAGACAACATGAGGATAAATCAGCTGTAAAACAAACACACAGAAGATCAATCAGCTATAAAACAAACAAAGAAACATGAAGACAAAGCAGCCTATAAAACTAACAAATATGAAAATAAATCAGGCTACAAAACAAAAAACATGAAGTTAAATCAGACTATAAAACACGCAAACGAAGATAAATCTGCTACAAAACAAGCACACGAGGATAAATCAGACAAACATGAGGATAAATAAGACTATAAAACAAACAATCATAAGAATAAATCAGACTATAAAACAGGCAAACGTGCAGATAAATCACCTATAAACAAACAAACGTGAGGATAAATCAGACTATAAAACAAACAAGCATAAGGATAAATCAGACTATAAAACAAACAAACATAAGGATAAATCAGCTATCAAATAAGCAAACATGAGGATAAAACAGGCTATAAAACAAACAAACATTCGGGTAAATCAGACAATAGAACAAACAAATATGTGGATAAATCAGATATAAAACAAACAAACACGATTATAAATCAGCTATAAAACAAACAAACGTGAGAATAAATCAGGCTATAAAACAGACAACATGAGGATAAATCAGCTATAAAACAAACAAACAGAAGATCAATCAGGCTATAAAAAAAACAACATGAGGATAAATCACCTATAAAACTAACAAACTTAGGGATCAGTCATTCTTTAAAACTAACAAACATGGATATAAATCAGCTATAAAACAAACAAACAAACATGAAGACAAATCAGCCTATAAAACTAACAAATATGAAAATAAATCAGCTATAAAACAAAAAACATGAAGTTAAATCAGACTATAAAACAAACACACGAAGATAAATCAGCTATAAAACAAACAAAGGAGGATAAATCAGACAAACATAAGGATAAATCAGACTATAAAACAAACAAACATGAGGATAAATCAGCTATAAAACAAGCAAACATGAAGATAAATCACCTATAAAACAAACAAACATGAGGATAAATCAGCTATAAAAAACGCAAACATAAAGATAAATCACCTATAAAACAAACAAACATGAGGATAAATCAGCTATAAAACAAACAAACATGAGGATAAATCAGACTATAAAACAAACATACATTCGGATAAATCAGCTATGAAACAAGCAAACATGAGGATAAATCAGGCTATAAAACAAACAAACATTCGGATAAATCAGACAATAGAACAAACAAATATGTGGATAAATCAGATATAAAACAAACAAACATGATTATAAATCAGCTATAAAACAAACAAACATGAGGATAAATCAGGCTATAAAACTAACAAACATGGAGATAAATCAGCTATAAAACAAAAAACATGAAGTTAAATCAGACTATAAAACACACAAACGAAGATAAATCAGCTATAAAACAAACACACGAGGATAAATCAGACAAACATGAGGATAAATATGACTATAAAACAAACAATAATAAGAATAAATCAGACTATAAAACAGGCAAACGTGCAGATAAATCACCTCTAAACAAACAAACGTGAGGATAAATCAGACTATAAAACAAACAAGCATAAGGATAAATCAGACTATAAAACAAACAAACATTCGGATAAATCAGCTATCAAACAAGCAAACATGAGGATAAATCAGGCTATAAAACAAACAAACATTCGGATAAATCAAACAATAGAACAAACAAATATGTGGATAAATCAGATATAAAACAAACAAACATGATTATAAATCAGCTATAAAACAAACAAACATGAGGATAAATCAGGCTATAAAACTAACAAACATGGAGATAAATGAGCTATAAAACAAAAAACATGAAGTTAAATCAGACTATAAAACAAACAAACAAGGATAAGTCAGACTATAAAACATGCAAACATGCGGATAAATCAGACTATAATACGATCAAACATTTGGATAAATCAGCTATCAAACAAACAAATGAGTATGAATCAGTCTATAAATCTAACTAACAAAGATAAATCAGGCTACAAAACAAACAAACATGAGAATAAATCAGGCTACAAAACAGACAACATGTGGATAAATCAGCTATAAAACAAACAAACGGAAGATCAATCAGGCTACAAAACAAACAACATGGATATAAATCAGCTATAAAACAAACAAACAAACATGAAGACAAAGCAGCCTATAAAACTAACAAATATGAAAATAAATCAGGCTATAAAACAAAAAACATGAAGTTAAATCAGACTATAAAACACACAAACGAAGATAAATCAGCTATAAAACAAACACACGAGGATAAATCAGACAAACATGAGGATAAATAAGACTATAAAACAAACAATAATAAGAATAAATCAGACTATGAAACAGGCAAACGTGCAGAGAAATCACCTATAAACAAACAAACGTGAGGATAAATCAGACTATAAAACAAACAAGCATAAGGATAAATCAGACTATAAAACAAACAAACAAACATGTGGATAAATCAGCTATCAAACAAGCAAACATGAAGATAAATCAGGCTATAAAAAAAACAAACATTCGGATAAATCAGACAATAGAACAAACAAATATGTGGATAAATCAGATGTAAAACAAACAAACACGATTATAAATCAGCTATAAAACAAACAAACAGATTATAAATCAGCTATAAAACAAACAAACGTGAGAATAAATCAGACTATAAAACAGGCAAACGTGCAGATAAATCACCTATAAACAAACAAACGTGAGGATAAATCAGACTATAAAACAAACAAGCATAAGGATAAATCAGACTATAAAACAAACAAACATAAGGATAAATCAGCTATCAAATAAGCAAACATGAGGATAAAACAGGCTATAAAACAAACAAACATTCGGATAAATCAAACTATAAAACAAACAAACATAAGGATAAATCAGATATAAAACAAACAAACACGATTATAAATCAGCTATAAAACAAACAAACGTGAGAATAAATCAGGCTATAAAACAGACAACATGAGGATAAATCAGCTATAAAACAAACAAACAGAAGATCAATCAGGCTATAAAACAAACAACATGAGGATAAATCACCTATAAAACTAACAAACTTAGGGATCAGTCATTCTTTAAAACTAACAAACATGGATATAAATCAGCTATAAAACAAACAAACAAACATGAAGACAAATCAGCCTATAAAACTAACAAATATGAAAATAAATCAGCTATAAAACAAAAAACATGAAGTTAAATCAGACTATAAAACAAACACACGAAGATAAATCAGCTATAAAACAAACAAAGGAGGATAAATCAGACAAACATAAGGATAAATCAGACTATAAAACAAACAAACATGAGGATAAATCAGCTATAAAACAAGCAAACATGAAGATAAATCACCTATAAAACAAACAAACATGAGGATAAATCAGCTATAAAAAACGCAAACATGAAGATAAATCACCTATAAAACAAACAAACATGAGGATAAATCAGCTATAAAACAAACAAATGAGTATGAATCAGTCTATAAATCAAACAAACAAAGATAAATCAGGCTACAAAACAAACAAACATGAGAATAAATCAGGCTACAAAACAGACAACATGTGGATAAATCAGCTATAAAACAAACAAACGGAAGATCAATCAGGCTACAAAACAAACAACATGGATATAAATCAGCTATAAAACAAACAAACAAACATGAAGACAAAGCAGCCTATAAAACTAACAAATATGAAAATAAATCAGGCTATAAAACAAAAAACATGAAGTTAAATCAGACTATAAAACACACAAACGAAGATAAATCAGCTATAAAACAAACACACGAGGATAAATCAGACAAACATGAGGATAAATAAGACTATAAAACAAACAATAATAAGAATAAATCAGACTATGAAACAGGCAAACGTGCAGAGAAATCACCTATAAACAAACAAACGTGAGGATAAATCAGACTATAAAACAAACAAGCATAAGGATAAATCAGACTATAAAACAAACAAACGTGGATAAATCAGCTATCAAACAAGCAAACATGAAGATAAATCAGGCTATAAAAAAAACAAACATTCGGATAAATCAGACAATAGAACAAACAAATATGTGGATAAATCAGATATAAAACAAACAAACACGATTATAAATCAGCTATAAAACAAACAAACAGATTATAAATCAGCTATAAAACAAACAAACGTGAGAATAAATCAGACTATAAAACAGGCAAACGTGCAGATAAATCACCTATAAACAAACAAACGTGAGGATAAATCAGACTATAAAACAAACAAGCATAAGGATAAATCAGACTATAAAACAAACAAACATAAGGATAAATCAGCTATCAAATAAGCAAACATGAGGATAAAACAGGCTATAAAACAAACAAACATTCGGATAAATCAAACTATAAAACAAACAAACATAAGGATAAATCAGATATAAAACAAACAAACACGATTATAAATCAGCTATAAAACAAACTAACGTGAGAATAAATCAGGCTATAAAACAGACAACATGAGGATAAATCAGCTATAAAACAAACAAACAGAAGATCAATCAGGCTATAAAACAAACAACATGAGGATAAATCACCTATAAAACTAACAAACTTAGGGATCAGTCATTCTTTAAAACTAACAAACATGGATATAAATCAGCTATAAAACAAACAAACAAACATGAAGACAAATCAGCCTATAAAACTAACAAATATGAAAATAAATCAGCTATAAAACAAAAAACATGAAGTTAAATCAGACTATAAAACAAACACACGAAGATAAATCAGCTATAAAACAAACAAAGGAGGATAAATCAGACAAACATAAGGATAAATCAGACTATAAAACAAACAAACATGAGGATAAATCAGCTATAAAACAAGCAAACATGAAGATAAATCACCTATAAAACAAACAAACATGAGGATAAATCAGCTATAAAAAACGCAAACATGAAGATAAATCACCTATAAAACAAACAAACATGAGGATAAATCAGCTATAAAACAAACAAACATTAGGATAAATCAGACTATAATACGATCAAACATTTGGATAAATCAGCTATCAAACAAACAAATGAGTATGAATCAGTCTATAAATCTAACAAACAAAGATAAATCAGGCTACAAAACAAACAAACATGAGAATAAATCAGGCTACAAAACAGACAACATGTGGATAAATCAGCTATAAAACAAACAAACGGAAGATCAATCAGGCTACAAAACAAACAACATGGATATAAATCAGCTATAAAACAAACAAACAAACATGAAGACAAAGCAGCCTATAAAACTAACAAATATGAAAATAAATCAGGCTATAAAACAAAAAACATGAAGTTAAATCAGACTATAAAACACACAAACGAAGATAAATCAGCTATAAAACAAACACACGAGGATAAATCAGACAAACATGAGGATAAATAAGACTATAAAACAAACAATAATAAGAATAAATCAGACTATGAAACAGGCAAACGTGCAGAGAAATCACCTATAAACAAACAAACGTGAGGATAAATCAGACTATAAAACAAACAAGCATAAGGATAAATCAGACTATAAAACAAACAAACGTGGATAAATCAGCTATCAAACAAGCAAACATGAAGATAAATCAGGCTATAAAAAAAACAAACATTCGGATAAATCAGACAATAGAACAAACAAATATGTGGATAAATCAGATATAAAACAAACAAACACGATTATAAATCAGCTATAAAACAAACAAACAGATTATAAATCAGCTATAAAACAAACAAACGTGAGAATAAATCAGACTATAAAACAGGCAAACGTGCAGATAAATCACCTATAAACAAACAAACGTGAGGATAAATCAGACTATAAAACAAACAAGCATAAGGATAAATCAGACTATAAAACAAACAAACATAAGGATAAATCAGCTATCAAATAAGCAAACATGAGGATAAAACAGGCTATAAAACAAACAAACATTCGGATAAATCAAACTATAAAACAAACAAACATAAGGATAAATCAGATATAAAACAAACAAACACGATTATAAATCAGCTATAAAACAAACAAACGTGAGAATAAATCAGGCTATAAAACAGACAACATGAGGATAAATCAGCTATAAAACAAACAAACAGAAGATCAATCAGGCTATAAAACAAACAACATGAGGATAAATCACCTATAAAACTAACAAACTTAGGGATCAGTCATTCTTTAAAACTAACAAACATGGATATAAATCAGCTATAAAACAAACAAACAAACATGAAGACAAATCAGCCTATAAAACTAACAAATATGAAAATAAATCAGCTATAAAACAAAAAACATGAAGTTAAATCAGACTATAAAACAAACACACGAAGATAAATCAGCTATAAAACAAACAAAGGAGGATAAATCAGACAAACATAAGGATAAATCAGACTATAAAACAAACAAACATGAGGATAAATCAGCTATAAAACAAGCAAACATGAAGATAAATCACCTATAAAACAAACAAACATGAGGATAAATCAGCTATAAAAAACGCAAACATGAAGATAAATCACCTATAAAACAAACAAACATGAGGATAAATCAGCTATAAAACAAACAAACATGAGGATAAATCAGCCTATAAAACTAACAAATATGAAAATAAATCAGGCTATAAAACAGGCAAACGTGCGGATAAATCAGCTATAAACAAACAAGCATAAGGATAAATCAGACTATAAAACAAACAAACATTCAGATAAATCAGCTATCAAACAAGCAAACATGAGGATAAATCAGGCTATAAAACAAACAAACATTCGGATAAATCAGACAATAGAACAAACAAATATGTGGATAAATCAGATATAAAACAAACAAACATGATTATAAATCAGCTATAAAACAAGCAAAGATGAGGATAAATCAGGCTATAAAACTAACAAACATGGAGATAAATCAGCTATAAAACAAAAAACATGAAGTTAAATCAGACTATAAAACAAACAAACAAGGATAAGTCAGACTATAAAACATGCAAACATGCGGATAAATCAGACTATAATACGATCAAACATTTGGATAAATCAGCTATCAAACAAACAAATGAGTATGAATCAGTCTATAAATCTAACAAACAAAGATAATTCAGGCTAAAAAACAAACAAACATGAGAATAAATCAGGCTATAAAACAGACAACATGAGGATAAATCAGGTATAAAACAAACAAACGGAAGTTCAATCAGGCAACAAAACAAACAACATGGATATAAATCAGCTATAAAACAAACAAACAAACATGAAGACAAAGCAGCCTATAAAACTAACAAATATGAAAATAAATCAGGCTATAAAACAAAAAACATGAAGTTAAATCAGACTATAAAACACACAAACGAAGATAAATCAGCTATAAAACAAACACACGAGGATAAATCAGACAAACATGAGGATAAATAAGACTATAAAACAAACAATAATAAGAATAAATCAGACTATAAAACAGGCAAACGTGCAGATAAATCACCTCTAAACAAACAAACGTGAGGATAAATCAGACTATAAAACAAACAAGCATAAGGATAAATCAGACTATAAAACAAACAAACATGTGGATAAATCAGCTATCAAACAAGCAAACATGAGGATAAATCAGGCTATAAAAAAACAAACATGAGGATAAATCAGACAATAGAACAAACAAATATGTGAATAAATCAGATATAAAACAAACAAACACGATTATAAATCAGCTATAAAACAAACAAACAGATTATAAATCAGCTATAAAACAAACAAACGTGAGAATAAATCAGGCTATAAAACAGACAACATGAGGATAAATCAGCTGTAAAACAAACAAACAGAAGATCAATCAGCTATAAAACAAACAAACAAACATGAAGACAAAGCAGCCTATAACACTAACAAATATGAAAATAAATCAGGCTATAAAACAAAAAACATTAAGTTAAATCAGACTATAAAACAAACAAACGAAGATAAATCTGCTACAAAACAAGCACACGAGGATAAATCAGACAAACATGAGGATAAATAAGACTATAAAACAAACAATCATAAGAATAAATCAGACTATAAAACAGGCAAACGTGCAGATAAATCACCTATAAACAACCAAACGTGAGGATAAATCAGACTATAAAACAAACAAGCATAAGGATAAATCAGACTATAAAACAAACAAACATTCGGATAAATCAGCTATCAAACAAGCAAACATGAGGATAAATCAGGCTATAAAAAAAACAAACATTCGGATAAATCAGACAATAGAACAAACAAATATGTGGATAAATCAGATATAAAACAAACAAACACGATTATAAATCAGCTATAAAACAAACAAACATGATTATAAATCAGCTATAAAACAAACAAACGTGAGAATAAATCAGGCTATAAACCAGACAACATGTGGATAAATCAGCTATAAAACAAACAAACGGAAGGTCAATCAGGCTACAAAACAAACAAACATTCGGATAAATCAGACAATAGAACAAACAAATATGTGGATAAATCAGATATAAAACAAACAAACACGATTATAAATCAGCTATAAAACAAACAAACATGAGGATAAATCAGGCTATAAAACTAACAAACATGGAGATAAATCAGCTATAAAACAAAAAACATGAAGTTAAATCAGACTATAAAACAAACAAACAAGGATAAATCAGACTATAAAACAGACAAACATGCGGATAAATCAGACTATAATACGACCAAACATTTGGATAAATCAGCTATCAAACAAACAAATGAGTATAAATCAGGCTATAAATCTAACAAACAAAGATAAATCAGGCTACAAAACAAACAAACATGAGAATAAATCAGGCTATAAAACAGACAACATGATTATAAATCAGCTATAAAACAAACAAACGTGAGAATAAATCAGGCTATAAAACAGACAACATGAGGATAAATCAGCTGTAAAACAAACACACAGAAGATCAATCAGCTATAAAACAAACAAACAAACATGAAGACAAAGCAGCCTATAAAACTAACAAATATGAAAATAAATCAGGCTACAAAACAAAAAACATGAAGTTAAATCAGACTATAAAACACGCAAACGAAGATAAATCTGCTACAAAACAAGCACACGAGGATAAATCAGACAAACATGAGGATAAATAAGACTATAAAACAAACAATCATAAGAATAAATCAGACTATAAAACAGGCAAACGTGCAGATAAATCACCTATAAACAAACAAACGTGAGGATAAATCAGACTATAAAACAAACAAGCATAAGGATAAATCAGACTATAAAACAAACAAACATAAGGATAAATCAGCTATCAAATAAGCAAACATGAGGATAAAACAGGCTATAAAACAAACAAACATTCGGATAAATCAGACAATAGAACAAACAAATATGTGGATAAATCAGATATAAAACAAACAAACACGATTATAAATCAGCTATAAAACAAACAAACGTGAGAATAAATCAGGCTATAAAACAGACAACATGAGGATAAATCAGCTATAAAACAAACAAACAGAAGATCAATCAGGCTATAAAACAAACAACATGAGGATAAATCACCTATAAAACTAACAAACTTAGGGATCAGTCATTCTTTAAAACTAACAAACATGGATATAAATCAGCTATAAAACAAACAAACAAACATGAAGACAAATCAGCCTATAAAACTAACAAATATGAAAATAAATCAGCTATAAAACAAAAAACATGAAGTTAAATCAGACTATAAAACAAACACACGAAGATAAATCAGCTATAAAACAAACAAAGGAGGATAAATCAGACAAACATAAGGATAAATCAGACTATAAAACAAACAAACATGAGGATAAATCAGCTATAAAACAAGCAAACATGAAGATAAATCACCTATAAAACAAACAAACATGAGGATAAATCAGCTATAAAAAACGCAAACATGAAGATAAATCACCTATAAAACAAACAAACATGAGGATAAATCAGCTATAAAACAAACAAACATGAGGATAAATCAGCCTATAAAACTAACAAATATGAAAATAAATCAGGCTATAAAACAGGCAAACGTGCGGATAAATCAGCTATAAACAAACAAGCATAAGGATAAATCAGACTATAAAACAAACAAACATTCGGATAAATCAGCTATCAAACAAGCAAACATGAGGATAAATCAGGCTATAAAACAAACAAACATTCGGATAAATCAGACAATAGAACAAACAAATATGTGGATAAATCAGATATAAAACAAACAAACATGATTATAAATCAGCTATAAAACAAGCAAACATGAGGATAAATCAGGCTATAAAACTAACAAACATGGAGATAAATCAGCTATAAAACAAAAAACATGAAGTTAAATCAGACTATAAAACAAACAAACAAGGATAAGTCAGACTATAAAACATGCAAACATGCGGATAAATCAGACTATAATACGATCAAACATTTGGATAAATCAGCTATCAAACAAACAAATGAGTATGAATCAGTCTATAAATCTAACAAACAAAGATAATTCAGGCTAAAAAACAAACAAACATGAGAATAAATCAGGCTATAAAACAGACAACATGAGGATAAATCAGGTATAAAACAAACAAACGGAAGTTCAATCAGGCAACAAAACAAACAACATGGATATAAATCAGCTATAAAACAAACAAACAAACATGAAGACAAAGCAGCCTATAAAACTAACAAATATGAAAATAAATCAGGCTATAAAACAAAAAACATGAAGTTAAATCAGACTATAAAACACACAAACGAAGATAAATCAGCTATAAAACAAACACACGAGGATAAATCAGACAAACATGAGGATAAATAAGACTATAAAACAAACAATAATAAGAATAAATCAGACTATAAAACAGGCAAACGTGCAGATAAATCACCTCTAAACAAACAAACGTGAGGATAAATCAGACTATAAAACAAACAAGCATAAGGATAAATCAGACTATAAAACAAACAAACATGTGGATAAATCAGCTATCAAACAAGCAAACATGAGGATAAATCAGGCTATAAAAAAAACAAACATGAGGATAAATCAGACAATAGAACAAACAAATATGTGGATAAATCAGATATAAAACAAACAAACACGATTATAAATCAGCTATAAAACAAACAAACAGATTATAAATCAGCTATAAAACAAACAAACGTGAGAATAAATCAGGCTATAAAACAGACAACATGAGGATAAATCAGCTGTAAAACAAACAAACAGAAGATCAATCAGCTATAAAACAAACAAACAAACATGAAGACAAAGCAGCCTATAACACTAACAAATATGAAAATAAATCAGGCTATAAAACAAAAAACATGAAGTTAAATCAGACTATAAAACAAACAAACGAAGATAAATCTGCTACAAAACAAACACACGAGGATAAATCAGACAAACATGAGGATAAATAAGACTATAAAACAAACAATCATAAGAATAAATCAGACTATAAAACAGGCAAACGTGCAGATAAATCACCTATAAACAACCAAACGTGAGGATAAATCAGACTATAAAACAAACAAGCATAAGGATAAATCAGACTATAAAACAAACAAACATTCGGATAAATCAGCTATCAAACAAGCAAACATGAGGATAAATCAGGCTATAAAACAAACAAACATTCGGATAAATCAAACAATAGAACAAACAAATATGTGGATAAATCAGATATAAAACAAACAAACATGATTATAAATCAGCTATAAAACAAACAAACATGAGGATAAATCAGGCTATAAAACTAACAAACATGGAGATAAATCAGCTATAAAACAAAAAACATGAAGTTAAATCAGACTATAAAACAAACAAACATGAGAATAAATCAGGCTACAAAACAGACAACATGTGGATAAATCAGCTATAAAACAAACAAACGGAAGATCAATCAGGCTACAAAACAAACAACATGGATATAAATCAGCTATAAAACAAACAAACAAACATGAAGACAAAGCAGCCTATAAAACTAACAAATATGAAAATAAATCAGACTATAAAACACACAAACGAAGATAAATCAGCTATAAAACAAACACACGAGGATAAATCAGACAAACATGAGGATAAATAAGACTATAAAACAAACAATAATAAGAATAAATCAGACTATAAAACAGGCAAACGTGCAGAGAAATCACCTATAAACAAACAAACGTGAGGATAAATCAGACTATAAAACAAACAAGCATAAGGATAAATCAGACTATAAAACAAACAAACAAACATGTGGATAAATCAGCTATCAAACAAGCAAACATGAAGATAAATCAGGCTATAAAAAAAACAAACATTCGGATAAATCAGACAATAGAACAAACAAATATGTGGATAAATCAGATATAAAACAAACAAACACGATTATAAATCAGCTATAAAACAAACAAACATGATTATAAATCAGCTACAAAACAAACAAACGTGAGAATAAATCAGGCTATAAACCAGACAACATGTGGATAAATCAGCTATAAAACAAACAAACGGAAGGTCAATCAGGCTACAAAACAAACAAACATTCGGATAAATCAGACAATAGAACAAACAAATATGTGGATAAATCAGATATAAAACAAACAAACACGATTATAAATCAGCTATAAAACAAACAAACATGAGGATAAATCAGGCTATAAAACTAACAAACATGGAGATAAATCAGCTATAAAACAAAAAACATGAAGTTAAATCAGACTATAAAACAAACAAACAAGGATAAATCAGACTATAAAACAGACAAACATGCGGATAAATCAGACTATAATACGACCAAACATTTGGATAAATCAGCTATCAAACAAACAAATGAGTATAAATCAGGCTATAAATCTAACAAACAAAGATAAATCAGGCTACAAAACAAACAAACATGAGAATAAATCAGGCTATAAAACAGACAACATGATTATAAATCAGCTATAAAACAAACAAACGTGAGAATAAATCAGGCTATAAAACAGACAACATGAGGATAAATCAGCTGTAAAACAAACACACAGAAGATCAATCAGCTATAAAACAAACAAACAAACATGAAGACAAAGCAGCCTATAAAACTAACAAATATGAAAATAAATCAGGCTACAAAACAAAAAACATGAAGTTAAATCAGACTATAAAACACGCAAACGAAGATAAATCTGCTACAAAACAAGCACACGAGGATAAATCAGACAAACATGAGGATAAATAAGACTATAAAACAAACAATCATAAGAATAAATCAGACTATAAAACAGGCAAACGTGCAGATAAATCACCTATAAACAAACAAACGTGAGGATAAATCAGACTATAAAACAAACAAGCATAAGGATAAATCAGACTATAAAACAAACAAACATAAGGATAAATCAGCTATCAAATAAGCAAACATGAGGATAAAACAGGCTATAAAACAAACAAACATTCGGATAAATCAGACAATAGAACAAACAAATATGTGGATAAATCAGATATAAAACAAACAAACACGATTATAAATCAGCTATAAAACAAACAAACGTGAGAATAAATCAGGCTATAAAACAGACAACATGAGGATAAATCAGCTATAAAACAAACAAACAGAAGATCAATCAGGCTATAAAACAAACAACATGAGGATAAATCACCTATAAAACTAACAAACTTAGGGATCAGTCATTCTTTAAAACTAACAAACATGGATATAAATCAGCTATAAAACAAACAAACAAACATGAAGACAAATCAGCCTATAAAACTAACAAATATGAAAATAAATCAGCTATAAAACAAAAAACATGAAGTTAAATCAGACTATAAAACAAACACACGAAGATAAATCAGCTATAAAACAAACAAAGGAGGATAAATCAGACAAACATAAGGATAAATCAGACTATAAAGCAAACAAACATGAGGATAAATCAGCTATAAAACAAGCAAACATGAAGATAAATCACCTATAAAACAAACAAACATGAGGATAAATCAGCTATAAAAAACGCAAACATGAAGATAAATCACCTATAAAACAAACAAACATGAGGATAAATCAGCTATAAAACAAACAAACATGAGGATAAATCAGCCTATAAAACTAAGAAATATGAAAATAAATCAGGCTATAAAACAGGCAAACGTGCGGATAAATCAGCTATAAACAAACAAGCATAAGGATAAATCAGACTATAAAACAAACAAACATTCGGATAAATCAGCTATCAAACAAGCAAACATGAGGATAAATCAGGCTATAAAACAAACAAACATTCGGATAAATCAGACAATAGAACAAACAAATATGTGGATAAATCAGATATAAAACAAACAAACATGATTATAAATCAGCTATAAAACAAGCAAACATGAGGATAAATCAGGCTATAAAACTAACAAACATGGAGATAAATCAGCTATAAAACAAAAAACATGAAGTTAAATCAGACTATAAAACAAACAAACAAGGATAAGTCAGACTATAAAACATGCAAACATGCGGATAAATCAGACTATAATACGATCAAACATTTGGATAAATCAGCTATCAAACAAACAAATGAGTATGAATCAGTCTATAAATCTAACAAACAAAGATAATTCAGGCTAAAAAACAAACAAACATGAAAATAAATCAGGCTATAAAACAAAAAACATGAAGTTAAATCAGACTATAAAACAAACAAACGAAGATAAATCTGCTACAAAACAAACACACGAGGATAAATCAGACAAACATGAGGATAAATAAGACTATAAAACAAACAATCATAAGAATAAATCAGACTATAAAACAGGCAAACGTGCAGATAAATCACCTATAAACAACCAAACGTGAGGATAAATCAGACTATAAAACAAACAAGCATAAGGATAAATCAGACTATAAAACAAACAAACATTCGGATAAATCAGCTATCAAACAAGCAAACATGAGGATAAATCAGGCTATAAAAAAAACAAACATTCGGATAAATCAGACAATAGAACAAACAAATATGTGGATAAATCAGATATAAAACAAACAAACACGATTATAAATCAGCTATAAAACAAACAAACATGATTATAAATCAGCTATAAAACAAACAAACGTGAGAATAAATCAGGCTATAAACCAGACAACATGTGGATAAATCAGCTATAAAACAAACAAACGGAAGGTCAATCAGGCTACAAAACAAACAAACATTCGGATAAATCAGACAATAGAACAAACAAATATGTGGATAAATCAGATATAAAACAAACAAACACGATTATAAATCAGCTATAAAACAAACAAACATGAGGATAAATCAGGCTATAAAACTAACAAACATGGAGATAAATCAGCTATAAAACAAAAAACATGAAGTTAAATCAGACTATAAAACAAACAAACAAGGATAAATCAGACTATAAAACAGACAAACATGCGGATAAATCAGACTATAATACGACCAAACATTTGGATAAATCAGCTATCAAACAAACAAATGAGTATAAATCAGGCTATAAATCTAACAAACAAAGATAAATCAGGCTACAAAACAAACAAACATGAGAATAAATCAGGCTATAAAACAGACAACATGATTA
Source organism: Lampris incognitus (assembly GCF_029633865.1). Classification (NCBI taxonomy): domain Eukaryota; kingdom Metazoa; phylum Chordata; class Actinopteri; order Lampriformes; family Lampridae; genus Lampris; species Lampris incognitus. The sequence continues at coordinate 74,308,277 of NC_079214.1, forward strand.
TAAATCAGCTATAAAACAAACAAACGTGAGAATAAATCAGGCTATAAAACAGACAACATGAGGATAAATCAGCTGTAAAACAAACACACAGAAGATCAATCAGCTATAAAACAAACAAACAAACATGAAGACAAAGCAGCCTATAAAACTAACAAATATGAAAATAAATCAGGCTACAAAACAAAAAACATGAAGTTAAATCAGACTATAAAACACGCAAACGAAGATAAATCTGCTACAAAACAAGCACACGAGGATAAATCAGACAAACATGAGGATAAATAAGACTATAAAACAAACAATCATAAGAATAAATCAGACTATAAAACAGGCAAACGTGCAGATAAATCACCTATAAACAAACAAACGTGAGGATAAATCAGACTATAAAACAAACAAGCATAAGGATAAATCAGACTATAAAACAAACAAACATAAGGATAAATCAGCTATCAAATAAGCAAACATGAGGATAAAACAGGCTATAAAACAAACAAACATTCGGATAAATCAGACAATAGAACAAACAAATATGTGGATAAATCAGATATAAAACAAACAAACACGATTATAAATCAGCTATAAAACAAACAAACGTGAGAATAAATCAGGCTATAAAACAGACAACATGAGGATAAATCAGCTATAAAACAAACAAACAGAAGATCAATCAGGCTATAAAACAAACAACATGAGGATAAATCACCTATAAAACTAACAAACTTAGGGATCAGTCATTCTTTAAAACTAACAAACATGGATATAAATCAGCTATAAAACAAACAAACAAACATGAAGACAAATCAGCCTATAAAACTAACAAATATGAAAATAAATCAGCTATAAAACAAAAAACATGAAGTTAAATCAGACTATAAAACAAACACACGAAGATAAATCAGCTATAAAACAAACAAAGGAGGATAAATCAGACAAACATAAGGATAAATCAGACTATAAAACAAACAAACATGAGGATAAATCAGCTATAAAACAAGCAAACATGAAGATAAATCACCTATAAAACAAACAAACATGAGGATAAATCAGCTATAAAAAACGCAAACATGAAGATAAATCACCTATAAAACAAACAAACATGAGGATAAATCAGCTATAAAACAAACAAACATGAGGATAAATCAGCCTATAAAACTAACAAATATGAAAATAAATCAGGCTATAAAACAGGCAAACGTGCGGATAAATCAGCTATAAACAAACAAGCATAAGGATAAATCAGACTATAAAACAAACAAACATTCGGATAAATCAGCTATCAAACAAGCAAACATGAGGATAAATCAGGCTATAAAACAAACAAACATTCGGATAAATCAGACAATAGAACAAACAAATATGTGGATAAATCAGATATAAAACAAACAAACATGATTATAAATCAGCTATAAAACAAGCAAACATGAGGATAAATCAGGCTATAAAACTAACAAACATGGAGATAAATCAGCTATAAAACAAAAAACATGAAGTTAAATCAGACTATAAAACAAACAAACAAGGATAAGTCAGACTATAAAACATGCAAACATGCGGATAAATCAGACTATAATACGATCAAACATTTGGATAAATCAGCTATCAAACAAACAAATGAGTATGAATCAGTCTATAAATCTAACAAACAAAGATAATTCAGGCTAAAAAACAAACAAACATGAGAATAAATCAGGCTATAAAACAGACAACATGAGGATAAATCAGGTATAAAACAAACAAACGGAAGTTCAATCAGGCAACAAAACAAACAACATGGATATAAATCAGCTATAAAACAAACAAACAAACATGAAGACAAAGCAGCCTATAAAACTAACAAATATGAAAATAAATCAGGCTATAAAACAAAAAACATGAAGTTAAATCAGACTATAAAACACACAAACGAAGATAAATCAGCTATAAAACAAACACACGAGGATAAATCAGACAAACATGAGGATAAATAAGACTATAAAACAAACAATAATAAGAATAAATCAGACTATAAAACAGGCAAACGTGCAGATAAATCACCTCTAAACAAACAAACGTGAGGATAAATCAGACTATAAAACAAACAAGCATAAGGATAAATCAGACTATAAAACAAACAAACATGTGGATAAATCAGCTATCAAACAAGCAAACATGAGGATAAATCAGGCTATAAAAAAAACAAACATGAGGATAAATCAGACAATAGAACAAACAAATATGTGGATAAATCAGATATAAAACAAACAAACACGATTATAAATCAGCTATAAAACAAACAAACAGATTATAAATCAGCTATAAAACAAACAAACGTGAGAATAAATCAGGCTATAAAACAGACAACATGAGGATAAATAAGACTATAAAACAAACAATCATAAGAATAAATCAGACTATAAAACAGGCAAACGTGCAGATAAATCACCTATAAACAAACAAACGTGAGGATAAATCAGACTATAAAACAAACAAGCATAAGGATAAATCAGACTATAAAACAAACAAACATAAGGATAAATCAGCTATCAAATAAGCAAACATGAGGATAAAACAGGCTATAAAACAAACAAACATTCGGATAAATCAGACAATAGAACAAACAAATATGTGGATAAATCAGATATAAAACAAACAAACACGATTATAAATCAGCTATAAAACAAACAAACGTGAGAATAAATCAGGCTATAAAACAGACAACATGAGGATAAATCAGCTATAAAACAAACAAACAGAAGATCAATCAGGCTATAAAACAAACAACATGAGGATAAATCACCTATAAAACTAACAAACTTAGGGATCAGTCATTCTTTAAAACTAACAAACATGGATATAAATCAGCTATAAAACAAACAAACAAACATGAAGACAAATCAGCCTATAAAACTAACAAATATGAAAATAAATCAGCTATAAAACAAAAAACATGAAGTTAAATCAGACTATAAAACAAACACACGAAGATAAATCAGCTATAAAACAAACAAAGGAGGATAAATCAGACAAACATAAGGATAAATCAGACTATAAAGCAAACAAACATGAGGATAAATCAGCTATAAAACAAGCAAACATGAAGATAAATCACCTATAAAACAAACAAACATGAGGATAAATCAGCTATAAAAAACGCAAACATGAAGATAAATCACCTATAAAACAAACAAACATGAGGATAAATCAGCTATAAAACAAACAAACATGAGGATAAATCAGCCTATAAAACTAAGAAATATGAAAATAAATCAGGCTATAAAACAGGCAAACGTGCGGATAAATCAGCTATAAACAAACAAGCATAAGGATAAATCAGACTATAAAACAAACAAACATTCGGATAAATCAGCTATCAAACAAGCAAACATGAGGATAAATCAGGCTATAAAACAAACAAACATTCGGATAAATCAGACAATAGAACAAACAAATATGTGGATAAATCAGATATAAAACAAACAAACATGATTATAAATCAGCTATAAAACAAGCAAACATGAGGATAAATCAGGCTATAAAACTAACAAACATGGAGATAAATCAGCTATAAAACAAAAAACATGAAGTTAAATCAGACTATAAAACAAACAAACAAGGATAAGTCAGACTATAAAACATGCAAACATGCGGATAAATCAGACTATAATACGATCAAACATTTGGATAAATCAGCTATCAAACAAACAAATGAGTATGAATCAGTCTATAAATCTAACAAACAAAGATAATTCAGGCTAAAAAACAAACAAACATGAGAATAAATCAGGCTATAAAACAGACAACATGAGGATAAATCAGGTATAAAACAAACAAACGGAAGTTCAATCAGGCAACAAAACAAACAACATGGATATAAATCAGCTATAAAACAAACAAACAAACATGAAGACAAAGCAGCCTATAAAACTAACAAATATGAAAATAAATCAGGCTATAAAACAAAAAACATGAAGTTAAATCAGACTATAAAACACACAAACGAAGATAAATCAGCTATAAAACAAACACACGAGGATAAATCAGACAAACATGAGGATAAATAAGACTATAAAACAAACAATAATAAGAATAAATCAGACTATAAAACAGGCAAACGTGCAGATAAATCACCTCTAAACAAACAAACGTGAGGATAAATCAGACTATAAAACAAACAAGCATAAGGATAAATCAGACTATAAAACAAACAAACATGTGGATAAATCAGCTATCAAACAAGCAAACATGAGGATAAATCAGGCTATAAAAAAAACAAACATGAGGATAAATCAGACAATAGAACAAACAAATATGTGGATAAATCAGATATAAAACAAACAAACACGATTATAAATCAGCTATAAAACAAACAAACAGATTATAAATCAGCTATAAAACAAACAAACGTGAGAATAAATCAGGCTATAAAACAGACAACATGAGGATAAATAAGACTATAAAACAAACAATCATAAGAATAAATCAGACTATAAAACAGGCAAACGTGCAGATAAATCACCTATAAACAAACAAACGTGAGGATAAATCAGACTATAAAACAAACAAGCATAAGGATAAATCAGACTATAAAACAAACAAACATAAGGATAAATCAGCTATCAAATAAGCAAACATGAGGATAAAACAGGCTATAAAACAAACAAACATTCGGATAAATCAGACAATAGAACAAACAAATATGTGGATAAATCAGATATAAAACAAACAAACACGATTATAAATCAGCTATAAAACAAACAAACGTGAGAATAAATCAGGCTATAAAACAGACAACATGAGGATAAATCAGCTATAAAACAAACAAACAGAAGATCAATCAGGCTATAAAACAAACAACATGAGGATAAATCACCTATAAAACTAACAAACTTAGGGATCAGTCATTCTTTAAAACTAACAAACATGGATATAAATCAGCTATAAAACAAACAAACAAACATGAAGACAAATCAGCCTATAAAACTAACAAATATGAAAATAAATCAGCTATAAAACAAAAAACATGAAGTTAAATCAGACTATAAAACAAACACACGAAGATAAATCAGCTATAAAACAAACAAAGGAGGATAAATCAGACAAACATAAGGATAAATCAGACTATAAAGCAAACAAACATGAGGATAAATCAGCTATAAAACAAGCAAACATGAAGATAAATCACCTATAAAACAAACAAACATGAGGATAAATCAGCTATAAAAAACGCAAACATGAAGATAAATCACCTATAAAACAAACAAACATGAGGATAAATCAGCTATAAAACAAACAAACATGAGGATAAATCAGCCTATAAAACTAAGAAATATGAAAATAAATCAGGCTATAAAACAGGCAAACGTGCGGATAAATCAGCTATAAACAAACAAGCATAAGGATAAATCAGACTATAAAACAAACAAACATTCGGATAAATCAGCTATCAAACAAGCAAACATGAGGATAAATCAGGCTATAAAACAAACAAACATTCGGATAAATCAGACAATAGAACAAACAAATATGTGGATAAATCAGATATAAAACAAACAAACATGATTATAAATCAGCTATAAAACAAGCAAACATGAGGATAAATCAGGCTATAAAACTAACAAACATGGAGATAAATCAGCTATAAAACAAAAAACATGAAGTTAAATCAGACTATAAAACAAACAAACAAGGATAAGTCAGACTATAAAACATGCAAACATGCGGATAAATCAGACTATAATACGATCAAACATTTGGATAAATCAGCTATCAAACAAACAAATGAGTATGAATCAGTCTATAAATCTAACAAACAAAGATAATTCAGGCTAAAAAACAAACAAACATGAAAATAAATCAGGCTATAAAACAAAAAACATGAAGTTAAATCAGACTATAAAACAAACAAACGAAGATAAATCTGCTACAAAACAAACACACGAGGATAAATCAGACAAACATGAGGATAAATAAGACTATAAAACAAACAATCATAAGAATAAATCAGACTATAAAACAGGCAAACGTGCAGATAAATCACCTATAAACAACCAAACGTGAGGATAAATCAGACTATAAAACAAACAAGCATAAGGATAAATCAGACTATAAAACAAACAAACATTCGGATAAATCAGCTATCAAACAAGCAAACATGAGGATAAATCAGGCTATAAAAAAAACAAACATTCGGATAAATCAGACAATAGAACAAACAAATATGTGGATAAATCAGATATAAAACAAACAAACACGATTATAAATCAGCTATAAAACAAACAAACATGATTATAAATCAGCTATAAAACAAACAAACGTGAGAATAAATCAGGCTATAAACCAGACAACATGTGGATAAATCAGCTATAAAACAAACAAACGGAAGGTCAATCAGGCTACAAAACAAACAAACATTCGGATAAATCAGACAATAGAACAAACAAATATGTGGATAAATCAGATATAAAACAAACAAACACGATTATAAATCAGCTATAAAACAAACAAACATGAGGATAAATCAGGCTATAAAACTAACAAACATGGAGATAAATCAGCTATAAAACAAAAAACATGAAGTTAAATCAGACTATAAAACAAACAAACAAGGATAAATCAGACTATAAAACAGACAAACATGCGGATAAATCAGACTATAATACGACCAAACATTTGGATAAATCAGCTATCAAACAAACAAATGAGTATAAATCAGGCTATAAATCTAACAAACAAAGATAAATCAGGCTACAAAACAAACAAACATGAGAATAAATCAGGCTATAAAACAGACAACATGATTATAAATCAGCTATAAAACAAACAAACGTGAGAATAAATCAGGCTATAAAACAGACAACATGAGGATAAATCAGCTGTAAAACAAACACACAGAAGATCAATCAGCTATAAAACAAACAAACAAACATGAAGACAAAGCAGCCTATAAAACTAACAAATATGAAAATAAATCAGGCTACAAAACAAAAAACATGAAGTTAAATCAGACTATAAAACACGCAAACGAAGATAAATCTGCTACAAAACAAGCACACGAGGATAAATCAGACAAACATGAGGATAAATAAGACTATAAAACAAACAATCATAAGAATAAATCAGACTATAAAACAGGCAAACGTGCAGATAAATCACCTATAAACAAACAAACGTGAGGATAAATCAGACTATAAAACAAACAAGCATAAGGATAAATCAGACTATAAAACAAACAAACATAAGGATAAATCAGCTATCAAATAAGCAAACATGAGGATAAAACAGGCTATAAAACAAACAAACATTCGGATAAATCAGACAATAGAACAAACAAATATGTGGATAAATCAGATATAAAACAAACAAACACGATTATAAATCAGCTATAAAACAAACAAACGTGAGAATAAATCAGGCTATAAAACAGACAACATGAGGATAAATCAGCTATAAAACAAACAAACAGAAGATCAATCAGGCTATAAAACAAACAACATGAGGATAAATCACCTATAAAACTAACAAACTTAGGGATCAGTCATTCTTTAAAACTAACAAACATGGATATAAATCAGCTATAAAACAAACAAACAAACATGAAGACAAATCAGCCTATAAAACTAACAAATATGAAAATAAATCAGCTATAAAACAAAAAACATGAAGTTAAATCAGACTATAAAACAAACACACGAAGATAAATCAGCTATAAAACAAACAAAGGAGGATAAATCAGACAAACATAAGGATAAATCAGACTATAAAACAAACAAACATGAGGATAAATCAGCTATAAAACAAGCAAACATGAAGATAAATCACCTATAAAACAAACAAACATGAGGATAAATCAGCTATAAAAAACGCAAACATGAAGATAAATCACCTATAAAACAAACAAACATGAGGATAAATCAGCTATAAAACAAACAAACATGAGGATAAATCAGCCTATAAAACTAACAAATATGAAAATAAATCAGGCTATAAAACAGGCAAACGTGCGGATAAATCAGCTATAAACAAACAAGCATAAGGATAAATCAGACTATAAAACAAACAAACATTCGGATAAATCAGCTATCAAACAAGCAAACATGAGGATAAATCAGGCTATAAAACAAACAAACATTCGGATAAATCAGACAATAGAACAAACAAATATGTGGATAAATCAGATATAAAACAAACAAACATGATTATAAATCAGCTATAAAACAAGCAAACATGAGGATAAATCAGGCTATAAAACTAACAAACATGGAGATAAATCAGCTATAAAACAAAAAACATGAAGTTAAATCAGACTATAAAACAAACAAACAAGGATAAGTCAGACTATAAAACATGCAAACATGCGGATAAATCAGACTATAATACGATCAAACATTTGGATAAATCAGCTATCAAACAAACAAATGAGTATGAATCAGTCTATAAATCTAACAAACAAAGATAATTCAGGCTAAAAAACAAACAAACATGAGAATAAATCAGGCTATAAAACAGACAACATGAGGATAAATCAGGTATAAAACAAACAAACGGAAGTTCAATCAGGCAACAAAACAAACAACATGGATATAAATCAGCTATAAAACAAACAAACAAACATGAAGACAAAGCAGCCTATAAAACTAACAAATATGAAAATAAATCAGGCTATAAAACAAAAAACATGAAGTTAAATCAGACTATAAAACACACAAACGAAGATAAATCAGCTATAAAACAAACACACGAGGATAAATCAGACAAACATGAGGATAAATAAGACTATAAAACAAACAATAATAAGAATAAATCAGACTATAAAACAGGCAAACGTGCAGATAAATCACCTCTAAACAAACAAACGTGAGGATAAATCAGACTATAAAACAAACAAGCATAAGGATAAATCAGACTATAAAACAAACAAACATGTGGATAAATCAGCTATCAAACAAGCAAACATGAGGATAAATCAGGCTATAAAAAAAACAAACATGAGGATAAATCAGACAATAGAACAAACAAATATGTGGATAAATCAGATATAAAACAAACAAACACGATTATAAATCAGCTATAAAACAAACAAACAGATTATAAATCAGCTATAAAACAAACAAACGTGAGAATAAATCAGGCTATAAAACAGACAACATGAGGATAAATCAGCTGTAAAACAAACAAACAGAAGATCAATCAGCTATAAAACAAACAAACAAACATGAAGACAAAGCAGCCTATAACACTAACAAATATGAAAATAAATCAGGCTATAAAACAAAAAACATGAAGTTAAATCAGACTATAAAACAAACAAACGAAGATAAATCTGCTACAAAACAAACACACGAGGATAAATCAGACAAACATGAGGATAAATAAGACTATAAAACAAACAATCATAAGAATAAATCAGACTATAAAACAGGCAAACGTGCAGATAAATCACCTATAAACAACCAAACGTGAGGATAAATCAGACTATAAAACAAACAAGCATAAGGATAAATCAGACTATAAAACAAACAAACATTCGGATAAATCAGCTATCAAACAAGCAAACATGAGGATAAATCAGGCTATAAAACAAACAAACATTCGGATAAATCAAACAATAGAACAAACAAATATGTGGATAAATCAGATATAAAACAAACAAACATGATTATAAATCAGCTATAAAACAAACAAACATGAGGATAAATCAGGCTATAAAACTAACAAACATGGAGATAAATCAGCTATAAAACAAAAAACATGAAGTTAAATCAGACTATAAAACAAACAAACATGAGAATAAATCAGGCTACAAAACAGACAACATGTGGATAAATCAGCTATAAAACAAACAAACGGAAGATCAATCAGGCTACAAAACAAACAACATGGATATAAATCAGCTATAAAACAAACAAACAAACATGAAGACAAAGCAGCCTATAAAACTAACAAATATGAAAATAAATCAGACTATAAAACACACAAACGAAGATAAATCAGCTATAAAACAAACACACGAGGATAAATCAGACAAACATGAGGATAAATAAGACTATAAAACAAACAATAATAAGAATAAATCAGACTATAAAACAGGCAAACGTGCAGAGAAATCACCTATAAACAAACAAACGTGAGGATAAATCAGACTATAAAACAAACAAGCATAAGGATAAATCAGACTATAAAACAAACAAACAAACATGTGGATAAATCAGCTATCAAACAAGCAAACATGAAGATAAATCAGGCTATAAAAAAAACAAACATTCGGATAAATCAGACAATAGAACAAACAAATATGTGGATAAATCAGATATAAAACAAACAAACACGATTATAAATCAGCTATAAAACAAACAAACATGATTATAAATCAGCTACAAAACAAACAAACGTGAGAATAAATCAGGCTATAAACCAGACAACATGTGGATAAATCAGCTATAAAACAAACAAACGGAAGGTCAATCAGGCTACAAAACAAACAAACATTCGGATAAATCAGACAATAGAACAAACAAATATGTGGATAAATCAGATATAAAACAAACAAACACGATTATAAATCAGCTATAAAACAAACAAACATGAGGATAAATCAGGCTATAAAACTAACAAACATGGAGATAAATCAGCTATAAAACAAAAAACATGAAGTTAAATCAGACTATAAAACAAACAAACAAGGATAAATCAGACTATAAAACAGACAAACATGCGGATAAATCAGACTATAATACGACCAAACATTTGGATAAATCAGCTATCAAACAAACAAATGAGTATAAATCAGGCTATAAATCTAACAAACAAAGATAAATCAGGCTACAAAACAAACAAACATGAGAATAAATCAGGCTATAAAACAGACAACATGATTATAAATCAGCTATAAAACAAACAAACGTGAGAATAAATCAGGCTATAAAACAGACAACATGAGGATAAATCAGCTGTAAAACAAACACACAGAAGATCAATCAGCTATAAAACAAACAAACAAACATGAAGACAAAGCAGCCTATAAAACTAACAAATATGAAAATAAATCAGGCTACAAAACAAAAAACATGAAGTTAAATCAGACTATAAAACACGCAAACGAAGATAAATCTGCTACAAAACAAGCACACGAGGATAAATCAGACAAACATGAGGATAAATAAGACTATAAAACAAACAATCATAAGAATAAATCAGACTATAAAACAGGCAAACGTGCAGATAAATCACCTATAAACAAACAAACGTGAGGATAAATCAGACTATAAAACAAACAAGCATAAGGATAAATCAGACTATAAAACAAACAAACATAAGGATAAATCAGCTATCAAATAAGCAAACATGAGGATAAAACAGGCTATAAAACAAACAAACATTCGGATAAATCAGACAATAGAACAAACAAATATGTGGATAAATCAGATATAAAACAAACAAACACGATTATAAATCAGCTATAAAACAAACAAACGTGAGAATAAATCAGGCTATAAAACAGACAACATGAGGATAAATCAGCTATAAAACAAACAAACAGAAGATCAATCAGGCTATAAAACAAACAACATGAGGATAAATCACCTATAAAACTAACAAACTTAGGGATCAGTCATTCTTTAAAACTAACAAACATGGATATAAATCAGCTATAAAACAAACAAACAAACATGAAGACAAATCAGCCTATAAAACTAACAAATATGAAAATAAATCAGCTATAAAACAAAAAACATGAAGTTAAATCAGACTATAAAACAAACACACGAAGATAAATCAGCTATAAAACAAACAAAGGAGGATAAATCAGACAAACATAAGGATAAATCAGACTATAAAGCAAACAAACATGAGGATAAATCAGCTATAAAACAAGCAAACATGAAGATAAATCACCTATAAAACAAACAAACATGAGGATAAATCAGCTATAAAAAACGCAAACATGAAGATAAATCACCTATAAAACAAACAAACATGAGGATAAATCAGCTATAAAACAAACAAACATGAGGATAAATCAGCCTATAAAACTAAGAAATATGAAAATAAATCAGGCTATAAAACAGGCAAACGTGCGGATAAATCAGCTATAAACAAACAAGCATAAGGATAAATCAGACTATAAAACAAACAAACATTCGGATAAATCAGCTATCAAACAAGCAAACATGAGGATAAATCAGGCTATAAAACAAACAAACATTCGGATAAATCAGACAATAGAACAAACAAATATGTGGATAAATCAGATATAAAACAAACAAACATGATTATAAATCAGCTATAAAACAAGCAAACATGAGGATAAATCAGGCTATAAAACTAACAAACATGGAGATAAATCAGCTATAAAACAAAAAACATGAAGTTAAATCAGACTATAAAACAAACAAACAAGGATAAGTCAGACTATAAAACATGCAAACATGCGGATAAATCAGACTATAATACGATCAAACATTTGGATAAATCAGCTATCAAACAAACAAATGAGTATGAATCAGTCTATAAATCTAACAAACAAAGATAATTCAGGCTAAAAAACAAACAAACATGAGAATAAATCAGGCTATAAAACAGACAACATGAGGATAAATCAGGTATAAAACAAACAAACGGAAGTTCAATCAGGCAACAAAACAAACAACATGGATATAAATCAGCTATAAAACAAACAAACAAACATGAAGACAAAGCAGCCTATAAAACTAACAAATATGAAAATAAATCAGGCTATAAAACAAAAAACATGAAGTTAAATCAGACTATAAAACACACAAACGAAGATAAATCAGCTATAAAACAAACACACGAGGATAAATCAGAAAAACATGAGGATAAATAAGACTATAAAACAAACAATAATAAGAATAAATCAGACTATAAAACAGGCAAACGTGCAGATAAATCACCTCTAAACAAACAAACGTGAGGATAAATCAGACTATAAAACAAACAAGCATAAGGATAAATCAGACTATAAAACAAACAAACATGTGGATAAATCAGCTATCAAACAAGCAAACATGAGGATAAATCAGGCTATAAAAAAAACAAACATGAGGATAAATCAGACAATAGAACAAACAAATATGTGGATAAATCAGATATAAAACAAACAAACACGATTATAAATCAGCTATAAAACAAACAAACAGATTATAAATCAGCTATAAAACAAACAAACGTGAGAATAAATCAGGCTATAAAACAGACAACATGAGGATAAATCAGCTGTAAAACAAACAAACAGAAGATCAATCAGCTATAAAACAAACAAACAAACATGAAGACAAAGCAGCCTATAAAACTAACAAATATGAAAATAAATCAGGCTATAAAACAAAAAACATGAAGTTAAATCAGACTATAAAACAAACAAACGAAGATAAATCTGCTACAAAACAAACACACGAGGATAAATCAGACAAACATGAGGATAAATAAGACTATAAAACAAACAATCATAAGAATAAATCAGACTATAAAACAGGCAAACGTGCAGGTAAATCACCTATAAACAAACAAACATTCGGATAAATCAGCTATCAAACAAGCAAACATGAGGATAAATCAGGCTATAAAACAAACAAACATTCGGATAAATCAAACAATAGAACAAACAAATATGTGGATGAATCAGATATAAAACAAACAAACATGATTATAAATCAGCTATAAAACAAACAAACATGAGGATAAATCAGGCTATAAAACTAACAAACATGGAGATAAATCAGCTATAAAACAAAAAACATGAAGTTAAATCAGACTATAAAACAAACAAACAAGGATAAGTCAGACTATAAAACATGCAAACATGCGGATAAATCAGACTATAATACGATCAAACATTTGGATAAATCAGCTATCAAACAAACAAATGAGTATGAATCAGTCTATAAATCTAACAAACAAAGATAAATCAGGCTACAAAACAAACAAACATGAGAATAAATCAGGCTACAAAACAGACAACATGTGGATAAATCAGCTATAAAACAAACAAACGGAAGATCAATCAGGCTACAAAACAAACAACATGGATATAAATCAGCTATAAAACAAACAAACAAACATGAAGACAAAGCAGCCTATAAAACTAACAAATATGAAAATAAATCAGGCTATAAAACAAAAAACATGAAGTTAAATCAGACTATAAAACACACAAACGAAGATAAATCAGCTATAAAACAAACACACTAGGATAAATCAGACAAACATGAGGATAAATAAGACTATAAAACAAACAATAATAAGAATAAATCAGACTATAAAACAGGCAAACGTGCAGAGAAATCACCTATAAACAAACAAACGTGAGGATAAATCAGACTATAAAACAAACAAGCATAAGGATAAATCAGACTATAAAACAAACAAACATTCGGATAAATCAGCTATCAAACAAGCAAACATGAGGATAAATCAGGCTATAAAAAAAACAAACATTCGGATAAATCAGACAATAGAACAAACAAATATGTGGATAAATCAGATATAAAACAAACAAACACGATTATAAATCAGCTATAAAACAAACAAACATGATTATAAATCAGCTATAAAACAAACAAACGTGAGAATAAATCAGGCTATAAACCAGACAACATGTGGATAAATCAGCTATAAAACAAACAAACGGAAGGTCAATCAGGCTACAAAACAAACAAACATTCGGATAAATCAGACAATAGAACAAACAAATATGTGGATAAATCAGATATAAAACAAACAAACACGATTATAAATCAGCTATAAAACAAACAAACATGAGGATAAATCAGGCTATAAAACTAACAAACATGGAGATAAATCAGCTATAAAACAAAAAACATGAAGTTAAATCAGACTATAAAACAAACAAACAAGGATAAATCAGACTATAAAACAGACAAACATGCGGATAAATCAGACTATAATACGACCAAACATTTGGATAAATCAGCTATCAAACAAACAAATGAGTATAAATCAGGCTATAAATCTAACAAACAAAGATAAATCAGGCTACAAAACAAACAAACATGAGAATAAATCAGGCTATAAAACAGACAACATGATTATAAATCAGCTATAAAACAAACAAACGTGAGAATAAATCAGGCTATAAAACAGACAACATGAGGATAAATCAGCTGTAAAACAAACACACAGAAGATCAATCAGCTATAAAACAAACAAACAAACATGAAGACAAAGCAGCCTATAAAACTAACAAATATGAAAATAAATCAGGCTACAAAACAAAAAACATGAAGTTAAATCAGACTATAAAACACGCAAACGAAGATAAATCTGCTACAAAACAAGCACACGAGGATAAATCAGACAAACATGAGGATAAATAAGACTATAAAACAAACAATCATAAGAATAAATCAGACTATAAAACAGGCAAACGTGCAGATAAATCACCTATAAACAAACAAACGTGAGGATAAATCAGACTATAAAACAAACAAGCATAAGGATAAATCAGACTATAAAACAAACAAACATAAGGATAAATCAGCTATCAAATAAGCAAACATGAGGATAAAACAGGCTATAAAACAAACCAACATTCGGATAAATCAGACAATAGAACAAACAAATATGTGGATAAATCAGATATAAAACAAACAAACACGATTATAAATCAGCTATAAAACAAACAAACGTGAGAATAAATCAGGCTATAAAACAGACAACATGAGGATAAATCAGCTATAAAACAAACAAACAGAAGATCAATCAGGCTATAAAACAAACAACATGAGGATAAATCACCTATAAAACTAACAAACTTAGGGATCAGTCATTCTTTAAAACTAACAAACATGGATATAAATCAGCTATAAAACAAACAAACAAACATGAAGACAAATCAGCCTATAAAACTAACAAATATGAAAATAAATCAGCTATAAAACAAAAAACATGAAGTTAAATCAGACTATAAAACAAACACACGAAGATAAATCAGCTATAAAACAAACAAAGGAGGATAAATCAGACAAACATAAGGATAAATCAGACTATAAAACAAACAAACATGAGGATAAATCAGCTATAAAACAAGCAAACATGAAGATAAATCACCTATAAAACAAACAAACATGAGGATAAATCAGCTATAAAAAACGCAAACATGAAGATAAATCACCTATAAAACAAACAAACATGAGGATAAATCAGCTATAAAACAAACAAACATGAGGATAAATCAGCCTATAAAACTAACAAATATGAAAATAAATCAGGCTATAAAACAGGCAAACGTGCGGATAAATCAGCTATAAACAAACAAGCATAAGGATAAATCAGACTATAAAACAAACAAACATTCGGATAAATCAGCTATCAAACAAGCAAACATGAGGATAAATCAGGCTATAAAACAAACAAACATTCGGATAAATCAGACAATAGAACAAACAAATATGTGGATAAATCAGATATAAAACAAACAAACATGATTATAAATCAGCTATAAAACAAGCAAACATGAGGATAAATCAGGCTATAAAACTAACAAACATGGAGATAAATCAGCTATAAAACAAAAAACATGAAGTTAAATCAGACTATAAAACAAACAAACAAGGATAAGTCAGACTATAAAACATGCAAACATGCGGATAAATCAGACTATAATATGATCAAACATTTGGATAAATCAGCTATCAAACAAACAAATGAGTATGAATCAGTCTATAAATCTAACAAACAAAGATAATTCAGGCTAAAAAACAAACAAACATGAGAATAAATCAGGCTATAAAACAGACAACATGAGGATAAATCAGGTATAAAACAAACAAACGGAAGTTCAATCAGGCAACAAAACAAACAACATGGATATAAATCAGCTATAAAACAAACAAACAAACATGAAGACAAAGCAGCCTATAAAACTAACAAATATGAAAATAAATCAGGCTATAAAACAAAAAACATGAAGTTAAATCAGACTATAAAACACACAAACGAAGATAAATCAGCTATAAAACAAACACACGAGGATAAATCAGACAAACATGAGGATAAATAAGACTATAAAACAAACAATAATAAGAATAAATCAGACTATAAAACAGGCAAACGTGCAGATAAATCACCTCTAAACAAACAAACGTGAGGATAAATCAGACTATAAAACAAACAAGCATAAGGATAAATCAGACTATAAAACAAACAAACATAAGGATAAATCAGCTATCAAATAAGCAAACATGAGGATAAAACAGGCTATAAAACAAACAAACATTCGGATAAATCAGACAATAGAACAAACAAATATGTGGATAAATCAGATATAAAACAAACAAACACGATTATAAATCAGCTATAAAACAAACAAACGTGAGAATAAATCAGGCTATAAAACAGACAACATGAGGATAAATCAGCTATAAAACAAACAAACAGAAGATCAATCAGGCTATAAAACAAACAACATGAGGATAAATCACCTATAAAACTAACAAACTTAGGGATCAGTCATTCTTTAAAACTAACAAACATGGATATAAATCAGCTATAAAACAAACAAACAAACATGAAGACAAATCAGCCTATAAAACTAACAAATATGAAAATAAATCAGCTATAAAACAAAAAACATGAAGTTAAATCAGACTATAAAACAAACACACGAAGATAAATCAGCTATAAAACAAACAAAGGAGGATAAATCAGACAAACATAAGGATAAATCAGACTATAAAGCAAACAAACATGAGGATAAATCAGCTATAAAACAAGCAAACATGAAGATAAATCACCTATAAAACAAACAAACATGAGGATAAATCAGCTATAAAAAACGCAAACATGAAGATAAATCACCTATAAAACAAACAAACATGAGGATAAATCAGCTATAAAACAAACAAACATGAGGATAAATCAGCCTATAAAACTAAGAAATATGAAAATAAATCAGGCTATAAAACAGGCAAACGTGCGGATAAATCAGCTATAAACAAACAAGCATAAGGATAAATCAGACTATAAAACAAACAAACATTCGGATAAATCAGCTATCAAACAAGCAAACATGAGGATAAATCAGGCTATAAAACAAACAAACATTCGGATAAATCAGACAATAGAACAAACAAATATGTGGATAAATCAGATATAAAACAAACAAACATGATTATAAATCAGCTATAAAACAAGCAAACATGAGGATAAATCAGGCTATAAAACTAACAAACATGGAGATAAATCAGCTATAAAACAAAAAACATGAAGTTAAATCAGACTATAAAACAAACAAACAAGGATAAGTCAGACTATAAAACATGCAAACATGCGGATAAATCAGACTATAATACGATCAAACATTTGGATAAATCAGCTATCAAACAAACAAATGAGTATGAATCAGTCTATAAATCTAACAAACAAAGATAATTCAGGCTAAAAAACAAACAAACATGAGAATAAATCAGGCTATAAAACAGACAACATGAGGATAAATCAGGTATAAAACAAACAAACGGAAGTTCAATCAGGCAACAAAACAAACAACATGGATATAAATCAGCTATAAAACAAACAAACAAACATGAAGACAAAGCAGCCTATAAAACTAACAAATATGAAAATAAATCAGGCTATAAAACAAAAAACATGAAGTTAAATCAGACTATAAAACACACAAACGAAGATAAATCAGCTATAAAACAAACACACGAGGATAAATCAGAAAAACATGAGGATAAATAAGACTATAAAACAAACAATAATAAGAATAAATCAGACTATAAAACAGGCAAACGTGCAGATAAATCACCTCTAAACAAACAAACGTGAGGATAAATCAGACTATAAAACAAACAAGCATAAGGATAAATCAGACTATAAAACAAACAAACATGTGGATAAATCAGCTATCAAACAAGCAAACATGAGGATAAATCAGGCTATAAAAAAAACAAACATGAGGATAAATCAGACAATAGAACAAACAAATATGTGGATAAATCAGATATAAAACAAACAAACACGATTATAAATCAGCTATAAAACAAACAAACAGATTATAAATCAGCTATAAAACAAACAAACGTGAGAATAAATCAGGCTATAAAACAGACAACATGAGGATAAATCAGCTGTAAAACAAACAAACAGAAGATCAATCAGCTATAAAACAAACAAACAAACATGAAGACAAAGCAGCCTATAAAACTAACAAATATGAAAATAAATCAGGCTATAAAACAAAAAACATGAAGTTAAATCAGACTATAAAACAAACAAACGAAGATAAATCTGCTACAAAACAAACACACGAGGATAAATCAGACAAACATGAGGATAAATAAGACTATAAAACAAACAATCATAAGAATAAATCAGACTATAAAACAGGCAAACGTGCAGGTAAATCACCTATAAACAAACAAACATTCGGATAAATCAGCTATCAAACAAGCAAACATGAGGATAAATCAGGCTATAAAACAAACAAACATTCGGATAAATCAAACAATAGAACAAACAAATATGTGGATGAATCAGATATAAAACAAACAAACATGATTATAAATCAGCTATAAAACAAACAAACATGAGGATAAATCAGGCTATAAAACTAACAAACATGGAGATAAATCAGCTATAAAACAAAAAACATGAAGTTAAATCAGACTATAAAACAAACAAACAAGGATAAGTCAGACTATAAAACATGCAAACATGCGGATAAATCAGACTATAATACGATCAAACATTTGGATAAATCAGCTATCAAACAAACAAATGAGTATGAATCAGTCTATAAATCTAACAAACAAAGATAAATCAGGCTACAAAACAAACAAACATGAGAATAAATCAGGCTACAAAACAGACAACATGTGGATAAATCAGCTATAAAACAAACAAACGGAAGATCAATCAGGCTACAAAACAAACAACATGGATATAAATCAGCTATAAAACAAACAAACAAACATGAAGACAAAGCAGCCTATAAAACTAACAAATATGAAAATAAATCAGGCTATAAAACAAAAAACATGAAGTTAAATCAGACTATAAAACACACAAACGAAGATAAATCAGCTATAAAACAAACACACTAGGATAAATCAGACAAACATGAGGATAAATAAGACTATAAAACAAACAATAATAAGAATAAATCAGACTATAAAACAGGCAAACGTGCAGAGAAATCACCTATAAACAAACAAACGTGAGGATAAATCAGACTATAAAACAAACAAGCATAAGGATAAATCAGACTATAAAACAAACAAACAAACATGTGGATAAATCAGCTATCAAACAAGCAAACATGAAGATAAATCAGGCTATAAAAAAACAAACATTCGGATAAATCAGACAATAGAACAAACAAATATGTGGATAAATCAGATATAAAACAAACAAACACGATTATAAATCAGCTATAAAACAAACAAACATGATTATAAATCAGCTATAAAACAAACAAACGTGAGAATAAATCAGGCTATAAACCAGACAACATGTGGATAAATCAGCTATAAAACAAACAAACGGAAGGTCAATCAGGCTACAAAACAAACAAACATTCGGATAAATCAGACAATAGAACAAACAAATATGTGGATAAATCAGATATAAAACAAACAAACACGATTATAAATCAGCTATAAAACAAACAAACATGAGGATAAATCAGGCTATAAAACTAACAAACATGGAGATAAATCAGCTATAAAACAAAAAACATGAAGTTAAATCAGACTATAAAACAAACAAACAAGGATAAATCAGACTATAAAACAGACAAACATGCGGATAAATCAGACTATAATACGACCAAACATTTGGATAAATCAGCTATCAAACAAACAAATGAGTATAAATCAGGCTATAAATCTAACAAACAAAGATAAATCAGGCTACAAAACAAACAAACATGAGAATAAATCAGGCTATAAAACAGACAACATGATTATAAATCAGCTATAAAACAAACAAACGTGAGAATAAATCAGGCTATAAAACAGACAACATGAGGATAAATCAGCTGTAAAACAAACACACAGAAGATCAATCAGCTATAAAACAAACAAAGAAACATGAAGACAAAGCAGCCTATAAAACTAACAAATATGAAAATAAATCAGGCTACAAAACAAAAAACATGAAGTTAATCAGACTATAAAACACGCAAACGAAGATAAATCTGCTACAAAACAAGCACACGAGGATAAATCAGACAAACATGAGGATAAATAAGACTATAAAACAAACAATCATAAGAATAAATCAGACTATAAAACAGGCAAACGTGCAGATAAATCACCTATAAACAAACAAACGTGAGGATAAATCAGACTATAAAACAAACAAGCATAAGGATAAATCAGACTATAAAACAAACAAACATAAGGATAAATCAGCTATCAAATAAGCAAACATGAGGATAAAACAGGCTATAAAACAAACAAACATTCGGATAAATCAGACAATAGAACAAACAAATATGTGGATAAATCAGATATAAAACAAACAAACACGATTATAAATCAGCTATAAAACAAACAAACGTGAGAATAAATCAGGCTATAAAACAGACAACATGAGGATAAATCAGCTATAAAACAAACAAACAGAAGATCAATCAGGCTATAAAACAAACAACATGAGGATAAATCACCTATAAAACTAACAAACTTAGGGATCAGTCATTCTTTAAAACTAACAAACATGGATATAAATCAGCTATAAAACAAACAAACAAACATGAAGACAAATCAGCCTATAAAACTAACAAATATGAAAATAAATCAGCTATAAAACAAAAAACATGAAGTTAAATCAGACTATAAAACAAACACACGAAGATAAATCAGCTATAAAACAAACAAAGGAGGATAAATCAGACAAACATAAGGATAAATCAGACTATAAAACAAACAAACATGAGGATAAATCAGCTATAAAACAAGCAAACATGAAGATAAATCACCTATAAAACAAACAAACATGAGGATAAATCAGCTATAAAAAACGCAAACATGAAGATAAATCACCTATAAAACAAACAAACATGAGGATAAATCAGCTATAAAACAAACAAACATGAGGATAAATCAGCCTATAAAACTAACAAATATGAAAATAAATCAGGCTATAAAACAGGCAAACGTGCGGATAAATCAGCTATAAACAAACAAGCATAAGGATAAATCAGACTATAAAACAAACAAACATTCGGATAAATCAGCTATCAAACAAGCAAACATGAGGATAAATCAGGCTATAAAACAAACAAACATTCGGATAAATCAGACAATAGAACAAACAAATATGTGGATAAATCAGATATAAAACAAACAAACATGATTATAAATCAGCTATAAAACAAGCAAACATGAGGATAAATCAGGCTATAAAACTAACAAACATGGAGATAAATCAGCTATAAAACAAAAAACATGAAGTTAAATCAGACTATAAAACAAACAAACAAGGATAAGTCAGACTATAAAACATGCAAACATGCGGATAAATCAGACTATAATACGATCAAACATTTGGATAAATCAGCTATCAAACAAACAAATGAGTATGAATCAGTCTATAAATCTAACAAACAAAGATAATTCAGGCTAAAAAACAAACAAACATGAGAATAAATCAGGCTATAAAACAGACAACATGAGGATAAATCAGGTATAAAACAAACAAACGGAAGTTCAATCAGGCAACAAAACAAACAACATGGATATAAATCAGCTATAAAACAAACAAACAAACATGAAGACAAAGCAGCCTATAAAACTAACAAATATGAAAATAAATCAGGCTATAAAACAAAAAACATGAAGTTAAATCAGACTATAAAACACACAAACGAAGATAAATCAGCTATAAAACAAACACACGAGGATAAATCAGACAAACATGAGGATAAATAAGACTATAAAACAAACAATAATAAGAATAAATCAGACTATAAAACAGGCAAACGTGCAGATAAATCACCTCTAAACAAACAAACGTGAGGATAAATCAGACTATAAAACAAACAAGCATAAGGATAAATCAGACTATAAAACAAACAAACATGTGGATAAATCAGCTATCAAACAAGCAAACATGAGGATAAATCAGGCTATAAAAAAAACAAACATGAGGATAAATCAGACAATAGAACAAACAAATATGTGGATAAATCAGATATAAAACAAACAAACACGATTATAAATCAGCTATAAAACAAACAAACAGATTATAAATCAGCTATAAAACAAACAAACGTGAGAATAAATCAGGCTATAAAACAGACAACATGAGGATAAATCAGCTGTAAAACAAACAAACAGAAGATCAATCAGCTATAAAACAAACAAACAAACATGAAGACAAAGCAGCCTATAAAACTAACAAATATGAAAATAAATCAGGCTATAAAACAAAAAACATGAAGTTAAATCAGACTATAAAACAAACAAACGAAGATAAATCTGCTACAAAACAAACACACGAGGATAAATCAGACAAACATGAGGATAAATAAGACTATAAAACAAACAATCATAAGAATAAATCAGACTATAAAACAAACAAACATTCGGATAAATCAGCTATCAAACAAGCAAACATGAGGATAAATCAGGCTATAAAACAAACAAACATTCGGATAAATCAGACAATAGAACAAACAAATATGTGGATAAATCAGATATAAACAAACAAACATGATTATAAATCAGCTATAAAACAAACAAACATGAGGATAAATCAGGCTATAAAACTAACAAACATGGAGATAAATCAGCTATAAAACAAAAAACATGAAGTTAAATCAGACTATAAAACAAACAAACAAGGATAAGTCAGACTATAAAACATGCAAACATGCGGATAAATCAGACTATAATACGATCAAACATTTGGATAAATCAGCTATCAAACAAACAAATGAGTATGAATCAGTCTATAAATCTAACAAACAAAGATAAATCAGGCTACAAAACAAACAAACATGAGAATAAATCAGGCTACAAAACAGACAACATGTGGATAAATCAGCTATAAAACAAACAAACGGAAGATCAATCAGGCTACAAAACAAACAACATGGATATAAATCAGCTATAAAACAAACAAACAAACATGAAGACAAAGCAGCCTATAAAACTAACAAATATGAAAATAAATCAGGCTATAAAACAAAAAACATGAAGTTAAATCAGACTATAAAACACACAAACGAAGATAAATCAGCTATAAAACAAACACACGAGGATAAATCAGACAAACATGAGGATAAATAAGACTATAAAACAAACAATAATAAGAATAAATCAGACTATAAAACAGGCAAACGTGCAGAGAAATCACCTATAAACAAACAAACGTGAGGATAAATCAGACTATAAAACAAACAAGCATAAGGATAAATCAGGCTATAAACCAGACAACATGTGGATAAATCAGCTATAAAACAAACAAACATGAAGATAAATCAGGCTATAAAAAAAACAAACATTCGGATAAATCAGACAATAGAACAAACAAATATGTGGATAAATCAGATATAAAACAAACAAACACGATTATAAATCAGCTATAAAACAAACAAACATGAGGATAAATCAGGCTATAAAACTAACAAACATGGAGATAAATCAGCTATAAAACAAAAAACATGAAGTTAAATCAGACTATAAACCAAACAAACAAGGATAAATCAGACTATAAAACAGACAAACATGCGGATAAATCAGACTATAATACGACCAAACATTTGGATAAATCAGCTATCAAACAAACAAATGAGTATAAATCAGGCTATAAATCTAACAAACAAAGATAAATCAGGCTACAAAACAAACAAACATGAGAATAAATCAGGCTATAAAACAAACAAACGGATTATAAATCAGCTATAAAACAAACAAACGTGAGAATAAATCAGGCTATAAAACAAACAAGCATAAGGATAAATCAGACTATAAAACAAACAAACATGTGGATAAATCAGCTATCAAACAAGCAAACATGAGGATAAATCAGGCTATAAAAAAAACAAACATGAGGATAAATCAGACAATAGAACAAACAAATATGTGGATAAATCAGATATAAAACAAACAAACACGATTATAAATCAGCTATAAAACAAACAAACAGATTATAAATCAGCTATAAAACAAACAAACGTGAGAATAAATCAGGCCATAAAACAGACAACATGAGGATAAATCAGCTGTAAAACAAACAAACAGAAGATCAATCAGCTATAAAACAAACAAACAAACATGAAGACAAAGCAGCCTATAAAACTAACAAATATGAAAATAAATCAGGCTATAAAACAAAAAACATGAAGTTAAATCAGACTATAAAACAAACAAACGAAGATAAATCTGCTACAAAACAAACACACGAGGATAAATCAGACAAACATGAGGATAAATAAGACTATAAAACAAACAATCATAAGAATAAATCAGACTATAAAACAGGCAAACGTGCAGATAAATCACCTATAAACAACCAAACGTGAGGATAAATCAGACTATAAAACAAACAAGCATGAGGATAAATCAGACTATAAAACAAACAAACATTCGGATAAATCAGCTATCCAACAAGCAAACATGAGGATAAATCAGGCTATAAAACAAACAAACATTCGGATAAATCAGACAATAGAACAAACAAATATGTGGATAAATCAGATATAAAACAAACAAACACGATTATAAATCAGCTATAAAACAAACAAACAGATTATAATTCAGCTATAAAACAAACAAACGTGAGAATAAATCAGGCTATAAAACAGACAACATGAGGATAAATCAGCTGTAAAACAAACAAACAGAAGATCAATCAGCTATAAAACAAACAAACAAACATGAAGACAAAGCAGCCTATAAAACTAACAAATATGAAAATAAATCAGGCTATAAAACAAAAAACATGAGGTTAAATCAGACTATAAAACAAACAAACGAAGATAAATCTGCTACAAAACAAACACACGAGGATAAATCAGACAAACATGAGGATAAATAAGACTATAAAACAAACAATCATAAGAATAAATCAGACTATAAAACAGGCAAACGTGCAGGTAAATCACCTATAAACAACCAAACGTGAGGATAAATCAGACTATAAAACAAACAAGCATAAGGATAAATCAGACTATAAAACAAACAAACATTCGGATAAATCAGCTATCAAACAAGCAAACATGAGGATAAATCAGGCTATAAAACAAACAAACATTCGGATAAATCAGACAATAGAACAAACAAATATGTGGATAAATCAGATATAAAACAAACAAACATGATTATAAATCAGCTATAAAACAAACAAACATGAGGATAAATCAGGCTATAAAACTAACAAACATGGAGATAAATCAGCTATAAAACAAAAAACATGAAGTTAAATCAGACTATAAAACAAACAAACAAGGATAAGTCAGACTATAAAACATGCAAACATGCGGATAAATCAGACTATAATACGATCAAACATTTGGATAAATCAGCTATCAAACAAACAAATGAGTATGAATCAGTCTATAAATCTAACAAACAAAGATAAATCAGGCTACAAAACAAACAAACATGAGAATAAATCAGGCTACAAAACAGACAACATGTGGATAAATCAGCTAAAAACAAACAAACGGAAGATCAATCAGGCTACAAAACAAACAACATGGATATAAATCAGCTATAAAACAAACAAACAAACATGAAGACAAAGCAGCCTATAAAACTAACAAATATGAAAATAAATCAGGCTATAAAACAAAAAACATGAAGTTAAATCAGACTATAAAACACACAAACGAAGATAAATCAGCTATAAAACAAACACACGAGGATAAATCAGACAAACATGAGGATAAATAAGACTATAAAACAAACAATAATAAGAATAAATCAGACTATAAAACAGGCAAACGTGCAGAGAAATCACCTATAAACAAACAAACGTGAGGATAAATCAGACTATAAAACAAACAAGCATAAGGATAAATCAGGCTATAAACCAGACAACATGTGGATAAATCAGCTATAAAACAAACAAACATGAAGATAAATCAGGCTATAAAAAAAACAAACATTCGGATAAATCAGACAATAGAACAAACAAATATGTGGATAAATCAGATATAAAACAAACAAACACGATTATAAATCAGCTATAAAACAAACAAACATGAGGATAAATCAGGCTATAAAACTAACAAACATGGAGATAAATCAGCTATAAAACAAAAAACATGAAGTTAAATCAGACTATAAAACAAACAAACAAGGATAAATCAGACTATAAAACAGGCAAACATGCGGATAAATCAGACTATAATACGACCAAACATTTGGATAAATCAGCTATCAAACAAACAAATGAGTATAAATCAGGCTATAAATCTAACAAACAAAGATAAATCAGGCTACAAAACAAACAAACATGAGAATAAATCAGGCTATAAAACAGACAACATGATTATAAATCAGCTATAAAACAAACAAACGTGAGAATAAATCAGGCTATAAAACAGACAACATAAGGATAAATCAGCTGTAAAACAAACACACAGAAGATCAATCAGCTATAAAACAAACAAAGAAACATGAAGACAAAGCAGCCTATAAAACTAACAAATATGAAAATAAATCAGGCTACAAAACAAAAAACATGAAGTTAAATCAGACTATAAAACACGCAAACGAAGATAAATCTGCTACAAAACAAGCACACGAGGATAAATCAGACAAACATGAGGATAAATAAGACTATAAAACAAACAATCATAAGAATAAATCAGACTATAAAACAGGCAAACGTGCAGATAAATCACCTATAAACAAACAAACGTGAGGATAAATCAGACTATAAAACAAACAAGCATAAGGATAAATCAGACTATAAAACAAACATAAGGATAAATCAGCTATCAAATAAGCAAACATGAGGATAAAACAGGCTATAAAACAAACAAACATTCGGATAAATCAGACAATAGAACAAACAAATATGTGGATAAATCAGATATAAAACAAACAAACACGATTATAAATCAGCTATAAAACAAACAAACGTGAGAATAAATCAGGCTATAAAACAGACAACATGAGGATAAATCAGCTATAAAACAAACAAACAGAAGATCAATCAGGCTATAAAACAAACAACATGAGGATAAATCACCTATAAAACTAACAAACTTAGGGATCAGTCATTCTTTAAAACTAACAAACATGGATATAAATCAGCTATAAAACAAGCAAACAAACATGAAGACAAATCAGCCTATAAAACTAACAAATATGAAAATAAATCAGCTATAAAACAAAAAACATGAAGTTAAATCAGACTATAAAACAAACACACGAAGATAAATCAGCTATAAAACAAACAAAGGAGGATAAATCAGACAAACATAAGGATAAATCAGACTATAAAACAAACAAACATGAGGATAAATCAGCTATAAAACAAGCAAACATGAAGATAAATCACCTATAAAACAAACAAACATGAGGATAAATCAGCTATAAAAAACGCAAACATGAAGATAAATCACCTATAAAACAAACAAACATGAGGATAAATCAGCTATAAAACAAACAAACATGAGGATAAATCAGCCTATAAAACTAACAAATATGAAAATAAATCAGGCTATAAAACAGGCAAACGTGCGGATAAATCAGCTATAAACAAACAAGCATAAGGATAAATCAGACTATAAAACAAACAAACATTCGGATAAATCAGCTATCAAACAAGCAAACATGAGGATAAATCAGGCTATAAAACAAACAAACATTCGGATAAATCAGACAATAGAACAAACAAATATGTGGATAAATCAGATATAAAACAAACAAACATGATTATAAATCAGCTATAAAACAAGCAAACATGAGGATAAATCAGGCTATAAAACTAACAAACATGGAGATAAATCAGCTATAAAACAAAAAACATGAAGTTAAATCAGACTATAAAACAAACAAACAAGGATAAGTCAGACTATAAAACAAGCAAACATGCGGATAAATCAGACTATAATACGATCAAACATTTGGATAAATCAGCTATCAAACAAACAAATGAGTATGAATCAGTCTATAAATCTAACAAACAAAGATAATTCAGGCTAAAAAACAAACAAACATGAGAATAAATCAGGCTATAAAACAGACAACATGAGGATAAATCAGGTATAAAACAAACAAACGGAAGTTCAATCAGGCAACAAAACAAACAACATGGATATAAATCAGCTATAAAACAAACAAACAAACATGAAGACAAAGCAGCCTATAAAACTAACAAATATGAAAATAAATCAGGCTATAAAACAAAAAACATGAAGTTAAATCAGACTATAAAACACACAAACGAAGATAAATCAGCTATAAAACAAACACACGAGGATAAATCAGACAAACATGAGGATAAATAAGACTATAAAAAAAACAATAATAAGAATAAATCAGACTATAAAACAGGCAAACGTGCAGATAAATCACCTCTAAACAAACAAACGTGAGGATAAATCAGACTATAAAACAAACAAGCATAAGGATAAATCAGACTATAAAACAAACAAACATGTGGATAAATCAGCTATCAAACAAGCAAACATGAGGATAAATCAGGCTATAAAAAAAACAAACATGAGGATAAATCAGACAATAGAACAAACAAATATGTGGATAAATCAGATATAAAACAAACAAACACGATTATAAATCAGCTATAAAACAAACAAACAGATTATAAATCAGCTATAAAACAAACAAACGTGAGAATAAATCAGGCTATAAAACAGACAACATGAGGATAAATCAGCTGTAAAACAAACAAACAGAAGATCAATCAGCTATAAAACAAACAAACAAACATGAAGACAAAGCAGCCTATAAAACTAACAAATATGAAAATAAATCAGGCTATAAAACAAAAAACATGAAGTTAAATCAGACTATAAAACAAACAAACGAAGATAAATCTGCTACAAAACAAACACACGAGGATAAATCAGACAAACATGAGGATAAATAAGACTATAAAACAAACAATCATAAGAATAAATCAGACTATAAAACAGGCAAACGTGCAGATAAATCACCTATAAACAACCAAACGTGAGGATAAATCAGACTATAAAACAAACAAGCATAAGGATAAATCAGGCTATAAATCAAACAAACATTCGGATAAATCAGACAATAGAACAAACAAATATGTGGATAAATCAGATATAAAACAAACAAACATGATTATAAATCAGCTATAAAACAAACAAACATGAGGATAAATCAGGCTATAAAACTAACAAACATGGAGATAAATCAGCTATAAAACAAAAAACATGAAGTTAAATCAGACTATAAAACAAACAAACAAGGATAAGTCAGACTATAAAACATGCAAACATGCGGATAAATCAGACTATAATACGATCAAACATTTGGATAAATCAGCTATCAAACAAACAAATGAGTATGAATCAGTCTATAAATCTAACAAACAAAGATAAATCAGGCTACAAAACAAACAAACATGAGAATAAATCAGGCTACAAAACAGACAACATGTGGATAAATCAGCTATAAAACAAACAAACGGAAGATCAATCAGGCTACAAAACAAACAACATGGATATAAATCAGCTATAAAACAAACAAACAAACATGAAGACAAAGCAGCCTATAAAACTAACAAATATGAAAATAAATCAGGCTATAAAACAAAAAACATGAAGTTAAATCAGACTATAAAACACACAAACGAAGATAAATCAGCTATAAAACAAACACACGAGGATAAATCAGACAAACATGAGGATAAATAAGACTATAAAACAAACAATAATAAGAATAAATCAGACTATAAAACAGGCAAACGTGCAGAGAAATCACCTATAAACAAACAAACGTGAGGATAAATCAGACTATAAAACAAACAAGCATAAGGATAAATCAGACTATAAAACAAACAAACAAACATGTGGATAAATCAGCTATCAAACAAACAAACATGAAGATAAATCAGGCTATAAAAAAAACAAACATTCGGATAAATCAGACAATAGAACAAACAAATATGTGGATAAATCAGATATAAAACAAACAAACACGATTATAAATCAGCTATAAAACAAACAAACATGATTATAAATCAGCTATAAAACAAACAAACGTGAGAATAAATCAGGCTATAAACCAGACAACATGTGGATAAATCAGCTATAAAACAAACAAACGGAAGGTAAATCAGGCTACAAAACAAACAAACATTCGGATAAATCAGACAATAGAACAAACAAATATGTGGATAAATCAGATATAAAACAAACAAACACGATTATAAATCAGCTATAAAACAAACAAACATGAGGATAAATCAGGCTATAAAACTAACAAACATGGAGATAAATCAGCTATAAAACAAAAAACATGAAGTTAAATCAGACTATAAAACAAACAAACAAGGATAAATCAGACTATAAAACAGACAAACATGCGGATAAATCAGACTATAATACGACCAAACATTTGGATAAATCAGCTATCAAACAAACAAATGAGTATAAATCAGGCTATAAATCTAACAAACAAAGATAAATCAGGCTACAAAACAAACAAACATGAGAATAAATCAGGCTATAAAACAGACAACATGATTATAAATCAGCTATAAAACAAACAAACGTGAGAATAATTCAGGCTATAAAACAGACAACATGAGGATAAATCAGCTGTAAAACAAACACACAGAAGATCAATCAGCTATAAAACAAACAAAGAAACATGAAGACAAAGCAGCCTATAAAACTAACAAATATGAAAATAAATCAGGCTACAAAACAAAAAACATGAAGTTAAATCAGACTATAAAACACGCAAACGAAGATAAATCTGCTACAAAACAAGCACACGAGGATAAATCAGACAAACATGAGGATAAATAAGACTATAAAACAAACAATCATAAGAATAAATCAGACTATAAAACAGGCAAACGTGCAGATAAATCACCTATAAACAAACAAACGTGAGGATAAATCAGACTATAAAACAAACAAGCATAAGGATAAATCAGACTATAAAACAAACAAACATAAGGATAAATCAGCTATCAAATAAGCAAACATGAGGATAAAACAGGCTATAAAACAAACAAACATTCGGATAAATCAGACAATAGAACAAACAAATATGTGGATAAATCAGATATAAAACAAACAAAAACGATTATAAATCAGCTATAAAACAAACAAACGTGAGAATAAATCAGGCTATAAAACAGACAACATGAGGATAAATCAGCTATAAAACAAACAAACAGAAGATCAATCAAGCTATAAAACAAACAACATGAGGATAAATCACCTATAAAACTAACAAACTTAGGGATCAGTCATTCTTTAAAACTAACAAACATGGATATAAATCAGCTATAAAACAAACAAACAAACATGAAGACAAATCAGCCTATAAAACTAACAAATATGAAAATAAATCAGCTATAAAACAAAAAACATGAAGTTAAATCAGACTATAAAACAAACACACGAAGATAAATCAGCTATAAAACAAACAAAGGAGGATAAATCAGACAAACATAAGGATAAATCAGACTATAAAACAAACAAACATGAGGATAAATCAGCTATAAAACAAGCAAACATGAAGATAAATCACCTATAAAACAAACAAACATGAGGATAAATCAGCTATAAAAAACGCAAACATGAAGATAAATCACCTATAAAACAAACAAACATGAGGATAAATCAGCCTATAAAACTAACAAATATGAAAATATATCAGGCTATAAAACAGGCAAACGTGCGGATAAATCAGCTATAAACAAACAAGCATAAGGATAAATCAGACTATAAAACAAACAAACATTCGGATAAATCAGCTATCAAACAAGCAAACATGAGGATAAATCAGGCTATAAAACAAACAAACATTCGGAAAAATCAGACAATAGAACAAACAAATATGTGGATAAATCAGATATAAAACAAACAAACATGATTATAAATCAGCTATAAAACAAGCAAACATGAGGATAAATCAGGCTATAAAACTAACAAACATGGAGATAAATCAGCTATAAAACAAAAAACATGAAGTTAAATCAGACTATAAAACAAACAAACAAGGATAAGTCAGACTATAAAACATGCAAACATGCGGATAAATCAGACTATAATACGATCAAACATTTGGATAAATCAGCTATCAAACAAACAAATGAGTATGAATCAGTCTATAAATCTAACAAACAAAGATAATTCAGGCTAAAAAACAAACAAACATGAGAATAAATCAGGCTATAAAACAGACAACATGAGGATAAATCAGGTATAAAACAAACAAACGGAAGTTCAATCAGGCAACAAAACAAACAACATGGATATAAATCAGCTATAAAACAAACAAACAAACATGAAGACAAAGCAGCCTATAAAACTAACAAATATGAAAATAAATCAGGCTATAAAACAAAAAACATGAAGTTAAATCAGACTATAAAACACACAAACGAAGATAAATCAGCTATAAAACAAACACACGAGGATAAATCAGACAAACATGAGGATAAATAAGACTATAAAACAAACAAGCATAAGGATAAATCAGACTATAAAACAAACAAACAAACGTGGATAAATCAGCTATCAAACAAGCAAACATGAAGATAAATCAGGCTATAAAAAAACAAACATGAGGATAAATCAGACAATAGAACAAACAAATATGTGGATAAATCAGATATAAAACAAACAAACACGATTATAAATCAGCTATAAAACAAACAAACAGATTATAAATCAGCTATAAAACAAACAAACGTGAGAATAAATCAGGCTATAAAACAGACAACATGAGGATAAATCAGCTGTAAAACAAACAAACAGAAGATCAATCAGCTATAAAACAAACAAACAAACATGAAGACAAAGCAGCCTATAAAACTAACAAATATGAAAATAAATCAGGCTACAAAACAAAAAACATGAAGTTAAATCAGACTATAAAACACGCAAACGAAGATAAATCTGCTACAAAACAAGCACACGAGGATAAATCAGACAAACATGAGGATAAATAAGACTATAAAACAAACAATCATAAGAATAAATCAGACTATAAAACAGGCAAACGTGCAGATAAATCACCTATAAACAAACAAACGTGAGGATAAATCAGACTATAAAACAAACAAGCATAAGGATAAATCAGACTATAAAACAAACAAACATAAGGATAAATCAGCTATCAAATAAGCAAACATGAGGATAAAACAGGCTATAAAACAAACAAACATTCGGATAAATCAGACAATAGAACAAACAAATATGTGGATAAATCAGATATAAAACAAACAAAAACGATTATAAATCAGCTATAAAACAAACAAACGTGAGAATAAATCAGGCTATAAAACAGACAACATGAGGATAAATCAGCTATAAAACAAACAAACAGAAGATCAATCAAGCTATAAAACAAACAACATGAGGATAAATCACCTATAAAACTAACAAACTTAGGGATCAGTCATTCTTTAAAACTAACAAACATGGATATAAATCAGCTATAAAACAAACAAACAAACATGAAGACAAATCAGCCTATAAAACTAACAAATATGAAAATAAATCAGCTATAAAACAAAAAACATGAAGTTAAATCAGACTATAAAACAAACACACGAAGATAAATCAGCTATAAAACAAACAAAGGAGGATAAATCAGACAAACATAAGGATAAATCAGACTATAAAACAAACAAACATGAGGATAAATCAGCTATAAAACAAGCAAACATGAAGATAAATCACCTATAAAACAAACAAACATGAGGATAAATCAGCTATAAAAAACGCAAACATGAAGATAAATCACCTATAAAACAAACAAACATGAGGATAAATCAGCCTATAAAACTAACAAATATGAAAATATATCAGGCTATAAAACAGGCAAACGTGCGGATAAATCAGCTATAAACAAACAAGCATAAGGATAAATCAGACTATAAAACAAACAAACATTCGGATAAATCAGCTATCAAACAAGCAAACATGAGGATAAATCAGGCTATAAAACAAACAAACATTCGGATAAATCAGACAATAGAACAAACAAATATGTGGATAAATCAGATATAAAACAAACAAACATGATTATAAATCAGCTATAAAACAAGCAAACATGAGGATAAATCAGGCTATAAAACTAACAAACATGGAGATAAATCAGCTATAAAACAAAAAACATGAAGTTAAATCAGACTATAAAACAAACAAACAAGGATAAGTCAGACTATAAAACATGCAAACATGCGGATAAATCAGACTATAATACGATCAAACATTTGGATAAATCAGCTATCAAACAAACAAATGAGTATGAATCAGTCTATAAATCTAACAAACAAAGATAATTCAGGCTAAAAAACAAACAAACATGAGAATAAATCAGGCTATAAAACAGACAACATGAGGATAAATCAGGTATAAAACAAACAAACGGAAGTTCAATCAGGCAACAAAACAAACAACATGGATATAAATCAGCTATAAAACAAACAAACAAACATGAAGACAAAGCAGCCTATAAAACTAACAAATATGAAAATAAATCAGGCTATAAAACAAAAAACATGAAGTTAAATCAGACTATAAAACACACAAACGAAGATAAATCAGCTATAAAACAAACACACGAGGATAAATCAGACAAACATGAGGATAAATAAGACTATAAAACAAACAAGCATAAGGATAAATCAGACTATAAAACAAACAAACAAACGTGGATAAATCAGCTATCAAACAAGCAAACATGAAGATAAATCAGGCTATAAAAAAACAAACATGAGGATAAATCAGACAATAGAACAAACAAATATGTGGATAAATCAGATATAAAACAAACAAACACGATTATAAATCAGCTATAAAACAAACAAACAGATTATAAATCAGCTATAAAACAAACAAACGTGAGAATAAATCAGGCTATAAAACAGACAACATGAGGATAAATCAGCTGTAAAACAAACAAACAGAAGATCAATCAGCTATAAAACAAACAAACAAACATGAAGACAAAGCAGCCTATAAAACTAACAAATATGAAAATAAATCAGGCTATAAAACAAAAAACATTAAGTTAAATCAGACTATAAAACAAACAAACGAAGATAAATCTGCTACAAAACAAACACACGAGGATAAATCAGACAAACATGAGGATAAATAAGACTATAAAACAAACAATCATAAGAATAAATCAGACTATAAAACAGGCTAACGTGCAGATAAATCACCTATAAACAACCAAACGTGAGGATAAATCAGACTATAAAACAAACAAGCATAAGGATAAATCAGACTATAAAACAAACAAACATTCGGATAAATCAGCTATCAAACAAGCAAACATGAGGATAAATCAGGCTATAAAACAAACAAACATTCGGATAAATCAGACAATAGAACAAACAAATATGTGGATAAACCAGATATAAAACAAACAAACATGATCATAAATCAGCTATAAAACAAACAAACATGAGGATAAATCAGGCTATAAAACTAACAAACATGGAGATAAATCAGCTATAAAACAAAAAACATGAAGTTAAATCAGACTATAAAACAAACAAACAAGGATAAGTCAGACTATAAAACATGCAAACATGCGGATAAATCAGACTATAATACGATCAAACATTTGGATAAATCAGCTATCAAACAAACAAATGAGTATGAATCAGTCTATAAATCTAACAAACAAAGATAAATCAGGCTACAAAACAAACAAACATGAGAATAAATCAGGCTACAAAACAGACAACATGTGGATAAATCAGCTATAAAACAAACAAACGGAAGATCAATCAGGCTACAAAACAAACAACATGGATATAAATCAGCTATAAAACAAACAAACAAACATGAAGACAAAGCAGCCTATAAAACTAACAAATATGAAAATAAATCAGGCTATAAAACAAAAAACATGAAGTTAAATCAGACTATAAAACACACAAACGAAGATAAATCTGCTATAAAACAAACACACGAGGATAAATCAGACAAACATGAGGATAAATAAGACTATAAAACAAACAATAATAAGAATAAATCAGACTATAAAACAGGCAAACGTGCAGAGAAATCACCTATAAACAAACAAACGTGAGGATAAATCAGACTATAAAACAAACAAGCATAAGGATAAATCAGACTATAAAACAAACAAACAAACATGTGGATAAATCAGACAATAGAACAAACAAATATGTGGATAAATCAGATATAAAACAAACAAACACGATTATAAATCAGCTATAAAACAAACAAACATGATTATAAATCAGCTATAAAACAAACAAACGTGAGAATAAATCAGGCTATAAACCAGACAACATGTGGATAAATCAGCTATAAAACAAACAAACGGAAGGTCAATCAGGCTACAAAACAAACAAACATTCGGATAAATCAGACAATAGAACAAACAAATATGTGGATAAATCAGATATAAAACAAACAAACACGATTATAAATCAGCTATAAAACAAACAAACATGAGGATAAATCAGGCTATAAAACTAACAAACATGGAGATAAATCAGCTATAAAA
This sequence comes from Lampris incognitus, assembly GCF_029633865.1. Taxonomy (NCBI): domain Eukaryota; kingdom Metazoa; phylum Chordata; class Actinopteri; order Lampriformes; family Lampridae; genus Lampris; species Lampris incognitus. Next base: position 74,345,938 of record NC_079214.1, read on the forward strand.
CAAAAAACATGAAGTTAAATCAGACTATAAAACAAACAAACAAGGATAAATCAGACTATAAAACAGGCAAACATGCGGATAAATCAGACTATAATACGACCAAACATTTGGATAAATCAGCTATCAAACAAACAAATGAGTATAAATCAGGCTATAAATCTAACAAACAAAGATAAATCAGGCTACAAAACAAACAAACATGAGAATAAATCAGGCTATAAAACAGACAACATGATTATAAATCAGCTATAAAACAAACAAACGTGAGAATAAATCAGGCTATAAAACAGACAACATGAGGATAAATCAGCTGTAAAACAAACACACAGAAGATCAATCAGCTATAAAACAAACAAACAAACATGAAGACAAAGCAGCCTATAAAACTAACAAATATGAAAATAAATCAGGCTACAAAACAAAAAACATGAAGTTAAATCAGACTATAAAACACGCAAACGAAGATAAATCTGCTACAAAACAAGCACACGAGGATAAATCAGACAAACATGAGGATAAATAAGACTATAAAACAAACAATCATAAGAATAAATCAGACTATAAAACAGGCAAACGTGCAGATAAATCACCTATAAACAAACAAACGTGAGGATAAATCAGACTATTGTGGAGTTAGAAAACAACGAGACAGGAGACGTGAGAGTAGACGTAGTCGAGGTAGTTTACTAGCTCCAACTTTACATGTCATATATTCGACAACGACACTGAACTCTCTGGACCGGAAGCGGAAGTGCATTCTCTCTTAGGTGAATGTCTCTAGTTATATAGATGTGGGTCACCACACAGGCCCCCCCAGAATTCACCTACACAAAACAATGCAAAACAGCAAAAGCGCAACTCATGAACATAAAAATAGACTCTACAACAGAACAGTCAATGACATAGTGCAAAGTCACGGGGAAAACAAGTGACGAGTCGGGGGGTGGACCCTGCGGCCATAACGGCTGCGCTTCACAGGAGGGGAAACAGATGGGGCCGAAACCCGGGCCATAGGCGGGGCCGAAGCAGGAACAGAGGCAGGTGCCGGGGCCGACCTAGGAGGGCGTCCCCGCCGCGGGGGTAGGGCCAATTGCATTGGCTCCCCAATGTCCAAGTGAGCAGGCTTGAGACGGTCTATAGCGACCCGCTCCGGCCTGCCCCCCATGTCCACCACAAAGTTCTTATCCCCCGCCTCCAGGACGCGGAAGGGCCCGTCGTATGGGGGCTGCAGCGGGGACCGATGGCTGTCGTGCCTAATGAAGACGTACCTCGCCGATGGCAGATCCTTGGGGACGTAGGACCGGGGGAGGCAGTGTTGAGACATCGGAACGGGAGCGAAGGCACCGGCAGCGCTCCGGGACGCACTGAGGTGAGAGGCGGCCGACCAGGGAGTCGTAGCATCCGGAAGAAACTCCCCCGGAACTCGCAGGGGCTGGCCATACACCAGTTCAGCGGAGGAGGTCTGGAGGTCTTCCTTCGGGGCCGAACGCAGGCCGAGCATGACCCATGGGAGCCGGTCCATCCAGTCGCAGCCAGTGAGGCTTGCCCGCAGAGCGGCTTTCATGTCCCGATGGAACCGCTCACAAAGTCCGTTGCTCTGCGGGTTGTACGCCGTAGTGCGGTGGATCTTCATCCCCAGGTGCTCAGCGACCGCCGTCCAGAGCTCCGAGGTAAACTGGGAGCCCCGGTCGCTCGTGATGTCACCCGGTGTGCCGAAACGGGCCACCCAGCAGCCGATGAACGCCCGTGCTACCTCTGCTGCCGTCGTGGAGGACAAGGGAATAGCCTCTGGCCACCTGGTGGCCTTGTCCACAATAGTGAGGAGGAACGTATAACCACGGGAGGGGGGCAGGGGACCCACCAGGTCAACATTGACGTGGTCAAACCGCCTCTCTGGAACCACAAACGGCGCCAAAGGGGCCTTGGTATGGCGGTGCACCTTGGCGCGTTGGCACGCCACACAAGAGCCGGCCCAGGCTCTAACATCCTTACGGAGCCCAGGCCAAACAAACTTGACGCTCACCAATTTGGTCGAGGCCTTCACTCCCGGGTGGGAAAGGCCGTGGACGGTGTCGAAAACTCGGCGCCGCCAGGAAGTAGGCACCAGGGGGCGCGGTTGACCGGTGGAGATGTCACAGAGGAGGGTGGTGTTGGCCGCGTCGAACGTCACGTCCTCCAGCCGTAGCGCCGTAGGGGTCGACCGGTAGTCTTGAACGGTCGCGTCCTTGGCTTGGTCCGCTGCCATAGCGGCGTAGTCGAGTCCCAAGTGAACGGCGTTAACAACCGCCCGTGAAAGGCAGTCGGCGACGGAGTTATCCTTGCCCGACACGTGTTGTATGTCCGTGGTAAACTCGGAAACCGCCGCGAGATGACGCTGCTGACGCCCAGACCACGGTTCTGAGGTTTTGGCCATACAGAACGTCAGCGGTTTGTGGTCCACGAAAGCGGTGAACTGTCGGCCCTCCAATAGGAACCTAAAGTGTCTGGTTGCGAGGAAGAGACCCAGTAGTTCCCTATCAAAGGTGCTGTATTTGCGCTCGCTCTCACGGAGTTGTTTACTGAAGAACGCCAACGGCTGCCAGCCCCCCTCCACCCACTGCTCACACACGGCCCCCACGGCGTAGTCGGAGGCATCCGTTGTAAGGGCTATGGGGGCGGCAGGCGACGGGTGAGCTAGCAGCGCAGCGTTGGCCAGCGCGGTCTTGGCGGCCACAAAAGCCTCGTCCATCCCCGAAGACCAGTGCAGCTCGTCCTTAGACTTCTTACCCCGCAGGGCCTCATACAGGGGACGCATGATGTGGGCGGCACGGGGCAGGAAACGGTTATAAAAGTTCACCATGCCCAGGAATTCCTGCAGCGACTGTACAGTGCGGGGGCGGGGGAACATGGTGACAGCCTCAACCCTGGCAGGGAGGGGAACGGCCCCCTGTGGAGTTATGTGGTGCCCGAGGAAGGTGATGGACGACTCCCCGAACTGACACTTAGCTGGGTTGATGATGAGGCCGTGTTCGCTGAGCCTGTCAAACAGCTGTCTGAGGTGCGTCATGTGTTCCTCCGCCAACGCGCTGGCCACGAGGATGTCGTCTAAGTACACAAACAAAAATGGCATGTCACGGAGCACAGAATCCATAAGGCGCTGAAACGTCTGCGCCGCCCCTTTAAGGCCGAAAGGCATACGTAAAAACTCAAAGAGCCCAAAGGGAGTGATGACAGCCGTTTTTGGGACATCCAGTGGGTGGACCGGCACTTGGTGATACCCCCGCACTAAGTCGATTTTGGAATAGATGGCAGCGCCCGCCAGGTGGGTAGAGAAATCTTGTATGTGCGGTATGGGGTACCGGTCGGGGGTCGTGGCATTGTTTAGGCGACGGTAGTCCCCGCACGGGCGCCAACCCCCGTTGGCCTTAGTAACCATGTGAAGAGGGGAAGCCCACGGGCTGTCAGAACGGCGGACAATGCCGAGGCGCTCCATAGTCGAAAACTCCTCCCTGGCTATTGCGAGCTTGGCCGAGTCGAGGCGTCGGGCCCGGGCGTAAACTGGGGGCCCCACTGTGGTGATATGATGTTCCACGCCGTGCTTGGCCACCGCCGAGGAGAAGGTGGGTGTGGTCAGCTCGGGGAAATTTGCGAGCAGGCGTTGGTATGGATCCCCGGTGGAGAGTGTGTTAGCGAGGCACAGCGCTCCAGCGCCCCCAAGCGTGCAGGGGTATGACGCAAAAGAGACGGCATCAATCACGCGACAGTTTTTAACATCCACCAGCAGGTTGAAAGCACAGAGGAAATCCGCACCTAGGAGCGGGGTGGATACAGCAGCCATCACAAAGTCCCAGCCGAAACGTCGGCCGCCAAAACACACGTCCACATGTCTGATACCGTACGTCCGAATGGACGTGCCGTTGGCGGCGTCCATCTGGGGGCCGTGACAGTCGGTCATCGTGTCCACAGCTTGTGCTGGTAGTATGCTGCGTTGAGCGCCAGAGTCAACCAGCAGCCGCCGGCCCGACAAGGAGTCTCTGATGAACAACAGCTTGCAGTCACGGCCGGCGCCCATAGCCGTTAACAAGCGCCGGCCTTGGCGTTTCCCTGAACCCTGTAACTGCAGGGTTTGCGACACCGTTTTGCTTTTGCCCCAAACCTGGCATGGTAATAACAGAGCCCGTCGTCAGGTTGGCGGCGGGCTGTCACCGCAGCCGCGGTGTCCATATAGTCGTACACAGGTGGTGGTGGGGCGGTCTGGTGGGGTAGCAGGGCGTGCACAAACTGTTGCCGGTTGGCCAGGAAAACCCTGTCTGCTTCAGCAGCCAGGGTTGGAGGCGGCGAGAGGAGAACTGGCCAGTGCTGTGCGTACAGGTGCGGGGAGCTGCCTCAGAAAAATGTGTGTGAAAAGAAAGGCCGGATCAGCCGATCCCAGCACAGACAGCATTTTTTCCATTAAATCAGACGGTTTGCCGTCGCCGAGGCCATTCGGGGACAGTAAACGGTCTGCCTTCTCCAGCTCCGACAGTTCAAATAGTTTCAGGAGGAATGTCTTTATAGCATCGTACTTGCCAGCAGCTGGCGGAGCTTCCAACAGTGTCATTGCTCGCGCCGTTGTCGATGCGTCTAACGCCGCCACTACGTGGAAGTACTGCGTTGCATCCTGCGTTATCCCTCTCAGCTGGAACTGGGCTTCCACATGTTGAAACCACGGCCGTGGATTATGCTGCCAAAAGTCGGGTAGCTTCACAGTAGCGGTGTAAATGCTAGCGTTAGCAATAGCCATGTTGTTAGCACCGGCGTCGTCGTTGTCAAACATACTCGTATTAGTTGTTCGATCACGTCGGGGTCACCAATGTGGAGTTAGAAAACAACGAGACAGGAGACGTGAGAGTAGACGTAGTCGAGGTAGTTTACTAGCTCCAACTTTACATGTCATATATTCGACAACGACACTGAACTCTCTGGACCGGAAGCGGAAGTGCATTCTCTCTTAGGTGAATGTCTCTAGTTATATAGATGTGGGTCACCACACTATAAAACAAACAAGCATAAGGATAAATCAGACTATAAAACAAACAAACATTCGGATAAATCAGCTATCAAACAAGCAAACATGAGGATAAATCAGGCTATAAAACAAACAAACATTCGGATAAATCAGACAATAGAACAAACAAAGATGTGGATAAATCAGATATAAAACAAACAAACATGATTATAAATCAGCTATAAAACAAACAAACGTGAGAATAAATCAGGCTATAAAACAGACAACATGAGGATAAATCAGCTATAAAACAAACGAACAGAAGATCAATCAGGCTATAAAACAAACAACATGAGGATAAATCACCTATAAAACTAACAAACTTAAGGATCGGTCATTCTTTAAAACTAACAAACATGGATATAAATCAGCTATAAAACAAACAAACAAACATGAAGACAAATCAGCCTATAAAACTAACAAATATGAAAATAAATCAGGCTTTAAAACAAAAAACATGAAGTTAAATCAGACTATAAAACAAACAAACATGAGGATAAATCAGCTATAAAACAAGCAAACATGAAGATAAATCACCTATAAAACAAACAAACATGAGGATAAATCAGCTATAAAACACGCAAACATGAAGATAAATCAGCTATAAAACAATCAAACATGAGGATGAATCAGCTAAAAAACAAACATACATGAGGATAAATCAGCCTATAAAACAAACAAACATAAGAATAAACCAGACTATAAAACAAGCAAACGTGCGGATAAATCAGCTATAAACAAAGAAACATGAAGATAAATCAGGCTATAAAACTAACAAACATGATTATAAATCAGCTATAAAACAAACAAATGTGAGAATAAATCAGGCTATAAAACAGACAACATGAGGATAAATCAGGCTATAAAACTAACAAACATGGAGATAAATCAGCTATAAAACAAAAAACATGAAGTTAAATCAGACTATAAAACAAACAAACAAGGATAAGTCAGACTATAAAACAGGCAAACATGCGGATAAATCAGACTATAATACGATCAAACATTTGGATAAATCAGCTATCAAACAAACAAATGAGTATGAATCAGTCTATAAATCTAACAAACAAAGATAATTCAGGCTAAAAAACAAACAAACATGAGAATAAATCAGGCTATAAAACAGACAACATGAGGATAAATCAGGTATAAAACAAACAAACGGAAGTTCAATCAGGCAACAAAACAAACAACATGGATATAAATCAGCTATAAAACAAACAAACAAACATGAAGACAAAGCAGCCTATAAAACTAACAAATATGAAAATAAATCGGGCTATAAAACAAAAAACATGAAGTTAAATCAAACTATAAAACACACAAACGAAGATAAATCAGCTATAAAACAAACACACGAGGATAAATCAGACAAACATGAGGATAAATAAGACTATAAAACAAACAATCATAAGAAAAAATCAGACTATAAAACAGGCAAACGTGCAGATAAATCACCTATAAACAAACAAACGTGAGGATAAATCAGACTATAAAACAAACAAGCATAAGGATAAATCAGACTATAAAACAAACAAATATGTGGATAAATCAGATATAAAACAAACAAACATGATTATAAATCAGGTATAAAACAAACAAACGTGAGAATAAATCAGGCTATAAAACAGACAACATTAGGATAAACCAGGCTATAAAACTAACAAACATGGAGATAAATCAGCTATAAAACAAAAAACATGAAGTTAAATCAGCTATAAAACAAACAAACAAACATGAAGACAAAGCAGCCTATAAAACTCACAAATATGAAAATAAATCAGGCTATAAAACAAAAAACATGAAGTTAAATCAGACTATAAAACACACAAACGAAGATAAATCAGCTATAAAACAGGCAAACGTGCAGATAAATCACCTATAAACAAACAAACGTGAGGATAAATCAGACTATAAAACAAACAAGCATAAGGATCAATCAGACTATAAAACAAACAAACATGGGGATAAATCAGCTATCAAACAAGCAAACATGAGGATAAATCAGGCTATAAAACAAACAAACATTCGGATAAATCAGACAATAGAACAAACAAATATGTGGATAAATCAGATATAAAACAAACAAACACGATTATAAATCAGCTATAAAACAAACAAACGTGAGAATAAATCAGGCTATAAAACAGACAACATGAGGATGAATCAGCTATAAAACAAACAAACAGAAGATCAATCAGGCTATAAAACAAACAACATGAGGATAAATCACCTATAAAACTGACAAACTTAGGGATCAGTCATTCTTTAAAACTTACAAACATGGATATAAATCAGCTATAAAACAAACAAACAAACATGAAGACAAATCAGCCTATAAAACTAACAAATATGAAAATAAATCAGGCTATAAAACAAAAAACATGAAGTTAAATCAGACTATAAAACACACAAACGAAGATAAATCAGCTATAAAACACACAAACGAAGATAAATCAGCCAAACATGAGGATAAATAAGACTATAAAACAAACAATAATAAGAATAAATCAGACTATAAAACAGGCAAACATTCGGATAAATCAGCTATCAAACAAGCAAACATGAGGATAAATCAGGCTATAAAACAAACAAACATTCGGATAAATCAGACAATAGAACAAACAAATATGTGGATAAATCAGATATAAAACAAACAAACATGATTATAAATCAGCTATAAAACAAACAAATATGAGGATAAATCAGAATATAAAACTAACAAACATGGAGATAAATCAGATATAAAACAAAAAACATGAAGTTAAATCAGACTATAAAACAAACAAACAAGGATAAGTCAGACTATAAAACATGCAAACATGCGGATAAATCAGACTATAATACGATCAAACATTTGGATAAATCAGCTATCAAACAAACAAATGAGTATGAATCAGTCTATAAATCTAACAAACAAAGATAAATCAGGCTACAAAAAAAACAAACATGAGAATAAATCAGGCTATAAAACAGACAACATGTGGATAAATCAGCTATAAAACAAACAAACGGAAGGTCAATCAGGCTACAAAACAAACAACATGGATATAAATCAGCTATAAAACAAACAAACAAACATGAAGACAAAGCAGCCTATAAAACTAACAAATATGAAAATAAATCAGGCTATAAAACAAAAAACATGAAGTTAAATCAGACTATAAAACACACAAACGAAGATAAATCAGCTATAAAACAAACACACGAGGATAAATCAGACAAACATGAGGATAAATAAGACTATAAAACAAACAATCATGAGAATAAATCAGACTATAAAACAGGCAAACGTGCAGATAAATCACCTATAAACAAAAAAACGTCAGGATAAATCAGACTATAAAACAAACAAGCATAAGGATAAATCAGACTATAAAACAAACAAACATGTGGATAAATCAGCTATCAAACAAGCAAACATGAGGATAAATCAGGCTATAAAAAAACAAACATTCGGATAAATCAGACAATAGAACAAACAAATATGTGGATAAATCAGCTATAAAACAAACAAACACGATTATAAATCAGCTATAAAACAAACAAACATGATTATAAATCAGCTATAAAACAAACAAACGTGAGAATAAATCAGGCTATAAAACAGACAACATGAGGATAAATCAGCTGTAAAACAAACAAACAGAAGATCAATCAGCTATAAAACAAACAAACAAACATGAAGACAAAGCAGACTATAAAACTAACAAATATGAAAATAAATCAGGCTATAAAACAAAAAACATGAAGTTAAATCAGGCTATAAAACAAACAAACATTTGGATAAATCAGGCAATAGAACAAACAAATATGTGGATAAATCAGATACAAAACAAACAAACATGATTATAAATCAGCTATAAAACAAACAAACATGAGGATAAATCAGGCTATAAAACTAACAAACAAGGAGATAAATCAGCTATAAAACAAAAAACATGAAGTTAAATCAGACTATAAAACAAACAAACAAGGATAAATCAGACTATAAAACAGGCAAACATGCGGATAAATCAGACTATAATACGACCAAACATTTGGATAAATCAGCTATCAAACAAACAAATGAGTATAAATCAGGCTATAAATCTAACAAACAAAGATAAATCAGGCTACAAAACAAACAAACATGAGAATAAATCAGGCTATAAAACAGACAACATGATTATAAATCAGCTATAAAACAAACAAACGTGAGAATAAATCAGGCTATAAAACAGACAACATGAGGATAAATCAGCTGTAAAACAAACAAACAGAAGATCAATCAGCTATAAAACAAACAAAGAAACATGAAGACAAAGCAGCCTATAAAACTAACAACTATGAAAATAAATCAGGCTATAAAACAAAAAACATGAAGTTAAATCAGACTATAAAACACACAAACGAAGATAAATCTGCTACAAAACAAACACACGAGGATAAATCAGACAAACATGAGGATAAATAAGACTATAAACAAAACAATCATAAGAATAAATCAGACTATAAAACAGGCAAACGTGCAGATAAATCACCTATAAACAAACAAACGTGAGAATAAATCAGACTATTAAACAAACAAGCATAAGGGTAAATCGGACTATAAAACAAACAAACATTCGGATAAATCAGCTATCAAACAAGCAAACATGAGGATAAATCTGGCTATAAAACAAACAAACATTCGGATAAATCAGACAATAGAACAAACAAATATGTGGATAAATCAGATATAAAAAGAAACAAACATGATTATAAATCAGCTATAAAACAAACAAACATGAGGATAAATCAGGCTATAAAACTAACAAACATGGAGATAAATCAGCTATAAAACAAAAAACATGAAGTTAAATCAGACTATAAACCAAACAAACAAGGATAAGTCAGGCTATAAAACAGGCAAACATGCGGATAAATCAGACTATAATACGACCAAACATTTGGAAAAATCAGCTATCAAACAAACAAATGAGTATAAATCAGGCTATAAATCTAACAAACAAAGATAAATCAGGCTACAAAACAAACAAACATGAGAATAAATCAGGCTATAAAACAGACAACATGAGGATAAATCAGCTATAAAACAAACCAACGGAAGGTCAATCAGGCTACAAAACAAACAACATGGATATAAATCAGCTATAAAACAAACAAACAAACATGAAGACAAAGCAGCCTGTAAAACTAACAAATATGAAAATAAATCAGGCTATAAAACAAAAAACATGAAGTTAAATCAGACTATAAAACACACAAACGAAGATAAATCAGCTATAAAACAAACACACGAGGATAAATCAGACAAACATGAGGATAAATAAAACTATAAAACAAACAATCATAAGAATAAATCAGACTATAAAACAGGCAAACGTGCAGATAAATCACCTATAAACAAACAAACGTGAGGATAAATCAGACTATAAAACAAACAAACATGAGGATAAATCAGCTATCAAACAAGCAAACATGAGGATAAATCAGGCTATAAAACAAACAAACATTCGGATAAATCAGACAATAGAACAAACAAATATGTGGATAAATCAGATATAAAACAAACAAACACGATTATAAATCAGCTATAAAACAAACAAACGTGAGAATAAATCAGGCTATAAAACAGACAACATGAGGATAAATCAGCTATAAAACAAACAAACAGAAGATCAATCAGGCTATAAAACAGACAACATGAGGATAAATCAGCTATAAAACAAACAAACGGAAGGTCAATCAGGCTACAAAACAAACAACATGGATATAAATCAGCTATAAAACAAACAAACAAACATGAAGACAAAGCAGCCTGTAAAACTAACAAATATGAAAATAAATCAAGCTATAAAACAAAAAACATGAAGTTAAATCAGACTATAAAACAAACACACGAGGATAAATCAGCTATAAAACAAACACAGAAGGATAAATCAGACAAACATGAGGATAAATCAAACTATAAAACAAACAAACATAAGGATAAATCAGACTATAAAAAAAACAAACATGACGATAAATCAGCTATAAAACAAGCAAACATGAAGATAAATCACCTATAAAACAAACAAACATGAGGATAAATCAGCTATAAAACAAGCAAACATGAAGATAAATCACCTATAAAACAAACAAACATGAGGATAAATCAGCTATAAAACAAACAAACATGAGGATAAATCAGCCTATAAAACAGGCAAACGTGCGGATAAATCAGCTATAAACAAACAAACATGAGGATAAATCAGGCTATAAAACTAACAAACATGGAGATAAATCAGCTATAAAACAAAAAACATGAAGTTAAATCAGACTATAAACCAAACAAACAAGGATAAGTCAGACTATAAAACAGGCAAACATGCGGATAAATCAGACTATAATACGACCAAACATTTGGATAAATCAGCTATCAAACAAACAAATGAGTATAAATCAGTCTATAAATCTAACAAACAAAGATAAATCAGGCTACAAAACAAACAAACATGAGAATAAATCAGGCTATAAAACAGACAACATGATCATAAATCAGCTATAAAACAAACAAACGTGAGGATAAATCAGACTATAAAACAAACAAGCATAAGGGTAAATCGGACTATAAAACAAACAAACATTCGGATAAATCAGCTATCAAACAAGCAAACATGAGGATAAATCTGGCTATAAAACAAACAAACATTCGGATAAATCAGACAATAGAACAAACAAATATGTGGATAAATCAGATATAAAACAAACAAACATGATTATAAATCAGCTATAAAACAAACAAACATGAGGATAAATCAGGCTATAAAACTAACAAACATGGAGATAAATCAGCTATAAAACAAAAAACATGAAGTTAAATCAGACTATAAAACAAACAAACAAGGATAAATCAGACTATAAAACAGGCAAACATGCGGATAAATCAGATTATAATACGACCAAACATTTGGATAAATCAGCTATCAAACAAACAAATGAGTATAAATCAGGCTATAAATCTAACAAACAAAGATAAATCAGGCTACAAAACAAACAAACATGAGAATAAATCAGGCTATAAAACAGACAACATGAAGATAAATCAGCTATAAAACAAACAAACGGAAGGTCAATCAGGCTACAAAACAAACAACATGGATATAAATCAGCTATAAAACAAACAAAGAAACATGAAGACAAAGCAGCCTGTAAAACTAACAAATATGAAAATAAATCAGGCTATAAAACAAAAAACATGAAGTTAAATCAGACTATAAAACAAACACACGAGGATAAATCAGCTATAAAACAAACACAGAAGGATAAATCAGACAAACATGAGGATAAATCAAACTATAAAACAAACAAACATAAGGATAAATCAGACTATAAAAAAAACAAACATGACGATAAATCAGCTATAAAACAAGCAAACATGAAGATAAATCACCTATAAAACAAACAAACATGAGGATAAATCAGCTATAAAACAAGCAAACATGAAGATAAATCACCTATAAAACAAACAAACATGAGGATAAATCAGCTATAAAACAAACAAACATGAGGATAAATCAGCCTATAAAACAGGCAAACGTGCGGATAAATCAGCTATAAACAAACAAACATGAGGATAAATCAGGCTATAAAACTAACAAACATGGAGATAAATCAGCTATAAAACAAAAAACATGAAGTTAAATCAGACTATAAACCAAACAAACAAGGATAAGTCAGACTATAAAACAGGCAAACATGCGGATAAATCAGACTATAATACGACCAAACATTTGGATAAATCAGCTATCAAACAAACAAATGAGTATAAATCAGGCTATAAATCTAACAAACAAAGATAAATCAGGCTACAAAACAAACAAACATGAGAATAAATCAGGCTATAAAACAGACAACATGAGGATAAATCAGCTATAAAACAAACAAACGGAAGGTCAATCAGGCTACAAAACAAACAACATGGATATAAATCAGCTATAAAACAAACAAACAAACATGAAGACAAAGCAGCCTATAAAACTAACAAATATGAAAATAAATCAGGCTATAAAACAAAAAACATGAAATTAAATCAGACTATAAAACACACAAACGAAGACAAATCAGCTATAAAACAAACACACGAGGATAAATCAGACAAACATGAGGATAAATAAGACTATAAAACAAACAATCATAAGAATAAATCAGACCATAAAACAGGCAAACGTGCAGATAAATCACCTATAAACAAACAAACGTGAGGATAAATCAGACTATAAAACAAACAAGCATAAGGATAAATCAGACTATAAAACAAACAAACACGAGGATAAATCAGCTATCAAACAAGCAGACATGAGGATAAATCAGGCTATAAAACAAACAAACATTCAGATAAATCAGACAATAGAACAAACAAATATGTGGATAAATCAGGCTATAAAACAGACAACATGAGGATAAATCAGCTGTAAAACAAACAAACAGAAGATAAATCAGCTATAAAACAAACACACGAGGATAAATCAGACAAACATGAGGATAAATAAGACTATAAAACAAACAATCATAAGAAAAAATCAGACTATAAAACAGGCAAACGTGCAGATAAATCACCTATAAACAAACAAACATGATTATAAATCAGGTATAAAACAAACAAACGTGAGAATAAATCAGGCTATAAAACAGACAACATTAGGATAAACCAGGCTATAAAACTAACAAACATGGAGATAAATCAGCTATAAAACAAAAAACATGAAGTTAAATCAGCTATAAAACAAACAAACAAACATGAAGACAAAGCAGCCTATAAAACTCACAAATATGAAAATAAATCAGGCTATAAAACAAAAAACATGAAGTTAAATCAGACTATAAAACACACAAACGAAGATAAATCAGCTATAAAACAGGCAAACGTGCAGATAAATCACCTATAAACAAACAAACGTGAGGATAAATCAGACTATAAAACAAACAAGCATAAGGATCAATCAGACTATAAAACAAACAAACATGGGGATAAATCAGCTATCAAACAAGCAAACATGAGGATAAATCAGGCTATAAAACAAACAAACATTCGGATAAATCAGACAATAGAACAAACAAATATGTGGATAAATCAGATATAAAACAAACAAACACGATTATAAATCAGCTATAAAACAAACAAACGTGAGAATAAATCAGGCTATAAAACAGACAACATGAGGATAAATCAGCTATAAAACAAACAAACAGAAGATCAATCAGGCTATAAAACAAACAACATGAGGATAAATCACCTATAAAACTGACAAACTTAGGGATCAGTCATTCTTTAAAACTTACAAACATGGATATAAATCAGCTATAAAACAAACAAACAAACATGAAGACAAATCAGCCTATAAAACTAACAAATATGAAAATAAATCAGGCTATAAAACAAAAAACATGAAGTTAAATCAGACTATAAAACACACAAACGAAGATAAATCAGCTATAAAACACACAAACGAAGATAAATCAGCCAAACATGAGGATAAATAAGACTATAAAACAAACAATAATAAGAATAAATCAGACTATAAAACAGGCAAACATTCGGATAAATCAGCTATCAAACAAGCAAACATGAGGATAAATCAGGCTATAAAACAAACAAACATTCGGATAAATCAGACAATAGAACAAACAAATATGTGGATAAATCAGATATAAAACAAACAAACATGATTATAAATCAGCTATAAAACAAACAAATATGAGGATAAATCAGAATATAAAACTAACAAACATGGAGATAAATCAGATATAAAACAAAAAACATGAAGTTAAATCAGACTATAAAACAAACAAACAAGGATAAGTCAGACTATAAAACATGCAAACATGCGGATAAATCAGACTATAATACGATCAAACATTTGGATAAATCAGCTATCAAACAAACAAATGAGTATGAATCAGTCTATAAATCTAACAAACAAAGATAAATCAGGCTACAAAAAAAACAAACATGAGAATAAATCAGGCTATAAAACAGACAACATGTGGATAAATCAGCTATAAAACAAACAAACGGAAGGTCAATCAGGCTACAAAACAAACAACATGGATATAAATCAGCTATAAAACAAACAAACAAACATGAAGACAAAGCAGCCTATAAAACTAACAAATATGAAAATAAATCAGGCTATAAAACAAAAAACATGAAGTTAAATCAGACTATAAAACACACAAACGAAGATAAATCAGCTATAAAACAAACACACGAGGATAAATCAGACAAACATGAGGATAAATAAGACTATAAAACAAACAATCATGAGAATAAATCAGACTATAAAACAGGCAAACGTGCAGATAAATCACCTATAAACAAAAAAACGTCAGCATAAATCAGACTATAAAACAAACAAGCATAAGGATAAATCAGACTATAAAACAAACAAACATGTGGATAAATCAGCTATCAAACAAGCAAACATGAGGATAAATCAGGCTATAAAAAAACAAACATTCGGATAAATCAGACAATAGAACAAACAAATATGTGGATAAATCAGCTATAAAACAAACAAACACGATTATAAATCAGCTATAAAACAAACAAACATGATTATAAATCAGCTATAAAACAAACAAACGTGAGAATAAATCAGGCTATAAAACAGACAACATGAGGATAAATCAGCTGTAAAACAAACAAACAGAAGATCAATCAGCTATAAAACAAACAAACAAACATGAAGACAAAGCAGACTATAAAACTAACAAATATGAAAATAAATCAGGCTATAAAACAAAAAACATGAAGTTAAATCAGGCTATAAAACAAACAAACATTTGGATAAATCAGGCAATAGAACAAACAAATATGTGGATAAATCAGATACAAAACAAACAAACATGATTATAAATCAGCTATAAAACAAACAAACATGAGGATAAATCAGGCTATAAAACTAACAAACAAGGAGATAAATCAGCTATAAAACAAAAAACATGAAGTTAAATCAGACTATAAAACAAACAAACAAGGATAAATCAGACTATAAAACAGGCAAACATGCGGATAAATCAGACTATAATACGACCAAACATTTGGATAAATCAGCTATCAAACAAACAAATGAGTATAAATCAGGCTATAAATCTAACAAACAAAGATAAATCAGGCTACAAAACAAACAAACATGAGAATAAATCAGGCTATAAAACAGACAACATGATTATAAATCAGCTATAAAACAAACAAACGTGAGAATAAATCAGGCTATAAAACAGACAACATGAGGATAAATCAGCTGTAAAACAAACAAACAGAAGATCAATCAGCTATAAAACAAACAAAGAAACATGAAGACAAAGCAGCCTATAAAACTAACAACTATGAAAATAAATCAGGCTATAAAACAAAAAACATGAAGTTAAATCAGACTATAAAACACACAAACGAAGATAAATCTGCTACAAAACAAACACACGAGGATAAATCAGACAAACATGAGGATAAATAAGACTATAAACAAAACAATCATAAGAATAAATCAGACTATAAAACAGGCAAACGTGCAGATAAATCACCTATAAACAAACAAACGTGAGAATAAATCAGACTATTAAACAAACAAGCATAAGGGTAAATCGGACTATAAAACAAACAAACATTCGGATAAATCAGCTATCAAACAAGCAAACATGAGGATAAATCTGGCTATAAAACAAACAAACATTCGGATAAATCAGACAATAGAACAAACAAATATGTGGATAAATCAGATATAAAAAGAAACAAACATGATTATAAATCAGCTATAAAACAAACAAACATGAGGATAAATCAGGCTATAAAACTAACAAACATGGAGATAAATCAGCTATAAAACAAAAAACATGAAGTTAAATCAGACTATAAACCAAACAAACAAGGATAAGTCAGACTATAAAACAGGCAAACATGCGGATAAATCAGACTATAATACGACCAAACATTTGGAAAAATCAGCTATCAAACAAACAAATGAGTATAAATCAGGCTATAAATCTAACAAACAAAGATAAATCAGGCTACAAAACAAACAAACATGAGAATAAATCAGGCTATAAAACAGACAACATGAGGATAAATCAGCTATAAAACAAACCAACGGAAGGTCAATCAGGCTACAAAACAAACAACATGGATATAAATCAGCTATAAAACAAACAAACAAACATGAAGACAAAGCAGCCTGTAAAACTAACAAATATGAAAATAAATCAGGCTATAAAACAAAAAACATGAAGTTAAATCAGACTATAAAACATACAAACGAAGATAAATCAGCTATAAAACAAACACACGAGGATAAATCAGACAAACATGAGGATAAATAAAACTATAAAACAAACAATCATAAGAATAAATCAGACTATAAAACAGGCAAACGTGCAGATAAATCACCTATAAACAAACAAACGTGAGGATAAATCAGACTATAAAACAAACAAACATGAGGATAAATCAGCTATCAAACAAGCAAACATGAGGATAAATCAGGCTATAAAACAAACAAACATTCGGATAAATCAGACAATAGAACAAACAAATATGTGGATAAATCAGATATAAAACAAACAAACACGATTATAAATCAGCTATAAAACAAACAAACGTGAGAATAAATCAGGCTATAAAACAGACAACATGAGGATAAATCAGCTATAAAACAAACAAACAGAAGATCAATCAGGCTATAAAATAGACAACATGAGGATAAATCAGCTATAAAACAAACAAACGGAAGGTCAATCAGGCTACAAAACAAACAACATGGATATAAATCAGCTATAAAACAAACAAACAAACATGAAGACAAAGCAGCCTGTAAAACTAACAAATATGAAAATAAATCAAGCTATAAAACAAAAAACATGAAGTTAAATCAGACTATAAAACAAACACACGAGGATAAATCAGCTATAAAACAAACACAGAAGGATAAATCAGACAAACATGAGGATAAATCAAACTATAAAACAAACAAACATAAGGATAAATCAGACTATAAAAAAAACAAACATGACGATAAATCAGCTATAAAACAAGCAAACATGAAGATAAATCACCTATAAAACAAACAAACATGAGGATAAATCAGCTATAAAACAAGCAAACATGAAGATAAATCACCTATAAAACAAACAAACATGAGGATAAATCAGCTATAAAACAAACAAACATGAGGATAAATCAGCCTATAAAACAGGCAAACGTGCGGATAAATCAGCTATAAACAAACAAACATGAGGATAAATCAGGCTATAAAACTAACAAACATGGAGATAAATCAGCTATAAAACAAAAAACATGAAGTTAAATCAGACTATAAACCAAACAAACAAGGATAAGTCAGACTATAAAACAGGCAAACATGCGGATAAATCAGACTATAATACGACCAAACATTTGGATAAATCAGCTATCAAACAAACAAATGAGTATAAATCAGTCTATAAATCTAACAAACAAAGATAAATCAGGCTACAAAACAAACAAACATGAGAATAAATCAGGCTATAAAACAGACAACATGATCATAAATCAGCTATAAAACAAACAAACGTGAGGATAAATCAGACTATAAAACAAACAAGCATAAGGGTAAATCGGACTATAAAACAAACAAACATTCGGATAAATCAGCTATCAAACAAGCAAACATGAGGATAAATCTGGCTATAAAACAAACAAACATTCGGATAAATCAGACAATAGAACAAACAAATATGTGGATAAATCAGATATAAAACAAACAAACATGATTATAAATCAGCTATAAAACAAACAAACATGAGGATAAATCAGGCTATAAAACTAACAAACATGGAGATAAATCAGCTATAAAACAAAAAACATGAAGTTAAATCAGACTATAAAACAAACAAACAAGGATAAATCAGACTATAAAACAGGCAAACATGCGGATAAATCAGATTATAATACGACCAAACATTTGGATAAATCAGCTATCAAACAAACAAATGAGTATAAATCAGGCTATAAATCTAACAAACAAAGATAAATCAGGCTACAAAACAAACAAACATGAGAATAAATCAGGCTATAAAACAGACAACATGAAGATAAATCAGCTATAAAACAAACAAACGGAAGGTCAATCAGGCTACAAAACAAACAACATGGATATAAATCAGCTATAAAACAAACAAAGAAACATGAAGACAAAGCAGCCTGTAAAACTAACAAATATGAAAATAAATCAGGCTATAAAACAAAAAACATGAAGTTAAATCAGACTATAAAACAAACACACGAGGATAAATCAGCTATAAAACAAACACAGAAGGATAAATCAGACAAACATGAGGATAAATCAAACTATAAAACAAACAAACATAAGGATAAATCAGACTATAAAAAAAACAAACATGACGATAAATCAGCTATAAAACAAGCAAACATGAAGATAAATCACCTATAAAACAAACAAACATGAGGATAAATCAGCTATAAAACAAGCAAACATGAAGATAAATCACCTATAAAACAAACAAACATGAGGATAAATCAGCTATAAAACAAACAAACATGAGGATAAATCAGCCTATAAAACAGGCAAACGTGCGGATAAATCAGCTATAAACAAACAAACATGAGGATAAATCAGGCTATAAAACTAACAAACATGGAGATAAATCAGCTATAAAACAAAAAACATGAAGTTAAATCAGACTATAAACCAAACAAACAAGGATAAGTCAGACTATAAAACAGGCAAACATGCGGATAAATCAGACTATAATACGACCAAACATTTGGATAAATCAGCTATCAAACAAACAAATGAGTATAAATCAGGCTATAAATCTAACAAACAAAGATAAATCAGGCTACAAAACAAACAAACATGAGAATAAATCAGGCTATAAAACAGACAACATGAGGATAAATCAGCTATAAAACAAACAAACGGAAGGTCAATCAGGCTACAAAACAAACAACATGGATATAAATCAGCTATAAAACAAACAAACAAACATGAAGACAAAGCAGCCTATAAAACTAACAAATATGAAAATAAATCAGGCTATAAAACAAAAAACATGAAATTAAATCAGACTATAAAACACACAAACGAAGACAAATCAGCTATAAAACAAACACACGAGGATAAATCAGACAAACATGAGGATAAATAAGACTATAAAACAAACAATCATAAGAATAAATCAGACCATAAAACAGGCAAACGTGCAGATAAATCACCTATAAACAAACAAACGTGAGGATAAATCAGACTATAAAACAAACAAGCATAAGGATAAATCAGACTATAAAACAAACAAACACGAGGATAAATCAGCTATCAAACAAGCAGACATGAGGATAAATCAGGCTATAAAACAAACAAACATTCAGATAAATCAGACAATAGAACAAACAAATATGTGGATAAATCAGGCTATAAAACAGACAACATGAGGATAAATCAGCTGTAAAACAAACAAACAGAAGATCAATCAGCTATAAAACAAACAAACAAACATGAAGACAAAGCAGACTATAAAACTAACAAATATGAAAATAAATCAGGCTATAAAACAAAAAACATGAAGTTAAATCAGGCTATAAAACAAACAAACATTTGGATAAATCAGGCAATAGAACAAACAAATATGTGGATAAATCAGATATAAAACAAACAAACATGATTATAAATCAGCTATAAAACAAACAAACATGAGGATAAATCAGGCTATAAAACTAACAAACATGGAGATAAATCAGCTATAAAACAAAAAACATGAAGTTAAATCAGACTATAAAACAAACAAACAAGGATAAATCAGACTATAAAACAGGCAAACATGCGGATAAATCAGATTATAATACGACCAAACATTTGGATAAATCAGCTATCAAACAAACAAATGAGTATAAATCAGGCTATAAATCTAACAAACAAAGATAAATCAGGCTACAAAACAAACAAACATGAGAATAAATCAGGCTATAAAACAGACAACATGAAGATAAATCAGCTATAAAACAAACAAACGTGAGAATAAATCAGGCTATAAAACAGACAACATGAGGATAAATCAGCTGTAAAACAAACAAACAGAAGATCAATCAGCTATAAAACAAACAAAGAAACATGAAGACAAGGCAGCCTATAACACTAACAAATATGAAAATAAATCAGGCTATAAAACAAAAAACATGAAGTTAAATCAGACTATAAAACACACAAACGAAGATAAATCTGCTACAAAACAAACACACGAGGATAAATCAGACAAACATGAGGATAAATAAGACTATAAACAAAACAATCATAAGAATAAATCAGACTATAAAACAGGCAAACGTGCAGATAAATCACCTATAAACAAACAAACGTGAGAATAAATCAGACTATTAAACAAACAAGCATAAGGGTAAATCGGACTATAAAACAAACAAACATTCGGATAAATCAGCTATCAAACAAGCAAACATGAGGATAAATCTGGCTATAAAACAAACAAACATTCGGATAAATCAGACAATAGAACAACAAATATGTGGATAAATCAGATATAAAAAGAAACAAACATGATTATAAATCAGCTATAAAACAAACAAACATGAGGATAAATCAGGCTATAAAACTAACAAACATGGAGATAAATCAGCTATAAAACAAAAAACATGAAGTTAAATCAGACTATAAACCAAACAAACAAGGATAAGTCAGACTATAAAACAGGCAAACATGCGGATAAATCAGACTATAATACGACCAAACATTTGGAAAAATCAGCTATCAAACAAACAAATGAGTATAAATCAGGCTATAAATCTAACAAACAAAGATAAATCAGGCTACAAAACAAACAAACATGAGAATAAATCAGGCTATAAAACAGACAACATGAGGATAAATCAGCTATAAAACAAACCAACGGAAGGTCAATCAGGCTACAAAACAAACAACATGGATATAAATCAGCTATAAAACAAACAAACAAACATGAAGACAAAGCAGCCTGTAAAACTAACAAATATGAAAATAAATCAGGCTATAAAACAAAAAACATGAAGTTAAATCAGACTATAAAACACACAAACGAAGATAAATCAGCTATAAAACAAACACACGAGGATAAATCAGACAAACATGAGGATAAATAAGACTATAAAACAAACAATCATAAGAATAAATCAGACTATAAAACAGGCAAACGTGCAGATAAATCACCTATAAACAAACAAACGTGAGGATAAATCAGACTATAAAACAAACAAACATGAGGATAAATCAGCTATCAAACAAGCAAACATGAGGATAAATCAGGCTATAAAACAAACAAACATTCGGATAAATCAGACAATAGAACAAACAAATATGTGGATAAATCAGATATAAAACAAACAAACACGATTATAAATCAGCTATAAAACAAACAAACGTGAGAATAAATCAGGCTATAAAACAGACAACATGAGGATAAATCAGCTATAAAACAAACAAACAGAAGATCAATCAGGCTATAAAACAGACAACATGAGGATAAATCAGCTATAAAACAAACAAACGGAAGGTCAATCAGGCTACAAAACAAACAACATGGATATAAATCAGCTATAAAACAAACAAACAAACATGAAGACAAAGCAGCCTGTAAAACTAACAAATATGAAAATAAATCAAGCTATAAAACAAAAAACATGAAGTTAAATCAGACTATAAAACAAACACACGAGGATAAATCAGCTATAAAACAAACACAGAAGGATAAATCAGACAAACATGAGGATAAATCAAACTATAAAACAAACAAACATAAGGATAAATCAGACTATAAAAAAAACAAACATGACGATAAATCAGCTATAAAACAAGCAAACATGAAGATAAATCACCTATAAAACAAACAAACATGAGGATAAATCAGCTATAAAACAAGCAAACATGAAGATAAATCACCTATAAAACAAACAAACATGAGGATAAATCAGCTATAAAACAAACAAACATGAGGATAAATCAGCCTATAAAACAGGCAAACGTGCGGATAAATCAGCTATAAACAAACAAACATGAGGATAAATCAGGCTATAAAACTAACAAACATGGAGATAAATCAGCTATAAAACAAAAAACATGAAGTTAAATCAGACTATAAACCAAACAAACAAGGATAAGTCAGACTATAAAACAGGCAAACATGCGGATAAATCAGACTATAATACGACCAAACATTTGGATAAATCAGCTATCAAACAAACAAATGAGTATAAATCAGTCTATAAATCTAACAAACAAAGATAAATCAGGCTACAAAACAAACAAACATGAGAATAAATCAGGCTATAAAACAGACAACATGATCATAAATCAGCTATAAAACAAACAAACGTGAGGATAAATCAGACTATAAAACAAACAAGCATAAGGGTAAATCGGACTATAAAACAAACAAACATTCGGATAAATCAGCTATCAAACAAGCAAACATGAGGATAAATCTGGCTATAAAACAAACAAACATTCGGATAAATCAGACAATAGAACAAACAAATATGTGGATAAATCAGATATAAAACAAACAAACATGATTATAAATCAGCTATAAAACAAACAAACATGAGGATAAATCAGGCTATAAAACTAACAAACATGGAGATAAATCAGCTATAAAACAAAAAACATGAAGTTAAATCAGACTATAAAACAAACAAACAAGGATAAATCAGACTATAAAACAGGCAAACATGCGGATAAATCAGATTATAATACGACCAAACATTTGGATAAATCAGCTATCAAACAAACAAATGAGTATAAATCAGGCTATAAATCTAACAAACAAAGATAAATCAGGCTACAAAACAAACAAACATGAGAATAAATCAGGCTATAAAACAGACAACATGAAGATAAATCAGCTATAAAACAAACAAACGGAAGGTCAATCAGGCTACAAAACAAACAACATGGATATAAATCAGCTATAAAACAAACAAAGAAACATGAAGACAAAGCAGCCTGTAAAACTAACAAATATGAAAATAAATCAGGCTATAAAACAAAAAACATGAAGTTAAATCAGACTATAAAACAAACACACGAGGATAAATCAGCTATAAAACAAACACAGAAGGATAAATCAGACAAACATGAGGATAAATCAAACTATAAAACAAACAAACATAAGGATAAATCAGACTATAAAAAAAACAAACATGACGATAAATCAGCTATAAAACAAGCAAACATGAAGATAAATCACCTATAAAACAAACAAACATGAGGATAAATCAGCTATAAAACAAGCAAACATGAAGATAAATCACCTATAAAACAAACAAACATGAGGATAAATCAGCTATAAAACAAACAAACATGAGGATAAATCAGCCTATAAAACAGGCAAACGTGCGGATAAATCAGCTATAAACAAACAAACATGAGGATAAATCAGGCTATAAAACTAACAAACATGGAGATAAATCAGCTATAAAACAAAAAACATGAAGTTAAATCAGACTATAAACCAAACAAACAAGGATAAGTCAGACTATAAAACAGGCAAACATGCGGATAAATCAGACTATAATACGACCAAACATTTGGATAAATCAGCTATCAAACAAACAAATGAGTATAAATCAGGCTATAAATCTAACAAACAAAGATAAATCAGGCTACAAAACAAACAAACATGAGAATAAATCAGGCTATAAAACAGACAACATGAGGATAAATCAGCTATAAAACAAACAAACGGAAGGTCAATCAGGCTACAAAACAAACAACATGGATATAAATCAGCTATAAAACAAACAAACAAACATGAAGACAAAGCAGCCTATAAAACTAACAAATATGAAAATAAATCAGGCTATAAAACAAAAAACATGAAATTAAATCAGACTATAAAACACACAAACGAAGACAAATCAGCTATAAAACAAACACACGAGGATAAATCAGACAAACATGAGGATAAATAAGACTATAAAACAAACAATCATAAGAATAAATCAGACCATAAAACAGGCAAACGTGCAGATAAATCACCTATAAACAAACAAACGTGAGGATAAATCAGACTATAAAACAAACAAGCATAAGGATAAATCAGACTATAAAACAAACAAACACGAGGATAAATCAGCTATCAAACAAGCAGACATGAGGATAAATCAGGCTATAAAACAAACAAACATTCAGATAAATCAGACAATAGAACAAACAAATATGTGGATAAATCAGGCTATAAAACAGACAACATGAGGATAAATCAGCTGTAAAACAAACAAACAGAAGATCAATCAGCTATAAAACAAACAAACAAACATGAAGACAAAGCAGACTATAAAACTAACAAATATGAAAATAAATCAGGCTATAAAACAAAAAACATGAAGTTAAATCAGGCTATAAAACAAACAAACATTTGGATAAATCAGGCAATAGAACAAACAAATATGTGGATAAATCAGATATAAAACAAACAAACATGATTATAAATCAGCTATAAAACAAACAAACATGAGGATAAATCAGGCTATAAAACTAACAAACATGGAGATAAATCAGCTATAAAACAAAAAACATGAAGTTAAATCAGACTATAAAACAAACAAACAAGGATAAATCAGACTATAAAACAGGCAAACATGCGGATAAATCAGATTATAATACGACCAAACATTTGGATAAATCAGCTATCAAACAAACAAATGAGTATAAATCAGGCTATAAATCTAACAAACAAAGATAAATCAGGCTACAAAACAAACAAACATGAGAATAAATCAGGCTATAAAACAGACAACATGAAGATAAATCAGCTATAAAACAAACAAACGGAAGGTCAATCAGGCTACAAAACAAACAACATGGATATAAATCAGCTATAAAACAAACAAACAAACATGAAGACAAAGCAGCCTGTAAAACTAACAAATATGAAAATAAATCAGGCTATAAAACAAAAAACATGAAGTTAAATCAGACTATAAAACAAACACACGAGGATAAATCAGCTATAAAACAAACACAGAAGGATAAATCAGACAAACATGAGGATAAATCAAACTATAAAACAAACAAACATGAGGATAAATCAGCTATAAAACAAGCAAACATGAAGATAAATCACCTATAAAACAAACAAACATGAGGATAAATCAGCTATAAAACAAACAAACATGAGGATAAATCAGCCTATAAAACAGGCAAACGTGCGGATAAATCAGCTATAAACAAACAAACATGAGGATAAATCAGGCTATAAAACTAACAAACATAGAGATAAATCAGCTATAAAACAAAAAACATGAAGTTAAATCAGACTATAAACCAAACAAACAAGGATAAGTCAGACTATAAAACAGGCAAACATGCGGATAAATCAGACTATAATACGACCAAACATTTGGATAAATCAGCTATCAAACAAACAAATGAGTATAAATCAGGCTATAAATCTAACAAACAAAGATAAATCAGGCTACAAAACAAACAAACATGAGAATAAATCAGGCTATAAAACAGACAACATGAGGATAAATCAGCTATAAAACAAACAAACGGAAGGTCAATCAGGCTACAAAACAAACAACATGGATATAAATCAGCTATAAAACAAACAAACAAACATGAAGACAAAGCAGCCTATAAAACTAACAAATATGAAAATAAATCAGGCTATAAAACAAAAAACATGAAATTAAATCAGACTATAAAACACACAAACGAAGACAAATCAGCTATAAAACAAACACACGAGGATAAATCAGACAAACATGAGGATAAATAAGACTATAAAACAAACAATCATAAGAATAAATCAGACCATAAAACAGGCAAACGTGCAGATAAATCACCTATAAACAAACAAACGTGAGGATAAATCAGACTATAAAACAAACAAGCATAAGGATAAATCAGACTATAAAACAAACAAACACGAGGATAAATCAGCTATCAAACAAGCAGACATGAGGATAAATCAGGCTATAAAACAAACAAACATTCAGATAAATCAGACAATAGAACAAACAAATATGTGGATAAATCAGATATAAAACAAACAAACATGATTATAAATCAGCTATAAAACAAATAAACGTGAGAATAAATCAGGCTATAAAACAGACAACATGAGGATAAATCAGCTATAAACAAACAAACATGAGGATAAATCAGGCTATAAAACTAACAAACATGGAGATAAATCAGCTATAAAACAAAAAACATGAAGTTAAATCAGACTATAAACCAAACAAACAAGGATAAGTCAGACTATAAAACAGGCAAACATGCGGATAAATCAGACTATAATACGACCAAACATTTGGATAAATCAGCTATCAAACAAACAAATGAGTATAAATAAGTCTATAAATCTAACAAACAAAGATAAATCAGGCTACAAAACAAACAAACATGAGAATAAATCAGGCTATAAAACAGACAACATGATCATAAATCAGCTATAAAACAAACAAACGTGAGGATAAATCAGACTATAAAACAAACAAGCATAAGGGTAAATCGGACTATAAAACAAACAAACATTCGGATAAATCAGCTATCAAACAAGCAAACATGAGGATAAATCTGGCTATAAAACAAACAAACATTCGGATAAATCAGACAATAGAACAAACAAATATGTGGATAAATCAGATATAAAACAAACAAACATGATTATAAATCAGCTATAAAACAAACAAACATGAGGATAAATCAGGCTATAAAACTAACAAACATGGAGATAAATCAGCTATAAAACAAAAAACATGAAGTTAAATCAGACTATAAAACAAACAAACAAGGATAAATCAGACTATAAAACAGGCAAACATGCGGATAAATCAGATTATAATACGACCAAACATTTGGATAAATCAGCTATCAAACAAACAAATGAGTATAAATCAGGCTATAAATCTAACAAACAAAGATAAATCAGGCTACAAAACAAACAAACATGAGAATAAATCAGGCTATAAAACAGACAACATGAAGATAAATCAGCTATAAAACAAACAAACGGAAGGTCAATCAGGCTACAAAACAAACAACATGGATATAAATCAGCTATAAAACAAACAAACAAACATGAAGACAAAGCAGCCTGTAAAACTAACAAATATGAAAATAAATCAGGCTATAAAACAAAAAACATGAAGTTAAATCAGACTATAAAACAAACACACGAGGATAAATCAGCTATAAAACAAACACAGAAGGATAAATCAGACAAACATGAGGATAAATCAAACTATAAAACAAACAAACATAAGGATAAATCAGACTATAAAAAAAACAAACATGACGATAAATCAGCTATAAAACAAGCAAACATGAAGATAAATCACATATAAAACAAACAAACATGAGGATAAATCAGCTATAAAACAAGCAAACATGAAGATAAATCACCTATAAAACAAACAAACATGAGGATAAATCAGCTATAAAACAAACAAATATGAGGATAAATCAGCCTATAAAACAGGCAAACGTGCGGATAAATCAGCTATAAACAAACAAACATGAGGATAAATCAGGCTATAAAACTAACAAACATGGAGATAAATCAGCTATAAAACAAAAAACATGAAGTTAAATCAGACTATAAACCAAACAAACAAGGATAAGTCAGACTATAAAACAGGCAAACATGCGGATAAATCAGACTATAATACGACCAAACATTTGGATAAATCAGCTATCAAACAAACAAATGAGTATAAATCAGGCTATAAATCTAACAAACAAAGATAAATCAGGCTACAAAACAAACAAACATGAGAATAAATCAGGCTATAAAACAGACAACATGAGGATAAATCAGCTATAAAACAAACAAACGGAAGGTCAATCAGGCTACAAAACAAACAACATGGATATAAATCAGCTATAAAACAAACAAACAAACATGAAGACAAAGCAGCCTATAAAACTAACAAATATGAAAATAAATCAGGCTATAAAACAAAAAACATGAAATTAAATCAGACTATAAAACACACAAACGAAGACAAATCAGCTATAAAACAAACACACGAGGATAAATCAGACAAACATGAGGATAAATAAGACTATAAAACAAACAATCATAAGAATAAATCAGACCATAAAACAGGCAAACGTGCAGATAAATCACCTATAAACAAACAAACGTGAGGATAAATCAGACTATAAAACAAACAAGCATAAGGATAAATCAGACTATAAAACAAACAAACACGAGGATAAATCAGCTATCAAACAAGCAGACATGAGGATAAATCAGGCTATAAAACAAACAAACATTCAGATAAATCAGACAATAGAACAAACAAATATGTGGATAAATCAGATATAAAACAAACAAACATGATTATAAATCAGCTATAAAACAAATAAACGTGAGAATAAATCAGGCTATAAAACAGACAACATGAGGATAAATCAGCTATAAACAAACAAACATGAGGATAAATCAGGCTATAAAACTAACAAACATGGAGATAAATCAGCTATAAAACAAAAAACATGAAGTTAAATCAGACTATAAACCAAACAAACAAGGATAAGTCAGACTATAAAACAGGCAAACATGCGGATAAATCAGACTATAATACGACCAAACATTTGGATAAATCAGCTATCAAACAAACAAATGAGTATAAATAAGTCTATAAATCTAACAAACAAAGATAAATCAGGCTACAAAACAAACAAACATGAGAATAAATCAGGCTATAAAACAGACAACATGATCATAAATCAGCTATAAAACAAACAAACGTGAGGATAAATCAGACTATAAAACAAACAAGCATAAGGGTAAATCGGACTATAAAACAAACAAACATTCGGATAAATCAGCTATCAAACAAGCAAACATGAGGATAAATCTGGCTATAAAACAAACAAACATTCGGATAAATCAGACAATAGAACAAACAAATATGTGGATAAATCAGATATAAAACAAACAAACATGATTATAAATCAGCTATAAAACAAACAAACATGAGGATAAATCAGGCTATAAAACTAACAAACATGGAGATAAATCAGCTATAAAACAAAAAACATGAAGTTAAATCAGACTATAAAACAAACAAACAAGGATAAATCAGACTATAAAACAGGCAAACATGCGGATAAATCAGATTATAATACGACCAAACATTTGGATAAATCAGCTATCAAACAAACAAATGAGTATAAATCAGGCTATAAATCTAACAAACAAAGATAAATCAGGCTACAAAACAAACAAACATGAGAATAAATCAGGCTATAAAACAGACAACATGAAGATAAATCAGCTATAAAACAAACAAACGGAAGGTCAATCAGGCTACAAAACAAACAACATGGATATAAATCAGCTATAAAACAAACAAACAAACATGAAGACAAAGCAGCCTGTAAAACTAACAAATATGAAAATAAATCAGGCTATAAAACAAAAAACATGAAGTTAAATCAGACTATAAAACAAACACACGAGGATAAATCAGCTATAAAACAAACACAGAAGGATAAATCAGACAAACATGAGGATAAATCAAACTATAAAACAAACAAACATAAGGATAAATCAGACTATAAAAAAAACAAACATGACGATAAATCAGCTATAAAACAAGCAAACATGAAGATAAATCACATATAAAACAAACAAACATGAGGATAAATCAGCTATAAAACAAGCAAACATGAAGATAAATCACCTATAAAACAAACAAACATGAGGATAAATCAGCTATAAAACAAACAAACATGAGGATAAATCAGCCTATAAAACAGGCAAACGTGCGGATAAATCAGCTATAAACAAACAAACATGAGGATAAATCAGGCTATAAAACTAACAAACATGGAGATAAATCAGCTATAAAACAAAAAACATGAAGTTAAATCAGACTATAAAACAAACAAACAAGGATAAGTCAGACTATAAAACAGGCAAACATGCGGATAAATCAGACTATAATACGACCAAACATTTGGATAAATCAGCTATCAAACAAACAAATGAGTATAAATCAGGCTATAAATCTAACAAACAAAGATAAATCAGGCTACAAAACAAACAAACATGAGAATAAATCAGGCTATAAAACAGACAACATGAGGATAAATCAGCTATAAAACAAACAAACGGAAGGTCAATCAGGCTACAAAACAAACAACATGGATATAAATCAGCTATAAAACAAACAAACAAACATGAAGACAAAGCAGCCTATAAAACTAACAAATATGAAAATAAATCAGGCTATAAAACAAAAAACATGAAATTAAATCAGACTATAAAACACACAAACGAAGACAAATCAGCTATAAAACAAACACACGAGGATAAATCAGACAAACATGAGGATAAATAAGACTATAAAACAAACAATCATAAGAATAAATCAGACCATAAAACAGGCAAACGTGCAGATAAATCACCTATAAACAAACAAACGTGAGGATAAATCAGACTATAAAACAAACAAGCATAGGGATAAATCAGACTATAAAACAAACAAACACGAGGATAAATCAGCTATCAAACAAGCAGACATGAGGATAAATCAGGCTATAAAACAAACAAACATTCAGATAAATCAGACAATAGAACAAACAAATATGTGGATAAATCAGATATAAAACAAACAAACATGATTATAAATCAGCTATAAAACAAATAAACGTGAGAATAAATCAGGCTATAAAACAGACAACATGAGGATAAATCAGCTATAAACAAACAAACATGAGGATAAATCAGGCTATAAAACTAACAAACATGGAGATAAATCAGCTATAAAACAAAAAACATGAAGTTAAATCAGACTATAAACCAAACAAACAAGGATAAGTCAGACTATAAAACAGGCAAACATGCGGATAAATCAGACTATAATACGACCAAACATTTGGATAAATCAGCTATCAAACAAACAAATGAGTATAAATCAGTCTATAAATCTAACAAACAAAGATAAATCAGGCTACAAAACAAACAAACATGAGAATAAATCAGGCTATAAAACAGACAACATGATCATAAATCAGCTATAAAACAAACAAACGTGAGGATAAATCAGACTATAAAACAAACAAGCATAAGGGTAAATCGGACTATAAAACAAACAAACATTCGGATAAATCAGCTATCAAACAAGCAAACATGAGGATAAATCTGGCTATAAAACAAACAAACATTCGGATAAATCAGACAATAGAACAAACAAATATGTGGATAAATCAGATATAAAACAAACAAACATGATTATAAATCAGCTATAAAACAAACAAACATGAGGATAAATCAGGCTATAAAACTAACATGGAGATAAATCAGCTATAAAACAAAAAACATGAAGTTAAATCAGACTATAAAACAAACAAACAAGGATAAATCAGACTATAAAACAGGCAAACATGCGGATAAATCAGATTATAATACGACCAAACATTTGGATAAATCAGCTATCAAACAAACAAATGAGTATAAATCAGGCTATAAATCTAACAAACAAAGATAAATCAGGCTACAAAACAAACAAACATGAGAATAAATCAGGCTATAAAACAGACAACATGAGGATAAATCAGCTATAAAACAAACCAACGGAAGGTCAATCAGGCTACAAAACAAACAACATGGATATAAATCAGCTATAAAACAAACAAACAAACATGAAGACAAAGCAGCCTGTAAAACTAACAAATATGAAAATAAATCAGGCTATAAAACAAAAAACATGACGTTAAATCAGATTATAAAACAAACACACGAGGATAAATCAGCTATAAAACAAACACAGAAGGATAAATCAGACAAACATGAGGATAAATCAAACTATAAAACAAACAAACATAAGGATAAATCAGACTATAAAAAAACAAACATGACGATAAATCAGCTATAAAACAAGCAAACGTGAAGATAAATCACATATAAAACAAACAAACATGAGGATAAATCAGCTATAAAACAAGCAAACATGAAGATAAATCACGTATAAAACAAACAAACATGAGGATAAATCAGCTATAAAACAAACAAACATGAGGATAAATCAGCCTATAAAACAGGCAAACGTGCGGATAAATCAGCTATAAACAAACAAACATGAGGATAAACCAGGCTATAAAACTAACAAACATGGAGATAAATCACCTATAAAACAAAAAACATGAAGTTAAATCAGACTATAAACCAAACAAACAAGGATAAGTCAGACTATAAAACAGGCAAACATGCGGATAAATCAGACTATAATACGACCAAACATTTGGATAAATCAGCTATCAAACAAACAAATGAGTATAAATCAGGCTATAAATCTAACAAACAAAGATAAATCAGGCTACAAAACAAACAAACATGAGAATAAATCAGGCTATAAAACAGACAACATGAGGATAAATCAGCTATAAAACAAACAAACGGAAGGTCAATCAGGCTACAAAACAAACAACATGGATATAAATCAGCTATAAAACAAACAAACAAACATGAAGACAAAGCAGCCTATAAAACTAACAAATATGAAAATAAATCAGGCTATAAAACAAAAAACATGAAGTTAAATCAGACTATAAAACACACAAACGAAGACAAATCAGCTATAAAACAAACACACGAGGATAAATCAGACAAACATGAGGATAAATAAGACTATAAAACAAACAATCATAAGAATAAATCAGACCATAAAACAGGCAAACGTGCAGATAAATCATCTATAAACAAACAAACGTGAGGATAAATCAGACTATAAAACAAACAAGCATAAGGATAAATCAGACTATAAAACAAACAAACATGAGGATAAATCAGCTATCAAACAAGCAGACATGAGGATAAATCAGGCTATAAAACAAACAAACATTCAGATAAATCAGACAATAGAACAAACAAATATGTGGATAAATCAGATATAAAACAAACAAACATGATTATAAATCAGCTATAAAACAAATAAACGTGAGAATAAATCAGGCTATAAAACAGACAACATGAGGATAAATCAGCTATAAAACAAACAAACGGAAGGTCAATCAGGCTACAAAACAAACAACATGGATATAAATCAGCTATAAAACAAACAAACAAACATGAAGACAAATCAGCCTGTAAAACTAACAAATATGAAAATAAATCAGGCTATAAAACAAAAAACATGAAGTTAAATCAGATTATAAAACAAACACACGAGGATAAATCAGCTATAAAACAAACAGAGAAGGATAAATCAGACAAACATGAGGATAAATCAAACTATAAAACAAACAAACATAAGGATAAATCAGACTATAAAAAAACAAACATGACGATAAATCAGCTATAAAACAAGCAAACATGAAGATAAATCACCTATAAAACAAACAAACATGAGGATAAATCAGCTATAAAACAAGCAAACATGAAGATAAATCACCTATAAAACAAACAAACATGAGGATAAATCAGCTATAAAACAAACAAACATGAGGATAAATCAGCCTATAAAACAGGCAAACGTGCGGATAAATCAGCTATAAACAAACAAACATGAGGATAAATCAGGCTATAAAACTAACAAACATGGAGATAAATCAGCTATAAAACAAAAAACATGAAGTTAAATCAGACTATAAACCAAACAAACAAGGATAAGTCAGACTATAAAACAGGCAAACATGCGGATAAATCAGACTATAATACGACCAAACATTTGGATAAATCAGCTATCAAACAAACAAATGAGTATAAATCAGTCTATAAATCTAACAAACAAAGATAAATCAGGCTACAAAACAAACAAACATGAGAATAAATCAGGCTATAAAACAGACAACATGATCATAAATCAGCTATAAAACAAACAAACTTGAGGATAAATCAGACTATAAAACAAACAAGCATAAGGGTAAATCGGACTATAAAACAAACAAACATTCGGATAAATCAGCTATCAAACAAGCAAACATGAGGATAAATCTGGCTATAAAACAAACAAACATTCGGATAAATCAGACAATAGAACAAACAAATATGTGGATAAATCAGATATAAAACAAACAAACATGATTATAAATCAGCTATAAAACAAACAAACATGAGGATAAATCAGGCTATAAAACTAACAAACATGGAGATAAATCAGCTATAAAACAAAAAACATGAAGTTAAATCAGACTATAAAACAAACAAACAAGGATAAATCAGACTATAAAACAGGCAAACATGCGGATAAATCAGATTATAATACGACCAAACATTTGGATAAATCAGCTATCAAACAAACAAATGAGTATAAATCAGGCTATAAATCTAACAAACAAAGATAAATCAGGCTACAAAACAAACAAACATGAGAATAAATCAGGCTATAAAACAGACAACATGAAGATAAATCAGCTATAAAACAAACAAACGGAAGGTCAATCAGGCTACAAAACAAACAACATGGATATAAATCAGCTATAAAACAAACAAACAAACATGAAGACAAAGCAGCCTGTAAAACTAACAAATATGAAAATAAATCAGGCTATAAAACAAAAAACATGAAGTTAAATCAGACTATAAAACAAACACACGAGGATAAATCAGCTATAAAACAAAAACAGAAGGATAAATCAGACAAACATGAGGATAAATCAAACTATAAAACAAACAAACATAAGGATAAATCAGACTATAAAAAAAACAAACATGACGATAAATCAGCTATAAAACAAGCAAACATGAAGATAAATCACATATAAAACAAACAAACATGAGGATAAATCAGCTATAAAACAAGCAAACATGAAGATAAATCACCTATAAAACAAACAAACATGAGGATAAATCAGCTATAAAACAAACAAACATGAGGATAAATCAGCCTATAAAACAGGCAAACGTGCGGATAAATCAGCTATAAACAAACAAACATGAGGATAAATCAGGCTATAAAACTAACAAACATGGAGATAAATCAGCTATAAAACAAAAAACATGAAGTTAAATCAGACTATAAAACAAACAAACAAGGATAAGTCAGACTATAAAACAGGCAAACATGCGGATAAATCAGACTATAATACGACCAAACATTTGGATAAATCAGCTATCAAACAAACAAATGAGTATAAATCAGGCTATAAATCTAACAAACAAAGATAAATCAGGCTACAAAACAAACAAACATGAGAATAAATCAGGCTATAAAACAGACAACATGAGGATAAATCAGCTATAAAACAAACAAACGGAAGGTCAATCAGGCTACAAAACAAACAACATGGATATAAATCAGCTATAAAACAAACAAACAAACATGAAGACAAAGCAGCCTATAAAACTAACAAATATGAAAATAAATCAGGCTATAAAACAAAAAACATGAAATTAAATCAGACTATAAAACACACAAACGAAGACAAATCAGCTATAAAACAAACACACGAGGATAAATCAGACAAACATGAGGATAAATAAGACTATAAAACAAACAATCATAAGAATAAATCAGACCATAAAACAGGCAAACGTGCAGATAAATCACCTATAAACAAACAAACGTGAGGATAAATCAGACTATAAAACAAACAAGCATAAGGATAAATCAGACTATAAAACAAACAAACACGAGGATAAATCAGCTATCAAACAAGCAGACATGAGGATAAATCAGGCTATAAAACAAACAAACATTCAGATAAATCAGACAATAGAACAAACAAATATGTGGATAAATCAGATATAAAACAAACAAACATGATTATAAATCAGCTATAAAACAAATAAACGTGAGAATAAATCAGGCTATAAAACAGACAACATGAGGATAAATCAGCTATAAACAAACAAACATGAGGATAAATCAGGCTATAAAACTAACAAACATGGAGATAAATCAGCTATAAAACAAAAAACATGAAGTTAAATCAGACTATAAACCAAACAAACAAGGATAAGTCAGACTATAAAACAGGCAAACATGCGGATAAATCAGACTATAATACGACCAAACATTTGGATAAATCAGCTATCAAACAAACAAATGAGTATAAATCAGTCTATAAATCTAACAAACAAAGATAAATCAGGCTACAAAACAAACAAACATGAGAATAAATCAGGCTATAAAACAGACAACATGATCATAAATCAGCTATAAAACAAACAAACGTGAGGATAAATCAGACTATAAAACAAACAAGCATAAGGGTAAATCGGACTATAAAACAAACAAACATTCGGATAAATCAGCTATCAAACAAGCAAACATGAGGATAAATCTGGCTATAAAACAAACAAACATTCGGATAAATCAGACAATAGAACAAACAAATATGTGGATAAATCAGATATAAAACAAACAAACATGATTATAAATCAGCTATAAAACAAACAAACATGAGGATAAATCAGGCTATAAAACTAACATGGAGATAAATCAGCTATAAAACAAAAAACATGAAGTTAAATCAGACTATAAAACAAACAAACAAGGATAAATCAGACTATAAAACAGGCAAACATGCGTTTAAATCAGATTATAATACGACCAAACATTTGGATAAATCAGCTATCAAACAAACAAATGAGTATAAATCAGGCTATAAATCTAACAAACAAAGATAAATCAGGCTACAAAACAAACAAACATGAGAATAAATCAGGCTATAAAACAGACAACATGAGGATAAATCAGCTATAAAACAAACCAACGGAAGGTCAATCAGGCTACAAAACAAACAACATGGATATAAATCAGCTATAAAACAAACAAACAAACATGAAGACAAAGCAGCCTGTAAAACTAACAAATATGAAAATAAATCAGGCTATAAAACAAAAAACATGACGTTAAATCAGATTATAAAACAAACACACGAGGATAAATCAGCTATAAAACAAACACAGAAGGATAAATCAGACAAACATGAGGATAAATCAAACTATAAAACAAACAAACATAAGGATAAATCAGACTATAAAAAAACAAACATGACGATAAATCAGCTATAAAACAAGCAAACGTGAAGATAAATCACATATAAAACAAACAAACATGAGGATAAATCAGCTATAAAACAAGCAAACATGAAGATAAATCACGTATAAAACAAACAAACATGAGGATAAATCAGCTATAAAACAAACAAACATGAGGATAAATCAGCCTATAAAACAGGCAAACGTGCGGATAAATCAGCTATAAACAAACAAACATGAGGATAAACCAGGCTATAAAACTAACAAACATGGAGATAAATCACCTATAAAACAAAAAACATGAAGTTAAATCAGACTATAAACCAAACAAACAAGGATAAGTCAGACTATAAAACAGGCAAACATGCGGATAAATCAGACTATAATACGACCAAACATTTGGATAAATCAGCTATCAAACAAACAAATGAGTATAAATCAGGCTATAAATCTAACAAACAAAGATAAATCAGGCTACAAAACAAACAAACATGAGAATAAATCAGGCTATAAAACAGACAACATGAGGATAAATCAGCTATAAAACAAACAAACGGAAGGTCAATCAGGCTACAAAACAAACAACATGGATATAAATCAGCTATAAAACAAACAAACAAACATGAAGACAAAGCAGCCTATAAAACTAACAAATATGAAAATAAATCAGGCTATAAAACAAAAAACATGAAGTTAAATCAGACTATAAAACACACAAACGAAGACAAATCAGCTATAAAACAAACACACGAGGATAAATCAGACAAACATGAGGATAAATAAGACTATAAAACAAACAATCATAAGAATAAATCAGACCATAAAACAGGCAAACGTGCAGATAAATCATCTATAAACAAACAAACGTGAGGATAAATCAGACTATAAAACAAACAAGCATAAGGATAAATCAGACTATAAAACAAACAAACATGAGGATAAATCAGCTATCAAACAAGCAGACATGAGGATAAATCAGGCTATAAAACAAACAAACATTCAGATAAATCAGACAATAGAACAAACAAATATGTGGATAAATCAGATATAAAACAAACAAACATGATTATAAATCAGCTATAAAACAAATAAACGTGAGAATAAATCAGGCTATAAAACAGACAACATGAGGATAAATCAGCTATAAAACAAACAAACGGAAGGTCAATCAGGCTACAAAACAAACAACATGGATATAAATCAGCTATAAAACAAACAAACAAACATGAAGACAAATCAGCCTGTAAAACTAACAAATATGAAAATAAATCAGGCTATAAAACAAAAAACATGAAGTTAAATCAGATTATAAAACAAACACACGAGGATAAATCAGCTATAAAACAAACAGAGAAGGATAAATCAGACAAACATGAGGATAAATCAAACTATAAAACAAACAAACATAAGGATAAATCAGACTATAAAAAAACAAACATGACGATAAATCAGCTATAAAACAAGCAAACATGAAGATAAATCACCTATAAAACAAACAAACATGAGGATAAATCAGCTATAAAACAAGCAAACATGAAGATAAATCACCTATAAAACAAACAAACATGAGGATAAATCAGCTATAAAACAAACAAACATGAGGATAAATCAGCCTATAAAACAGGCAAACGTGCGGATAAATCAGCTATAAACAAACAAACATGAGGATAAATCAGGCTATAAAACTAACAAACATGGAGATAAATCAGCTATAAAACAAAAAACATGAAGTTAAATCAGACTATAAACCAAACAAACAAGGATAAGTCAGACTATAAAACAGGCAAACATGCGGATAAATCAGACTATAATACGACCAAACATTTGGATAAATCAGCTATCAAACAAACAAATGAGTATAAATCAGTCTATAAATCTAACAAACAAAGATAAATCAGGCTACAAAACAAACAAACATGAGAATAAATCAGGCTATAAAACAGACAACATGATCATAAATCAGCTATAAAACAAACAAACTTGAGGATAAATCAGACTATAAAACAAACAAGCATAAGGGTAAATCGGACTATAAAACAAACAAACATTCGGATAAATCAGCTATCAAACAAGCAAACATGAGGATAAATCTGGCTATAAAACAAACAAACATTCGGATAAATCAGACAATAGAACAAACAAATATGTGGATAAATCAGATATAAAACAAACAAACATGATTATAAATCAGCTATAAAACAAAAAACATGAAGTTAAATCAGACTATAAAACAAACAAACAAGGATAAATCAGACTATAAAACAGGCAAACATGCGGATAAATCAGATTATAATACGACCAAACATTTGGATAAATCAGCTATCAAACAAACAAATGAGTATAAATCAGGCTATAAATCTAACAAACAAAGATAAATCAGGCTACAAAACAAACAAACATGAGAATAAATCAGGCTATAAAACAGACAACATGAAGATAAATCAGGCTATAAAACAAACAAACGGAAGGTCAATCAGGCTACAAAACAAACAACATGGATATAAATCAGCTATAAAACAAACAAACAAACATGAAGACAAAGCAGCCTGTAAAACTAACAAATATGAAAATAAATCAGGCTATAAAACAAAAAACATGGAGTTAAATCAGACTATAAAACAAACACACGAGGATAAATCAGCTATAAAACAAACACAGAAGGATAAATCAGACAAACATGAGGATAAATCAAACTATAAAACAAACAAACATAAGGATAAATCAGACTATAAAAAAAAAACATGAGGATAAATCAGCTATAAAACAAGCAAACATGAAGATAAATCACCTATAAAACAAACAAACATGAGGATAAATCAGCTATAAAAAAACAAACATGAGGATAAATCAGCCTATAAAACAGGCAAACGTGCGGATAAATCAGCTATAAACAAACAAACATGAGGATAAATCAGGCTATAAAACTAACAAACATGGAGATAAATCAGCTATAAAACAAAAAACATGAAGTTAAATCAGACTATAAACCAAACAAACAAGGATAAGTCAGACTATAAAACAGGCAAACATGCGGATAAATCAGACTATAATACGACCAAACATTTGGGTAAATCAGCTATCAAACAAACAAATGAGTATAAATCAGGCTATGAATCTAACAAACAAAGATAAATCAGGCTACAAAACAAACAAACATGAGAATAAATCAGGCTATAAAACAGACAACATGAGGATAAATCAGCTATAAAACAAACAAACGGAAGGTCAATCAGGCTACAAAACAAACAACATGGATATAAATCAGCTATAAAACAAACAAACAAACATGAAGACAAAGCAGCCTATAAAACTAACAAATATGAAAATAAATCAGGCTATAAAACAAAAAACATGAAGTTAAATCAGACTATAAAACACACAAACGAAGACAAATCAGCTATAAAACAAACACACGAGGATAAATCAGACAAACATGAGGATAAATAAGACTATAAAACAAACAATCATAAGAATAAATCAGACCATAAAACAGGCAAACGTGCAGATAAATCATCTATAAACAAACAAACGTGAGGATAAATCAGACTATAAAACAAACAAGCATAAGGATAAATCAGACAAACATGAGGATAAATCAAACTATAAAACAAACAAACATAAGGATAAATCAGACTATAAAAAAACATGACGATAAATCAGCTATAAAACAAGCAAACATGAAGATAAATCACATATAAAACAAACAAACATGAGGATAAATCAGCTATAAAACAAGCAAACATGAAGATAAATCACCTATAAAACAAACAAACATGAGGATAAATCAGCTATAAAAAAACAAACATGAGGATAAATCAGCCTATAAAACAGGCAAAGGTGCGGATAAATCAGCTATAAACAAACAAACATGAGGATAAATCAGGCTATAAAACTAACAAACATGGAGATAAATCAGCTATAAAACAAAAAACATGAAGTTAAATCAGACTATAAACCAAACAAACAAGGATAAGTCAGACTATAAAACAGGCAAACATGCGGATAAATCAGACTATAATACGACCAAACATTTGGATAAATCAGCTATCAAACAAACAAATGAGTATAAATCAGGCTATGAATCTAACAAACAAAGATAAATCAGGCTACAAAACAAACAAACATGAGAATAAATCAGGCTATAAAACAGACAACATGAGGATAAATCAGCTATAAAACAAACAAACGGAAGGTCAATCAGGCTACAAAACAAACAACATGGATATAAATCAGCTATAAAACAAACAAACAAACATGAAGACAAAGCAGCCTATAAAACTAACAAATATGAAAATAAATCAGGCTATAAAACAAAAAACATGAAGTTAAATCAGACTATAAAACACACAAACGAAGACAAATCAGCTATAAAACAAACACACGAGGATAAATCAGACAAACATGAGGATAAATAAGACTATAAAACAAACAATCATAAGAATAAATCAGACCATA
Organism: Lampris incognitus; assembly: GCF_029633865.1. NCBI lineage: Eukaryota > Metazoa > Chordata > Actinopteri > Lampriformes > Lampridae > Lampris > Lampris incognitus. Next base: position 74,388,371 of record NC_079214.1, read on the forward strand.
AAACAGGCAAACGTGCAGATAAATCATCTATAAACAAACAAACGTGAGGATAAATCAGACTATAAAACAAACAAGCATAAGGATAAATCAGACTATAAAACAAACAAACATGAGGATAAATCAGCTATCAAACAAGCAGACATGAGGATAAATCAGGCTATAAAACAAACAAGCATAAGGGTAAATCGGACTATAAAACAAACAAACATTTGGATAAATCAGCTATCAAACAAGCAAACATGAGGATAAATCTGGCTATAAAACAAACAAACATTCGGATAAATCAGACAATAGAACAAACAAATATGTGGATAAATCAGATATAAAACAAACAAACATGATTATAAATCAGCTATAAAACAAAAAACATGAAGTTAAATCAGACTATAAAACAAACAAACAAGGATAAATCAGACTATAAAACAGGCAAACATGCGGATAAATCAGATTATAATACGACCAAACATTTGGATAAATCAGCTATCAAACAAACAAATGAGTATAAATCAGGCTATAAATCTAACAAACAAAGATAAATCAGGCTACAAAACAAACAAACATGAGAATAAATCAGGCTATAAAACAGACAACATGAAGATAAATCAGGCTATAAAACAAACAAACGGAAGGTCAATCAGGCTACAAAACAAACAACATGGATATAAATCAGCTATAAAACAAACAAACAAACATGAAGACAAAGCAGCCTGTAAAACTAACAAATATGAAAATAAATCAGGCTATAAAACAAAAAACATGGAGTTAAATCAGACTATAAAACAAACACACGAGGATAAATCAGCTATAAAACAAACACAGAAGGATAAATCAGACAAACATGAGGATAAATCAAACTATAAAACAAACAAACATAAGGATAAATCAGACTATAAAAAAAAAACATGAGGATAAATCATCTATAAAACAAGCAAACATGAAGATAAATCACCTATAAAACAAACAAACATGAGGATAAATCAGCTATAAAAAAACAAACATGAGGATAAATCAGCCTATAAAACAGGCAAACGTGCGGATAAATCAGCTATAAACAAACAAACATGAGGATAAATCAGGCTATAAAACTAACAAACATGGAGATAAATCAGCTATAAAACAAAAAACATGAAGTTAAATCAGACTATAAACCAAACAAACAAGGATAAGTCAGACTATAAAACAGGCAAACATGCGGATAAATCAGACTATAATACGACCAAACATTTGGGTAAATCAGCTATCAAACAAACAAATGAGTATAAATCAGGCTATGAATCTAACAAACAAAGATAAATCAGGCTACAAAACAAACAAACATGAGAATAAATCAGGCTATAAAACAGACAACATGAGGATAAATCAGCTATAAAACAAACAAACGGAAGGTCAATCAGGCTACAAAACAAACAACATGGATATAAATCAGCTATAAAACAAACAAACAAACATGAAGACAAAGCAGCCTATAAAACTAACAAATATGAAAATAAATCAGGCTATAAAACAAAAAACATGAAGTTAAATCAGACTATAAAACACACAAACGAAGACAAATCAGCTATAAAACAAACACACGAGGATAAATCAGACAAACATGAGGATAAATAAGACTATAAAACAAACAATCATAAGAATAAATCAGACCATAAAACAGGCAAACGTGCAGATAAATCATCTATAAACAAACAAACGTGAGGATAAATCAGACTATAAAACAAACAAGCATAAGGATAAATCAGACAAACATGAGGATAAATCAAACTATAAAACAAACAAACATAAGGATAAATCAGACTATAAAAAAACATGACGATAAATCAGCTATAAAACAAGCAAACATGAAGATAAATCACATATAAAACAAACAAACATGAGGATAAATCAGCTATAAAACAAGCAAACATGAAGATAAATCACCTATAAAACAAACAAACATGAGGATAAATCAGCTATAAAAAAACAAACATGAGGATAAATCAGCCTATAAAACAGGCAAAGGTGCGGATAAATCAGCTATAAACAAACAAACATGAGGATAAATCAGGCTATAAAACTAACAAACATGGAGATAAATCAGCTATAAAACAAAAAACATGAAGTTAAATCAGACTATAAACCAAACAAACAAGGATAAGTCAGACTATAAAACAGGCAAACATGCGGATAAATCAGACTATAATACGACCAAACATTTGGATAAATCAGCTATCAAACAAACAAATGAGTATAAATCAGGCTATGAATCTAACAAACAAAGATAAATCAGGCTACAAAACAAACAAACATGAGAATAAATCAGGCTATAAAACAGACAACATGAGGATAAATCAGCTATAAAACAAACAAACGGAAGGTCAATCAGGCTACAAAACAAACAACATGGATATAAATCAGCTATAAAACAAACAAACAAACATGAAGACAAAGCAGCCTATAAAACTAACAAATATGAAAATAAATCAGGCTATAAAACAAAAAACATGAAGTTAAATCAGACTATAAAACACACAAACAAAGACAAATCAGCTATAAAACAAACACACGAGGATAAATCAGACAAACATGAGGATAAATAAGACTATAAAACAAACAATCATAAGAATAAATCAGACCATAAAACAGGCAAACGTGCAGATAAATCATCTATAAACAAACAAACGTGAGGATAAATCAGACTATAAAACAAACAAGCATAAGGATAAATCAGACTATAAAACAAACAAACATGAGGATAAATCAGCTATCAAACAAGCAGACATGAGGATAAATCAGGCTATAAAACAAGCAAACATTCAGATAAATCAGACAATAGAACAAACAAATATGTGGATGAATCAGATATAAAACAAACAAACATGATTATAAATCAGCTATAAAACAAATAAACGTTAGAATAAATCAGCCTATAAAACAGACAACATGAGGATAAATCAGCTATAAACAAACAAACATGAGGATAAATCAGGCTATAAAACTAACAAACATGGAGATAAATCAGCTATAAAACAAAAAACATGAAGTTAAATCAGACTATAAACCAAACAAACAAGGATAAGTCAGACTATAAAACAGGCAAACATGCGGATAAATCAGACTATAATACGACCAAACATTTGGATAAATCAGCTATCAAACAAACAAATGAGTATAAATCAGTCTATAAATCTAACAAACAAAGATAAATCAGGCTACAAAACAAACAAACATGAGAATAAATCAGGCTATAAAACAGACAACATGATCATAAATCAGCTATAAAACAAACAAACGTGAGGATAAATCAGACTATAAAACAAACAAGCATAAGGGTAAATCGGACTATAAAACAAACAAACATTCGGATAAATCAGCTATCAAACAAGCAAACATGAGGATAAATCTGGCTATAAAACAAACAAACATTCGGATAAATCAGACAATAGAACAAACAAATATGTGGATAAATCAGATATAAAACAAACAAACATGATTATAAATCAGCTATAAAACAAACAAACATGAGGATAAATCAGGCTATAAAACTAACAAACATGGAGATAAATCAGCTATAAAACAAAAAACATGAAGTTAAATCAGACTATAAAACAAACAAACAAGGATAAATCAGACTATAAAACAGGCAAACATGCGGATAAATCAGATTATAATACGACCAAACATTTGGATAAATCAGCTATCAAACAAACAAATGAGTATAAATCAGGCTATAAATCTAACAAACAAAGATAAATCAGGCTACAAAACAAACAAACATGAGAATAAATCAGGCTACAAAACAAACAACATGGATATAAATCAGCTATAAAACAAACAAACAAACATGAAGACAAAGCAGCCTGTAAAACTAACAAATATGAAAATAAATCAGGCTATAAAACAAAAAACATGACGTTAAATCAGATTATAAAACAAACACACGAGGATAAATCAGACAAACATGCGGATAAATCAAACTATAAAACAAACAAACATAAGGATAAATCAGACTATAAAAAAAACAAACATGACGATAAATCAGCTATAAAACAAGCAAACATGAAGATAAATCACATATAAAACAAACAAACATGAGGATAAATCAGCTATAAAACAAGCAAACATGAAGATAAATCACCTATAAAACAAACAAACATGAGGATAAATCAGCTATAAAACAAACAAACATGAGGATAAATCAGCCTATAAAACAGGCAAACGTGCGGATAAATCAGCTATAAACAAACAAACATGAGGATAAATCAGGCTATAAAACTAACAAACATGGAGATAAATCAGCTATAAAACAAAAAACATGAAGTTAAATCAGACTATAAACCAAACAAACAAGGATAAGTCAGACTATAAAACAGGCAAACATGCGGATAAATCAGACTATAATACGACCAAACATTTGGATAAATCAGCTATCAAACAAACAAATGAGTATAAATCAGGCTATAAATCTAACAAACAAAGATAAATCAGGCTACAAAACAAACAAACATGAGAATAAATCAGACTATAAAACACACAAACGAAGACAAATCAGCTATAAAACAAACACACGAGGATAAATCAGACAAACATGAGGATAAATAAGACTATAAAACAAACAATCATAAGAATAAATCAGACCATAAAACAGGCAAACGTGCAGATAAATCATCTATAAACAAACAAACGTGAGGATAAATCAGACTATAAAACAAACAAGCATAAGGATAAATCAGACTATAAAACAAACAAACATGAGGATAAATCAGCTATCAAACAAGCAGACATGAGGATAAATCAGGCTATAAAACAAACAAACATTCAGATAAATCAGACAATAGAACAAACAAATATGTGGATGAATCAGATATAAAACAAACAAACATGATTATAAATCAGCTATAAAACAAATAAACGTGAGAATAAATCAGGCTATAAAACAGACAACATGAGGATAAATCAGCTATAAACAAACAAACATGAGGATGAATCAGGCTATAAAACTAACAAACATGGAGATAAATCAGCTATAAAACAAAAAACATGAAGTTAAATCAGACTATAAACCAAACAAACAAGGATAAGTCAGACTATAAAACAGGCAAACATGCGGATAAATCAGACTATAATACGACCAAACATTTGGATAAATCAGCTATCAAACAAACAAATGAGTATAAATCAGTCTATAAATCTAACAAACAAAGATAAATCAGGCTACAAAACAAACAAACATGAGAATAAATCAGGCTATAAAACAGACAACATGATCATAAATCAGCTATAAAACAAACAAACGTGAGGATAAATCAGACTATAAAACAAACAAGCATAAGGGTAAATCGGACTATAAAACAAACAAACATTCGGATAAATCAGCTATCAAACAAAAAACATGAAGTTAAATCAGACTATAAAACAAACAAACAAGGATAAATCAGACTATAAAACAGGCAAACATGCGGATAAATCAGATTATAATACGACCAAACATTTGGATAAATCAGCTATCAAACAAACAAATGAGTATAAATCAGGCTATAAATCTAACAAACATGAGAATAAATCAGGCTATAAAACAGACAACATGAAGATAAATCAGCTATAAAACAAACAAACGGAAGGTCAATCAGGCTACAAAACAAACAACATGGATATAAATCAGCTATAAAACAAACAAACAAACATGAAGACAAAGCAGCCTGTAAAACTAACAAATATGAAAATAAATCAAGCTATAAAACAAAAAACATGAAGTTAAATCAGACTATAAAACAAACACACGAGGATAAATCAGCTATAAAACAAACACAGAAGGATAAATCAGACAAACATGAGGATAAATCAAACTATAAAACAAACAAACATAAGGATAAATCAGACTATAAAAAAAACAAACATGACGATAAATCAGCTATAAAACAAGCAAACATGAAGATAAATCACCTATAAAACAAACAAACATGAGGATAAATCAGCTATAAAACAAGCAAACATGAAGATAAATCACCTATAAAACAAACAAACATGAGGATAAATCAGCTATAAAACAAACAAACATGAGGATAAATCAGCCTATAAAACAGGCAAACGTGCGGATAAATCAGCTATAAACAAACAAACATGAGGATAAATCAGGCTATAAAACTAACAAACATGGAGATAAATCAGCTATAAAACAAAAAACATGAAGTTAAATCAGACTATAAACCAAACAAACAAGGATAAGTCAGACTATAAAACAGGCAAACATGCGGATAAATCAGACTATAATACGACCAAACATTTGGATAAATCAGCTATCAAACAAACAAATGAGTATAAATCAGTCTATAAATCTAACAAACAAAGATAAATCAGGCTACAAAACAAACAAACATGAGAATAAATCAGGCTATAAAACAGACAACATGATCATAAATCAGCTATAAAACAAACAAACGTGAGGATAAATCAGACTATAAAACAAACAAGCATAAGGGTAAATCGGACTATAAAACAAACAAACATTCGGATAAATCAGCTATCAAACAAGCAAACATGAGGATAAATCTGGCTATAAAACAAACAAACATTCGGATAAATCAGACAATAGAACAAACAAATATGTGGATAAATCAGATATAAAACAAACAAACATGATTATAAATCAGCTATAAAACAAACAAACATGAGGATAAATCAGGCTATAAAACTAACAAACATGGAGATAAATCAGCTATAAAACAAAAAACATGAAGTTAAATCAGACTATAAAACAAACAAACAAGGATAAATCAGACTATAAAACAGGCAAACATGCGGATAAATCAGATTATAATACGACCAAACATTTGGATAAATCAGCTATCAAACAAACAAATGAGTATAAATCAGGCTATAAATCTAACAAACAAAGATAAATCAGGCTACAAAACAAACAAACATGAGAATAAATCAGGCTATAAAACAGACAACATGAAGATAAATCAGCTATAAAACAAACAAACGGAAGGTCAATCAGGCTACAAAACAAACAACATGGATATAAATCAGCTATAAAACAAACAAAGAAACATGAAGACAAAGCAGCCTGTAAAACTAACAAATATGAAAATAAATCAGGCTATAAAACAAAAAACATGAAGTTAAATCAGACTATAAAACAAACACACGAGGATAAATCAGCTATAAAACAAACACAGAAGGATAAATCAGACAAACATGAGGATAAATCAAACTATAAAACAAACAAACATAAGGATAAATCAGACTATAAAAAAAACAAACATGACGATAAATCAGCTATAAAACAAGCAAACATGAAGATAAATCACCTATAAAACAAACAAACATGAGGATAAATCAGCTATAAAACAAGCAAACATGAAGATAAATCACCTATAAAACAAACAAACATGAGGATAAATCAGCTATAAAACAAACAAACATGAGGATAAATCAGCCTATAAAACAGGCAAACGTGCGGATAAATCAGCTATAAACAAACAAACATGAGGATAAATCAGGCTATAAAACTAACAAACATGGAGATAAATCAGCTATAAAACAAAAAACATGAAGTTAAATCAGACTATAAACCAAACAAACAAGGATAAGTCAGACTATAAAACAGGCAAACATGCGGATAAATCAGACTATAATACGACCAAACATTTGGATAAATCAGCTATCAAACAAACAAATGAGTATAAATCAGGCTATAAATCTAACAAACAAAGATAAATCAGGCTACAAAACAAACAAACATGAGAATAAATCAGGCTATAAAACAGACAACATGAGGATAAATCAGCTATAAAACAAACAAACGGAAGGTCAATCAGGCTACAAAACAAACAACATGGATATAAATCAGCTATAAAACAAACAAACAAACATGAAGACAAAGCAGCCTATAAAACTAACAAATATGAAAATAAATCAGGCTATAAAACAAAAAACATGAAATTAAATCAGACTATAAAACACACAAACGAAGACAAATCAGCTATAAAACAAACACACGAGGATAAATCAGACAAACATGAGGATAAATAAGACTATAAAACAAACAATCATAAGAATAAATCAGACCATAAAACAGGCAAACGTGCAGATAAATCACCTATAAACAAACAAACGTGAGGATAAATCAGACTATAAAACAAACAAGCATAAGGATAAATCAGACTATAAAACAAACAAACACGAGGATAAATCAGCTATCAAACAAGCAGACATGAGGATAAATCAGGCTATAAAACAAACAAACATTCAGATAAATCAGACAATAGAACAAACAAATATGTGGATAAATCAGGCTATAAAACAGACAACATGAGGATAAATCAGCTGTAAAACAAACAAACAGAAGATCAATCAGCTATAAAACAAACAAACAAACATGAAGACAAAGCAGACTATAAAACTAACAAATATGAAAATAAATCAGGCTATAAAACAAAAAACATGAAGTTAAATCAGGCTATAAAACAAACAAACATTTGGATAAATCAGGCAATAGAACAAACAAATATGTGGATAAATCAGATATAAAACAAACAAACATGATTATAAATCAGCTATAAAACAAACAAACATGAGGATAAATCAGGCTATAAAACTAACAAACATGGAGATAAATCAGCTATAAAACAAAAAACATGAAGTTAAATCAGACTATAAAACAAACAAACAAGGATAAATCAGACTATAAAACAGGCAAACATGCGGATAAATCAGATTATAATACGACCAAACATTTGGATAAATCAGCTATCAAACAAACAAATGAGTATAAATCAGGCTATAAATCTAACAAACAAAGATAAATCAGGCTACAAAACAAACAAACATGAGAATAAATCAGGCTATAAAACAGACAACATGAAGATAAATCAGCTATAAAACAAACAAACGTGAGAATAAATCAGGCTATAAAACAGACAACATGAGGATAAATCAGCTGTAAAACAAACAAACAGAAGATCAATCAGCTATAAAACAAACAAAGAAACATGAAGACAAGGCAGCCTATAACACTAACAAATATGAAAATAAATCAGGCTATAAAACAAAAAACATGAAGTTAAATCAGACTATAAAACACACAAACGAAGATAAATCTGCTACAAAACAAACACACGAGGATAAATCAGACAAACATGAGGATAAATAAGACTATAAACAAAACAATCATAAGAATAAATCAGACTATAAAACAGGCAAACGTGCAGATAAATCACCTATAAACAAACAAACGTGAGAATAAATCAGACTATTAAACAAACAAGCATAAGGGTAAATCGGACTATAAAACAAACAAACATTCGGATAAATCAGCTATCAAACAAGCAAACATGAGGATAAATCTGGCTATAAAACAAACAAACATTCGGATAAATCAGACAATAGAACAACAAATATGTGGATAAATCAGATATAAAAAGAAACAAACATGATTATAAATCAGCTATAAAACAAACAAACATGAGGATAAATCAGGCTATAAAACTAACAAACATGGAGATAAATCAGCTATAAAACAAAAAACATGAAGTTAAATCAGACTATAAACCAAACAAACAAGGATAAGTCAGACTATAAAACAGGCAAACATGCGGATAAATCAGACTATAATACGACCAAACATTTGGAAAAATCAGCTATCAAACAAACAAATGAGTATAAATCAGGCTATAAATCTAACAAACAAAGATAAATCAGGCTACAAAACAAACAAACATGAGAATAAATCAGGCTATAAAACAGACAACATGAGGATAAATCAGCTATAAAACAAACCAACGGAAGGTCAATCAGGCTACAAAACAAACAACATGGATATAAATCAGCTATAAAACAAACAAACAAACATGAAGACAAAGCAGCCTGTAAAACTAACAAATATGAAAATAAATCAGGCTATAAAACAAAAAACATGAAGTTAAATCAGACTATAAAACACACAAACGAAGATAAATCAGCTATAAAACAAACACACGAGGATAAATCAGACAAACATGAGGATAAATAAGACTATAAAACAAACAATCATAAGAATAAATCAGACTATAAAACAGGCAAACGTGCAGATAAATCACCTATAAACAAACAAACGTGAGGATAAATCAGACTATAAAACAAACAAACATGAGGATAAATCAGCTATCAAACAAGCAAACATGAGGATAAATCAGGCTATAAAACAAACAAACATTCGGATAAATCAGACAATAGAACAAACAAATATGTGGATAAATCAGATATAAAACAAACAAACACGATTATAAATCAGCTATAAAACAAACAAACGTGAGAATAAATCAGGCTATAAAACAGACAACATGAGGATAAATCAGCTATAAAACAAACAAACAGAAGATCAATCAGGCTATAAAACAGACAACATGAGGATAAATCAGCTATAAAACAAACAAACGGAAGGTCAATCAGGCTACAAAACAAACAACATGGATATAAATCAGCTATAAAACAAACAAACAAACATGAAGACAAAGCAGCCTGTAAAACTAACAAATATGAAAATAAATCAAGCTATAAAACAAAAAACATGAAGTTAAATCAGACTATAAAACAAACACACGAGGATAAATCAGCTATAAAACAAACACAGAAGGATAAATCAGACAAACATGAGGATAAATCAAACTATAAAACAAACAAACATAAGGATAAATCAGACTATAAAAAAAACAAACATGACGATAAATCAGCTATAAAACAAGCAAACATGAAGATAAATCACCTATAAAACAAACAAACATGAGGATAAATCAGCTATAAAACAAGCAAACATGAAGATAAATCACCTATAAAACAAACAAACATGAGGATAAATCAGCTATAAAACAAACAAACATGAGGATAAATCAGCCTATAAAACAGGCAAACGTGCGGATAAATCAGCTATAAACAAACAAACATGAGGATAAATCAGGCTATAAAACTAACAAACATGGAGATAAATCAGCTATAAAACAAAAAACATGAAGTTAAATCAGACTATAAACCAAACAAACAAGGATAAGTCAGACTATAAAACAGGCAAACATGCGGATAAATCAGACTATAATACGACCAAACATTTGGATAAATCAGCTATCAAACAAACAAATGAGTATAAATCAGTCTATAAATCTAACAAACAAAGATAAATCAGGCTACAAAACAAACAAACATGAGAATAAATCAGGCTATAAAACAGACAACATGATCATAAATCAGCTATAAAACAAACAAACGTGAGGATAAATCAGACTATAAAACAAACAAGCATAAGGGTAAATCGGACTATAAAACAAACAAACATTCGGATAAATCAGCTATCAAACAAGCAAACATGAGGATAAATCTGGCTATAAAACAAACAAACATTCGGATAAATCAGACAATAGAACAAACAAATATGTGGATAAATCAGATATAAAACAAACAAACATGATTATAAATCAGCTATAAAACAAACAAACATGAGGATAAATCAGGCTATAAAACTAACAAACATGGAGATAAATCAGCTATAAAACAAAAAACATGAAGTTAAATCAGACTATAAAACAAACAAACAAGGATAAATCAGACTATAAAACAGGCAAACATGCGGATAAATCAGATTATAATACGACCAAACATTTGGATAAATCAGCTATCAAACAAACAAATGAGTATAAATCAGGCTATAAATCTAACAAACAAAGATAAATCAGGCTACAAAACAAACAAACATGAGAATAAATCAGGCTATAAAACAGACAACATGAAGATAAATCAGCTATAAAACAAACAAACGGAAGGTCAATCAGGCTACAAAACAAACAACATGGATATAAATCAGCTATAAAACAAACAAAGAAACATGAAGACAAAGCAGCCTGTAAAACTAACAAATATGAAAATAAATCAGGCTATAAAACAAAAAACATGAAGTTAAATCAGACTATAAAACAAACACACGAGGATAAATCAGCTATAAAACAAACACAGAAGGATAAATCAGACAAACATGAGGATAAATCAAACTATAAAACAAACAAACATAAGGATAAATCAGACTATAAAAAAAACAAACATGACGATAAATCAGCTATAAAACAAGCAAACATGAAGATAAATCACCTATAAAACAAACAAACATGAGGATAAATCAGCTATAAAACAAGCAAACATGAAGATAAATCACCTATAAAACAAACAAACATGAGGATAAATCAGCTATAAAACAAACAAACATGAGGATAAATCAGCCTATAAAACAGGCAAACGTGCGGATAAATCAGCTATAAACAAACAAACATGAGGATAAATCAGGCTATAAAACTAACAAACATGGAGATAAATCAGCTATAAAACAAAAAACATGAAGTTAAATCAGACTATAAACCAAACAAACAAGGATAAGTCAGACTATAAAACAGGCAAACATGCGGATAAATCAGACTATAATACGACCAAACATTTGGATAAATCAGCTATCAAACAAACAAATGAGTATAAATCAGGCTATAAATCTAACAAACAAAGATAAATCAGGCTACAAAACAAACAAACATGAGAATAAATCAGGCTATAAAACAGACAACATGAGGATAAATCAGCTATAAAACAAACAAACGGAAGGTCAATCAGGCTACAAAACAAACAACATGGATATAAATCAGCTATAAAACAAACAAACAAACATGAAGACAAAGCAGCCTATAAAACTAACAAATATGAAAATAAATCAGGCTATAAAACAAAAAACATGAAATTAAATCAGACTATAAAACACACAAACGAAGACAAATCAGCTATAAAACAAACACACGAGGATAAATCAGACAAACATGAGGATAAATAAGACTATAAAACAAACAATCATAAGAATAAATCAGACCATAAAACAGGCAAACGTGCAGATAAATCACCTATAAACAAACAAACGTGAGGATAAATCAGACTATAAAACAAACAAGCATAAGGATAAATCAGACTATAAAACAAACAAACACGAGGATAAATCAGCTATCAAACAAGCAGACATGAGGATAAATCAGGCTATAAAACAAACAAACATTCAGATAAATCAGACAATAGAACAAACAAATATGTGGATAAATCAGGCTATAAAACAGACAACATGAGGATAAATCAGCTGTAAAACAAACAAACAGAAGATCAATCAGCTATAAAACAAACAAACAAACATGAAGACAAAGCAGACTATAAAACTAACAAATATGAAAATAAATCAGGCTATAAAACAAAAAACATGAAGTTAAATCAGGCTATAAAACAAACAAACATTTGGATAAATCAGGCAATAGAACAAACAAATATGTGGATAAATCAGATATAAAACAAACAAACATGATTATAAATCAGCTATAAAACAAACAAACATGAGGATAAATCAGGCTATAAAACTAACAAACATGGAGATAAATCAGCTATAAAACAAAAAACATGAAGTTAAATCAGACTATAAAACAAACAAACAAGGATAAATCAGACTATAAAACAGGCAAACATGCGGATAAATCAGATTATAATACGACCAAACATTTGGATAAATCAGCTATCAAACAAACAAATGAGTATAAATCAGGCTATAAATCTAACAAACAAAGATAAATCAGGCTACAAAACAAACAAACATGAGAATAAATCAGGCTATAAAACAGACAACATGAAGATAAATCAGCTATAAAACAAACAAACGGAAGGTCAATCAGGCTACAAAACAAACAACATGGATATAAATCAGCTATAAAACAAACAAACAAACATGAAGACAAAGCAGCCTGTAAAACTAACAAATATGAAAATAAATCAGGCTATAAAACAAAAAACATGAAGTTAAATCAGACTATAAAACAAACACACGAGGATAAATCAGCTATAAAACAAACACAGAAGGATAAATCAGACAAACATGAGGATAAATCAAACTATAAAACAAACAAACATGAGGATAAATCAGCTATAAAACAAGCAAACATGAAGATAAATCACCTATAAAACAAACAAACATGAGGATAAATCAGCTATAAAACAAACAAACATGAGGATAAATCAGCCTATAAAACAGGCAAACGTGCGGATAAATCAGCTATAAACAAACAAACATGAGGATAAATCAGGCTATAAAACTAACAAACATAGAGATAAATCAGCTATAAAACAAAAAACATGAAGTTAAATCAGACTATAAACCAAACAAACAAGGATAAGTCAGACTATAAAACAGGCAAACATGCGGATAAATCAGACTATAATACGACCAAACATTTGGATAAATCAGCTATCAAACAAACAAATGAGTATAAATCAGGCTATAAATCTAACAAACAAAGATAAATCAGGCTACAAAACAAACAAACATGAGAATAAATCAGGCTATAAAACAGACAACATGAGGATAAATCAGCTATAAAACAAACAAACGGAAGGTCAATCAGGCTACAAAACAAACAACATGGATATAAATCAGCTATAAAACAAACAAACAAACATGAAGACAAAGCAGCCTATAAAACTAACAAATATGAAAATAAATCAGGCTATAAAACAAAAAACATGAAATTAAATCAGACTATAAAACACACAAACGAAGACAAATCAGCTATAAAACAAACACACGAGGATAAATCAGACAAACATGAGGATAAATAAGACTATAAAACAAACAATCATAAGAATAAATCAGACCATAAAACAGGCAAACGTGCAGATAAATCACCTATAAACAAACAAACGTGAGGATAAATCAGACTATAAAACAAACAAGCATAAGGATAAATCAGACTATAAAACAAACAAACACGAGGATAAATCAGCTATCAAACAAGCAGACATGAGGATAAATCAGGCTATAAAACAAACAAACATTCAGATAAATCAGACAATAGAACAAACAAATATGTGGATAAATCAGATATAAAACAAACAAACATGATTATAAATCAGCTATAAAACAAATAAACGTGAGAATAAATCAGGCTATAAAACAGACAACATGAGGATAAATCAGCTATAAACAAACAAACATGAGGATAAATCAGGCTATAAAACTAACAAACATGGAGATAAATCAGCTATAAAACAAAAAACATGAAGTTAAATCAGACTATAAACCAAACAAACAAGGATAAGTCAGACTATAAAACAGGCAAACATGCGGATAAATCAGACTATAATACGACCAAACATTTGGATAAATCAGCTATCAAACAAACAAATGAGTATAAATAAGTCTATAAATCTAACAAACAAAGATAAATCAGGCTACAAAACAAACAAACATGAGAATAAATCAGGCTATAAAACAGACAACATGATCATAAATCAGCTATAAAACAAACAAACGTGAGGATAAATCAGACTATAAAACAAACAAGCATAAGGGTAAATCGGACTATAAAACAAACAAACATTCGGATAAATCAGCTATCAAACAAGCAAACATGAGGATAAATCTGGCTATAAAACAAACAAACATTCGGATAAATCAGACAATAGAACAAACAAATATGTGGATAAATCAGATATAAAACAAACAAACATGATTATAAATCAGCTATAAAACAAACAAACATGAGGATAAATCAGGCTATAAAACTAACAAACATGGAGATAAATCAGCTATAAAACAAAAAACATGAAGTTAAATCAGACTATAAAACAAACAAACAAGGATAAATCAGACTATAAAACAGGCAAACATGCGGATAAATCAGATTATAATACGACCAAACATTTGGATAAATCAGCTATCAAACAAACAAATGAGTATAAATCAGGCTATAAATCTAACAAACAAAGATAAATCAGGCTACAAAACAAACAAACATGAGAATAAATCAGGCTATAAAACAGACAACATGAAGATAAATCAGCTATAAAACAAACAAACGGAAGGTCAATCAGGCTACAAAACAAACAACATGGATATAAATCAGCTATAAAACAAACAAACAAACATGAAGACAAAGCAGCCTGTAAAACTAACAAATATGAAAATAAATCAGGCTATAAAACAAAAAACATGAAGTTAAATCAGACTATAAAACAAACACACGAGGATAAATCAGCTATAAAACAAACACAGAAGGATAAATCAGACAAACATGAGGATAAATCAAACTATAAAACAAACAAACATAAGGATAAATCAGACTATAAAAAAAACAAACATGACGATAAATCAGCTATAAAACAAGCAAACATGAAGATAAATCACATATAAAACAAACAAACATGAGGATAAATCAGCTATAAAACAAGCAAACATGAAGATAAATCACCTATAAAACAAACAAACATGAGGATAAATCAGCTATAAAACAAACAAATATGAGGATAAATCAGCCTATAAAACAGGCAAACGTGCGGATAAATCAGCTATAAACAAACAAACATGAGGATAAATCAGGCTATAAAACTAACAAACATGGAGATAAATCAGCTATAAAACAAAAAACATGAAGTTAAATCAGACTATAAACCAAACAAACAAGGATAAGTCAGACTATAAAACAGGCAAACATGCGGATAAATCAGACTATAATACGACCAAACATTTGGATAAATCAGCTATCAAACAAACAAATGAGTATAAATCAGGCTATAAATCTAACAAACAAAGATAAATCAGGCTACAAAACAAACAAACATGAGAATAAATCAGGCTATAAAACAGACAACATGAGGATAAATCAGCTATAAAACAAACAAACGGAAGGTCAATCAGGCTACAAAACAAACAACATGGATATAAATCAGCTATAAAACAAACAAACAAACATGAAGACAAAGCAGCCTATAAAACTAACAAATATGAAAATAAATCAGGCTATAAAACAAAAAACATGAAATTAAATCAGACTATAAAACACACAAACGAAGACAAATCAGCTATAAAACAAACACACGAGGATAAATCAGACAAACATGAGGATAAATAAGACTATAAAACAAACAATCATAAGAATAAATCAGACCATAAAACAGGCAAACGTGCAGATAAATCACCTATAAACAAACAAACGTGAGGATAAATCAGACTATAAAACAAACAAGCATAAGGATAAATCAGACTATAAAACAAACAAACACGAGGATAAATCAGCTATCAAACAAGCAGACATGAGGATAAATCAGGCTATAAAACAAACAAACATTCAGATAAATCAGACAATAGAACAAACAAATATGTGGATAAATCAGATATAAAACAAACAAACATGATTATAAATCAGCTATAAAACAAATAAACGTGAGAATAAATCAGGCTATAAAACAGACAACATGAGGATAAATCAGCTATAAACAAACAAACATGAGGATAAATCAGGCTATAAAACTAACAAACATGGAGATAAATCAGCTATAAAACAAAAAACATGAAGTTAAATCAGACTATAAACCAAACAAACAAGGATAAGTCAGACTATAAAACAGGCAAACATGCGGATAAATCAGACTATAATACGACCAAACATTTGGATAAATCAGCTATCAAACAAACAAATGAGTATAAATAAGTCTATAAATCTAACAAACAAAGATAAATCAGGCTACAAAACAAACAAACATGAGAATAAATCAGGCTATAAAACAGACAACATGATCATAAATCAGCTATAAAACAAACAAACGTGAGGATAAATCAGACTATAAAACAAACAAGCATAAGGGTAAATCGGACTATAAAACAAACAAACATTCGGATAAATCAGCTATCAAACAAGCAAACATGAGGATAAATCTGGCTATAAAACAAACAAACATTCGGATAAATCAGACAATAGAACAAACAAATATGTGGATAAATCAGATATAAAACAAACAAACATGATTATAAATCAGCTATAAAACAAACAAACATGAGGATAAATCAGGCTATAAAACTAACAAACATGGAGATAAATCAGCTATAAAACAAAAAACATGAAGTTAAATCAGACTATAAAACAAACAAACAAGGATAAATCAGACTATAAAACAGGCAAACATGCGGATAAATCAGATTATAATACGACCAAACATTTGGATAAATCAGCTATCAAACAAACAAATGAGTATAAATCAGGCTATAAATCTAACAAACAAAGATAAATCAGGCTACAAAACAAACAAACATGAGAATAAATCAGGCTATAAAACAGACAACATGAAGATAAATCAGCTATAAAACAAACAAACGGAAGGTCAATCAGGCTACAAAACAAACAACATGGATATAAATCAGCTATAAAACAAACAAACAAACATGAAGACAAAGCAGCCTGTAAAACTAACAAATATGAAAATAAATCAGGCTATAAAACAAAAAACATGAAGTTAAATCAGACTATAAAACAAACACACGAGGATAAATCAGCTTTAAAACAAACACAGAAGGATAAATCAGACAAACATGAGGATAAATCAAACTATAAAACAAACAAACATAAGGATAAATCAGACTATAAAAAAAACAAACATGACGATAAATCAGCTATAAAACAAGCAAACATGAAGATAAATCACATATAAAACAAACAAACATGAGGATAAATCAGCTATAAAACAAGCAAACATGAAGATAAATCACCTATAAAACAAACAAACATGAGGATAAATCAGCTATAAAACAAACAAACATGAGGATAAATCAGCCTATAAAACAGGCAAACGTGCGGATAAATCAGCTATAAACAAACAAACATGAGGATAAATCAGGCTATAAAACTAACAAACATGGAGATAAATCAGCTATAAAACAAAAAACATGAAGTTAAATCAGACTATAAAACAAACAAACAAGGATAAGTCAGACTATAAAACAGGCAAACATGCGGATAAATCAGACTATAATACGACCAAACATTTGGATAAATCAGCTATCAAACAAACAAATGAGTATAAATCAGGCTATAAATCTAACAAACAAAGATAAATCAGGCTACAAAACAAACAAACATGAGAATAAATCAGGCTATAAAACAGACAACATGAGGATAAATCAGCTATAAAACAAACAAACGGAAGGTCAATCAGGCTACAAAACAAACAACATGGATATAAATCAGCTATAAAACAAACAAACAAACATGAAGACAAAGCAGCCTATAAAAATAACAAATATGAAAATAAATCAGGCTATAAAACAAAAAACATGAAATTAAATCAGACTATAAAACACACAAACGAAGACAAATCAGCTATAAAACAAACACACGAGGATAAATCAGACAAACATGAGGATAAATAAGACTATAAAACAAACAATCATAAGAATAAATCAGACCATAAAACAGGCAAACGTGCAGATAAATCACCTATAAACAAACAAACGTGAGGATAAATCAGACTATAAAACAAACAAGCATAGGGATAAATCAGACTATAAAACAAACAAACACGAGGATAAATCAGCTATCAAACAAGCAGACATGAGGATAAATCAGGCTATAAAACAAACAAACATTCAGATAAATCAGACAATAGAACAAACAAATATGTGGATAAATCAGATATAAAACAAACAAACATGATTATAAATCAGCTATAAAACAAATAAACGTGAGAATAAATCAGGCTATAAAACAGACAACATGAGGATAAATCAGCTATAAACAAACAAACATGAGGATAAATCAGGCTATAAAACTAACAAACATGGAGATAAATCAGCTATAAAACAAAAAACATGAAGTTAAATCAGACTATAAACCAAACAAACAAGGATAAGTCAGACTATAAAACAGGCAAACATGCGGATAAATCAGACTATAATACGACCAAACATTTGGATAAATCAGCTATCAAACAAACAAATGAGTATAAATCAGTCTATAAATCTAACAAACAAAGATAAATCAGGCTACAAAACAAACAAACATGAGAATAAATCAGGCTATAAAACAGACAACATGATCATAAATCAGCTATAAAACAAACAAACGTGAGGATAAATCAGACTATAAAACAAACAAGCATAAGGGTAAATCGGACTATAAAACAAACAAACATTCGGATAAATCAGCTATCAAACAAGCAAACATGAGGATAAATCTGGCTATAAAACAAACAAACATTCGGATAAATCAGACAATAGAACAAACAAATATGTGGATAAATCAGATATAAAACAAACAAACATGATTATAAATCAGCTATAAAACAAACAAACATGAGGATAAATCAGGCTATAAAACTAACATGGAGATAAATCAGCTATAAAACAAAAAACATGAAGTTAAATCAGACTATAAAACAAACAAACAAGGATAAATCAGACTATAAAACAGGCAAACATGCGGATAAATCAGATTATAATACGACCAAACATTTGGATAAATCAGCTATCAAACAAACAAATGAGTATAAATCAGGCTATAAATCTAACAAACAAAGATAAATCAGGCTACAAAACAAACAAACATGAGAATAAATCAGGCTATAAAACAGACAACATGAGGATAAATCAGCTATAAAACAAACCAACGGAAGGTCAATCAGGCTACAAAACAAACAACATGGATATAAATCAGCTATAAAACAAACAAACAAACATGAAGACAAAGCAGCCTGTAAAACTAACAAATATGAAAATAAATCAGGCTATAAAACAAAAAACATGACGTTAAATCAGATTATAAAACAAACACACGAGGATAAATCAGCTATAAAACAAACACAGAAGGATAAATCAGACAAACATGAGGATAAATCAAACTATAAAACAAACAAACATAAGGATAAATCAGACTATAAAAAAACAAACATGACGATAAATCAGCTATAAAACAAGCAAACGTGAAGATAAATCACATATAAAACAAACAAACATGAGGATAAATCAGCTATAAAACAAGCAAACATGAAGATAAATCACGTATAAAACAAACAAACATGAGGATAAATCAGCTATAAAACAAACAAACATGAGGATAAATCAGCCTATAAAACAGGCAAACGTGCGGATAAATCAGCTATAAACAAACAAACATGAGGATAAACCAGGCTATAAAACTAACAAACATGGAGATAAATCACCTATAAAACAAAAAACATGAAGTTAAATCAGACTATAAACCAAACAAACAAGGATAAGTCAGACTATAAAACAGGCAAACATGCGGATAAATCAGACTATAATACGACCAAACATTTGGATAAATCAGCTATCAAACAAACAAATGAGTATAAATCAGGCTATAAATCTAACAAACAAAGATAAATCAGGCTACAAAACAAACAAACATGAGAATAAATCAGGCTATAAAACAGACAACATGAGGATAAATCAGCTATAAAACAAACAAACGGAAGGTCAATCAGGCTACAAAACAAACAACATGGATATAAATCAGCTATAAAACAAACAAACAAACATGAAGACAAAGCAGCCTATAAAACTAACAAATATGAAAATAAATCAGGCTATAAAACAAAAAACATGAAGTTAAATCAGACTATAAAACACACAAACGAAGACAAATCAGCTATAAAACAAACACACGAGGATAAATCAGACAAACATGAGGATAAATAAGACTATAAAACAAACAATCATAAGAATAAATCAGACCATAAAACAGGCAAACGTGCAGATAAATCATCTATAAACAAACAAACGTGAGGATAAATCAGACTATAAAACAAACAAGCATAAGGATAAATCAGACTATAAAACAAACAAACATGAGGATAAATCAGCTATCAAACAAGCAGACATGAGGATAAATCAGGCTATAAAACAAACAAACATTCAGATAAATCAGACAATAGAACAAACAAATATGTGGATAAATCAGATATAAAACAAACAAACATGATTATAAATCAGCTATAAAACAAATAAACGTGAGAATAAATCAGGCTATAAAACAGACAACATGAGGATAAATCAGCTATAAAACAAACAAACGGAAGGTCAATCAGGCTACAAAACAAACAACATGGATATAAATCAGCTATAAAACAAACAAACAAACATGAAGACAAATCAGCCTGTAAAACTAACAAATATGAAAATAAATCAGGCTATAAAACAAAAAACATGAAGTTAAATCAGATTATAAAACAAACACACGAGGATAAATCAGCTATAAAACAAACAGAGAAGGATAAATCAGACAAACATGAGGATAAATCAAACTATAAAACAAACAAACATAAGGATAAATCAGACTATAAAAAAACAAACATGACGATAAATCAGCTATAAAACAAGCAAACATGAAGATAAATCACCTATAAAACAAACAAACATGAGGATAAATCAGCTATAAAACAAGCAAACATGAAGATAAATCACCTATAAAACAAACAAACATGAGGATAAATCAGCTATAAAACAAACAAACATGAGGATAAATCAGCCTATAAAACAGGCAAACGTGCGGATAAATCAGCTATAAACAAACAAACATGAGGATAAATCAGGCTATAAAACTAACAAACATGGAGATAAATCAGCTATAAAACAAAAAACATGAAGTTAAATCAGACTATAAACCAAACAAACAAGGATAAGTCAGACTATAAAACAGGCAAACATGCGGATAAATCAGACTATAATACGACCAAACATTTGGATAAATCAGCTATCAAACAAACAAATGAGTATAAATCAGTCTATAAATCTAACAAACAAAGATAAATCAGGCTACAAAACAAACAAACATGAGAATAAATCTGGCTATAAAACAAACAAACATTCGGATAAATCAGACAATAGAACAAACAAATATGTGGATAAATCAGATATAAAACAAACAAACATGATTATAAATCAGCTATAAAACAAACAAACATGAGGATAAATCAGGCTATAAAACTAACAAACATGGAGATAAATCAGCTATAAAACAAAAAACATGAAGTTAAATCAGACTATAAAACAAACAAACAAGGATAAATCAGACTATAAAACAGGCAAACATGCGGATAAATCAGATTATAATACGACCAAACATTTGGATAAATCAGCTATCAAACAAACAAATGAGTATAAATCAGGCTATAAATCTAACAAACAAAGATAAATCAGGCTACAAAACAAACAAACATGAGAATAAATCAGGCTATAAAACAGACAACATGAAGATAAATCAGCTATAAAACAAACAAACGGAAGGTCAATCAGGCTACAAAACAAACAACATGGATATAAATCAGCTATAAAACAAACAAACAAACATGAAGACAAAGCAGCCTGTAAAACTAACAAATATGAAAATAAATCAGGCTATAAAACAAAAAACATGAAGTTAAATCAGACTATAAAACAAACACACGAGGATAAATCAGCTATAAAACAAACACAGAAGGATAAATCAGACAAACATGAGGATAAATCAAACTATAAAACAAACAAACATAAGGATAAATCAGACTATAAAAAAAACAAACATGACGATAAATCAGCTATAAAACAAGCAAACATGAAGATAAATCACATATAAAACAAACAAACATGAGGATAAATCAGCTATAAAACAAGCAAACATGAAGATAAATCACCTATAAAACAAACAAACATGAGGATAAATCAGCTATAAAACAAACAAATATGAGGATAAATCAGCCTATAAAACAGGCAAACGTGCGGATAAATCAGCTATAAACAAACAAACATGAGGATAAATCAGGCTATAAAACTAACAAACATGGAGATAAATCAGCTATAAAACAAAAAACATGAAGTTAAATCAGACTATAAACCAAACAAACAAGGATAAGTCAGACTATAAAACAGGCAAACATGCGGATAAATCAGACTATAATACGACCAAACATTTGGATAAATCAGCTATCAAACAAACAAATGAGTATAAATCAGGCTATAAATCTAACAAACAAAGATAAATCAGGCTACAAAACAAACAAACATGAGAATAAATCAGGCTATAAAACAGACAACATGAGGATAAATCAGCTATAAAACAAACAAACGGAAGGTCAATCAGGCTACAAAACAAACAACATGGATATAAATCAGCTATAAAACAAACAAACAAACATGAAGACAAAGCAGCCTATAAAACTAACAAATATGAAAATAAATCAGGCTATAAAACAAAAAACATGAAATTAAATCAGACTATAAAACACACAAACGAAGACAAATCAGCTATAAAACAAACACACGAGGATAAATCAGACAAACATGAGGATAAATAAGACTATAAAACAAACAATCATAAGAATAAATCAGACCATAAAACAGGCAAACGTGCAGATAAATCACCTATAAACAAACAAACGTGAGGATAAATCAGACTATAAAACAAACAAGCATAAGGATAAATCAGACTATAAAACAAACAAACACGAGGATAAATCAGCTATCAAACAAGCAGACATGAGGATAAATCAGGCTATAAAACAAACAAACATTCAGATAAATCAGACAATAGAACAAACAAATATGTGGATAAATCAGATATAAAACAAACAAACATGATTATAAATCAGCTATAAAACAAATAAACGTGAGAATAAATCAGGCTATAAAACAGACAACATGAGGATAAATCAGCTATAAACAAACAAACATGAGGATAAATCAGGCTATAAAACTAACAAACATGGAGATAAATCAGCTATAAAACAAAAAACATGAAGTTAAATCAGACTATAAACCAAACAAACAAGGATAAGTCAGACTATAAAACAGGCAAACATGCGGATAAATCAGACTATAATACGACCAAACATTTGGATAAATCAGCTATCAAACAAACAAATGAGTATAAATAAGTCTATAAATCTAACAAACAAAGATAAATCAGGCTACAAAACAAACAAACATGAGAATAAATCAGGCTATAAAACAGACAACATGATCATAAATCAGCTATAAAACAAACAAACGTGAGGATAAATCAGACTATAAAACAAACAAGCATAAGGGTAAATCGGACTATAAAACAAACAAACATTCGGATAAATCAGCTATCAAACAAGCAAACATGAGGATAAATCTGGCTATAAAACAAACAAACATTCGGATAAATCAGACAATAGAACAAACAAATATGTGGATAAATCAGATATAAAACAAACAAACATGATTATAAATCAGCTATAAAACAAACAAACATGAGGATAAATCAGGCTATAAAACTAACAAACATGGAGATAAATCAGCTATAAAACAAAAAACATGAAGTTAAATCAGACTATAAAACAAACAAACAAGGATAAATCAGACTATAAAACAGGCAAACATGCGGATAAATCAGATTATAATACGACCAAACATTTGGATAAATCAGCTATCAAACAAACAAATGAGTATAAATCAGGCTATAAATCTAACAAACAAAGATAAATCAGGCTACAAAACAAACAAACATGAGAATAAATCAGGCTATAAAACAGACAACATGAAGATAAATCAGCTATAAAACAAACAAACGGAAGGTCAATCAGGCTACAAAACAAACAACATGGATATAAATCAGCTATAAAACAAACAAACAAACATGAAGACAAAGCAGCCTGTAAAACTAACAAATATGAAAATAAATCAGGCTATAAAACAAAAAACATGAAGTTAAATCAGACTATAAAACAAACACACGAGGATAAATCAGCTATAAAACAAACACAGAAGGATAAATCAGACAAACATGAGGATAAATCAAACTATAAAACAAACAAACATAAGGATAAATCAGACTATAAAAAAAACAAACATGACGATAAATCAGCTATAAAACAAGCAAACATGAAGATAAATCACATATAAAACAAACAAACATGAGGATAAATCAGCTATAAAACAAGCAAACATGAAGATAAATCACCTATAAAACAAACAAACATGAGGATAAATCAGCTATAAAACAAACAAACATGAGGATAAATCAGCCTATAAAACAGGCAAACGTGCGGATAAATCAGCTATAAACAAACAAACATGAGGATAAATCAGGCTATAAAACTAACAAACATGGAGATAAATCAGCTATAAAACAAAAAACATGAAGTTAAATCAGACTATAAAACAAACAAACAAGGATAAGTCAGACTATAAAACAGGCAAACATGCGGATAAATCAGACTATAATACGACCAAACATTTGGATAAATCAGCTATCAAACAAACAAATGAGTATAAATCAGGCTATAAATCTAACAAACAAAGATAAATCAGGCTACAAAACAAACAAACATGAGAATAAATCAGGCTATAAAACAGACAACATGAGGATAAATCAGCTATAAAACAAACAAACGGAAGGTCAATCAGGCTACAAAACAAACAACATGGATATAAATCAGCTATAAAACAAACAAACAAACATGAAGACAAAGCAGCCTATAAAACTAACAAATATGAAAATAAATCAGGCTATAAAACAAAAAACATGAAATTAAATCAGACTATAAAACACACAAACGAAGACAAATCAGCTATAAAACAAACACACGAGGATAAATCAGACAAACATGAGGATAAATAAGACTATAAAACAAACAATCATAAGAATAAATCAGACCATAAAACAGGCAAACGTGCAGATAAATCACCTATAAACAAACAAACGTGAGGATAAATCAGACTATAAAACAAACAAGCATAGGGATAAATCAGACTATAAAACAAACAAACACGAGGATAAATCAGCTATCAAACAAGCAGACATGAGGATAAATCAGGCTATAAAACAAACAAACATTCAGATAAATCAGACAATAGAACAAACAAATATGTGGATAAATCAGATATAAAACAAACAAACATGATTATAAATCAGCTATAAAACAAATAAACGTGAGAATAAATCAGGCTATAAAACAGACAACATGAGGATAAATCAGCTATAAACAAACAAACATGAGGATAAATCAGGCTATAAAACTAACAAACATGGAGATAAATCAGCTATAAAACAAAAAACATGAAGTTAAATCAGACTATAAACCAAACAAACAAGGATAAGTCAGACTATAAAACAGGCAAACATGCGGATAAATCAGACTATAATACGACCAAACATTTGGATAAATCAGCTATCAAACAAACAAATGAGTATAAATCAGTCTATAAATCTAACAAACAAAGATAAATCAGGCTACAAAACAAACAAACATGAGAATAAATCAGGCTATAAAACAGACAACATGATCATAAATCAGCTATAAAACAAACAAACGTGAGGATAAATCAGACTATAAAACAAACAAGCATAAGGGTAAATCGGACTATAAAACAAACAAACATTCGGATAAATCAGCTATCAAACAAGCAAACATGAGGATAAATCTGGCTATAAAACAAACAAACATTCGGATAAATCAGACAATAGAACAAACAAATATGTGGATAAATCAGATATAAAACAAACAAACATGATTATAAATCAGCTATAAAACAAACAAACATGAGGATAAATCAGGCTATAAAACTAACATGGAGATAAATCAGCTATAAAACAAAAAACATGAAGTTAAATCAGACTATAAAACAAACAAACAAGGATAAATCAGACTATAAAACAGGCAAACATGCGGATAAATCAGATTATAATACGACCAAACATTTGGATAAATCAGCTATCAAACAAACAAATGAGTATAAATCAGGCTATAAATCTAACAAACAAAGATAAATCAGGCTACAAAACAAACAAACATGAGAATAAATCAGGCTATAAAACAGACAACATGAGGATAAATCAGCTATAAAACAAACCAACGGAAGGTCAATCAGGCTACAAAACAAACAACATGGATATAAATCAGCTATAAAACAAACAAACAAACATGAAGACAAAGCAGCCTGTAAAACTAACAAATATGAAAATAAATCAGGCTATAAAACAAAAAACATGACGTTAAATCAGATTATAAAACAAACACACGAGGATAAATCAGCTATAAAACAAACACAGAAGGATAAATCAGACAAACATGAGGATAAATCAAACTATAAAACAAACAAACATAAGGATAAATCAGACTATAAAAAAACAAACATGACGATAAATCAGCTATAAAACAAGCAAACGTGAAGATAAATCACATATAAAACAAACAAACATGAGGATAAATCAGCTATAAAACAAGCAAACATGAAGATAAATCACGTATAAAACAAACAAACATGAGGATAAATCAGCTATAAAACAAACAAACATGAGGATAAATCAGCCTATAAAACAGGCAAACGTGCGGATAAATCAGCTATAAACAAACAAACATGAGGATAAACCAGGCTATAAAACTAACAAACATGGAGATAAATCACCTATAAAACAAAAAACATGAAGTTAAATCAGACTATAAACCAAACAAACAAGGATAAGTCAGACTATAAAACAGGCAAACATGCGGATAAATCAGACTATAATACGACCAAACATTTGGATAAATCAGCTATCAAACAAACAAATGAGTATAAATCAGGCTATAAATCTAACAAACAAAGATAAATCAGGCTACAAAACAAACAAACATGAGAATAAATCAGGCTATAAAACAGACAACATGAGGATAAATCAGCTATAAAACAAACAAACGGAAGGTCAATCAGGCTACAAAACAAACAACATGGATATAAATCAGCTATAAAACAAACAAACAAACATGAAGACAAAGCAGCCTATAAAACTAACAAATATGAAAATAAATCAGGCTATAAAACAAAAAACATGAAGTTAAATCAGACTATAAAACACACAAACGAAGACAAATCAGCTATAAAACAAACACACGAGGATAAATCAGACAAACATGAGGATAAATAAGACTATAAAACAAACAATCATAAGAATAAATCAGACCATAAAACAGGCAAACGTGCAGATAAATCATCTATAAACAAACAAACGTGAGGATAAATCAGACTATAAAACAAACAAGCATAAGGATAAATCAGACTATAAAACAAACAAACATGAGGATAAATCAGCTATCAAACAAGCAGACATGAGGATAAATCAGGCTATAAAACAAACAAACATTCAGATAAATCAGACAATAGAACAAACAAATATGTGGATAAATCAGATATAAAACAAACAAACATGATTATAAATCAGCTATAAAACAAATAAACGTGAGAATAAATCAGGCTATAAAACAGACAACATGAGGATAAATCAGCTATAAAACAAACAAACGGAAGGTCAATCAGGCTACAAAACAAACAACATGGATATAAATCAGCTATAAAACAAACAAACAAACATGAAGACAAATCAGCCTGTAAAACTAACAAATATGAAAATAAATCAGGCTATAAAACAAAAAACATGAAGTTAAATCAGATTATAAAACAAACACACGAGGATAAATCAGCTATAAAACAAACAGAGAAGGATAAATCAGACAAACATGAGGATAAATCAAACTATAAAACAAACAAACATAAGGATAAATCAGACTATAAAAAAACAAACATGACGATAAATCAGCTATAAAACAAGCAAACATGAAGATAAATCACCTATAAAACAAACAAACATGAGGATAAATCAGCTATAAAACAAGCAAACATGAAGATAAATCACCTATAAAACAAACAAACATGAGGATAAATCAGCTATAAAACAAACAAACATGAGGATAAATCAGCCTATAAAACAGGCAAACGTGCGGATAAATCAGCTATAAACAAACAAACATGAGGATAAATCAGGCTATAAAACTAACAAACATGGAGATAAATCAGCTATAAAACAAAAAACATGAAGTTAAATCAGACTATAAACCAAACAAACAAGGATAAGTCAGACTATAAAACAGGCAAACATGCGGATAAATCAGACTATAATACGACCAAACATTTGGATAAATCAGCTATCAAACAAACAAATGAGTATAAATCAGTCTATAAATCTAACAAACAAAGATAAATCAGGCTACAAAACAAACAAACATGAGAATAAATCAGGCTATAAAACAGACAACATGATCATAAATCAGCTATAAAACAAACAAACTTGAGGATAAATCAGACTATAAAACAAACAAGCATAAGGGTAAATCGGACTATAAAACAAACAAACATTCGGATAAATCAGCTATCAAACAAGCAAACATGAGGATAAATCTGGCTATAAAACAAACAAACATTCGGATAAATCAGACAATAGAACAAACAAATATGTGGATAAATCAGATATAAAACAAACAAACATGATTATAAATCAGCTATAAAACAAACAAACATGAGGATAAATCAGGCTATAAAACTAACAAACATGGAGATAAATCAGCTATAAAACAAAAAACATGAAGTTAAATCAGACTATAAAACAAACAAACAAGGATAAATCAGACTATAAAACAGGCAAACATGCGGATAAATCAGATTATAATACGACCAAACATTTGGATAAATCAGCTATCAAACAAACAAATGAGTATAAATCAGGCTATAAATCTAACAAACAAAGATAAATCAGGCTACAAAACAAACAAACATGAGAATAAATCAGGCTATAAAACAGACAACATGAAGATAAATCAGCTATAAAACAAACAAACGGAAGGTCAATCAGGCTACAAAACAAACAACATGGATATAAATCAGCTATAAAACAAACAAACAAACATGAAGACAAAGCAGCCTGTAAAACTAACAAATATGAAAATAAATCAGGCTATAAAACAAAAAACATGAAGTTAAATCAGACTATAAAACAAACACACGAGGATAAATCAGCTATAAAACAAAAACAGAAGGATAAATCAGACAAACATGAGGATAAATCAAACTATAAAACAAACAAACATAAGGATAAATCAGACTATAAAAAAAACAAACATGACGATAAATCAGCTATAAAACAAGCAAACATGAAGATAAATCACATATAAAACAAACAAACATGAGGATAAATCAGCTATAAAACAAGCAAACATGAAGATAAATCACCTATAAAACAAACAAACATGAGGATAAATCAGCTATAAAACAAACAAACATGAGGATAAATCAGCCTATAAAACAGGCAAACGTGCGGATAAATCAGCTATAAACAAACAAACATGAGGATAAATCAGGCTATAAAACTAACAAACATGGAGATAAATCAGCTATAAAACAAAAAACATGAAGTTAAATCAGACTATAAAACAAACAAACAAGGATAAGTCAGACTATAAAACAGGCAAACATGCGGATAAATCAGACTATAATACGACCAAACATTTGGATAAATCAGCTATCAAACAAACAAATGAGTATAAATCAGGCTATAAATCTAACAAACAAAGATAAATCAGGCTACAAAACAAACAAACATGAGAATAAATCAGGCTATAAAACAGACAACATGAGGATAAATCAGCTATAAAACAAACAAACGGAAGGTCAATCAGGCTACAAAACAAACAACATGGATATAAATCAGCTATAAAACAAACAAACAAACATGAAGACAAAGCAGCCTATAAAACTAACAAATATGAAAATAAATCAGGCTATAAAACAAAAAACATGAAATTAAATCAGACTATAAAACACACAAACGAAGACAAATCAGCTATAAAACAAACACACGAGGATAAATCAGACAAACATGAGGATAAATAAGACTATAAAACAAACAATCATAAGAATAAATCAGACCATAAAACAGGCTAACGTGCAGATAAATCACCTATAAACAAACAAACGTGAGGATAAATCAGACTATAAAACAAACAAGCATAAGGATAAATCAGACTATAAAACAAACAAACACGAGGATAAATCAGCTATCAAACAAGCAGACATGAGGATAAATCAGGCTATAAAACAAACAAACATTCAGATAAATCAGACAATAGAACAAACAAATATGTGGATAAATCAGATATAAAACAAACAAACATGATTATAAATCAGCTATAAAACAAATAAACGTGAGAATAAATCAGGCTATAAAACAGACAACATGAGGATAAATCAGCTATAAACAAACAAACATGAGGATAAATCAGGCTATAAAACTAACAAACATGGAGATAAATCAGCTATAAAACAAAAAACATGAAGTTAAATCAGACTATAAACCAAACAAACAAGGATAAGTCAGACTATAAAACAGGCAAACATGCGGATAAATCAGACTATAATACGACCAAACATTTGGATAAATCAGCTATCAAACAAACAAATGAGTATAAATCAGTCTATAAATCTAACAAACAAAGATAAATCAGGCTACAAAACAAACAAACATGAGAATAAATCAGGCTATAAAACAGACAACATGATCATAAATCAGCTATAAAACAAACAAACGTGAGGATAAATCAGACTATAAAACAAACAAGCATAAGGGTAAATCGGACTATAAAACAAACAAACATTCGGATAAATCAGCTATCAAACAAGCAAACATGAGGATAAATCTGGCTATAAAACAAACAAACATTCGGATAAATCAGACAATAGAACAAACAAATATGTGGATAAATCAGATATAAAACAAACAAACATGATTATAAATCAGCTATAAAACAAACAAACATGAGGATAAATCAGGCTATAAAACTAACATGGAGATAAATCAGCTATAAAACAAAAAACATGAAGTTAAATCAGACTATAAAACAAACAAACAAGGATAAATCAGACTATAAAACAGGCAAACATGCGTTTAAATCAGATTATAATACGACCAAACATTTGGATAAATCAGCTATCAAACAAACAAATGAGTATAAATCAGGCTATAAATCTAACAAACAAAGATAAATCAGGCTACAAAACAAACAAACATGAGAATAAATCAGGCTATAAAACAGACAACATGAGGATAAATCAGCTATAAAACAAACCAACGGAAGGTCAATCAGGCTACAAAACAAACAACATGGATATAAATCAGCTATAAAACAAACAAACAAACATGAAGACAAAGCAGCCTGTAAAACTAACAAATATGAAAATAAATCAGGCTATAAAACAAAAAACATGACGTTAAATCAGATTATAAAACAAACACACGAGGATAAATCAGCTATAAAACAAACACAGAAGGATAAATCAGACAAACATGAGGATAAATCAAACTATAAAACAAACAAACATAAGGATAAATCAGACTATAAAAAAACAAACATGACGATAAATCAGCTATAAAACAAGCAAACGTGAAGATAAATCACATATAAAACAAACAAACATGAGGATAAATCAGCTATAAAACAAGCAAACATGAAGATAAATCACGTATAAAACAAACAAACATGAGGATAAATCAGCTATAAAACAAACAAACATGAGGATAAATCAGCCTATAAAACAGGCAAACGTGCGGATAAATCAGCTATAAACAAACAAACATGAGGATAAACCAGGCTATAAAACTAACAAACATGGAGATAAATCACCTATAAAACAAAAAACATGAAGTTAAATCAGACTATAAACCAAACAAACAAGGATAAGTCAGACTATAAAACAGGCAAACATGCGGATAAATCAGACTATAATACGACCAAACATTTGGATAAATCAGCTATCAAACAAACAAATGAGTATAAATCAGGCTATAAATCTAACAAACAAAGATAAATCAGGCTACAAAACAAACAAACATGAGAATAAATCAGGCTATAAAACAGACAACATGAGGATAAATCAGCTATAAAACAAACAAACGGAAGGTCAATCAGGCTACAAAACAAACAACATGGATATAAATCAGCTATAAAACAAACAAACAAACATGAAGACAAAGCAGCCTATAAAACTAACAAATATGAAAATAAATCAGGCTATAAAACAAAAAACATGAAGTTAAATCAGACTATAAAACACACAAACGAAGACAAATCAGCTATAAAACAAACACACGAGGATAAATCAGACAAACATGAGGATAAATAAGACTATAAAACAAACAATCATAAGAATAAATCAGACCATAAAACAGGCAAACGTGCAGATAAATCATCTATAAACAAACAAACGTGAGGATAAATCAGACTATAAAACAAACAAGCATAAGGATAAATCAGACTATAAAACAAACAAACATGAGGATAAATCAGCTATCAAACAAGCAGACATGAGGATAAATCAGGCTATAAAACAAACAAACATTCAGATAAATCAGACAATAGAACAAACAAATATGTGGATAAATCAGATATAAAACAAACAAACATGATTATAAATCAGCTATAAAACAAATAAACGTGAGAATAAATCAGGCTATAAAACAGACAACATGAGGATAAATCAGCTATAAAACAAACAAACGGAAGGTCAATCAGGCTACAAAACAAACAACATGGATATAAATCAGCTATAAAACAAACAAACAAACATGAAGACAAATCAGCCTGTAAAACTAACAAATATGAAAATAAATCAGGCTATAAAACAAAAAACATGAAGTTAAATCAGATTATAAAACAAACACACGAGGATAAATCAGCTATAAAACAAACAGAGAAGGATAAATCAGACAAACATGAGGATAAATCAAACTATAAAACAAACAAACATAAGGATAAATCAGACTATAAAAAAACAAACATGACGATAAATCAGCTATAAAACAAGCAAACATGAAGATAAATCACCTATAAAACAAACAAACATGAGGATAAATCAGCTATAAAACAAGCAAACATGAAGATAAATCACCTATAAAACAAACAAACATGAGGATAAATCAGCTATAAAACAAACAAACATGAGGATAAATCAGCCTATAAAACAGGCAAACGTGCGGATAAATCAGCTATAAACAAACAAACATGAGGATAAATCAGGCTATAAAACTAACAAACATGGAGATAAATCAGCTATAAAACAAAAAACATGAAGTTAAATCAGACTATAAACCAAACAAACAAGGATAAGTCAGACTATAAAACAGGCAAACATGCGGATAAATCAGACTATAATACGACCAAACATTTGGATAAATCAGCTATCAAACAAACAAATGAGTATAAATCAGTCTATAAATCTAACAAACAAAGATAAATCAGGCTACAAAACAAACAAACATGAGAATAAATCAGGCTATAAAACAGACAACATGATCATAAATCAGCTATAAAACAAACAAACTTGAGGATAAATCAGACTATAAAACAAACAAGCATAAGGGTAAATCGGACTATAAAACAAACAAACATTCGGATAAATCAGCTATCAAACAAGCAAACATGAGGATAAATCTGGCTATAAAACAAACAAACATTCGGATAAATCAGACAATAGAACAAACAAATATGTGGATAAATCAGATATAAAACAAACAAACATGATTATAAATCAGCTATAAAACAAAAAACATGAAGTTAAATCAGACTATAAAACAAACAAACAAGGATAAATCAGACTATAAAACAGGCAAACATGCGGATAAATCAGATTATAATACGACCAAACATTTGGATAAATCAGCTATCAAACAAACAAATGAGTATAAATCAGGCTATAAATCTAACAAACAAAGATAAATCAGGCTACAAAACAAACAAACATGAGAATAAATCAGGCTATAAAACAGACAACATGAAGATAAATCAGGCTATAAAACAAACAAACGGAAGGTCAATCAGGCTACAAAACAAACAACATGGATATAAATCAGCTATAAAACAAACAAACAAACATGAAGACAAAGCAGCCTGTAAAACTAACAAATATGAAAATAAATCAGGCTATAAAACAAAAAACATGGAGTTAAATCAGACTATAAAACAAACACACGAGGATAAATCAGCTATAAAACAAACACAGAAGGATAAATCAGACAAACATGAGGATAAATCAAACTATAAAACAAACAAACATAAGGATAAATCAGACTATAAAAAAAAAACATGAGGATAAATCAGCTATAAAACAAGCAAACATGAAGATAAATCACCTATAAAACAAACAAACATGAGGATAAATCAGCTATAAAAAAACAAACATGAGGATAAATCAGCCTATAAAACAGGCAAACGTGCGGATAAATCAGCTATAAACAAACAAACATGAGGATAAATCAGGCTATAAAACTAACAAACATGGAGATAAATCAGCTATAAAACAAAAAACATGAAGTTAAATCAGACTATAAACCAAACAAACAAGGATAAGTCAGACTATAAAACAGGCAAACATGCGGATAAATCAGACTATAATACGACCAAACATTTGGGTAAATCAGCTATCAAACAAACAAATGAGTATAAATCAGGCTATGAATCTAACAAACAAAGATAAATCAGGCTACAAAACAAACAAACATGAGAATAAATCAGGCTATAAAACAGACAACATGAGGATAAATCAGCTATAAAACAAACAAACGGAAGGTCAATCAGGCTACAAAACAAACAACATGGATATAAATCAGCTATAAAACAAACAAACAAACATGAAGACAAAGCAGCCTATAAAACTAACAAATATGAAAATAAATCAGGCTATAAAACAAAAAACATGAAGTTAAATCAGACTATAAAACACACAAACGAAGACAAATCAGCTATAAAACAAACACACGAGGATAAATCAGACAAACATGACGATAAATAAGACTATAAAACAAACAATCATAAGAATAAATCAGACCATAAAACAGGCAAACGTGCAGATAAATCATCTATAAACAAACAAACGTGAGGATAAATCAGACTATAAAACAAACAAGCATAAGGATAAATCAGACAAACATGAGGATAAATCAAACTATAAAACAAACAAACATAAGGATAAATCAGACTATAAAAAAACATGACGATAAATCAGCTATAAAACAAGCAAACATGAAGATAAATCACATATAAAACAAACAAACATGAGGATAAATCAGCTATAAAACAAGCAAACATGAAGATAAATCACCTATAAAACAAACAAACATGAGGATAAATCAGCTATAAAAAAACAAACATGAGGATAAATCAGCCTATAAAACAGGCAAAGGTGCGGATAAATCAGCTATAAACAAACAAACATGAGGATAAATCAGGCTATAAAACTAACAAACATGGAGATAAATCAGCTATAAAACAAAAAACATGAAGTTAAATCAGACTATAAACCAAACAAACAAGGATAAGTCAGACTATAAAACAGGCAAACATGCGGATAAATCAGACTATAATACGACCAAACATTTGGATAAATCAGCTATCAAACAAACAAATGAGTATAAATCAGGCTATGAATCTAACAAACAAAGATAAATCAGGCTACAAAACAAACAAACATGAGAATAAATCAGGCTATAAAACAGACAACATGAGGATAAATCAGCTATAAAACAAACAAACGGAAGGTCAATCAGGCTACAAAACAAACAACATGGATATAAATCAGCTATAAAACAAACAAACAAACATGAAGACAAAGCAGCCTATAAAACTAACAAATATGAAAATAAATCAGGCTATAAAACAAAAAACATGAAGTTAAATCAGACTATAAAACACACAAACGAAGACAAATCAGCTATAAAACAAACACACGAGGATAAATCAGACAAACATGAGGATAAATAAGACTATAAAACAAACAATCATAAGAATAAATCAGACCATAAAACAGGCAAACGTGCAGATAAATCATCTATAAACAAACAAACGTGAGGATAAATCAGACTATAAAACAAACAAGCATAAGGATAAATCAGACTATAAAACAAACAAACATGAGGATAAATCAGCTATCAAACAAGCAGACATGAGGATAAATCAGGCTATAAAACAAACAAGCATAAGGGTAAATCGGACTATAAAACAAACAAACATTCGGATAAATCAGCTATCAAACAAGCAAACATGAGGATAAATCTGGCTATAAAACAAACAAACATTCGGATAAATCAGACAATAGAACAAACAAATATGTGGATAAATCAGATATAAAACAAACAAACATGATTATAAATCAGCTATAAAACAAAAAACATGAAGTTAAATCAGACTATAAAACAAACAAACAAGGATAAATCAGACTATAAAACAGGCAAACATGCGGATAAATCAGATTATAATACGACCAAACATTTGGATAAATCAGCTATCAAACAAACAAATGAGTATAAATCAGGCTATAAATCTAACAAACAAAGATAAATCAGGCTACAAAACAAACAAACATGAGAATAAATCAGGCTATAAAACAGACAACATGAAGATAAATCAGGCTATAAAACAAACAAACGGAAGGTCAATCAGGCTACAAAACAAACAACATGGATATAAATCAGCTATAAAACAAACAAACAAACATGAAGACAAAGCAGCCTGTAAAACTAACAAATATGAAAATAAATCAGGCTATAAAACAAAAAACATGGAGTTAAATCAGACTATAAAACAAACACACGAGGATAAATCAGCTATAAAACAAACACAGAAGGATAAATCAGACAAACATGAGGATAAATCAAACTATAAAACAAACAAACATAAGGATAAATCAGACTATAAAAAAAAAACATGAGGATAAATCATCTATAAAACAAGCAAACATGAAGATAAATCACCTATAAAACAAACAAACATGAGGATAAATCAGCTATAAAAAAACAAACATGAGGATAAATCAGCCTATAAAACAGGCAAACGTGCGGATAAATCAGCTATAAACAAACAA
The DNA here is from genome assembly GCF_029633865.1 of Lampris incognitus. Taxonomy (NCBI): domain Eukaryota; kingdom Metazoa; phylum Chordata; class Actinopteri; order Lampriformes; family Lampridae; genus Lampris; species Lampris incognitus. Next base: position 74,426,892 of record NC_079214.1, read on the forward strand.
ACATGAGGATAAATCAGGCTATAAAACTAACAAACATGGAGATAAATCAGCTATAAAACAAAAAACATGAAGTTAAATCAGACTATAAACCAAACAAACAAGGATAAGTCAGACTATAAAACAGGCAAACATGCGGATAAATCAGACTATAATACGACCAAACATTTGGGTAAATCAGCTATCAAACAAACAAATGAGTATAAATCAGGCTATGAATCTAACAAACAAAGATAAATCAGGCTACAAAACAAACAAACATGAGAATAAATCAGGCTATAAAACAGACAACATGAGGATAAATCAGCTATAAAACAAACAAACGGAAGGTCAATCAGGCTACAAAACAAACAACATGGATATAAATCAGCTATAAAACAAACAAACAAACATGAAGACAAAGCAGCCTATAAAACTAACAAATATGAAAATAAATCAGGCTATAAAACAAAAAACATGAAGTTAAATCAGACTATAAAACACACAAACGAAGACAAATCAGCTATAAAACAAACACACGAGGATAAATCAGACAAACATGAGGATAAATAAGACTATAAAACAAACAATCATAAGAATAAATCAGACCATAAAACAGGCAAACGTGCAGATAAATCATCTATAAACAAACAAACGTGAGGATAAATCAGACTATAAAACAAACAAGCATAAGGATAAATCAGACAAACATGAGGATAAATCAAACTATAAAACAAACAAACATAAGGATAAATCAGACTATAAAAAAACATGACGATAAATCAGCTATAAAACAAGCAAACATGAAGATAAATCACATATAAAACAAACAAACATGAGGATAAATCAGCTATAAAACAAGCAAACATGAAGATAAATCACCTATAAAACAAACAAACATGAGGATAAATCAGCTATAAAAAAACAAACATGAGGATAAATCAGCCTATAAAACAGGCAAAGGTGCGGATAAATCAGCTATAAACAAACAAACATGAGGATAAATCAGGCTATAAAACTAACAAACATGGAGATAAATCAGCTATAAAACAAAAAACATGAAGTTAAATCAGACTATAAACCAAACAAACAAGGATAAGTCAGACTATAAAACAGGCAAACATGCGGATAAATCAGACTATAATACGACCAAACATTTGGATAAATCAGCTATCAAACAAACAAATGAGTATAAATCAGGCTATGAATCTAACAAACAAAGATAAATCAGGCTACAAAACAAACAAACATGAGAATAAATCAGGCTATAAAACAGACAACATGAGGATAAATCAGCTATAAAACAAACAAACGGAAGGTCAATCAGGCTACAAAACAAACAACATGGATATAAATCAGCTATAAAACAAACAAACAAACATGAAGACAAAGCAGCCTATAAAACTAACAAATATGAAAATAAATCAGGCTATAAAACAAAAAACATGAAGTTAAATCAGACTATAAAACACACAAACAAAGACAAATCAGCTATAAAACAAACACACGAGGATAAATCAGACAAACATGAGGATAAATAAGACTATAAAACAAACAATCATAAGAATAAATCAGACCATAAAACAGGCAAACGTGCAGATAAATCATCTATAAACAAACAAACGTGAGGATAAATCAGACTATAAAACAAACAAGCATAAGGATAAATCAGACTATAAAACAAACAAACATGAGGATAAATCAGCTATCAAACAAGCAGACATGAGGATAAATCAGGCTATAAAACAAGCAAACATTCAGATAAATCAGACAATAGAACAAACAAATATGTGGATGAATCAGATATAAAACAAACAAACATGATTATAAATCAGCTATAAAACAAATAAACGTTAGAATAAATCAGGCTATAAAACAGACAACATGAGGATAAATCAGCTATAAACAAACAAACATGAGGATAAATCAGGCTATAAAACTAACAAACATGGAGATAAATCAGCTATAAAACAAAAAACATGAAGTTAAATCAGACTATAAACCAAACAAACAAGGATAAGTCAGACTATAAAACAGGCAAACATGCGGATAAATCAGACTATAATACGACCAAACATTTGGATAAATCAGCTATCAAACAAACAAATGAGTATAAATCAGTCTATAAATCTAACAAACAAAGATAAATCAGGCTACAAAACAAACAAACATGAGAATAAATCAGGCTATAAAACAGACAACATGATCATAAATCAGCTATAAAACAAACAAACGTGAGGATAAATCAGACTATAAAACAAACAAGCATAAGGGTAAATCGGACTATAAAACAAACAAACATTCGGATAAATCAGCTATCAAACAAGCAAACATGAGGATAAATCTGGCTATAAAACAAACAAACATTCGGATAAATCAGACAATAGAACAAACAAATATGTGGATAAATCAGATATAAAACAAACAAACATGATTATAAATCAGCTATAAAACAAACAAACATGAGGATAAATCAGGCTATAAAACTAACAAACATGGAGATAAATCAGCTATAAAACAAAAAACATGAAGTTAAATCAGACTATAAAACAAACAAACAAGGATAAATCAGACTATAAAACAGGCAAACATGCGGATAAATCAGATTATAATACGACCAAACATTTGGATAAATCAGCTATCAAACAAACAAATGAGTATAAATCAGGCTATAAATCTAACAAACAAAGATAAATCAGGCTACAAAACAAACAAACATGAGAATAAATCAGGCTACAAAACAAACAACATGGATATAAATCAGCTATAAAACAAACAAACAAACATGAAGACAAAGCAGCCTGTAAAACTAACAAATATGAAAATAAATCAGGCTATAAAACAAAAAACATGACGTTAAATCAGATTATAAAACAAACACACGAGGATAAATCAGACAAACATGCGGATAAATCAAACTATAAAACAAACAAACATAAGGATAAATCAGACTATAAAAAAAACAAACATGACGATAAATCAGCTATAAAACAAGCAAACATGAAGATAAATCACATATAAAACAAACAAACATGAGGATAAATCAGCTATAAAACAAGCAAACATGAAGATAAATCACCTATAAAACAAACAAACATGAGGATAAATCAGCTATAAAACAAACAAACATGAGGATAAATCAGCCTATAAAACAGGCAAACGTGCGGATAAATCAGCTATAAACAAACAAACATGAGGATAAATCAGGCTATAAAACTAACAAACATGGAGATAAATCAGCTATAAAACAAAAAACATGAAGTTAAATCAGACTATAAACCAAACAAACAAGGATAAGTCAGACTATAAAACAGGCAAACATGCGGATAAATCAGACTATAATACGACCAAACATTTGGATAAATCAGCTATCAAACAAACAAATGAGTATAAATCAGGCTATAAATCTAACAAACAAAGATAAATCAGGCTACAAAACAAACAAACATGAGAATAAATCAGACTATAAAACACACAAACGAAGACAAATCAGCTATAAAACAAACACACGAGGATAAATCAGACAAACATGAGGATAAATAAGACTATAAAACAAACAATCATAAGAATAAATCAGACCATAAAACAGGCAAACGTGCAGATAAATCATCTATAAACAAACAAACGTGAGGATAAATCAGACTATAAAACAAACAAGCATAAGGATAAATCAGACTATAAAACAAACAAACATGAGGATAAATCAGCTATCAAACAAGCAGACATGAGGATAAATCAGGCTATAAAACAAACAAACATTCAGATAAATCAGACAATAGAACAAACAAATATGTGGATGAATCAGATATAAAACAAACAAACATGATTATAAATCAGCTATAAAACAAATAAACGTGAGAATAAATCAGGCTATAAAACAGACAACATGAGGATAAATCAGCTATAAACAAACAAACATGAGGATGAATCAGGCTATAAAACTAACAAACATGGAGATAAATCAGCTATAAAACAAAAAACATGAAGTTAAATCAGACTATAAACCAAACAAACAAGGATAAGTCAGACTATAAAACAGGCAAACATGCGGATAAATCAGACTATAATACGACCAAACATTTGGATAAATCAGCTATCAAACAAACAAATGAGTATAAATCAGTCTATAAATCTAACAAACAAAGATAAATCAGGCTACAAAACAAACAAACATGAGAATAAATCAGGCTATAAAACAGACAACATGATCATAAATCAGCTATAAAACAAACAAACGTGAGGATAAATCAGACTATAAAACAAACAAGCATAAGGGTAAATCGGACTATAAAACAAACAAACATTCGGATAAATCAGCTATCAAACAAAAAACATGAAGTTAAATCAGACTATAAAACAAACAAACAAGGATAAATCAGACTATAAAACAGGCAAACATGCGGATAAATCAGATTATAATACGACCAAACATTTGGATAAATCAGCTATCAAACAAACAAATGAGTATAAATCAGGCTATAAATCTAACAAACATGAGAATAAATCAGGCTATAAAACAGACAACATGAAGATAAATCAGCTATAAAACAAACAAACGGAAGGTCAATCAGGCTACAAAACAAACAACATGGATATAAATCAGCTATAAAACAAACAAACAAACATGAAGACAAAGCAGCCTGTAAAACTAACAAATATGAAAATAAATCAGGCTATAAAACAAAAAACATGACGTTAAATCAGATTATAAAACAAACACACGAGGATAAATCAGCTATAAAACAAACACAGAAGGATAAATCAGACAAACATGCGGATAAATCAAACTATAAAACAAACAAACATAAGGATAAATCAGGCTATAAAACTAACAAACATGGAGATAAATCAGCTATAAAACAAAAAACATGAAGTTAAATCAGACTATAAACCAAACAAACAAGGATAAGTCAGACTATAAAACAGGCAAACATGCGGATAAATCAGACTATAATACGACCAAACATTTGGATAAATCAGCTATCAAACAAACAAATGAGTATAAATCAGGCTATAAATCTAACAAACAAAGATAAATCAGGCTACAAAACAAACAAACATGAGAATAAATCAGGCTATAAAACAGACAACATGAGGATAAATCAGCTATAAAACAAACAAACGGAAGGTCAATCAGGCTACAAAACAAACAACATGGATATAAATCAGCTATAAAACAAACAAACAAACATGAAGACAAATCAGGCTATAAAAAAAACAAACATGACGATAAATCAGCTATAAAACAAGCAAACATGAAGATAAATCACATATAAAACAAACAAACATGAGGATAAATCAGCTATAAAACAAGCAAACATGAAGATAAATCACCTATAAAACAAACAAACATGAGGATAAATCAGCTATAAAACAAACAAACATGAGGATAAATCAGCCTATAAAACAGGCAAACGTGCGGATAAATCAGCTATAAACAAACAAACATGAGGATAAATCAGGCTATAAAACTAACAAACATGGAGATAAATCAGCTATAAAACAAAAAACATGAAGTTAAATCAGACTATAAACCAAACAAACAAGGATAAGTCAGACTATAAAACAGGCAAACATGCGGATAAATCAGACTATAATACGACCAAACATTTGGATAAATCAGCTATCAAACAAACAAATGAGTATAAATCAGGCTATAAATCTAACAAACAAAGATAAATCAGGCTACAAAACAAACAAACATGAGAATAAATCAGACTATAAAACACACAAACGAAGACAAATCAGCTATAAAACAAACACACGAGGATAAATCAGACAAACATGAGGATAAATAAGACTATAAAACAAACAATCATAAGAATAAATCAGACCATAAAACAGGCAAACGTGCAGATAAATCATCTATAAACAAACAAACGTGAGGATAAATCAGACTATAAAACAAACAAGCATAAGGATAAATCAGACTATAAAACAAACAAACATGAGGATAAATCAGCTATCAAACAAGCAGACATGAGGATAAATCAGGCTATAAAACAAACAAACATTCAGATAAATCAGACAATAGAACAAACAAATATGTGGATGAATCAGATATAAAACAAACAAACATGATTATAAATCAGCTATAAAACAAATAAACGTGAGAATAAATCAGGCTATAAAACAGACAACATGAGGATAAATCAGCTATAAACAAACAAACATGAGGATGAATCAGGCTATAAAACTAACAAACATGGAGATAAATCAGCTATAAAACAAAAAACATGAAGTTAAATCAGACTATAAACCAAACAAACAAGGATAAGTCAGACTATAAAACAGGCAAACATGCGGATAAATCAGACTATAATACGACCAAACATTTGGATAAATCAGCTATCAAACAAACAAATGAGTATAAATCAGTCTATAAATCTAACAAACAAAGATAAATCAGGCTACAAAACAAACAAACATGAGAATAAATCAGGCTATAAAACAGACAACATGATCATAAATCAGCTATAAAACAAACAAACGTGAGGATAAATCAGACTATAAAACAAACAAGCATAAGGGTAAATCGGACTATAAAACAAACAAACATTCGGATAAATCAGCTATCAAACAAAAAACATGAAGTTAAATCAGACTATAAAACAAACAAACAAGGATAAATCAGACTATAAAACAGGCAAACATGCGGATAAATCAGATTATAATACGACCAAACATTTGGATAAATCAGCTATCAAACAAACAAATGAGTATAAATCAGGCTATAAATCTAACAAACAAAGATAAATCAGGCTACAAAACAAACAAACATGAGAATAAATCAGGCTATAAAACAGACAACATGAAGATAAATCAGCTATAAAACAAACAAACGGAAGGTCAATCAGGCTACAAAACAAACAACATGGATATAAATCAGCTATAAAACAAACAAACAAACATGAAGACAAAGCAGCCTGTAAAACTAACAAATATGAAAATAAATCAGGCTATAAAACAAAAAACATGACGTTAAATCAGATTATAAAACAAACACACGAGGATAAATCAGCTATAAAACAAACACAGAAGGATAAATCAGACAAACATGCGGATAAATCAAACTATAAAACAAACAAACATAAGGATAAATCAGGCTATAAAACTAACAAACATGGAGATAAATCAGCTATAAAACAAAAAACATGAAGTTAAATCAGACTATAAACCAAACAAACAAGGATAAGTCAGACTATAAAACAGGCAAACATGCGGATAAATCAGACTATAATACGACCAAACATTTGGATAAATCAGCTATCAAACAAACAAATGAGTATAAATCAGGCTATAAATCTAACAAACAAAGATAAATCAGGCTACAAAACAAACAAACAAGAGAATAAATCAGGCTATAAAACAGACAACATGAGGATAAATCAGCTATAAAACAAACAAACGGAAGGTCAATCAGGCTACAAAACAAACAACATGGATATAAATCAGCTATAAAACAAACAAACAAACATGAAGACAAATCAGGCTATAAATCTAACAAACAAAGATAAATCAGGCTACAAAACAAACAAACATGAGAATAAATCAGACTATAAAACACACAAACGAAGACAAATCAGCTATAAAACAAACACACGAGGATAAATCAGACAAACATGAGGATAAATAAGACTATAACACAAACAATCATAAGAATAAATCAGACCATAAAACAGGCAAACGTGCAGATAAATCATCTATAAACAAACAAACGTGAGGATAAATCAGACTATAAAACAAACAAGCATAAGGATAAATCAGACTATAAAACAAACAAACATGAGGATAAATCAGCTATCAAACAAGCAGACATGAGGATAAATCAGGCTATAAAACAAACAAACATTCAGATAAATCAGACAATAGAACAAACAAATATGTGGATGAATCAGATATAAAACAAACAAACATGATTATAAATCAGCTATAAAACAAATAAACGTGAGAATAAATCAGGCTATAAAACAGACAACATGAGGATAAATCAGCTATAAACAAACAAACATGAGGATGAATCAGGCTATAAAACTAACAAACATGGAGATAAATCAGCTATAAAACAAAAAACATGAAGTTAAATCAGACTATAAACCAAACAAACAAGGATAAGTCAGACTATAAAACAGGCAAACATGCGGATAAATCAGACTATAATACGACCAAACATTTGGATAAATCAGCTATCAAACAAACAAATGAGTATAAATCAGTCTATAAATCTAACAAACAAAGATAAATCAGGCTACAAAACAAACAAACATGAGAATAAATCAGGCTATAAAACAGACAACATGATCATAAATCAGCTATAAAACAAACAAACGTGAGGATAAATCAGACTATAAAACAAACAAGCATAAGGGTAAATCGGACTATAAAACAAACAAACATTCGGATAAATCAGCTATCAAACAAAAAACATGAAGTTAAATAAGACTATAAAACAAACAAACAAGGATAAATCAGACTATAAAACAGGCAAACATGCGGATAAATCAGATTATAATACGACCAAACATTTGGATAAATCAGCTATCAAACAAACAAATGAGTATAAATCAGGCTATAAATCTAACAAACAAAGATAAATCAGGCTACAAAACAAACAAACATGAGAATAAATCAGGCTATAAAACAGACAACATGAAGATAAATCAGCTATAAAACAAACAAACGGAAGGTCAATCAGGCTACAAAACAAACAACATGGATATAAATCAGCTATAAAACAAACAAACAAACATGAAGACAAAGCAGCCTGTAAAACTAACAAATATGAAAATAAATCAGGCTATAAAACAAAAAACATGACGTTAAATCAGATTATAAAACAAACACACGAGGATAAATCAGCTATAAAACAAACACAGAAGGATAAATCAGACAAACATACGGATAAATCAAACTATAAAACAAACAAACATAAGGATAAATCAGGCTATAAAACTAACAAACATGGAGATAAATCAGCTATAAAACAAAAAACATGAAGTTAAATCAGACTATAAACCAAACAAACAAGGATAAGTCAGACTATAAAACAGGCAAACATGCGGATAAATCAGACTATAATACGACCAAACATTTGGATAAATCAGCTATCAAACAAACAAATGAGTATAAATCAGGCTATAAATCTAACAAACAAAGATAAATCAGGCTACAAAACAAACAAACATGAGAATAAATCAGGCTATAAAACAGACAACATGAGGATAAATCAGCTATAAAACAAACAAACGGAAGGTCAATCAGGCTACAAAACAAACAACATGGATATAAATCAGCTATAAAACAAACAAACAAACATGAAGACAAAGCAGCCTATAAAACTAACAAATATGAAAATAAATCAGGCTATAAAACAAAAAACATGAAGTTAAATCAGACTATAAAACACACAAACGAAGACAAATCAGCTATAAAACAAACACACGAGGATAAATCAGACAAACATGAGGATAAATAAGACTATAAAACAAACAATCATAAGAATAAATCAGACCATAAAACAGGCAAACGTGCAGATAAATCATCTATAAACAAACAAACGTGAGGATAAATCAGACTATAAAACAAACAAGCATAAGGATAAATCAGACTATAAAACAAACAAACATGAGGATAAATCAGCTATCAAACAAGCAGACATGAGGATAAATCAGGCTATAAAACAAACAAACATTCAGATAAATCAGACAATAGAACAAACAAATATGTGGATGAATCAGATATAAAACAAACAAACATGATTATAAATCAGCTATAAAACAAATAAACGTGAGAATAAATCAGGCTATAAAACAGACAACATGAGGATAAATCAGCTATAAACAAACAAACATGAGGATGAATCAGGCTATAAAACTAACAAACATGGAGATAAATCAGCTATAAAACAAAAAACATGAAGTTAAATCAGACTATAAACCAAACAAACAAGGATAAGTCAGACTATAAAACAGGCAAACATGCGGATAAATCAGACTATAATACGACCAAACATTTGGATAAATCAGCTATCAAACAAACAAATGAGTATAAATCAGTCTATAAATCTAACAAACAAAGATAAATCAGGCTACAAAACAAACAAACATGAGAATAAATCAGGCTATAAAACAGACAACATGATCATAAATCAGCTATAAAACAAACAAACGTGAGGATAAATCAGACTATAAAACAAACAAGCATAAGGGTAAATCGGACTATAAAACAAACAAACATTCGGATAAATCAGCTATCAAACAAAAAACATGAAGTTAAATCAGACTATAAAACAAACAAACAAGGATAAATCAGACTATAAAACAGGCAAACATGCGGATAAATCAGATTATAATACGACCAAACATTTGGATAAATCAGCTATCAAACAAACAAATGAGTATAAATCAGGCTATAAATCTAACAAACAAAGATAAATCAGGCTACAAAACAAACAAACATGAGAATAAATCAGGCTATAAAACAGACAACATGAAGATAAATCAGCTATAAAACAAACAAACGGAAGGTCAATCAGGCTACAAAACAAACAACATGGATATAAATCAGCTATAAAACAAACAAACAAACATGAAGACAAAGCAGCCTGTAAAACTAACAAATATGAAAATAAATCAGGCTATAAAACAAAAAACATGACGTTAAATCAGATTATAAAACAAACACACGAGGATAAATCAGCTATAAAACAAACACAGAAGGATAAATCAGACAAACATGCGGATAAATCAAACTATAAAACAAACAAACATAAGGATAAATCAGACTATAAAAAAAACAAACATGACGATAAATCAGCTATAAAACAAGCAAACATGAAGATAAATCACATATAAAACAAACAAACATGAGGATAAATCAGCTATAAAACAAGCAAACATGAAGATAAATCACCTATAAAACAAACAAACATGAGGATAAATCAGCTATAAAACAAACAAACATGAGGATAAATCAGCCTATAAAACAGGCAAACGTGCGGATAAATCAGCTATAAACAAACAAACATGAGGATAAATCAGGCTATAAAACTAACAAACATGGAGATAAATCAGCTATAAAACAAAAAACATGAAGTTAAATCAGACTATAAACCAAACAAACAAGGATAAGTCAGACTATAAAACAGGCAAACATGCGGATAAATCAGACTATAATACGACCAAACATTTGGATAAATCAGCTATCAAACAAACAAATGAGTATAAATCAGGCTATAAATCTAACAAACAAAGATAAATCAGGCTACAAAACAAACAAACATGAGAATAAATCAGACTATAAAACACACAAACGAAGACAAATCAGCTATAAAACAAACACACGAGGATAAATCAGACAAACATGAGGATAAATAAGACTATAAAACAAACAATCATAAGAATAAATCAGACCATAAAACAGGCAAACGTGCAGATAAATCATCTATAAACAAACAAACGTGAGGATAAATCAGACTATAAAACAAACAAGCATAAGGATAAATCAGACTATAAAACAAACAAACATGAGGATAAATCAGCTATCAAACAAGCAGACATGAGGATAAATCAGGCTATAAAACAAACAAACATTCAGATAAATCAGACAATAGAACAAACAAATATGTGGATGAATCAGATATAAAACAAACAAACATGATTATAAATCAGCTATAAAACAAATAAACGTGAGAATAAATCAGGCTATAAAACAGACAACATGAGGATAAATCAGCTATAAACAAACAAACATGAGGATGAATCAGGCTATAAAACTAACAAACATGGAGATAAATCAGCTATAAAACAAAAAACATGAAGTTAAATCAGACTATAAACCAAACAAACAAGGATAAGTCAGACTATAAAACAGGCAAACATGCGGATAAATCAGACTATAATACGACCAAACATTTGGATAAATCAGCTATCAAACAAACAAATGAGTATAAATCAGTCTATAAATCTAACAAACAAAGATAAATCAGGCTACAAAACAAACAAACATGAGAATAAATCAGGCTATAAAACAGACAACATGATCATAAATCAGCTATAAAACAAACAAACGTGAGGATAAATCAGACTATAAAACAAACAAGCATAAGGGTAAATCGGACTATAAAACAAACAAACATTCGGATAAATCAGCTATCAAACAAAAAACATGAAGTTAAATCAGACTATAAAACAAACAAACAAGGATAAATCAGACTATAAAACAGGCAAACATGCGGATAAATCAGATTATAATACGACCAAACATTTGGATAAATCAGCTATCAAACAAACAAATGAGTATAAATCAGGCTATAAATCTAACAAACAAAGATAAATCAGGCTACAAAACAAACAAACATGAGAATAAATCAGGCTATAAAACAGACAACATGAAGATAAATCAGCTATAAAACAAACAAACGGAAGGTCAATCAGGCTACAAAACAAACAACATGGATATAAATCAGCTATAAAACAAACAAACAAACATGAAGACAAAGCAGCCTGTAAAACTAACAAATATGAAAATAAATCAGGCTATAAAACAAAAAACATGACGTTAAATCAGATTATAAAACAAACACACGAGGATAAATCAGCTATAAAACAAACACAGAAGGATAAATCAGACAAACATGCGGATAAATCAAACTATAAAACAAACAAACATAAGGATAAATCAGGCTATAAAACTAACAAACATGGAGATAAATCAGCTATAAAACAAAAAACATGAAGTTAAATCAGACTATAAACCAAACAAACAAGGATAAGTCAGACTATAAAACAGGCAAACATGCGGATAAATCAGACTATAATACGACCAAACATTTGGATAAATCAGCTATCAAACAAACAAATGAGTATAAATCAGGCTATAAATCTAACAAACAAAGATAAATCAGGCTACAAAACAAACAAACATGAGAATAAATCAGGCTATAAAACAGACAACATGAGGATAAATCAGCTATAAAACAAACAAACGGAAGGTCAATCAGGCTACAAAACAAACAACATGGATATAAATCAGCTATAAAACAAACAAACAAACATGAAGACAAATCAGGCTATAAAAAAAACAAACATGACGATAAATCAGCTATAAAACAAGCAAACATGAAGATAAATCACATATAAAACAAACAAACATGAGGATAAATCAGCTATAAAACAAGCAAACATGAAGATAAATCACCTATAAAACAAACAAACATGAGGATAAATCAGCTATAAAACAAACAAACATGAGGATAAATCAGCCTATAAAACAGGCAAACGTGCGGATAAATCAGCTATAAACAAACAAACATGAGGATAAATCAGGCTATAAAACTAACAAACATGGAGATAAATCAGCTATAAAACAAAAAACATGAAGTTAAATCAGACTATAAACCAAACAAACAAGGATAAGTCAGACTATAAAACAGGCAAACATGCGGATAAATCAGACTATAATACGACCAAACATTTGGATAAATCAGCTATCAAACAAACAAATGAGTATAAATCAGGCTATAAATCTAACAAACAAAGATAAATCAGGCTACAAAACAAACAAACATGAGAATAAATCAGACTATAAAACACACAAACGAAGACAAATCAGCTATAAAACAAACACACGAGGATAAATCAGACAAACATGAGGATAAATAAGACTATAAAACAAACAATCATAAGAATAAATCAGACCATAAAACAGGCAAACGTGCAGATAAATCATCTATAAACAAACAAACGTGAGGATAAATCAGACTATAAAACAAACAAGCATAAGGATAAATCAGACTATAAAACAAACAAACATGAGGATAAATCAGCTATCAAACAAGCAGACATGAGGATAAATCAGGCTATAAAACAAACAAACATTCAGATAAATCAGACAATAGAACAAACAAATATGTGGATGAATCAGATATAAAACAAACAAACATGATTATAAATCAGCTATAAAACAAATAAACGTGAGAATAAATCAGGCTATAAAACAGACAACATGAGGATAAATCAGCTATAAACAAACAAACATGAGGATGAATCAGGCTATAAAACTAACAAACATGGAGATAAATCAGCTATAAAACAAAAAACATGAAGTTAAATCAGACTATAAACCAAACAAACAAGGATAAGTCAGACTATAAAACAGGCAAACATGCGGATAAATCAGACTATAATACGACCAAACATTTGGATAAATCAGCTATCAAACAAACAAATGAGTATAAATCAGTCTATAAATCTAACAAACAAAGATAAATCAGGCTACAAAACAAACAAACATGAGAATAAATCAGGCTATAAAACAGACAACATGATCATAAATCAGCTATAAAACAAACAAACGTGAGGATAAATCAGACTATAAAACAAACAAGCATAAGGGTAAATCGGACTATAAAACAAACAAACATTCGGATAAATCAGCTATCAAACAAAAAACATGAAGTTAAATCAGACTATAAAACAAACAAACAAGGATAAATCAGACTATAAAACAGGCAAACATGCGGATAAATCAGATTATAATACGACCAAACATTTGGATAAATCAGCTATCAAACAAACAAATGAGTATAAATCAGGCTATAAATCTAACAAACAAAGATAAATCAGGCTACAAAACAAACAAACATGAGAATAAATCAGGCTATAAAACAGACAACATGAAGATAAATCAGCTATAAAACAAACAAACGGAAGGTCAATCAGGCTACAAAACAAACAACATGGATATAAATCAGCTATAAAACAAACAAACAAACATGAAGACAAAGCAGCCTGTAAAACTAACAAATATGAAAATAAATCAGGCTATAAAACAAAAAACATGACGTTAAATCAGATTATAAAACAAACACACGAGGATAAATCAGCTATAAAACAAACACAGAAGGATAAATCAGACAAACATGCGGATAAATCAAACTATAAAACAAACAAACATAAGGATAAATCAGGCTATAAAACTAACAAACATGGAGATAAATCAGCTATAAAACAAAAAACATGAAGTTAAATCAGACTATAAACCAAACAAACAAGGATAAGTCAGACTATAAAACAGGCAAACATGCGGATAAATCAGACTATAATACGACCAAACATTTGGATAAATCAGCTATCAAACAAACAAATGAGTATAAATCAGGCTATAAATCTAACAAACAAAGATAAATCAGGCTACAAAACAAACAAACATGAGAATAAATCAGGCTATAAAACAGACAACATGAGGATAAATCAGCTATAAAACAAACAAACGGAAGGTCAATCAGGCTACAAAACAAACAACATGGATATAAATCAGCTATAAAACAAACAAACAAACATGAAGACAAATCAGGCTATAAATCTAACAAACAAAGATAAATCAGGCTACAAAACAAACAAACATGAGAATAAATCAGACTATAAAACACACAAACGAAGACAAATCAGCTATAAAACAAACACACGAGGATAAATCAGACAAACATGAGGATAAATAAGACTATAACACAAACAATCATAAGAATAAATCAGACCATAAAACAGGCAAACGTGCAGATAAATCATCTATAAACAAACAAACGTGAGGATAAATCAGACTATAAAACAAACAAGCATAAGGATAAATCAGACTATAAAACAAACAAACATGAGGATAAATCAGCTATCAAACAAGCAGACATGAGGATAAATCAGGCTATAAAACAAACAAACATTCAGATAAATCAGACAATAGAACAAACAAATATGTGGATGAATCAGATATAAAACAAACAAACATGATTATAAATCAGCTATAAAACAAATAAACGTGAGAATAAATCAGGCTATAAAACAGACAACATGAGGATAAATCAGCTATAAACAAACAAACATGAGGATGAATCAGGCTATAAAACTAACAAACATGGAGATAAATCAGCTATAAAACAAAAAACATGAAGTTAAATCAGACTATAAACCAAACAAACAAGGATAAGTCAGACTATAAAACAGGCAAACATGCGGATAAATCAGACTATAATACGACCAAACATTTGGATAAATCAGCTATCAAACAAACAAATGAGTATAAATCAGTCTATAAATCTAACAAACAAAGATAAATCAGGCTACAAAACAAACAAACATGAGAATAAATCAGGCTATAAAACAGACAACATGATCATAAATCAGCTATAAAACAAACAAACGTGAGGATAAATCAGACTATAAAACAAACAAGCATAAGGGTAAATCGGACTATAAAACAAACAAACATTCGGATAAATCAGCTATCAAACAAAAAACATGAAGTTAAATCAGACTATATAACAAACAAACAAGGATAAATCAGACTATAAAACAGGCAAACATGCGGATAAATCAGATTATAATACGACCAAACATTTGGATAAATCAGCTATCAAACAAACAAATGAGTATAAATCAGGCTATAAATCTAACAAACAAAGATAAATCAGGCTACAAAACAAACAAACATGAGAATAAATCAGGCTATAAAACAGACAACATGAAGATAAATCAGCTATAAAACAAACAAACGGAAGGTCAATCAGGCTACAAAACAAACAACATGGATATAAATCAGCTATAAAACAAACAAACAAACATGAAGACAAAGCAGCCTGTAAAACTAACAAATATGAAAATAAATCAGGCTATAAAACAAAAAACATGACGTTAAATCAGATTATAAAACAAACACACGAGGATAAATCAGCTATAAAACAAACACAGAAGGATAAATCAGACAAACATGCGGATAAATCAAACTATAAAACAAACAAACATAAGGATAAATCAGGCTATAAAACTAACAAACATGGAGATAAATCAGCTATAAAACAAAAAACATGAAGTTAAATCAGACTATAAACCAAACAAACAAGGATAAGTCAGACTATAAAACAGGCAAACATGCGGATAAATCAGACTATAATACGACCAAACATTTGGATAAATCAGCTATCAAACAAACAAATGAGTATAAATCAGGCTATAAATCTAACAAACAAAGATAAATCAGGCTACAAAACAAACAAACATGAGAATAAATCAGGCTATAAAACAGACAACATGAGGATAAATCAGCTATAAAACAAACAAACGGAAGGTCAATCAGGCTACAAAACAAACAAGATGGATATAAATCAGCTATAAAACAAACAAACAAACATGAAGACAAAGCAGCCTATAAAACTAACAAATATGAAAATAAATCAGGCTATAAAACAAAAAACATGAAGTTAAATCAGACTATAAAACACACAAACGAAGACAAATCAGCTATAAAACAAACACACGAGGATAAATCAGACAAACATGAGGATAAATAAGACTATAAAACAAACAATCATAAGAATAAATCAGACCATAAAACAGGCAAACGTGCAGATAAATCATCTATAAACAAACAAACGTGAGGATAAATCAGACTATAAAACAAACAAGCATAAGGATAAATCAGACTATAAAACAAACAAACATGAGGATAAATCAGCTATCAAACAAGCAGACATGAGGATAAATCAGGCTATAAAAACAAACAAACATTCAGATAAATCAGACAATAGAACAAACAAATATGTGGATGAATCAGATATAAAACAAACAAACATGATTATAAATCAGCTATAAAACAAATAAACGTGAGAATAAATCAGGCTATAAAACAGACAACATGAGGATAAATCAGCTATAAACAAACAAACATGAGGATGAATCAGGCTATAAAACTAACAAACATGGAGATAAATCAGCTATAAAACAAAAAACATGAAGTTAAATCAGACTATAAACCAAACAAACAAGGATAAGTCAGACTATAAAACAGGCAAACATGCGGATAAATCAGACTATAATACGACCAAACATTTGGATAAATCAGCTATCAAACAAACAAATGAGTATAAATCAGTCTATAAATCTAACAAACAAAGATAAATCAGGCTACAAAACAAACAAACATGAGAATAAATCAGGCTATAAAACAGACAACATGATCATAAATCAGCTATAAAACAAACAAACGTGAGGATAAATCAGACTATAAAACAAACAAGCATAAGGGTAAATCGGACTATAAAACAAACAAACATTCGGATAAATCAGCTATCAAACAAAAAACATGAAGTTAAATCAGACTATAAAACAAACAAACAAGGATAAATCAGACTATAAAACAGGCAAACATGCGGATAAATCAGATTATAATACGACCAAACATTTGGATAAATCAGCTATCAAACAAACAAATGAGTATAAATCAGGCTATAAATCTAACAAACAAAGATAAATCAGGCTACAAAACAAACAAACATGAGAATAAATCAGGCTATAAAACAGACAACATGAAGATAAATCAGCTATAAAACAAACAAACGGAAGGTCAATCAGGCTACAAAACAAACAACATGGATATAAATCAGCTATAAAACAAACAAACAAACATGAAGACAAAGCAGCCTGTAAAACTAACAAATATGAAAATAAATCAGGCTATAAAACAAAAAACATGACGTTAAATCAGATTATAAAACAAACACACGAGGATAAATCAGCTATAAAACAAACACAGAAGGATAAATCAGACAAACATGCGGATAAATCAAACTATAAAACAAACAAACATAAGGATAAATCAGGCTATAAAACTAACAAACATGGAGATAAATCAGCTATAAAACAAAAAACATGAAGTTAAATCAGACTATAAACCAAACAAACAAGGATAAGTCAGACTATAAAACAAACAAACATGAGAATAAATCAGGCTATAAAACAGACAACATGAGGATAAATCAGCTATAAAACAAACAAACGGAAGGTCAATCAGGCTACAAAACAAACAATATGAAAATAAATCAGGCTATAAAACAAAAAACATGAAGTTAAATCAGACTATAAAACACACAAACGAAGACAAATCAGCTATAAAACAAACACACGAGGATAAATCAGACAAACATGAGGATAAATAAGACTATAAAACAAACAATCATAAGAATAAATCAGACCATAAAACAGGCAAACGTGCAGATAAATCATCTATAAACAAACAAACGTGAGGATAAATCAGACTATAAAACAAACAAGCATAAGGATAAATCAGACTATAAAACAAACAAACATGAGGATAAATCAGCTATCAAACAAGCAGACATGAGGATAAATCAGGCTATAAAACAAACAAACATTCAGATAAATCAGACAATAGAACAAACAAATATGTGGATAAATCAGATATAAAACAAACAAACATGATTATAAATCAGCTATAAAACAAATAAACGTGAGAATAAATCAGGCTATAAAACAGACAACATGAGGATAAATCAGCTATAAAACAAACAAACGGAAGGTCAATCAGGCTACAAAACAAACAACATGGATATAAATCAGCTATAAAACAAACAAACAAACATGAAGACAAATCAGCCTGTAAAACTAACAAATATGAAAATAAATCAGGCTATAAAACAAAAAACATGAAGTTAAATCAGATTATAAAACAAACACACGAGGATAAATCAGCTATAAAACAAACAGAGAAGGATAAATCAGACAAACATGAGGATAAATCAAACTATAAAACAAACAAACATAAGGATAAATCAGACTATAAAAAAACAAACATGACGATAAATCAGCTATAAAACAAGCAAACATGAAGATAAATCACCTATAAAACAAACAAACATGAGGATAAATCAGCTATAAAACAAGCAAACATGAAGATAAATCACCTATAAAACAAACAAACATGAGGATAAATCAGCTATAAAACAAACAAACATGAGGATAAATCAGCCTATAAAACAGGCAAACGTGCGGATAAATCAGCTATAAACAAACAAACATGAGGATAAATCAGGCTATAAAACTAACAAACATGGAGATAAATCAGCTATAAAACAAAAAACATGAAGTTAAATCAGACTATAAACCAAACAAACAAGGATAAGTCAGACTATAAAACAGGCAAACATGCGGATAAATCAGACTATAATACGACCAAACATTTGGATAAATCAGCTATCAAACAAACAAATGAGTATAAATCAGTCTATAAATCTAACAAACAAAGATAAATCAGGCTACAAAACAAACAAACATGAGAATAAATCAGGCTATAAAACAGACAACATGATCATAAATCAGCTATAAAACAAACAAACTTGAGGATAAATCAGACTATAAAACAAACAAGCATAAGGGTAAATCGGACTATAAAACAAACAAACATTCGGATAAATCAGCTATCAAACAAGCAAACATGAGGATAAATCTGGCTATAAAACAAACAAACATTCGGATAAATCAGACAATAGAACAAACAAATATGTGGATAAATCAGATATAAAACAAACAAACATGATTATAAATCAGCTATAAAACAAAAAACATGAAGTTAAATCAGACTATAAAACAAACAAACATGCGGATAAATCAGACTATAATACGACCAAACATTTGGGTAAATCAGCTATCAAACAAACAAATGAGTATAAATCAGGCTATGAATCTAACAAACAAAGATAAATCAGGCTACAAAACAAACAAACATGAGAATAAATCAGGCTATAAAACAGACAACATGAGGATAAATCAGCTATAAAACAAACAAACGGAAGGTCAATCAGGCTACAAAACAAACAACATGGATATAAATCAGCTATAAAACAAACAAACAAACATGAAGACAAAGCAGCCTATAAAACTAACAAATATGAAAATAAATCAGGCTATAAAACAAAAAACATGAAGTTAAATCAGACTATAAAACACACAAACGAAGACAAATCAGCTATAAAACAAACACACGAGGATAAATCAGACAAACATGAGGATAAATAAGACTATAAAACAAACAATCATAAGAATAAATCAGACCATAAAACAGGCAAACGTGCAGATAAATCATCTATAAACAAACAAACGTGAGGATAAATCAGACTATAAAACAAACAAGCATAAGGATAAATCAGACAAACATGAGGATAAATCAAACTATAAAACAAACAAACATAAGGATAAATCAGACTATAAAAAAAACATGACGATAAATCAGCTATAAAACAAGCAAACATGAAGATAAATCACATATAAAACAAACAAACATGAGGATAAATCAGCTATAAAACAAGCAAACATGAAGATAAATCACCTATAAAACAAACAAACATGAGGATAAATCAGCTATAAAAAAACAAACATGAGGATAAATCAGCCTATAAAACAGGCAAAGGTGCGGATAAATCAGCTATAAACAAACAAACATGAGGATAAATCAGGCTATAAAACTAACAAACATGGAGATAAATCAGCTATAAAACAAAAAACATGAAGTTAAATCAGACTATAAACCAAACAAACAAGGATAAGTCAGACTATAAAACAGGCAAACATGCGGATAAATCAGACTATAATACGACCAAACATTTGGATAAATCAGCTATCAAACAAACAAATGAGTATAAATCAGGCTATGAATCTAACAAACAAAGATAAATCAGGCTACAAAACAAACAAACATGAGAATAAATCAGGCTATAAAACAGACAACATGAGGATAAATCAGCTATAAAACAAACAAACGGAAGGTCAATCAGGCTACAAAACAAACAACATGGATATAAATCAGCTATAAAACAAACAAACAAACATGAAGACAAAGCAGCCTATAAAACTAACAAATATGAAAATAAATCAGGCTATAAAACAAAAAACATGAAGTTAAATCAGACTATAAAACACACAAACGAAGACAAATCAGCTATAAAACAAACACACGAGGATAAATCAGACAAACATGAGGATAAATAAGACTATAAAACAAACAATCATAAGAATAAATCAGACCATAAAACAGGCAAACGTGCAGATAAATCATCTATAAACAAACAAACGTGAGGATAAATCAGACTATAAAACAAACAAGCATAAGGATAAATCAGACTATAAAACAAACAAACATGAGGATAAATCAGCTATCAAACAAGCAGACATGAGGATAAATCAGGCTATAAAACAAACAAACATTCAGATAAATCAGACAATAGAACAAACAAATATGTGGATGAATCAGATATAAAACAAACAAACATGATTATAAATCAGCTATAAAACAAATAAACGTTAGAATAAATCAGGCTATAAAACAGACAACATGAGGATAAATCAGCTATAAACAAACAAACATGAGGATAAATCAGGCTATAAAACTAACAAACATGGAGATAAATCAGCTATAAAACAAAAAACATGAAGTTAAATCAGACTATAAACCAAACAAACAAGGATAAGTCAGACTATAAAACAGGCAAACATGCGGATAAATCAGACTATAATACGACCAAACATTTGGATAAATCAGCTATCAAACAAACAAATGAGTATAAATCAGTCTATAAATCTAACAAACAAAGATAAATCAGGCTACAAAACAAACAAACATGAGAATAAATCAGGCTATAAAACAGACAACATGATCATAAATCAGCTATAAAACAAACAAACGTGAGGATAAATCAGACTATAAAACAAACAAGCATAAGGGTAAATCGGACTATAAAACAAACAAACATTCGGATAAATCAGCTATCAAACAAGCAAACATGAGGATAAATCTGGCTATAAAACAAACAAACATTCGGATAAATCAGACAATAGAACAAACAAATATGTGGATAAATCAGATATAAAACAAACAAACATGATTATAAATCAGCTATAAAACAAACAAACATGAGGATAAATCAGGCTATAAAACTAACAAACATGGAGATAAATCAGCTATAAAACAAAAAACATGAAGTTAAATCAGACTATAAAACAAACAAACAAGGATAAATCAGACTATAAAACAGGCAAACATGCGGATAAATCAGATTATAATACGACCAAACATTTGGATAAATCAGCTATCAAACAAACAAATGAGTATAAATCAGGCTATAAATCTAACAAACAAAGATAAATCAGGCTACAAAACAAACAAACATGAGAATAAATCAGGCTACAAAACAAACAACATGGATATAAATCAGCTATAAAACAAACAAACAAACATGAAGACAAAGCAGCCTGTAAAACTAACAAATATGAAAATAAATCAGGCTATAAAACAAAAAACATGACGTTAAATCAGATTATAAAACAAACACACGAGGATAAATCAGCTATAAAACAAACACAGAAGGATAAATCAGACAAACATGCGGATAAATCAAACTATAAAACAAACAAACATAAGGATAAATCAGACTATAAAAAAAACAAACATGACGATAAATCAGCTATAAAACAAGCAAACATGAAGATAAATCACATATAAAACAAACAAACATGAGGATAAATCAGCTATAAAACAAGCAAACATGAAGATAAATCACCTATAAAACAAACAAACATGAGGATAAATCAGCTATAAAACAAACAAACATGAGGATAAATCAGCCTATAAAACAGGCAAACGTGCGGATAAATCAGCTATAAACAAACAAACATGAGGATAAATCAGGCTATAAAACTAACAAACATGGAGATAAATCAGCTATAAAACAAAAAACATGAAGTTAAATCAGACTATAAACCAAACAAACAAGGATAAGTCAGACTATAAAACAGGCAAACATGCGGATAAATCAGACTATAATACGACCAAACATTTGGATAAATCAGCTATCAAACAAACAAATGAGTATAAATCAGGCTATAAATCTAACAAACAAAGATAAATCAGGCTACAAAACAAACAAACATGAGAATAAATCAGGCTACAAAACAAACAACATGGATATAAATCAGCTATAAAACAAACAAACAAACATGAAGACAAAGCAGCCTGTAAAACTAACAAATATGAAAATAAATCAGGCTATAAAACAAAAAACATGACGTTAAATCAGATTATAAAACAAACACACGAGGATAAATCAGCTATAAAACAAACACAGAAGGATAAATCAGACAAACATGCGGATAAATCAAACTATAAAACAAACAAACATAAGGATAAATCAGACTATAAAAAAAACAAACATGACGATAAATCAGCTATAAAACAAGCAAACATGAAGATAAATCACATATAAAACAAACAAACATGAGGATAAATCAGCTATAAAACAAGCAAACATGAAGATAAATCACCTATAAAACAAACAAACATGAGGATAAATCAGCTTTAAAACAAACAAACATGAGGATAAATCAGCCTATAAAACAGGCAAACGTGCGGATAAATCAGCTATAAACAAACAAACATGAGGATAAATCAGGCTATAAAACTAACAAACATGGAGATAAATCAGCTATAAAACAAAAAACATGAAGTTAAATCAGACTATAAACCAAACAAACAAGGATAAGTCAGACTATAAAACAGGCAAACATGCGGATAAATCAGACTATAATACGACCAAACATTTGGATAAATCAGCTATCAAACAAACAAATGAGTATAAATCAGGCTATAAATCTAACAAACAAAGATAAATCAGGCTACAAAACAAACAAACATGAGAATAAATCAGACTATAAAACACACAAACGAAGACAAATCAGCTATAAAACAAACACACGAGGATAAATCAGACAAACATGAGGATAAATAAGACTATAAAACAAACAATCATAAGAATAAATCAGACCATAAAACAGGCAAACGTGCAGATAAATCATCTATAAACAAACAAACGTGAGGATAAATCAGACTATAAAACAAACAAGCATAAGGATAAATCAGACTATAAAACAAACAAACATGAGGATAAATCAGCTATCAAACAAGCAGACATGAGGATAAATCAGGCTATAAAACAAACAAACATTCAGATAAATCAGACAATAGAACAAACAAATATGTGGATGAATCAGATATAAAACAAACAAACATGATTATAAATCAGCTATAAAACAAATAAACGTGAGAATAAATCAGGCTATAAAACAGACAACATGAGGATAAATCAGCTATAAACAAACAAACATGAGGATGAATCAGGCTATAAAACTAACAAACATGGAGATAAATCAGCTATAAAACAAAAAACATGAAGTTAAATCAGACTATAAACCAAACAAACAAGGATAAGTCAGACTATAAAACAGGCAAACATGCGGATAAATCAGACTATAATACGACCAAACATTTGGATAAATCAGCTATCAAACAAACAAATGAGTATAAATCAGTCTATAAATCTAACAAACAAAGATAAATCAGGCTACAAAAAAACAAACATGAGAATAAATCAGGCTATAAAACAGACAACATGATCATAAATCAGCTATAAAACAAACAAACGTGAGGATAAATCAGACTATAAAACAAACAAGCATAAGGGTAAATCGGACTATAAAACAAACAAACATTCGGATAAATCAGCTATCAAACAAAAAACATGAAGTTAAATCAGACTATAAAACAAACAAACAAGGATAAATCAGACTATAAAACAGGCAAACATGCGGATAAATCAGATTATAATACGACCAAACATTTGGATAAATCAGCTATCAAACAAACAAATGAGTATAAATCAGGCTATAAATCTAACAAACAAAGATAAATCAGGCTACAAAACAAACAAACATGAGAATAAATCAGGCTATAAAACAGACAACATGAAGATAAATCAGCTATAAAACAAACAAACGGAAGGTCAATCAGGCTACAAAACAAACAACATGGATATAAATCAGCTATAAAACAAACAAACAAACATGAAGACAAAGCAGCCTGTAAAACTAACAAATATGAAAATAAATCAGGCTATAAAACAAAAAACATGACGTTAAATCAGATTATAAAACAAACACACGAGGATAAATCAGCTATAAAACAAACACAGAAGGATAAATCAGACAAACATGCGGATAAATCAAACTATAAAACAAACAAACATAAGGATAAATCAGGCTATAAAACTAACAAACATGGAGATAAATCAGCTATAAAACAAAAAACATGAAGTTAAATCAGACTATAAACCAAACAAACAAGGATAAGTCAGACTATAAAACAGGCAAACATGCGGATAAATCAGACTATAATACGACCAAACATTTGGATAAATCAGCTATCAAACAAACAAATGAGTATAAATCAGGCTATAAATCTAACAAACAAAGATAAATCAGGCTACAAAACAAACAAACATGAGAATAAATCAGGCTATAAAACAGACAACATGAGGATAAATCAGCTATAAAACAAACAAACGGAAGGTCAATCAGGCTACAAAACAAACAACATGGATATAAATCAGCTATAAAACAAACAAACAAACATGAAGACAAATCAGGCTATAAATCTAACAAACAAAGATAAATCAGGCTACAAAACAAACAAACATGAGAATAAATCAGACTATAAAACACACAAACGAAGACAAATCAGCTATAAAACAAACACACGAGGATAAATCAGACAAACATGAGGATAAATAAGACTATAACACAAACAATCATAAGAATAAATCAGACCATAAAACAGGCAAACGTGCAGATAAATCATCTATAAACAAACAAACGTGAGGATAAATCAGACTATAAAACAAACAAGCATAAGGATAAATCAGACTATAAAACAAACAAACATGAGGATAAATCAGCTATCAAACAAGCAGACATGAGGATAAATCAGGCTATAAAACAAACAAACATTCAGATAAATCAGACAATAGAACAAACAAATATGTGGATGAATCAGATATAAAACAAACAAACATGATTATAAATCAGCTATAAAACAAATAAACGTGAGAATAAATCAGGCTATAAAACAGACAACATGAGGATAAATCAGCTATAAACAAACAAACATGAGGATGAATCAGGCTATAAAACTAACAAACATGGAGATAAATCAGCTATAAAACAAAAAACATGAAGTTAAATCAGACTATAAACCAAACAAACAAGGATAAGTCAGACTATAAAACAGGCAAACATGCGGATAAATCAGACTATAATACGACCAAACATTTGGATAAATCAGCTATCAAACAAACAAATGAGTATAAATCAGTCTATAAATCTAACAAACAAAGATAAATCAGGCTACAAAACAAACAAACATGAGAATAAATCAGGCTATAAAACAGACAACATGATCATAAATCAGCTATAAAACAAACAAACGTGAGGATAAATCAGACTATAAAACAAACAAGCATAAGGGTAAATCGGACTATAAAACAAACAAACATTCGGATAAATCAGCTATCAAACAAAAAACATGAAGTTAAATCAGACTATATAACAAACAAACAAGGATAAATCAGACTATAAAACAGGCAAACATGCGGATAAATCAGATTATAATACGACCAAACATTTGGATAAATCAGCTATCAAACAAACAAATGAGTATAAATCAGGCTATAAATCTAACAAACAAAGATAAATCAGGCTACAAAACAAACAAACATGAGAATAAATCAGGCTATAAAACAGACAACATGAAGATAAATCAGCTATAAAACAAACAAACGGAAGGTCAATCAGGCTACAAAACAAACAACATGGATATAAATCAGCTATAAAACAAACAAACAAACATGAAGACAAAGCAGCCTGTAAAACTAACAAATATGAAAATAAATCAGGCTATAAAACAAAAAACATGACGTTAAATCAGATTATAAAACAAACACACGAGGATAAATCAGCTATAAAACAAACACAGAAGGATAAATCAGACAAACATGCGGATAAATCAAACTATAAAACAAACAAACATAAGGATAAATCAGGCTATAAAACTAACAAACATGGAGATAAATCAGCTATAAAACAAAAAACATGAAGTTAAATCAGACTATAAACCAAACAAACAAGGATAAGTCAGACTATAAAACAGGCAAACATGCGGATAAATCAGACTATAATACGACCAAACATTTGGATAAATCAGCTATCAAACAAACAAATGAGTATAAATCAGGCTATAAATCTAACAAACAAAGATAAATCAGGCTACAAAACAAACAAACATGAGAATAAATCAGGCTATAAAACAGACAACATGAGGATAAATCAGCTATAAAACAAACAAACGGAAGGTCAATCAGGCTACAAAACAAACAACATGGATATAAATCAGCTATAAAACAAACAAACAAACATGAAGACAAAGCAGCCTATAAAACTAACAAATATGAAAATAAATCAGGCTATAAAACAAAAAACATGAAGTTAAATCAGACTATAAAACACACAAACGAAGACAAATCAGCTATAAAACAAACACACGAGGATAAATCAGACAAACATGAGGATAAATAAGACTATAAAACAAACAATCATAAGAATAAATCAGACCATAAAACAGGCAAACGTGCAGATAAATCATCTATAAACAAACAAACGTGAGGATAAATCAGACTATAAAACAAACAAGCATAAGGATAAATCAGACTATAAAACAAACAAACATGAGGATAAATCAGCTATCAAACAAGCAGACATGAGGATAAATCAGGCTATAAAAACAAACAAACATTCAGATAAATCAGACAATAGAACAAACAAATATGTGGATGAATCAGATATAAAACAAACAAACATGATTATAAATCAGCTATAAAACAAATAAACGTGAGAATAAATCAGGCTATAAAACAGACAACATGAGGATAAATCAGCTATAAACAAACAAACATGAGGATGAATCAGGCTATAAAACTAACAAACATGGAGATAAATCAGCTATAAAACAAAAAACATGAAGTTAAATCAGACTATAAACCAAACAAACAAGGATAAGTCAGACTATAAAACAGGCAAACATGCGGATAAATCAGACTATAATACGACCAAACATTTGGATAAATCAGCTATCAAACAAACAAATGAGTATAAATCAGTCTATAAATCTAACAAACAAAGATAAATCAGGCTACAAAACAAACAAACATGAGAATAAATCAGGCTATAAAACAGACAACATGATCATAAATCAGCTATAAAACAAACAAACGTGAGGATAAATCAGACTATAAAACAAACAAGCATAAGGGTAAATCGGACTATAAAACAAACAAACATTCGGATAAATCAGCTATCAAACAAAAAACATGAAGTTAAATCAGACTATAAAACAAACAAACAAGGATAAATCAGACTATAAAACAGGCAAACATGCGGATAAATCAGATTATAATACGACCAAACATTTGGATAAATCAGCTATCAAACAAACAAATGAGTATAAATCAGGCTATAAATCTAACAAACAAAGATAAATCAGGCTACAAAACAAACAAACATGAGAATAAATCAGGCTATAAAACAGACAACATGAAGATAAATCAGCTATAAAACAAACAAACGGAAGGTCAATCAGGCTACAAAACAAACAACATGGATATAAATCAGCTATAAAACAAACAAACAAACATGAAGACAAAGCAGCCTGTAAAACTAACAAATATGAAAATAAATCAGGCTATAAAACAAAAAACATGACGTTAAATCAGATTATAAAACAAACACACGAGGATAAATCAGCTATAAAACAAACACAGAAGGATAAATCAGACAAACATGCGGATAAATCAAACTATAAAACAAACAAACATAAGGATAAATCAGGCTATAAAACTAACAAACATGGAGATAAATCAGCTATAAAACAAAAAACATGAAGTTAAATCAGACTATAAACCAAACAAACAAGGATAAGTCAGACTATAAAACAAACAAACATGAGAATAAATCAGGCTATAAAACAGACAACATGAGGATAAATCAGCTATAAAACAAACAAACGGAAGGTCAATCAGGCTACAAAACAAACAACATGGATATAAATCAGCTATAAAACAAACAAACAAACATGAAGACAAAGCAGCCTGTAAAACTAACAAATATGAAAATAAATCAGGCTATAAAACAAAAAACATGACGTTAAATCAGATTATAAAACAAACACACGAGGATAAATCAGCTATAAAACAAACACAGAAGGATAAATCAGACAAACATGCGGATAAATCAAACTATAAAACAAACAAACATAAGGATAAATCAGACTATAAAAAAAACAAACATGACGATAAATCAGCTATAAAACAAGCAAACATGAAGATAAATCACATATAAAACAAACAAACATGAGGATAAATCAGCTATAAAACAAGCAAACATGAAGATAAATCACCTATAAAACAAACAAACATGAGGATAAATCAGCTATAAAACAAACAAACATGAGGATAAATCAGCCTATAAAACAGGCAAACGTGCGGATAAATCAGCTATAAACAAACAAACATGAGGATAAATCAGGCTATAAAACTAACAAACATGGAGATAAATCAGCTATAAAACAAAAAACATGAAGTTAAATCAGACTATAAACCAAACAAACAAGGATAAGTCAGACTATAAAACAGGCAAACATGCGGATAAATCAGACTATAATACGACCAAACATTTGGATAAATCAGCTATCAAACAAACAAATGAGTATAAATCAGGCTATAAATCTAACAAACAAAGATAAATCAGGCTACAAAACAAACAAACATGAGAATAAATCAGGCTACAAAACAAACAACATGGATATAAATCAGCTATAAAACAAACAAACAAACATGAAGACAAAGCAGCCTGTAAAACTAACAAATATGAAAATAAATCAGGCTATAAAACAAAAAACATGACGTTAAATCAGATTATAAAACAAACACACGAGGATAAATCAGCTATAAAACAAACACAGAAGGATAAATCAGACAAACATGCGGATAAATCAAACTATAAAACAAACAAACATAAGGATAAATCAGACTATAAAAAAAACAAACATGACGATAAATCAGCTATAAAACAAGCAAACATGAAGATAAATCACATATAAAACAAACAAACATGAGGATAAATCAGCTATAAAACAAGCAAACATGAAGATAAATCACCTATAAAACAAACAAACATGAGGATAAATCAGCTTTAAAACAAACAAACATGAGGATAAATCAGCCTATAAAACAGGCAAACGTGCGGATAAATCAGCTATAAACAAACAAACATGAGGATAAATCAGGCTATAAAACTAACAAACATGGAGATAAATCAGCTATAAAACAAAAAACATGAAGTTAAATCAGACTATAAACCAAACAAACAAGGATAAGTCAGACTATAAAACAGGCAAACATGCGGATAAATCAGACTATAATACGACCAAACATTTGGATAAATCAGCTATCAAACAAACAAATGAGTATAAATCAGGCTATAAATCTAACAAACAAAGATAAATCAGGCTACAAAACAAACAAACATGAGAATAAATCAGACTATAAAACACACAAACGAAGACAAATCAGCTATAAAACAAACACACGAGGATAAATCAGACAAACATGAGGATAAATAAGACTATAAAACAAACAATCATAAGAATAAATCAGACCATAAAACAGGCAAACGTGCAGATAAATCATCTATAAACAAACAAACGTGAGGATAAATCAGACTATAAAACAAACAAGCATAAGGATAAATCAGACTATAAAACAAACAAACATGAGGATAAATCAGCTATCAAACAAGCAGACATGAGGATAAATCAGGCTATAAAACAAACAAACATTCAGATAAATCAGACAATAGAACAAACAAATATGTGGATGAATCAGATATAAAACAAACAAACATGATTATAAATCAGCTATAAAACAAATAAACGTGAGAATAAATCAGGCTATAAAACAGACAACATGAGGATAAATCAGCTATAAACAAACAAACATGAGGATGAATCAGGCTATAAAACTAACAAACATGGAGATAAATCAGCTATAAAACAAAAAACATGAAGTTAAATCAGACTATAAACCAAACAAACAAGGATAAGTCAGACTATAAAACAGGCAAACATGCGGATAAATCAGACTATAATACGACCAAACATTTGGATAAATCAGCTATCAAACAAACAAATGAGTATAAATCAGTCTATAAATCTAACAAACAAAGATAAATCAGGCTACAAAAAAACAAACATGAGAATAAATCAGGCTATAAAACAGACAACATGATCATAAATCAGCTATAAAACAAACAAACGTGAGGATAAATCAGACTATAAAACAAACAAGCATAAGGGTAAATCGGACTATAAAACAAACAAACATTCGGATAAATCAGCTATCAAACAAAAAACATGAAGTTAAATCAGACTATAAAACAAACAAACAAGGATAAATCAGACTATAAAACAGGCAAACATGCGGATAAATCAGATTATAATACGACCAAACATTTGGATAAATCAGCTATCAAACAAACAAATGAGTATAAATCAGGCTATAAATCTAACAAACAAAGATAAATCAGGCTACAAAACAAACAAACATGAGAATAAATCAGGCTATAAAACAGACAACATGAAGATAAATCAGCTATAAAACAAACAAACGGAAGGTCAATCAGGCTACAAAACAAACAACATGGATATAAATCAGCTATAAAACAAACAAACAAACATGAAGACAAAGCAGCCTGTAAAACTAACAAATATGAAAATAAATCAGGCTATAAAACAAAAAACATGACGTTAAATCAGATTATAAAACAAACACACGAGGATAAATCAGCTATAAAACAAACACAGAAGGATAAATCAGACAAACATGCGGATAAATCAAACTATAAAACAAACAAACATAAGGATAAATCAGGCTATAAAACTAACAAACATGGAGATAAATCAGCTATAAAACAAAAAACATGAAGTTAAATCAGACTATAAACCAAACAAACAAGGATAAGTCAGACTATAAAACAGGCAAACATGCGGATAAATCAGACTATAATACGACCAAACATTTGGATAAATCAGCTATCAAACAAACAAATGAGTATAAATCAGGCTATAAATCTAACAAACAAAGATAAATCAGGCTACAAAACAAACAAACATGAGAATAAATCAGGCTATAAAACAGACAACATGAGGATAAATCAGCTATAAAACAAACAAACGGAAGGTCAATCAGGCTACAAAACAAACAACATGGATATAAATCAGCTATAAAACAAACAAACAAACATGAAGACAAATCAGGCTATAAATCTAACAAACAAAGATAAATCAGGCTACAAAACAAACAAACATGAGAATAAATCAGACTATAAAACACACAAACGAAGACAAATCAGCTATAAAACAAACACACGAGGATAAATCAGACAAACATGAGGATAAATAAGACTATAACACAAACAATCATAAGAATAAATCAGACCATAAAACAGGCAAACGTGCAGATAAATCATCTATAAACAAACAAACGTGAGGATAAATCAGACTATAAAACAAACAAGCATAAGGATAAATCAGACTATAAAACAAACAAACATGAGGATAAATCAGCTATCAAACAAGCAGACATGAGGATAAATCAGGCTATAAAACAAACAAACATTCAGATAAATCAGACAATAGAACAAACAAATATGTGGATGAATCAGATATAAAACAAACAAACATGATTATAAATCAGCTATAAAACAAATAAACGTGAGAATAAATCAGGCTATAAAACAGACAACATGAGGATAAATCAGCTATAAACAAACAAACATGAGGATGAATCAGGCTATAAAACTAACAAACATGGAGATAAATCAGCTATAAAACAAAAAACATGAAGTTAAATCAGACTATAAACCAAACAAACAAGGATAAGTCAGACTATAAAACAGGCAAACATGCGGATAAATCAGACTATAATACGACCAAACATTTGGATAAATCAGCTATCAAACAAACAAATGAGTATAAATCAGTCTATAAATCTAACAAACAAAGATAAATCAGGCTACAAAACAAACAAACATGAGAATAAATCAGGCTATAAAACAGACAACATGATCATAAATCAGCTATAAAACAAACAAACGTGAGGATAAATCAGACTATAAAACAAACAAGCATAAGGGTAAATCGGACTATAAAACAAACAAACATTCGGATAAATCAGCTATCAAACAAAAAACATGAAGTTAAATCAGACTATATAACAAACAAACAAGGATAAATCAGACTATAAAACAGGCAAACATGCGGATAAATCAGATTATAATACGACCAAACATTTGGATAAATCAGCTATCAAACAAACAAATGAGTATAAATCAGGCTATAAATCTAACAAACAAAGATAAATCAGGCTACAAAACAAACAAACATGAGAATAAATCAGGCTATAAAACAGACAACATGAAGATAAATCAGCTATAAAACAAACAAACGGAAGGTCAATCAGGCTACAAAACAAACAACATGGATATAAATCAGCTATAAAACAAACAAACAAACATGAAGACAAAGCAGCCTGTAAAACTAACAAATATGAAAATAAATCAGGCTATAAAACAAAAAACATGACGTTAAATCAGATTATAAAACAAACACACGAGGATAAATCAGCTATAAAACAAACACAGAAGGATAAATCAGACAAACATGCGGATAAATCAAACTATAAAACAAACAAACATAAGGATAAATCAGGCTATAAAACTAACAAACATGGAGATAAATCAGCTATAAAACAAAAAACATGAAGTTAAATCAGACTATAAACCAAACAAACAAGGATAAGTCAGACTATAAAACAGGCAAACATGCGGATAAATCAGACTATAATACGACCAAACATTTGGATAAATCAGCTATCAAACAAACAAATGAGTATAAATCAGGCTATAAATCTAACAAACAAAGATAAATCAGGCTACAAAACAAACAAACATGAGAATAAATCAGGCTATAAAACAGACAACATGAGGATAAATCAGCTATAAAACAAACAAACGGAAGGTCAATCAGGCTACAAAACAAACAACATGGATATAAATCAGCTATAAAACAAACAAACAAACATGAAGACAAAGCAGCCTATAAAACTAACAAATATGAAAATAAATCAGGCTATAAAACAAAAAACATGAAGTTAAATCAGACTATAAAACACACAAACGAAGACAAATCAGCTATAAAACAAACACACGAGGATAAATCAGACAAACATGAGGATAAATAAGACTATAAAACAAACAATCATAAGAATAAATCAGACCATAAAACAGGCAAACGTGCAGATAAATCATCTATAAACAAACAAACGTGAGGATAAATCAGACTATAAAACAAACAAGCATAAGGATAAATCAGACTATAAAACAAACAAACATGAGGATAAATCAGCTATCAAACAAGCAGACATGAGGATAAATCAGGCTATAAAAACAAACAAACATTCAGATAAATCAGACAATAGAACAAACAAATATGTGGATGAATCAGATATAAAACAAACAAACATGATTATAAATCAGCTATAAAACAAATAAACGTGAGAATAAATCAGGCTATAAAACAGACAACATGAGGATAAATCAGCTATAAACAAACAAACATGAGGATGAATCAGGCTATAAAACTAACAAACATGGAGATAAATCAGCTATAAAACAAAAAACATGAAGTTAAATCAGACTATAAACCAAACAAACAAGGATAAGTCAGACTATAAAACAGGCAAACATGCGGATAAATCAGACTATAATACGACCAAACATTTGGATAAATCAGCTATCAAACAAACAAATGAGTATAAATCAGTCTATAAATCTAACAAACAAAGATAAATCAGGCTACAAAACAAACAAACATGAGAATAAATCAGGCTATAAAACAGACAACATGATCATAAATCAGCTATAAAACAAACAAACGTGAGGATAAATCAGACTATAAAACAAACAAGCATAAGGGTAAATCGGACTATAAAACAAACAAACATTCGGATAAATCAGCTATCAAACAAAAAACATGAAGTTAAATCAGACTATAAAACAAACAAACAAGGATAAATCAGACTATAAAACAGGCAAACATGCGGATAAATCAGATTATAATACGACCAAACATTTGGATAAATCAGCTATCAAACAAACAAATGAGTATAAATCAGGCTATAAATCTAACAAACAAAGATAAATCAGGCTACAAAACAAACAAACATGAGAATAAATCAGGCTATAAAACAGACAACATGAAGATAAATCAGCTATAAAACAAACAAACGGAAGGTCAATCAGGCTACAAAACAAACAACATGGATATAAATCAGCTATAAAACAAACAAACAAACATGAAGACAAAGCAGCCTGTAAAACTAACAAATATGAAAATAAATCAGGCTATAAAACAAAAAACATGACGTTAAATCAGATTATAAAACAAACACACGAGGATAAATCAGCTATAAAACAAACACAGAAGGATAAATCAGACAAACATGCGGATAAATCAAACTATAAAACAAACAAACATAAGGATAAATCAGGCTATAAAACTAACAAACATGGAGATAAATCAGCTATAAAACAAAAAACATGAAGTTAAATCAGACTATAAACCAAACAAACAAGGATAAGTCAGACTATAAAACAAACAAACATGAGAATAAATCAGGCTATAAAACAGACAACATGAGGATAAATCAGCTATAAAACAAACAAACGGAAGGTCAATCAGGCTACAAAACAAACAATATGAAAATAAATCAGGCTATAAAACAAAAAACATGAAGTTAAATCAGACTATAAAACACACAAACGAAGACAAATCAGCTATAAAACAAACACACGAGGATAAATCAGACAAACATGAGGATAAATAAGACTATAAAACAAACAATCATAAGAATAAATCAGACCATAAAACAGGCAAACGTGCAGATAAATCATCTATAAACAAACAAACGTGAGGATAAATCAGACTATAAAACAAACAAGCATAAGGATAAATCAGACTATAAAACAAACAAACATGAGGATAAATCAGCTATCAAACAAGCAGACATGAGGATAAATCAGGCTATAAAACAAACAAACATTCAGATAAATCAGACAATAGAACAAACAAATATGTGGATAAATCAGATATAAAACAAACAAACATGATTATAAATCAGCTATAAAACAAATAAACGTGAGAATAAATCAGGCTATAAAACAGACAACATGAGGATAAATCAGCTATAAAACAAACAAACGGAAGGTCAATCAGGCTACAAAACAAACAACATGGATATAAATCAGCTATAAAACAAACAAACAAACATGAAGACAAATCAGCCTGTAAAACTAACAAATATGAAAATAAATCAGGCTATAAAACAAAAAACATGAAGTTAAATCAGATTATAAAACAAACACACGAGGATAAATCAGCTATAAAACAAACAGAGAAGGATAAATCAGACAAACATGAGGATAAATCAAACTATAAAACAAACAAACATAAGGATAAATCAGACTATAAAAAAACAAACATGACGATAAATCAGCTATAAAACAAGCAAACATGAAGATAAATCACCTATAAAACAAACAAACATGGGGATAAATCAGCTATAAAACAAGCAAACATGAAGATAAATCACCTATAAAACAAACAAACATGAGGATAAATCAGCTATAAAACAAACAAACATGAGGATAAATCAGCCTATAAAACAGGCAAACGTGCGGATAAATCAGCTATAAACAAACAAACATGAGGATAAATCAGGCTATAAAACTAACAAACATGGAGATAAATCAGCTATAAAACAAAAAACATGAAGTTAAATCAGACTATAAACCAAACAAACAAGGATAAGTCAGACTATAAAACAGGCAAACATGCGGATAAATCAGACTATAATACGACCAAACATTTGGATAAATCAGCTATCAAACAAACAAATGAGTATAAATCAGTCTATAAATCTAACAAACAAAGATAAATCAGGCTACAAAACAAACAAACATGAGAATAAATCA
Organism: Lampris incognitus; assembly: GCF_029633865.1. Lineage (NCBI taxonomy): Eukaryota > Metazoa > Chordata > Actinopteri > Lampriformes > Lampridae > Lampris > Lampris incognitus. The sequence goes on from NC_079214.1 coordinate 74,464,730, forward strand.
GGCTATAAAACAGACAACATGATCATAAATCAGCTATAAAACAAACAAACTTGAGGATAAATCAGACTATAAAACAAACAAGCATAAGGGTAAATCGGACTATAAAACAAACAAACATTCGGATAAATCAGCTATCAAACAAGCAAACATGAGGATAAATCTGGCTATAAAACAAACAAACATTCGGATAAATCAGACAATAGAACAAACAAATATGTGGATAAATCAGATATAAAACAAACAAACATGATTATAAATCAGCTATAAAACAAAAAACATGAAGTTAAATCAGACTATAAAACAAACAAACATGCGGATAAATCAGACTATAATACGACCAAACATTTGGGTAAATCAGCTATCAAACAAACAAATGAGTATAAATCAGGCTATGAATCTAACAAACAAAGATAAATCAGGCTACAAAACAAACAAACATGAGAATAAATCAGGCTATAAAACAGACAACATGAGGATAAATCAGCTATAAAACAAACAAACGGAAGGTCAATCAGGCTACAAAACAAACAACATGGATATAAATCAGCTATAAAACAAACAAACAAACATGAAGACAAAGCAGCCTATAAAACTAACAAATATGAAAATAAATCAGGCTATAAAACAAAAAACATGAAGTTAAATCAGACTATAAAACACACAAACGAAGACAAATCAGCTATAAAACAAACACACGAGGATAAATCAGACAAACATGAGGATAAATAAGACTATAAAACAAACAATCATAAGAATAAATCAGACCATAAAACAGGCAAACGTGCAGATAAATCATCTATAAACAAACAAACGTGAGGATAAATCAGACTATAAAACAAACAAGCATAAGGATAAATCAGACAAACATGAGGATAAATCAAACTATAAAACAAACAAACATAAGGATAAATCAGACTATAAAAAAAACATGACGATAAATCAGCTATAAAACAAGCAAACATGAAGATAAATCACATATAAAACAAACAAACATGAGGATAAATCAGCTATAAAACAAGCAAACATGAAGATAAATCACCTATAAAACAAACAAACATGAGGATAAATCAGCTATAAAAAAACAAACATGAGGATAAATCAGCCTATAAAACAGGCAAAGGTGCGGATAAATCAGCTATAAACAAACAAACATGAGGATAAATCAGGCTATAAAACTAACAAACATGGAGATAAATCAGCTATAAAACAAAAAACATGAAGTTAAATCAGACTATAAACCAAACAAACAAGGATAAGTCAGACTATAAAACAGGCAAACATGCGGATAAATCAGACTATAATACGACCAAACATTTGGATAAATCAGCTATCAAACAAACAAATGAGTATAAATCAGGCTATGAATCTAACAAACAAAGATAAATCAGGCTACAAAACAAACAAACATGAGAATAAATCAGGCTATAAAACAGACAACATGAGGATAAATCAGCTATAAAACAAACAAACGGAAGGTCAATCAGGCTACAAAACAAACAACATGGATATAAATCAGCTATAAAACAAACAAACAAACATGAAGACAAAGCAGCCTATAAAACTAACAAATATGAAAATAAATCAGGCTATAAAACAAAAAACATGAAGTTAAATCAGACTATAAAACACACAAACGAAGACAAATCAGCTATAAAACAAACACACGAGGATAAATCAGACAAACATGAGGATAAATAAGACTATAAAACAAACAATCATAAGAATAAATCAGACCATAAAACAGGCAAACGTGCAGATAAATCATCTATAAACAAACAAACGTGAGGATAAATCAGACTATAAAACAAACAAGCATAAGGATAAATCAGACTATAAAACAAACAAACATGAGGATAAATCAGCTATCAAACAAGCAGACATGAGGATAAATCAGGCTATAAAACAAACAAACATTCAGATAAATCAGACAATAGAACAAACAAATATGTGGATGAATCAGATATAAAACAAACAAACATGATTATAAATCAGCTATAAAACAAATAAACGTTAGAATAAATCAGGCTATAAAACAGACAACATGAGGATAAATCAGCTATAAACAAACAAACATGAGGATAAATCAGGCTATAAAACTAACAAACATGGAGATAAATCAGCTATAAAACAAAAAACATGAAGTTAAATCAGACTATAAACCAAACAAACAAGGATAAGTCAGACTATAAAACAGGCAAACATGCGGATAAATCAGACTATAATACGACCAAACATTTGGATAAATCAGCTATCAAACAAACAAATGAGTATAAATCAGTCTATAAATCTAACAAACAAAGATAAATCAGGCTACAAAACAAACAAACATGAGAATAAATCAGGCTATAAAACAGACAACATGATCATAAATCAGCTATAAAACAAACAAACGTGAGGATAAATCAGACTATAAAACAAACAAGCATAAGGGTAAATCGGACTATAAAACAAACAAACATTCGGATAAATCAGCTATCAAACAAGCAAACATGAGGATAAATCTGGCTATAAAACAAACAAACATTCGGATAAATCAGACAATAGAACAAACAAATATGTGGATAAATCAGATATAAAACAAACAAACATGATTATAAATCAGCTATAAAACAAACAAACATGAGGATAAATCAGGCTATAAAACTAACAAACATGGAGATAAATCAGCTATAAAACAAAAAACATGAAGTTAAATCAGACTATAAAACAAACAAACAAGGATAAATCAGACTATAAAACAGGCAAACATGCGGATAAATCAGATTATAATACGACCAAACATTTGGATAAATCAGCTATCAAAGAAACAAATGAGTATAAATCAGGCTATAAATCTAACAAACAAAGATAAATCAGGCTACAAAACAAACAAACATGAGAATAAATCAGGCTACAAAACAAACAACATGGATATAAATCAGCTATAAAACAAACAAACAAACATGAAGACAAAGCAGCCTGTAAAACTAACAAATATGAAAATAAATCAGGCTATAAAACAAAAAACATGACGTTAAATCAGATTATAAAACAAACACACGAGGATAAATCAGCTATAAAACAAACACAGAAGGATAAATCAGACAAACATGCGGATAAATCAAACTATAAAACAAACAAACATAAGGATAAATCAGACTATAAAAAAACAAACATGACGATAAATCAGCTATAAAACAAGCAAACATGAAGATAAATCACATATAAAACAAACAAACATGAGGATAAATCAGCTATAAAACAAGCAAACATGAAGATAAATCACCTATAAAACAAACAAACATGAGGATAAATCAGCTATAAAACAAACAAACATGAGGATAAATCAGCCTATAAAACAGGCAAACGTGCGGATAAATCAGCTATAAACAAACAAACATGAGGATAAATCAGGCTATAAAACTAACAAACATGGAGATAAATCAGCTATAAAACAAAAAACATGAAGTTAAATCAGACTATAAACCAAACAAACAAGGATAAGTCAGACTATAAAACAGGCAAACATGCGGATAAATCAGACTATAATACGACCAAACATTTGGATAAATCAGCTATCAAACAAACAAATGAGTATAAATCAGGCTATAAATCTAACAAACAAAGATAAATCAGGCTACAAAACAAACAAACATGAGAATAAATCAGGCTACAAAACAAACAACATGGATATAAATCAGCTATAAAACAAACAAACAAACATGAAGACAAAGCAGCCTGTAAAACTAACAAATATGAAAATAAATCAGGCTATAAAACAAAAAACATGACGTTAAATCAGATTATAAAACAAACACACGAGGATAAATCAGCTATAAAACAAACACAGAAGGATAAATCAGACAAACATGCGGATAAATCAAACTATAAAACAAACAAACATAAGGATAAATCAGACTATAAAAAAAACAAACATGACGATAAATCAGCTATAAAACAAGCAAACATGAAGATAAATCACATATAAAACAAACAAACACAAGGATAAATCAGCTATAAAACAAGCAAACATGAAGATAAATCACCTATAAAACAAACAAACATGAGGATAAATCAGCTATAAAACAAACAAACATGAGGATAAATCAGCCTATAAAACAGGCAAACGTGCGGATAAATCAGCTATAAACAAACAAACATGAGGATAAATCAGGCTATAAAACTAACAAACATGGAGATAAATCAGCTATAAAACAAAAAACATGAAGTTAAATCAGACTATAAACCAAACAAACAAGGATAAGTCAGACTATAAAACAGGCAAACATGCGGATAAATCAGACTATAATACGACCAAACATTTGGATAAATCAGCTATCAAACAAACAAATGAGTATAAATCAGGCTGTAAATCTAACAAACAAAGATAAATCAGGCTACAAAACAAACAAACATGAGAATAAATCAGACTATAAAACACACAAACGAAGACAAATCAGCTATAAAACAAACACACGAGGATAAATCAGACAAACATGAGGATAAATAAGACTATAAAACAAACAATCATAAGAATAAATCAGACCATAAAACAGGCAAACGTGCAGATAAATCATCTATAAACAAACAAACGTGAGGATAAATCAGACTATAAAACAAACAAGCATAAGGATAAATCAGACTATAAAACAAACAAACATGAGGATAAATCAGCTATCAAACAAGCAGACATGAGGATAAATCAGGCTATAAAACAAACAAACATTCAGATAAATCAGACAATAGAACAAACAAATATGTGGATGAATCAGATATAAAACAAACAAACATGATTATAAATCAGCTATAAAACAAATAAACGTGAGAATAAATCAGGCTATAAAACAGACAACATGAGGATAAATCAGCTATAAACAAACAAACATGAGGATGAATCAGGCTATAAAACTAACAAACATGGAGATAAATCAGCTATAAAACAAAAAACATGAAGTTAAATCAGACTATAAACCAAACAAACAAGGATAAGTCAGACTATAAAACAGGCAAACATGCGGATAAATCAGACTATAATACGACCAAACATTTGGATAAATCAGCTATCAAACAAACAAATGAGTATAAATCAGTCTATAAATCTAACAAACAAAGATAAATCAGGCTACAAAACAAACAAACATGAGAATAAATCAGGCTATAAAACAGACAACATGATCATAAATCAGCTATAAAACAAACAAACGTGAGGATAAATCAGACTATAAAACAAACAAGCATAAGGGTAAATCGGACTATAAAACAAACAAACATTCGGATAAATCAGCTATCAAACAAAAAACATGAAGTTAAATCAGACTATAAAACAAACAAACAAGGATAAATCAGACTATAAAACAGGCAAACATGCGGATAAATCAGATTATAATACGACCAAACATTTGGATAAATCAGCTATCAAACAAACAAATGAGTATAAATCAGGCTATAAATCTAACAAACAAAGATAAATCAGGCTACAAAACAAACAAACATGAGAATAAATCAGGCTATAAAACAGACAACATGAAGATAAATCAGCTATAAAACAAACAAACGGAAGGTCAATCAGGCTACAAAACAAACAACATGGATATAAATCAGCTATAAAACAAACAAACAAACATGAAGACAAAGCAGCCTGTAAAACTAACAAATATGAAAATAAATCAGGCTATAAAACAAAAAACATGGAGTTAAATCAGACTATAAAACAAACACACGAGGATAAATCAGCTATAAAACAAACACAGAAGGATAAATCAGACAAACATGAGGATAAATCAAACTATAAAACAAACAAACATAAGGATAAATCAGACTATAAAAAAAAAACATGACGATAAATCAGCTATAAAACAAGCAAACATGAAGATAAATCACATATAAAACAAACAAACATGAGGATAAATCAGCTATAAAACAAGCAAACATGAAGATAAATCACCTATAAAACAAACAAACATGAGGATAAATCAGCTATAAAAAAACAAACATGAGGATAAATCAGCCTATAAAACAGGCAAACGTGCGGATAAATCAGCTATAAACAAACAAACATGAGGATAAATCAGGCTATAAAACTAACAAACATGGAGATAAATCAGCTATAAAACAAAAAACATGAAGTTAAATCAGACTATAAACCAAACAAACAAGGATAAGTCAGACTATAAAACAGGCAAACATGCGGATAAATCAGACTATAATACGACCAAACATTTGGGTAAATCAGCTATCAAACAAACAAATGAGTATAAATCAGGCTATGAATCTAACAAACAAAGATAAATCAGGCTACAAAACAAACAAACATGAGAATAAATCAGGCTATAAAACAGACAACATGAGGATAAATCAGCTATAAAACAAACAAACGGAAGGTCAATCAGGCTACAAAACAAACAACATGGATATAAATCAGCTATAAAACAAACAAACAAACATGAAGACAAAGCAGCCTATAAAACTAACAAATATGAAAATAAATCAGGCTATAAAACAAAAAACATGAAGTTAAATCAGACTATAAAACACACAAACGAAGACAAATCAGCTATAAAACAAACACACGAGGATAAATCAGACAAACATGAGGATAAATAAGACTATAAAACAAACAATCATAAGAATAAATCAGACCATAAAACAGGCAAACGTGCAGATAAATCATCTATAAACAAACAAACGTGAGGATAAATCAGACTATAAAACAAACAAGCATAAGGATAAATCAGACAAACATGAGGATAAATCAAACTATAAAACAAACAAACATAAGGATAAATCAGACTATAAAAAAAACATGACGATAAATCAGCTATAAAACAAGCAAACATGAAGATAAATCACATATAAAACAAACAAACATGAGGATAAATCAGCTATAAAACAAGCAAACATGAAGATAAATCACCTATAAAACAAACAAACATGAGGATAAATCAGCTATAAAAAAACAAACATGAGGATAAATCAGCCTATAAAACAGGCAAAGGTGCGGATAAATCAGCTATAAACAAACAAACATGAGGATAAATCAGGCTATAAAACTAACAAACATGGAGATAAATCAGCTATAAAACAAAAAACATGAAGTTAAATCAGACTATAAACCAAACAAACAAGGATAAGTCAGACTATAAAACAGGCAAACATGCGGATAAATCAGACTATAATACGACCAAACATTTGGATAAATCAGCTATCAAACAAACAAATGAGTATAAATCAGGCTATGAATCTAACAAACAAAGATAAATCAGGCTACAAAACAAACAAACATGAGAATAAATCAGGCTATAAAACAGACAACATGAGGATAAATCAGCTATAAAACAAACAAACGGAAGGTCAATCAGGCTACAAAACAAACAACATGGATATAAATCAGCTATAAAACAAACAAACAAACATGAAGACAAAGCAGCCTATAAAACTAACAAATATGAAAATAAATCAGGCTATAAAACAAAAAACATGAAGTTAAATCAGACTATAAAACACACAAACGAAGACAAATCAGCTATAAAACAAACACACGAGGATAAATCAGACAAACATGAGGATAAATAAGACTATAAAACAAACAATCATAAGAATAAATCAGACCATAAAACAGGCAAACGTGCAGATAAATCATCTATAAACAAACAAACGTGAGGATAAATCAGACTATAAAACAAACAAGCATAAGGATAAATCAGACTATAAAACAAACAAACATGAGGATAAATCAGCTATCAAACAAGCAGACATGAGGATAAATCAGGCTATAAAACAAACAAACATTCAGATAAATCAGACAATAGAACAAACAAATATGTGGATGAATCAGATATAAAACAAACAAACATGATTATAAATCAGCTATAAAACAAATAAACGTTAGAATAAATCAGGCTATAAAACAGACAACATGAGGATAAATCAGCTATAAACAAACAAACATGAGGATAAATCAGGCTATAAAACTAACAAACATGGAGATAAATCAGCTATAAAACAAAAAACATGAAGTTAAATCAGACTATAAACCAAACAAACAAGGATAAGTCAGACTATAAAACAGGCAAACATGCGGATAAATCAGACTATAATACGACCAAACATTTGGATAAATCAGCTATCAAACAAACAAATGAGTATAAATCAGTCTATAAATCTAACAAACAAAGATAAATCAGGCTACAAAACAAACAAACATGAGAATAAATCAGGCTATAAAACAGACAACATGATCATAAATCAGCTATAAAACAAACAAACGTGAGGATAAATCAGACTATAAAACAAACAAGCATAAGGGTAAATCGGACTATAAAACAAACAAACATTCGGATAAATCAGCTATCAAACAAGCAAACATGAGGATAAATCTGGCTATAAAACAAACAAACATTCGGATAAATCAGACAATAGAACAAACAAATATGTGGATAAATCAGATATAAAACAAACAAACATGATTATAAATCAGCTATAAAACAAACAAACATGAGGATAAATCAGGCTATAAAACTAACAAACATGGAGATAAATCAGCTATAAAACAAAAAACATGAAGTTAAATCAGACTATAAAACAAACAAACAAGGATAAATCAGACTATAAAACAGGCAAACATGCGGATAAATCAGATTATAATACGACCAAACATTTGGATAAATCAGCTATCAAACAAACAAATGAGTATAAATCAGGCTATAAATCTAACAAACAAAGATAAATCAGGCTACAAAACAAACAAACATGAGAATAAATCAGGCTACAAAACAAACAACATGGATATAAATCAGCTATAAAACAAACAAACAAACATGAAGACAAAGCAGCCTGTAAAACTAACAAATATGAAAATAAATCAGGCTATAAAACAAAAAACATGACGTTAAATCAGATTATAAAACAAACACACGAGGATAAATCAGCTATAAAACAAACACAGAAGAATAAATCAGACAAACATGCGGATAAATCAAACTATAAAACAAACAAACATAAGGATAAATCAGACTATAAAAAAAACAAACATGACGATAAATCAGCTATAAAACAAGCAAACATGAAGATAAATCACATATAAAACAAACAAACATGAGGATAAATCAGCTATAAAACAAGCAAACATGAAGATAAATCACCTATAAAACAAACAAACATGAGGATAAATCAGCTATAAAACAAACAAACATGAGGATAAATCAGCCTATAAAACAGGCAAACGTGCGGATAAATCAGCTATAAACAAACAAACATGAGGATAAATCAGGCTATAAAACTAACAAACATGGAGATAAATCAGCTATAAAACAAAAAACATGAAGTTAAATCAGACTATAAACCAAACAAACAAGGATAAGTCAGACTATAAAACAGGCAAACATGCGGATAAATCAGACTATAATACGACCAAACATTTGGATAAATCAGCTATCAAACAAACAAATGAGTATAAATCAGGCTATAAATCTAACAAACAAAGATAAATCAGGCTACAAAACAAACAAACATGAGAATAAATCAGGCTATAAAACAGACAACATGAGGATAAATCAGCTATAAAACAAACAAACGGAAGGTCAATCAGGCTACAAAACAAACAACATGGATATAAATCAGCTATAAAACAAACAAACAAACATGAAGACAAAGCAGCCTATAAAACTAACAAATATGAAAATAAATCAGGCTATAAAACAAAAAACATGAAGTTAAATCAGACTATAAAACACACAAACGAAGACAAATCAGCTATAAAACAAACACACGAGGATAAATCAGACAAACATGAGGATAAATAAGACTATAAAACAAACAATCATAAGAATAAATCAGACCATAAAACAGGCAAACGTGCAGATAAATCATCTATAAACAAACAAACGTGAGGATAAATCAGACTATAAAACAAACAAGCATAAGGATAAATCAGACTATAAAACAAACAAACATGAGGATAAATCAGCTATCAAACAAGCAGACATGAGGATAAATCAGGCTATAAAACAAACAAACATTCAGATAAATCAGACAATAGAACAAACAAATATGTGGATGAATCAGATATAAAACAAACAAACATGATTATAAATCAGCTATAAAACAAATAAACGTGAGAATAAATCAGGCTATAAAACAGACAACATGAGGATAAATCAGCTATAAACAAACAAACATGAGGATAAATCAGGCTATAAAACTAACAAACATGGAGATAAATCAGCTATAAAACAAAAAACATGAAGTTAAATCAGACTATAAACCAAACAAACAAGGATAAGTCAGACTATAAAACAGGCAAACATGCGGATAAATCAGACTATAATACGACCAAACATTTGGATAAATCAGCTATCAAACAAACAAATGAGTATAAATCAGTCTGTAAATCTAACAAACAAAGATAAATCAGGCTACAAAACAAACAAACATGAGAATAAATCAGGCTATAAAACAGACAACATGATCATAAATCAGCTATAAAACAAACAAACGTGAGGATAAATCAGACTATAAAACAAACAAGCATAAGGGTAAATCGGACTATAAAACAAACAAACATTCGGATAAATCAGCTATCAAACAAGCAAACATGAGGATAAATCTGGCTATAAAACAAACAAACATTCGGATAAATCAGACAATAGAACAAACAAATATGTGGATAAATCAGATATAAAACAAACAAACATGATTATAAATCAGCTATAAAACAAACAAACATGAGGATAAATCAGGCTATAAAACTAACAAACATGGAGATAAATCAGCTATAAAACAAAAAACATGAAGTTAAATCAGACTATAAAACAAACAAACAAGGATAAATCAGACTATAAAACAGGCAAACATGCGGATAAATCAGATTATAATACGACCAGACATTTGGATAAATCAGCTATCAAACAAACAAATGAGTATAAATCAGGCTATAAATCTAACAAACAAAGATAAATCAGGCTACAAAACAAACAAACATGAGAATAAATCAGGCTATAAAACAGACAACATGAAGATAAATCAGCTATAAAACAAACAAACGGAAGGTCAATCAGGCTACAAAACAAACAACATGGATATAAATCAGCTATAAAACAAACAAACAAACAAACATGAAGACAAAGCAGCCTGTAAAACTAACAAATATGAAAATAAATCAGGCTATAAAACAAAAAACATGACGTTAAATCAGATTATAAAACAAACACACGAGGATAAATCAGCTATAAAACAAACACAGAAGGATAAATCAGACAAACATGCGGATAAATCAAACTATAAAACAAACAAACATAAGGATAAATCAGACTATAAAAAAAACAAACATGACGATAAATCAGCTATAAAACAAGCAAACATGAAGATAAATCACATATAAAACAAACAAACATGAGGATAAATCAGCTATAAAACAAGCAAACATGAAGATAAATCACCTATAAAACAAACAATCATGAGGATAAATCAGCTATAAAACAAACAAACATGAGGATAAATCAGCCTATAAAACAGGCAAACGTGCGGATAAATCAGCTATAAACAAACAAACATGAGGATAAATCAGGCTATAAAACAGACAACATGAGTATAAATCAGGCTATAAAACTAACAAACATGGAGATAAATCAGCTATAAAACAAACAAACGTGAGAATAAATCAGGCTATAAAACAGACAACATGAGTATAAATCAGGCTATAAAACTAACAAACATGGAGATAAATCAGCTATAAAACAAAAAACATGAAGTTAAATCAGACTATAAAACAAACAAACAAGGATAAATAAGACTATAAAACAGGCAAACATGCGGATAAATCAGACTATAATACGACCAAACATTTGGATAAATCAGCTATCAAACAAACAAATGAGTATAAATCAGGCTATAAATCTAACAAACAAAGATAAATCAGGCTACAAAACAAACAAACATGAGAATAAATCAGGCTATAAAACAGACAACATGAGGATAAATCAGCTATAAAACAAACAAACGGAAGGTCAATCAGGCTACAAAACAAACAATATGAAAATAAATCAGGCTATAAAACAAAAAACATGAAGTTAAATCAGACTATAAAACACACAAACGAAGACAAATCAGCTATAAAACAAACACACGAGGATAAATCAGACAAACATGAGGATAAATAAGACTATAAAACAAACAATCATAAGAATAAATCAGACCATAAAACAGGCAAACGTGCAGATAAATCATCTATAAACAAACAAACGTGAGGATAAATCAGACTATAAAACAAACAAGCATAAGGATAAATCAGACTATAAAACAAACATACATGAGGATAAATCAGCTATCAAACAAGCAGACATGAGGATAAATCAGGCTATAAAACAAACAAACATTCAGATAAATCAGACAATAGAACAAACAAATATGTGGATAAATCAGATATAAAACAAACAAACATGATTATAAATCAGCTATAAAACAAATAAACGTGAGAATAAATCAGGCTATAAAACAGACAACATGAGGATAAATCACCTATAAAACTAACAAACATGGAGATAAATCAGCTATAAAACAAAAAACATGAAGTTAAATCAGGCTATAAAACAAACAAACAAGGATAAGTCAGACTATAAAACAGGCAAACATGCGGATAAATCAGACTACAATACGATTAAACATTTGGATAAATCAGCTATCAAACAAACAAATGAGTATAAATCAGTCTATAAATCTAACAAACAAAGATATATCAGGCTACAAAACAAACAAACAAACATGAGAATAAATCAGGCTATAAAACAGACAACATGATTATAAATCAGCTATAAAACAAACAAACGTGAGAATAAATCAGGCTATAAAACAGACAACATGAGGATAAATCAGCTGTAAAACAAACAAACAGAAGATCAATCAGCTATAAAACAAACAAAAAAAAACATGAGGACAAAGCAGCCTATAAAACTAACAAATATGAAAATAAATCAGGCTATAAAACAAAAAACATGAAGTTAAATCAGACTATAAAACACACAAACGAAGATAAATCTGCTACAAAACAAACACACGAGGATAAATCAGACAAACATGAGGATAAATAAGACTATAAAACAAACAATCATAAGAATAAATCAGACTATAAAACAGGCAAACGTGCAGATAAATCACCTATAAACAAACAAACGTGAGGATAAATCAGACTATAAAACAAACAAGCATAAGGGTAAATCGGACTATAAAACAAACAAACATTCGGATAAATCAGCTATCAAACAAGCAAAATTGAGGTTAAATCTGGCTATAAAACAAACAAACATTCGGATAAATCAGACAATAGAACAAACAAATATGTGGATAAATCAGATATAAAACAAACAAACATGATTATAAATCAGCTATAAAACAAACAAACATGAGGATAAATCAGGCTATAAAACTAACAAACATGGAGATAAATCAGCTATAAAACAAAAAACATGAAGTTAAATCAGGCTATAAAACAAACAAACAAGGATAAGTCAGACTATAAAACAGGCAAACATGCGGATAAATCAGACTACAATACGATTAAACATTTGGATAAATCAGCTATCAAACAAACAAATGAGTATAAATCAGTCTATAAATCTAACAAACAAAGATATATCAGGCTACAAAACAAACAAACAAACATGAGAATAAATCAGGCTATAAAACAGACAACATGATTATAAATCAGCTATAAAACAAACAAACGTGAGAATAAATCAGGCTATAAAACAGACAACATGAGGATAAATCAGCTGTAAAACAAACAAACAGAAGATCAATCAGCTATAAAACAAACAAAAAAAAACATGAGGACAAAGCAGCCTATAAAACTAACAAATATGAAAATAAATCAGGCTATAAAACAAAAAACATGAAGTTAAATCAGACTATAAAACACACAAACGAAGATAAATCTGCTACAAAACAAACACACGAGGATAAATCAGACAAACATGAGGATAAATAAGACTATAAAACAAACAATCATAAGAATAAATCAGACTATAAAACAGGCAAACGTGCAGATAAATCACCTATAAACAAACAAACGTGAGGATAAATCAGACTATAAAACAAACAAGCATAAGGGTAAATCGGACTATAAAACAAACAAACATTCGGATAAATCAGCTATCAAACAAGCAAAATTGAGGATAAATCTGGCTATAAAACAAACAAACATTCGGATAAATCAGACAATAGAACAAACAAATATGTGGATAAATCAGATATAAAACAAACAAACATGATTATAAATCAGCTATAAAACAAACAAACATGAGGATAAATCAGGCTATAAAACTAACAAACATGGAGACAAATCAGCTATAAAACAAAAAACATGAAGTTAAATCAGACTATAAAACAAACAAACAAGGATAAATCAGACTATAAAACAGGCAAACATGCGGATAAATCAGACTATAATACGACCAAACATTTGGATAAATCAGCTATCAAACAAACAAATGAGTATAAATCAGGCTATAAATCTAACAAACAAAGATAAATCAGGCTACAAAACAAACAAACATGAGAATAAATCAGGCTATAAAACAGACAACATGAGGATAAATCAGCTATAAAACAAACCAACGGAAGGTCAATCAGGCTACAAAACAAACAACATGGATATAAATCAGCTATAAAACAAACAAACAAACATGAAGACAAAGCAGCCTGTAAAACTAACAAATATGAAAATAAATCAGGCTATAAAACAAAAAACATGAAGTTAAATCAGACTATAAAACACACAAACGAAGATAAATCAGCTATAAAACAAACACACGAGGATAAATCAGACAAACATGAGGATAAATAGGACTATAAAACAAACAAACATGAGGATAAATCAGCTATCAAACAAGCAGACATGAGGATAAATCAGGCTATAAAACAAACAAACATTCAGATAAATCAGACAATAGAACAAACAAATATGTGGATAAATCAGATATAAAACAAACAAACATGATTATAAATCAGCTATAAAACAAATAAACGTGAGAATAAATCAGGCTATAAAACAGACAACATGAGGATAAATCACCTATAAAACTAACAAACTTAAGGATCAGTCATTCTTTAAAACTAACAAACATGGATATAAATCAGCTATAAAACAAACAAACAAACATGAAGACAAATCAGCCTATAAAACTAACAAATATGAAAATAAATCAGGCTATAAAACAAAAAACATGAAGTTAAATCAGATTATAAAACAAACACACGAGGATAAATCAGCTATAAAACAAACAGAGAAGGATAAATCAGACAAACATGAGGATAAATCAAACTATAAAACAAACAAACATAAGGATAAATCAGACTATAAAAAAACAAACATGACGATAAATCAGCTATAAAACAAGCAAACATGAAGATAAATCACCTATAAAACAAACAAACAAACATGAGGATAAATCAGCTATAAAACAAGCAAACATGAAGATAAATCACCTATAAAACAAACAAACATGAGGATAAATCAGCTATAAAACAAACAAACATGAGGATAAATCAGCCTATAAAACAAACAAACAAACATAAGAATAAACCAGACTATAAAACAGGCAAACGTGCGGATAAATCAGCTATAAACAAACAAACATGAGGATAAATCAGGCTATAAAACTAACAAACATGGAGATAAATCAGCTATAAAACAAAAAACATGAAGTTAAATCAGGCTATAAAACAAACAAACAAGGATAAGTCAGACTATAAAACAGGCAAACATGCGGATAAATCACCTATAAACAAACAAACGTGAGGATAAATCAGACTATAAAACAAACAAGCATAAGGATAAATCAGACTATAAAACAAACAAACATGAGGATAAATCAGCTATCAAACAAGCAAACATGAGGATAAATCAGGCTATAAAACAAACAAACATTCGGATAAATCAGACAATAGAACAAACAAATATGTGGATAAATCAGATATAAAACAAACAAACACGATTATAAATCAGCTATAAAACAAACAAACGTGAGAATAAATCAGGCTATAAAACAGACAACATGAGGATAAATCAGCTATAAAACAAACAAACAGAAGATCAATCAGGCTATAAAACTAACAAATATGAAAATAAATCAGCTATAAAACAAAAAACATGAAGTTAAATCAGACTATAAAACAAACACACGAAGATAAATCAGCTATAAAACAAACAAAGGAGGATAAATCAGACAAACATAAGGATAAATCAGACTATAAAACAAACAAACATGAGGATAAATCAGCTATAAAACAAGCAAACATGAAGATAAATCACCTATAAAACAAACAAACATTCGGATAAATCAGACAATAGAACAAACAAATATGTGGATAAATCAGATATAAAACAAACAAACATGATTATAAATCAGCTATAAAACAAACAAACATGAGGATAAATCAGGCTATAAAACTAACAAACATGGAGATAAATCAGCTATAAAACAAAAAACATGAAGTTAAATCAGACTATAAAACAAACAAACAAGGATAAATCAGACTATAAAACAGGCAAACATGCGGATAAATCAGACTATAATACGACCAAACATTTGAATAAATCAGCTATCAAACAAACAAATGAGTATAAATCAGGCTATCAATCTAACAAACAAAGATAAATCAGGCTACAAAACAAACAAACATGAGAATAAATCAGGCTATAAAACAGACAACATGAGGATAAATCAGCTATAAAACAAACAAACGGAAGGTCAATCAGGCTACAAAACAAACAACATGGATATAAATCAGCTATAAAACAAACAAACAAACATGAAGACAAAGCAGCCTATAAAACTAACAAATATGAAAATAAATCAGGCTATAAAACAAAAAACATGAAGTTAAATCAGACTATAAAACACACAAACGAAGACAAATCAGCTATAAAACAAACACACGAGGATAAATCAGACAAACATGAGGATAAATAAGACTATAAAACAAACAATCATAAGAATAAATCAGACCATAAAACAGGCAAACGTGCAGATAAATCATCTATAAACAAACAAATGTGAGGATAAATCAGACTATAAAACAAACAAGCATAAGGATAAATCAGACTATAAAACAAACAAACATGAGGATAAATCAGCTATCAAACAAGCAGACATGAGGATAAATCAGGCTATAAAACAAACAAACATTCAGATAAATCAGACAATAGAACAAACAAATATGTGAATGAATCAGATATAAAACAAACAAACATGATTATAAATCAGCTATAAAACAAATAAACGTGAGAATAAATCAGGCTATAAAACAGACAACATGAGGATAAATCAGCTATAAACAAACAAACATGAGGATAAATCAGGCTATAAAACTAACAAACATGGAGATAAATCAGCTATAAAACAAAAAACATGAAGTTAAATCAGACTATAAACCAAACAAACAAGGATAAGTCAGACTATAAAACAGGCAAACATGCGGATAAATCAGACTATAATACGACCAAACATTTGGATAAATCAGCTATCAAACAAACAAATGAGTATAAATCAGTCTATAAATCTAACAAACAAAGATAAATCAGGCTACAAAACAAACAAACATGAGAATAAATCAGGCTATAAAACAGACAACATGATCTTAAATCAGCTATAAAACAAACAAACGTGAGGATAAATCAGACTATAAAACAAACAAGCATAAGGGTAAATCGGACTATAAAACAAACAAACATTCGGATAAATCAGCTATCAAACAAGCAAACATGAGGATAAATCTGGCTATAAAACAAACAAACATTCGGATAAATCAGACAATAGAACAAACAAATATGTGGATAAATCAGATATAAAACAAACAAACATGATTATAAATCAGCTATAAAACAAACAAACATGAGGATAAATCAGGCTATAAAACTAACAAACATGGAGATAAATCAGCTATAAAACAAAAAACATGAAGTTAAATCAGACTATAAAACAAACAAACATGGATAAATCAGACTATAAAACAGGCAAACATGCGGATAAATCAGATTATAATACGACCAAACATTTGGATAAATCAGCTATCAAACAAACAAATGAGTATAAATCAGGCTATAAATCTAACAAACAAAGATAAATCAGGCTACAAAACAAACAAACATGAGAATAAATCAGGCTACAAAACAAACAACATGGATATAAATCAGCTATAAAACAAACAAACAAACATGAAGACAAAGCAGCCTGTAAAACTAACAAATATGAAAATAAATCAGGCTATAAAACAAAAAACATGACGTTAAATCAGATTATAAAACAAACACACGAGGATAAATCAGCTATAAAACAAACACAGAAGGATAAATCAGACAAACATGCGGATAAATCAAACTATAAAACAAACAAACATAAGGATAAATCAGACTATAAAAAAAACAAACATGACGATAAATCAGCTATAAAACAAGCAAACATGAAGATAAATCACATATAAAACAAACAAACATGAGGATAAATCAGCTATAAAACAAGCAAACATGAAGATAAATCACCTATAAAACAAACAAACATGAGGATAAATCAGCTATAAAACAAACAAACATGAGGATAAATCAGCCTATAAAACAGGCAAACGTGCGGATAAATCAGCTATAAACAAACAAACATGAGGATAAATCAGGCTATAAAACAGACAACATGAGTATAAATCAGGCTATAAAACTAACAAACATGGAGATAAATCAGCTATAAAACAAACAAACGTGAGAATAAATCAGGCTATAAAACAGACAACATGAGTATAAATCAGGCTATAAAACTAACAAACATGGAGATAAATCAGCTATAAAACAAAAAACATGAAGTTAAATCAGACTATAAAACAAACAAACAAGGATAAATAAGACTATAAAACAGGCAAACATGCGGATAAATCAGACTATAATACGACCAAACATTTGGATAAATCAGCTATCAAACAAACAAATGAGTATAAATCAGGCTATAAATCTAACAAACAAAGATAAATCAGGCTACAAAACAAACAAACATGAGAATAAATCAGGCTATAAAACAGACAACATGAGGATAAATCAGCTATAAAACAAACAAACGGAAGGTCAATCAGGCTACAAAACAAACAATATGAAAATAAATCAGGCTATAAAACAAAAAACATGAAGTTAAATCAGACTATAAAACACACAAACGAAGACAAATCAGCTATAAAACAAACACACGAGGATAAATCAGACAAACATGAGGATAAATAAGACTATAAAACAAACAATCATAAGAATAAATCAGACCATAAAACAGGCAAACGTGCAGATAAATCATCTATAAACAAACAAACGTGAGGATAAATCAGACTATAAAACAAACAAGCATAAGGATAAATCAGACTATAAAACAAACATACATGAGGATAAATCAGCTATCAAACAAGCAGACATGAGGATAAATCAGGCTATAAAACAAACAAACATTCAGATAAATCAGACAATAGAACAAACAAATATGTGGATAAATCAGATATAAAACAAACAAACATGATTATAAATCAGCTATAAAACAAATAAACGTGAGAATAAATCAGGCTATAAAACAGACAACATGAGGATAAATCACCTATAAAACTAACAAACATGGAGATAAATCAGCTATAAAACAAAAAACATGAAGTTAAATCAGGCTATAAAACAAACAAACAAGGATAAGTCAGACTATAAAACAGGCAAACATGCGGATAAATCAGACTACAATACGATTAAACATTTGGATAAATCAGCTATCAAACAAACAAATGAGTATAAATCAGTCTATAAATCTAACAAACAAAGATATATCAGGCTACAAAACAAACAAACAAACATGAGAATAAATCAGGCTATAAAACAGACAACATGATTATAAATCAGCTATAAAACAAACAAACGTGAGAATAAATCAGGCTATAAAACAGACAACATGAGGATAAATCAGCTGTAAAACAAACAAACAGAAGATCAATCAGCTATAAAACAAACAAAAAAAAACATGAGGACAAAGCAGCCTATAAAACTAACAAATATGAAAATAAATCAGGCTATAAAACAAAAAACATGAAGTTAAATCAGACTATAAAACACACAAACGAAGATAAATCTGCTACAAAACAAACACACGAGGATAAATCAGACAAACATGAGGATAAATAAGACTATAAAACAAACAATCATAAGAATAAATCAGACTATAAAACAGGCAAACGTGCAGATAAATCACCTATAAACAAACAAACGTGAGGATAAATCAGACTATAAAACAAACAAGCATAAGGGTAAATCGGACTATAAAACAAACAAACATTCGGATAAATCAGCTATCAAACAAGCAAAATTGAGGTTAAATCTGGCTATAAAACAAACAAACATTCGGATAAATCAGACAATAGAACAAACAAATATGTGGATAAATCAGATATAAAACAAACAAACATGATTATAAATCAGCTATAAAACAAACAAACATGAGGATAAATCAGGCTATAAAACTAACAAACATGGAGATAAATCAGCTATAAAACAAAAAACATGAAGTTAAATCAGGCTATAAAACAAACAAACAAGGATAAGTCAGACTATAAAACAGGCAAACATGCGGATAAATCAGACTACAATACGATTAAACATTTGGATAAATCAGCTATCAAACAAACAAATGAGTATAAATCAGTCTATAAATCTAACAAACAAAGATATATCAGGCTACAAAACAAACAAACAAACATGAGAATAAATCAGGCTATAAAACAGACAACATGATTATAAATCAGCTATAAAACAAACAAACGTGAGAATAAATCAGGCTATAAAACAGACAACATGAGGATAAATCAGCTGTAAAACAAACAAACAGAAGATCAATCAGCTATAAAACAAACAAAAAAAAACATGAGGACAAAGCAGCCTATAAAACTAACAAATATGAAAATAAATCAGGCTATAAAACAAAAAACATGAAGTTAAATCAGACTATAAAACACACAAACGAAGATAAATCTGCTACAAAACAAACACACGAGGATAAATCAGACAAACATGAGGATAAATAAGACTATAAAACAAACAATCATAAGAATAAATCAGACTATAAAACAGGCAAACGTGCAGATAAATCACCTATAAACAAACAAACATGAGGATAAATCAGACTATAAAACAAACAAGCATAAGGGTAAATCGGACTATAAAACAAACAAACATTCGGATAAATCAGCTATCAAACAAGCAAAATTGAGGATAAATCTGGCTATAAAACAAACAAACATTCGGATAAATCAGACAATAGAACAAACAAATATGTGGATAAATCAGATATAAAACAAACAAACATGATTATAAATCAGCTATAAAACAAACAAACATGAGGATAAATCAGGCTATAAAACTAACAAACATGGAGATAAATCAGCTATAAAACAAAAAACATGAAGTTAAATCAGGCTATAAAACAAACAAACAAGGATAAGTCAGACTATAAAACAGGCAAACATGCGGATAAATCAGACTACAATACGATTAAACATTTGGATAAATCAGCTATCAAACAAACAAATGAGTATAAATCAGTCTATAAATCTAACAAACAAAGATATATCAGGCTACAAAACAAACAAACAAACATGAGAATAAATCAGGCTATAAAACAGACAACATGATTATAAATCAGCTATAAAACAAACAAACGTGAGAATAAATCAGGCTATAAAACAGACAACATGAGGATAAATCAGCTGTAAAACAAACAAACAGAAGATCAATCAGCTATAAAACAAACAAAAAAAAACATGAGGACAAAGCAGCCTATAAAACTAACAAATATGAAAATAAATCAGGCTATAAAACAAAAAACATGAAGTTAAATCAGACTATAAAACACACAAACGAAGATAAATCTGCTACAAAACAAACACACGAGGATAAATCAGACAAACATGAGGATAAATAAGACTATAAAACAAACAATCATAAGAATAAATCAGACTATAAAACAGGCAAACGTGCAGATAAATCACCTATAAACAAACAAACGTGAGGATAAATCAGACTATAAAACAAACAAGCATAAGGGTAAATCGGACTATAAAACAAACAAACATTCGGATAAATCAGCTATCAAACAAGCAAAATTGAGGATAAATCTGGCTATAAAACAAACAAACATTCGGATAAATCAGACAATAGAACAAACAAATATGTGGATAAATCAGATATAAAACAAACAAACATGATTATAAATCAGCTATAAAACAAACAAACATGAGGATAAATCAGGCTATAAAACTAACAAACATGGAGACAAATCAGCTATAAAACAAAAAACATGAAGTTAAATCAGACTATAAAACAAACAAACAAGGATAAATCAGACTATAAAACAGGCAAACATGCAGATAAATCAGACTATAATACGACCAAACATTTGGATAAATCAGCTATCAAACAAACAAATGAGTATAAATCAGGCTATAAATCTAACAAACAAAGATAAATCAGGCTACAAAACAAACAAACATGAGAATAAATCAGGCTATAAAACAGACAACATGAGGATAAATCAGCTATAAAACAAACCAACGGAAGGTCAATCAGGCTACAAAACAAACAACATGGATATAAATCAGCTATAAAACAAACAAACAAACATGAAGACAAAGCAGCCTGTAAAACTAACAAATATGAAAATAAATCAGGCTATAAAACAAAAAACATGAAGTTAAATCAGACTATAAAACACACAAACGAAGATAAATCAGCTATAAAACAAACACACGAGGATAAATCAGACAAACATGAGGATAAATAAGACTATAAAACAAACAAACATGAGGATAAATCAGCTATCAAACAAGCAGACATGAGGATAAATCAGGCTATAAAACAAACAAACATTCAGATAAATCAGACAATAGAACAAACAAATATGTGGATAAATCAGATATAAAACAAACAAACATGATTATAAATCAGCTATAAAACAAACAAACATGAGGATAAATCAGGCTATAAAACTAACAAACATGGAGATAAATCAGCTATAAAACAAAAAACATGAAGTTAAATCAGGCTATAAAACAAACAAACAAGGATAAGTCAGACTATAAAACAGGCAAACATGCGGATAAATCAGACTACAATACGATTAAACATTTGGATAAATCAGCTATCAAACAAACAAATGAGTATAAATCAGTCTATAAATCTAACAAACAAAGATATATCAGGCTACAAAACAAACAAACAAACATGAGAATAAATCAGGCTATAAAACAGACAACATGATTATAAATCAGCTATAAAACAAACAAACGTGAGAATAAATCAGGCTATAAAACAGACAACATGAGGATAAATCAGCTGTAAAACAAACAAACAGAAGATCAATCAGCTATAAAACAAACAAAAAAAAACATGAGGACAAAGCAGCCTATAAAACTAACAAATATGAAAATAAATCAGGCTATAAAACAAAAAACATGAAGTTAAATCAGACTATAAAACACACAAACGAAGATAAATCTGCTACAAAACAAACACACGAGGATAAATCAGACAAACATGAGGATAAATAAGACTATAAAACAAACAATCATAAGAATAAATCAGACTATAAAACAGGCAAACGTGCAGATAAATCACCTATAAACAAACAAACGTGAGGATAAATCAGACTATAAAACAAACAAGCATAAGGGTAAATCGGACTATAAAACAAACAAACATTCGGATAAATCAGCTATCAAACAAGCAAAATTGAGGATAAATCTGGCTATAAAACACACAAACATTCGGATAAATCAGACAATAGAACAAACAAATATGTGGATAAATCAGATATAAAACAAACAAACATGATTATAAATCAGCTATAAAACAAACAAACATGAGGATAAATCAGGCTATAAAACTAACAAACATGGAGATAAATCAGCTATAAAACAAAAAACATGAAGTTAAATCAGGCTATAAAACAAACAAACAAGGATAAGTCAGACTATAAAACAGGCAAACATGCGGATAAATCAGACTACAATACGATTAAACATTTGGATAAATCAGCTATCAAACAAACAAATGAGTATAAATCAGTCTATAAATCTAACAAACAAAGATATATCAGGCTACAAAACAAACAAACAAACATGAGAATAAATCAGGCTATAAAACAGACAACATGATTATAAATCAGCTATAAAACAAACAAACGTGAGAATAAATCAGGCTATAAAACAGACAACATGAGGATAAATCAGCTGTAAAACAAACAAACAGAAGATCAATCAGCTATAAAACAAACAAAAAAAAACATGAGGACAAAGCAGCCTATAAAACTAACAAATATGAAAATAAATCAGGCTATAAAACAAAAAACATGAAGTTAAATCAGACTATAAAACACACAAACGAAGATAAATCTGCTACAAAACAAACACACGAGGATAAATCAGACAAACATGAGGATAAATAAGACTATAAAACAAACAATCATAAGAATAAATCAGACTATAAAACAGGCAAACGTGCAGATAAATCACCTATAAACAAACAAACGTGAGGATAAATCAGACTATAAAACAAACAAGCATAAGGGTAAATCGGACTATAAAACAAACAAACATTCGGATAAATCAGCTATCAAACAAGCAAAATTGAGGATAAATCTGGCTATAAAACAAACAAACATTCGGATAAATCAGACAATAGAACAAACAAATATGTGGATAAATCAGATATAAAACAAACAAACATGATTATAAATCAGCTATAAAACAAACAAACATGAGGATAAATCAGGCTATAAAACTAACAAACATGGAGACAAATCAGCTATAAAACAAAAAACATGAAGTTAAATCAGACTATAAAACAAACAAACAAGGATAAATCAGACTATAAAACAGGCAAACATGCAGATAAATCAGACTATAATACGACCAAACATTTGGATAAATCAGCTATCAAACAAACAAATGAGTATAAATCAGGCTATAAATCTAACAAACAAAGATAAATCAGGCTACAAAACAAACAAACATGAGAATAAATCAGGCTATAAAACAGACAACATGAGGATAAATCAGCTATAAAACAAACCAACGGAAGGTCAATCAGGCTACAAAACAAACAACATGGATATAAATCAGCTATAAAACAAACAAACAAACATGAAGACAAAGCAGCCTGTAAAACTAACAAATATGAAAATAAATCAGGCTATAAAACAAAAAACATGAAGTTAAATCAGACTATAAAACACACAAACGAAGATAAATCAGCTATAAAACAAACACACGAGGATAAATCAGACAAACATGAGGATAAATAAGACTATAAAACAAACAAACATGAGGATAAATCAGCTATCAAACAAGCAGACATGAGGATAAATCAGGCTATAAAACAAACAAACATTCAGATAAATCAGACAATAGAACAAACAAATATGTGGATAAATCAGATATAAAACAAACAAACATGATTATAAATCAGCTATAAAACAAATAAACGTGAGAATAAATCAGGCTATAAAACAGACAACATGAGGATAAATCACCTATAAAACTAACAAACTTAAGGATCAGTCATTCTTTAAAACTAACAAACATGGATATAAATCAGCTATAAAACAAACAAACAAACATGAAGACAAATCAGCCTATAAAACTAACAAATATGAAAATAAATCAGGCTATAAAACAAAAAACATGAAGTTAAATCAGATTATAAAACAAACACACGAGGATAAATCAAACTATAAAACAAACAAACATAAGGATAAATCAGACTATAAAAAAACAAACATGACGATAAATCAGCTATAAAACAAGCAAACATGAAGATAAATCACCTATAAAACAAACAAACAAACATGAGGATAAATCAGCTATAAAACAAGCAAACATGAAGATAAATCACCTATAAAACAAACAAACATTCGGATAAATCAGCTATAAAACAAACAAACATGAGGATAAATCAGCCTATAAAACAAACAAACAAACATAAGAATAAACCAGACTATAAAACAGGCAAACGTGCGGATAAATCAGCTATAAACAAACAAACATGAGGATAAATCAGGCTATAAAACTAACAAACATGGAGATAAATCAGCTATAAAACAAAAAACATGAAGTTAAATCAGGCTATAAAACAAACAAACAAGGATAAGTCAGACTATAAAACAGGCAAACATGCGGATAAATCACCTATAAACAAACAAACGTGAGGATAAATCAGACTATAAAACAAACAAGCATAAGGATAAATCAGACTATAAAACAAACAAACATGAGGATAAATCAGCTATCAAACAAGCAAACATGAGGATAAATCAGGCTATAAAACAAACAAACATTCGGATAAATCAGACAATAGAACAAACAAATATGTGGATAAATCAGATATAAAACAAACAAACACGATTATAAATCAGCTATAAAACAAACAAACGTGAGAATAAATCAGGCTATAAAACAGACAACATGAGGATAAATCAGCTATAAAACAAACAAACAGAAGATCAATCAGGCTATAAAACTAACAAATATGAAAATAAATCAGCTATAAAACAAAAAACATGAAGTTAAATCAGACTATAAAACAAACACACGAAGATAAATCAGCTATAAAACAAACAAAGGAGGATAAATCAGACAAACATAAGGATAAATCAGACTATAAAACAAACAAACATGAGGATAAATCAGCTATAAAACAAGCAAACATGAAGATAAATCACCTATAAAACAAACAAACATTCGGATAAATCAGACAATAGAACAAACAAATATGTGGATAAATCAGATATAAAACAAACAAACATGATTATAAATCAGCTATAAAACAAACAAACATGAGGATAAATCAGGCTATAAAACTAACAAACATGGAGATAAATCAGCTATAAAACAAAAAACATGAAGTTAAATCAGGCTATAAAACAAACAAACAAGGATAAGTCAGACTATAAAACAGGCAAACATGCGGATAAATCAGACTACAATACGATTAAACATTTGGATAAATCAGCTATCAAACAAACAAATGAGTATAAATCAGTCTATAAATCTAACAAACAAAGATATATCAGGCTACAAAACAAACAAACAAACATGAGAATAAATCAGGCTATAAAACAGACAACATGATTATAAATCAGCTATAAAACAAACAAACGTGAGAATAAATCAGGCTATAAAACAGACAACATGAGGATAAATCAGCTGTAAAACAAACAAACAGAAGATCAATCAGCTATAAAACAAACAAAAAAAAACATGAGGACAAAGCAGCCTATAAAACTAACAAATATGAAAATAAATCAGGCTATAAAACAAAAAACATGAAGTTAAATCAGACTATAAAACACACAAACGAAGATAAATCTGCTACAAAACAAACACACGAGGATAAATCAGACAAACATGAGGATAAATAAGACTATAAAACAAACAATCATAAGAATAAATCAGACTATAAAACAGGCAAACGTGCAGATAAATCACCTATAAACAAACAAACGTGAGGATAAATCAGACTATAAAACAAACAAGCATAAGGGTAAATCGGACTATAAAACAAACAAACATTCGGATAAATCAGCTATCAAACAAGCAAAATTGAGGTTAAATCTGGCTATAAAACAAACAAACATTCGGATAAATCAGACAATAGAACAAACAAATATGTGGATAAATCAGATATAAAACAAACAAACATGATTATAAATCAGCTATAAAACAAACAAACATGAGGATAAATCAGGCTATAAAACTAACAAACATGGAGATAAATCAGCTATAAAACAAAAAACATGAAGTTAAATCAGGCTATAAAACAAACAAACAAGGATAAGTCAGACTATAAAACAGGCAAACATGCGGATAAATCAGACTACAATACGATTAAACATTTGGATAAATCAGCTATCAAACAAACAAATGAGTATAAATCAGTCTATAAATCTAACAAACAAAGATATATCAGGCTACAAAACAAACAAACAAACATGAGAATAAATCAGGCTATAAAACAGACAACATGATTATAAATCAGCTATAAAACAAACAAACGTGAGAATAAATCAGGCTATAAAACAGACAACATGAGGATAAATCAGCTGTAAAACAAACAAACAGAAGATCAATCAGCTATAAAACAAACAAAAAAAAACATGAGGACAAAGCAGCCTATAAAACTAACAAATATGAAAATAAATCAGGCTATAAAACAAAAAACATGAAGTTAAATCAGACTATAAAACACACAAACGAAGATAAATCTGCTACAAAACAAACACACGAGGATAAATCAGACAAACATGAGGATAAATAAGACTATAAAACAAACAATCATAAGAATAAATCAGACTATAAAACAGGCAAACGTGCAGATAAATCACCTATAAACAAACAAACGTGAGGATAAATCAGACTATAAAACAAACAAGCATAAGGGTAAATCGGACTATAAAACAAACAAACATTCGGATAAATCAGCTATCAAACAAGCAAAATTGAGGTTAAATCTGGCTATAAAACAAACAAACATTCGGATAAATCAGACAATAGAACAAACAAATATGTGGATAAATCAGATATAAAACAAACAAACATGATTATAAATCAGCTATAAAACAAACAAACATGAGGATAAATCAGGCTATAAAACTAACAAACATGGAGATAAATCAGCTATAAAACAAAAAACATGAAGTTAAATCAGGCTATAAAACAAACAAACAAGGATAAGTCAGACTATAAAACAGGCAAACATGCGGATAAATCAGACTACAATACGATTAAACATTTGGATAAATCAGCTATCAAACAAACAAATGAGTATAAATCAGTCTATAAATCTAACAAACAAAGATATATCAGGCTACAAAACAAACAAACAAACAAACATGAGAATAAATCAGGCTATAAAACAGACAACATGATTATAAATCAGCTATAAAACAAACAAACGTGAGAATAAATCAGGCTATAAAACAGACAACATGAGGATAAATCAGCTGTAAAACAAACAAACAGAAGATCAATCAGCTATAAAACAAACAAAAAAAAACATGAGGACAAAGCAGCCTATAAAACTAACAAATATGAAAATAAATCAGGCTATAAAACAAAAAACATGAAGTTAAATCAGACTATAAAACACACAAACGAAGATAAATCTGCTACAAAACAAACACACGAGGATAAATCAGACAAACATGAGGATAAATAAGACTATAAAACAAACAATCATAAGAATAAATCAGACTATAAAACAGGCAAACGTGCAGATAAATCACCTATAAACAAACAAACGTGAGGATAAATCAGACTATAAAACAAACAAGCATAAGGGTAAATCGGACTATAAAACAAACAAACATTCGGATAAATCAGCTATCAAACAAGCAAAATTGAGGATAAATCTGGCTATAAAACAAACAAACATTCGGATAAATCAGACAATAGAACAAACAAATATGTGGATAAATCAGATATAAAACAAACAAACATGATTATAAATCAGCTATAAAACAAACAAACATGAGGATAAATCAGGCTATAAAACTAACAAACATGGAGACAAATCAGCTATAAAACAAAAAACATGAAGTTAAATCAGACTATAAAACAAACAAACAAGGATAAATCAGACTATAAAACAGGCAAACATGCGGATAAATCAGACTATAATACGACCAAACATTTGGATAAATCAGCTATCAAACAAACAAATGAGTATAAATCAGGCTATAAATCTAACAAACAAAGATAAATCAGGCTACAAAACAAACAAACATGAGAATAAATCAGGCTATAAAACAGACAACATGAGGATAAATCAGCTATAAAACAAACCAACGGAAGGTCAATCAGGCTACAAAACAAACAACATGGATATAAATCAGCTATAAAACAAACAAACAAACATGAAGACAAAGCAGCCTGTAAAACTAACAAATATGAAAATAAATCACGCTATAAAACAAAAAACATGAAGTTAAAGCAGACTATAAAACACACAAACGAAGATAAATCAGCTATAAAACAAACACACGAGGATAAATCAGACAAACATGAGGATAAATAAGACTATAAAACAAACAAACATGAGGATAAATCAGCTATCAAACAAGCAGACATGAGGATAAATCAGGCTATAAAACAAACAAACATTCAGATAAATCAGACAATAGAACAAACAAATATGTGGATAAATCAGATATAAAACAAACAAACATGATTATAAATCAGCTATAAAACAAATAAACGTGAGAATAAATCAGGCTATAAAACAGACAACATGAGGATAAATCACCTATAAAACTAACAAACTTAAGGATCAGTCATTCTTTAAAACTAACAAACATGGATATAAATCAGCTATAAAACAAACAAACAAACATGAAGACAAATCAGCCTATAAAACTAACAAATATGAAAATAAATCAGGCTATAAAACAAAAAACATGAAGTTAAATCAGATTATAAAACAAACACACGAGGATAAATCAGCTATAAAACAAACAGAGAAGGATAAATCAGACAAACATGAGGATAAATCAAACTATAAAACAAACAAACATAAGGATAAATCAGACTATAAAAAAACAAACATGACGATAAATCAGCTATAAAACAAGCAAACATGAAGATAAATCACCTATAAAACAAACAAACAAACATGAGGATAAATCAGCTATAAAACAAGCAAACATGAAGATAAATCACCTATAAAACAAACAAACATGAGGATAAATCAGCTATAAAACAAACAAACATGAGGATAAATCAGCCTATAAAACAAACAAACAAACATAAGAATAAACCAGACTATAAAACAGGCAAACGTGCGGATAAATCAGCTATAAACAAACAAACATGAGGATAAATCAGGCTATAAAACTAACAAACATGGAGATAAATCAGCTATAAAACAAAAAACATGAAGTTAAATCAGGCTATAAAACAAACAAACAAGGATAAGTCAGACTATAAAACAGGCAAACATGCGGATAAATCACCTATAAACAAACAAACGTGAGGATAAATCAGACTATAAAACAAACAAGCATAAGGATAAATCAAACTATAAAACAAACAAACATGAGGATAAATCAGCTATCAAACAAGCAAACATGAGGATAAATCAGGCTATAAAACAAACAAACATTCGGATAAATCAGACAATAGAACAAACAAATATGTGGATAAATCAGATATAAAACAAACAAACACGATTATAAATCAGCTATAAAACAAACAAACGTGAGAATAAATCAGGCTATAAAACAGACAACATGAGGATAAATCAGCTATAAAACAAACAAACAGAAGATCAATCAGGCTATAAAACTAACAAATATGAAAATAAATCAGCTATAAAACAAAAAACATTAAGTTAAATCAGACTATAAAACAAACACACGAAGATAAATCAGCTATAAAACAAACAAAGGAGGATAAATCAGACAAACATAAGGATAAATCAGACTATAAAACAAACAAACATGAGGATAAATCAGCTATAAAACAAGCAAACATGAAGATAAATCACCTATAAAACAAACAAACATTCGGATAAATCAGACAATAGAACAAACAAATATGTGGATAAATCAGATATAAAACAAACAAACATGATTATAAATCAGCTATAAAACAAACAAACATGAGGATAAATCAGGCTATAAAACTAACAAACATGGAGATAAATCAGCTATAAAACAAAAAACATGAAGTTAAATCAGACTATAAAACAAACAAACAAGGATAAATCAGACTATAAAACAGGCAAACATGCGGATAAATCAGACTATAATACGACCAAACATTTGGATAAATCAGCTATCAAACAAACAAATGAGTATAAATCAGGCTATAAATCTAACAAACAAAGATAAATCAGGCTACAAAACAAACAAACATGAGAATAAATCAGGCTATAAAACAGACAACATGAGGATAAATCAGCTATAAAACAAACAAACGGAAGGTCAATCAGGCTACAAAACAAACAACATGGATATAAATCAGCTATAAAACAAACAAACAAACATGAAGACAAAGCAGCCTATAAAACTAACAAATATGAAAATAAATCAGGCTATAAAACAAAAAACATGAAGTTAAATCAGACTATAAAACACACAAACGAAGACAAATCAGCTATAAAACAAACACACGAGGATAAATCAGACAAACATGAGGATAAATAAGACTATAAAACAAACAATCATAAGAATAAATCAGACCATAAAACAGGCAAACGTGCAGATAAATCATCTATAAACAAACAAATGTGAGGATAAATCAGACTATAAAACAAACAAGCATAAGGATAAATCAGACTATAAAACAAACAAACATGAGAATAAATCAGGCTATCAAACAAGCAGACATGAGGATAAATCAGGCTATAAAACAAACAAACATTCAGATAAATCAGACAATAGAACAAACAAATATGTGAATGAATCAGATATAAAACAAACAAACATGATTATAAATCAGCTATAAAACAAATAAACGTGAGAATAAATCAGGCTATAAAACAGACAACATGAGGATAAATCAGCTATAAACAAACAAACATGAGGATAAATCAGGCTATAAAACTAACAAACATGGAGATAAATCAGCTATAAAACAAAAAACATGAAGTTAAATCAGACTATAAACCAAACAAACAAGGATAAGTCAGACTATAAAACAGGCAAACATGCGGATAAATCAGACTATAATACGACCAAACATTTGGATAAATCAGCTATCAAACAAACAAATGAGTATAAATCAGTCTATAAATCTAACAAACAAAGATAAATCAGGCTACAAAACAAACAAACATGAGAATAAATCAGGCTATAAAACAGACAACATGATCTTAAATCAGCTATAAAACAAACAAACGTGAGGATAAATCAGACTATAAAACAAACAAGCATAAGGGTAAATCGGACTATAAAACAAACAAACATTCGGATAAATCAGCTATCAAACAAGCAAACATGAGGATAAATCTGGCTATAAAACAAACAAACATTCGGATAAATCAGACAATAGAACAAACAAATATGTGGATAAATCAGATATAAAACAAACAAACATGATTATAAATCAGCTATAAAACAAACAAACATGAGGATAAATCAGGCTATAAAACTAACAAACATGGAGATAAATCAGCTATAAAACAAAAAACATGAAGTTAAATCAGACTATAAAACAAACAAACAAGGATAAATCAGACTATAAAACAGGCAAACATGCGGATAAATCAGATTATAATACGACCAAACATTTGGATAAATCAGCTATCAAACAAACAAATGAGTATAAATCAGGCTATAAATCTAACAAACAAAGATAAATCAGGCTACAAAACAAACAAACATGAGAATAAATCAGGCTACAAAACAAACAACATGGATATAAATCAGCTATAAAACAAACAAACAAACATGAAGACAAAGCAGCCTGTAAAACTAACAAATATGAAAATAAATCAGGCTATAAAACAAAAAACATGACGTTAAATCAGATTATAAAACAAACACACGAGGATAAATCAGCTATAAAACAAACACAGAAGGATAAATCAGACAAACATGCGGATAAATCAAACTATAAAACAAACAAACATAAGGATAAATCAGACTATAAAAAAAACAAACATGACGATAAATCAGCTATAAAACAAGCAAACATGAAGATAAATCACATATAAAACAAACAAACATGAGGATAAATCAGCTATAAAACAAGCAAACATGAAGATAAATCACCTATAAAACAAACAAACATGAGGATAAATCAGCTATAAAACAAACAAACATGAGGATAAATCAGCCTATAAAACAGGCAAACGTGCGGATAAATCAGCTATAAACAAACAAACATGAGGATAAATCAGGCTATAAAACAGACAACATGAGTATAAATCAGGCTATAAAACTAACAAACATGGAGATAAATCAGCTATAAAACAAACAAACGTGAGAATAAATCAGGCTATAAAACAGACAACATGAGTATAAATCAGGCTATAAAACTAACAAACATGGAGATAAATCAGCTATAAAACAAAAAACATGAAGTTAAATCAGACTATAAAACAAACAAACAAGGATAAATAAGACTATAAAACAGGCAAACATGCGGATAAATCAGACTATAATACGACCAAACATTTGGATAAATCAGCTATCAAACAAACAAATGAGTATAAATCAGGCTATAAATCTAACAAACAAAGATAAATCAGGCTACAAAACAAACAAACATGAGAATAAATCAGGCTATAAAACAGACAACATGAGGATAAATCAGCTATAAAACAAACAAACGGAAGGTCAATCAGGCTACAAAACAAACAATATGAAAATAAATCAGGCTATAAAACAAAAAACATGAAGTTAAATCAGACTATAAAACACACAAACGAAGACAAATCAGCTATAAAACAAACACACGAGGATAAATCAGACAAACATGAGGATAA
The DNA here is from genome assembly GCF_029633865.1 of Lampris incognitus. NCBI lineage: Eukaryota > Metazoa > Chordata > Actinopteri > Lampriformes > Lampridae > Lampris > Lampris incognitus. The sequence continues at coordinate 74,499,240 of NC_079214.1, forward strand.
ATAAGACTATAAAACAAACAATCATAAGAATAAATCAGACCATAAAACAGGCAAACGTGCAGATAAATCATCTATAAACAAACAAACGTGAGGATAAATCAGACTATAAAACAAACAAGCATAAGGATAAATCAGACTATAAAACAAACATACATGAGGATAAATCAGCTATCAAACAAGCAGACATGAGGATAAATCAGGCTATAAAACAAACAAACATTCAGATAAATCAGACAATAGAACAAACAAATATGTGGATAAATCAGATATAAAACAAACAAACATGATTATAAATCAGCTATAAAACAAATAAACGTGAGAATAAATCAGGCTATAAAACAGACAACATGAGGATAAATCACCTATAAAACTAACAAACATGGAGATAAATCAGCTATAAAACAAAAAACATGAAGTTAAATCAGGCTATAAAACAAACAAACAAGGATAAGTCAGACTATAAAACAGGCAAACATGCGGATAAATCAGACTACAATACGATTAAACATTTGGATAAATCAGCTATCAAACAAACAAATGAGTATAAATCAGTCTATAAATCTAACAAACAAAGATATATCAGGCTACAAAACAAACAAACAAACATGAGAATAAATCAGGCTATAAAACAGACAACATGATTATAAATCAGCTATAAAACAAACAAACGTGAGAATAAATCAGGCTATAAAACAGACAACATGAGGATAAATCAGCTGTAAAACAAACAAACAGAAGATCAATCAGCTATAAAACAAACAAAAAAAAACATGAGGACAAAGCAGCCTATAAAACTAACAAATATGAAAATAAATCAGGCTATAAAACAAAAAACATGAAGTTAAATCAGACTATAAAACACACAAACGAAGATAAATCTGCTACAAAACAAACACACGAGGATAAATCAGACAAACATGAGGATAAATAAGACTATAAAACAAACAATCATAAGAATAAATCAGACTATAAAACAGGCAAACGTGCAGATAAATCACCTATAAACAAACAAACGTGAGGATAAATCAGACTATAAAACAAACAAGCATAAGGGTAAATCGGACTATAAAACAAACAAACATTCGGATAAATCAGCTATCAAACAAGCAAAATTGAGGTTAAATCTGGCTATAAAACAAACAAACATTCGGATAAATCAGACAATAGAACAAACAAATATGTGGATAAATCAGATATAAAACAAACAAACATGATTATAAATCAGCTATAAAACAAACAAACATGAGGATAAATCAGGCTATAAAACTAACAAACATGGAGATAAATCAGCTATAAAACAAAAAACATGAAGTTAAATCAGGCTATAAAACAAACAAACAAGGATAAGTCAGACTATAAAACAGGCAAACATGCGGATAAATCAGACTACAATACGATTAAACATTTGGATAAATCAGCTATCAAACAAACAAATGAGTATAAATCAGTCTATAAATCTAACAAACAAAGATATATCAGGCTACAAAACAAACAAACAAACATGAGAATAAATCAGGCTATAAAACAGACAACATGATTATAAATCAGCTATAAAACAAACAAACGTGAGAATAAATCAGGCTATAAAACAGACAACATGAGGATAAATCAGCTGTAAAACAAACAAACAGAAGATCAATCAGCTATAAAACAAACAAAAAAAAACATGAGGACAAAGCAGCCTATAAAACTAACAAATATGAAAATAAATCAGGCTATAAAACAAAAAACATGAAGTTAAATCAGACTATAAAACACACAAACGAAGATAAATCTGCTACAAAACAAACACACGAGGATAAATCAGACAAACATGAGGATAAATAAGACTATAAAACAAACAATCATAAGAATAAATCAGACTATAAAACAGGCAAACGTGCAGATAAATCACCTATAAACAAACAAACGTGAGGATAAATCAGACTATAAAACAAACAAGCATAAGGGTAAATCGGACTATAAAACAAACAAACATTCGGATAAATCAGCTATCAAACAAGCAAAATTGAGGATAAATCTGGCTATAAAACAAACAAACATTCGGATAAATCAGACAATAGAACAAACAAATATGTGGATAAATCAGATATAAAACAAACAAACATGATTATAAATCAGCTATAAAACAAACAAACATGAGGATAAATCAGGCTATAAAACTAACAAACATGGAGACAAATCAGCTATAAAACAAAAAACATGAAGTTAAATCAGACTATAAAACAAACAAACAAGGATAAATCAGACTATAAAACAGGCAAACATGCGGATAAATCAGACTATAATACGACCAAACATTTGGATAAATCAGCTATCAAACAAACAAATGAGTATAAATCAGGCTATAAATCTAACAAACAAAGATAAATCAGGCTACAAAACAAACAAACATGAGAATAAATCAGGCTATAAAACAGACAACATGAGGATAAATCAGCTATAAAACAAACCAACGGAAGGTCAATCAGGCTACAAAACAAACAACATGGATATAAATCAGCTATAAAACAAACAAACAAACATGAAGACAAAGCAGCCTGTAAAACTAACAAATATGAAAATAAATCAGGCTATAAAACAAAAAACATGAAGTTAAATCAGACTATAAAACACACAAACGAAGATAAATCAGCTATAAAACAAACACACGAGGATAAATCAGACAAACATGAGGATAAATAAGACTATAAAACAAACAAACATGAGGATAAATCAGCTATCAAACAAGCAGACATGAGGATAAATCAGGCTATAAAACAAACAAACATTCAGATAAATCAGACAATAGAACAAACAAATATGTGGATAAATCAGATATAAAACAAACAAACATGATTATAAATCAGCTATAAAACAAATAAACGTGAGAATAAATCAGGCTATAAAACAGACAACATGAGGATAAATCACCTATAAAACTAACAAACTTAAGGATCAGTCATTCTTTAAAACTAACAAACATGGATATAAATCAGCTATAAAACAAACAAACAAACATGAAGACAAATCAGCCTATAAAACTAACAAATATGAAAATAAATCAGGCTATAAAACAAAAAACATGAAGTTAAATCAGATTATAAAACAAACACACGAGGATAAATCAGCTATAAAACAAACAGAGAAGGATAAATCAGACAAACATGAGGATAAATCAAACTATAAAACAAACAAACATAAGGATAAATCAGACTATAAAAAAACAAACATGACGATAAATCAGCTATAAAACAAGCAAACATGAAGATAAATCACCTATAAAACAAACAAACAAACATGAGGATAAATCAGCTATAAAACAAGCAAACATGAAGATAAATCACCTATAAAACAAACAAACATTCGGATAAATCAGCTATAAAACAAACAAACATGAGGATAAATCAGCCTATAAAACAAACAAACAAACATAAGAATAAACCAGACTATAAAACAGGCAAACGTGCGGATAAATCAGCTATAAACAAACAAACATGAGGATAAATCAGGCTATAAAACTAACAAACATGGAGATAAATCAGCTATAAAACAAAAAACATGAAGTTAAATCAGGCTATAAAACAAACAAACAAGGATAAGTCAGACTATAAAACAGGCAAACATGCGGATAAATCACCTATAAACAAACAAACGTGAGGATAAATCAGACTATAAAACAAACAAGCATAAGGATAAATCAGACTATAAAACAAACAAACATGAGGATAAATCAGCTATCAAACAAGCAAACATGAGGATAAATCAGGCTATAAAACAAACAAACATTCGGATAAATCAGACAATAGAACAAACAAATATGTGGATAAATCAGATATAAAACAAACAAACACGATTATAAATCAGCTATAAAACAAACAAACGTGAGAATAAATCAGGCTATAAAACAGACAACATGAGGATAAATCAGCTATAAAACAAACAAACAGAAGATCAATCAGGCTATAAAACTAACAAATATGAAAATAAATCAGCTATAAAACAAAAAACATGAAGTTAAATCAGACTATAAAACAAACACACGAAGATAAATCAGCTATAAAACAAACAAAGGAGGATAAATCAGACAAACATAAGGATAAATCAGACTATAAAACAAACAAACATGAGGATAAATCAGCTATAAAACAAGCAAACATGAAGATAAATCACCTATAAAACAAACAAACATTCGGATAAATCAGACAATAGAACAAACAAATATGTGGATAAATCAGATATAAAACAAACAAACATGATTATAAATCAGCTATAAAACAAACAAACATGAGGATAAATCAGGCTATAAAACTAACAAACATGGAGATAAATCAGCTATAAAACAAAAAACATGAAGTTAAATCAGACTATAAAACAAACAAACAAGGATAAATCAGACTATAAAACAGGCAAACATGCGGATAAATCAACTATAATACGACCAAACATTTGGATAAATCAGCTATCAAACAAACAAATGAGTATAAATCAGGCTATAAATCTAACAAACAAAGATAAATCAGGCTACAAAACAAACAAACATGAGAATAAATCAGGCTATAAAACAGACAACATGAGGATAAATCAGCTATAAAACAAACAAACGGAAGGTCAATCAGGCTACAAAACAAACAACATGGATATAAATCAGCTATAAAACAAACAAACAAACATGAAGACAAAGCAGCCTATAAAACTAACAAATATGAAAATAAATCAGGCTATAAAACAAAAAACATGAAGTTAAATCAGACTATAAAACACACAAACGAAGACAAATCAGCTATAAAACAAACACACGAGGATAAATCAGACAAGCATGAGGATAAATAAGACTATAAAACAAACAATCATAAGAATAAATCAGACCATAAAACAGGCAAACGTGCAGATAAATCATCTATAAACAAACAAATGTGAGGATAAATCAGACTATAAAACAAACAAGCATAAGGATAAATCAGACTATAAAACAAACAAACATGAGGATAAATCAGACAATAGAACAAACAAATATGTGAATGAATCAGATATAAAACAAACAAACATGATTATAAATCAGCTATAAAACAAATAAACGTGAGAATAAATCAGGCTATAAAACAGACAACATGAGGATAAATCAGCTGTAAAACAAACAAACATGAGGATAAATCAGGCTATAAAACTAACAAACATGGAGATAAATCAGCTATAAAACAAAAAACATGAAGTTAAATCAGACTATAAACCAAACAAACAAGGATAAGTCAGACTATAAAACAGGCAAACATGCGGATAAATCAGACTATAATACGACCAAACATTTGGATAAATCAGCTATCAAACAAACAAATGAGTATAAATCAGTCTATAAATCTAACAAACAAAGATAAATCAGGCTACAAAACAAACAAACATGAGAATAAATCAGGCTATAAAACAGACAACATGATCATAAATCAGCTATAAAACAAACAAACGTGAGGATAAATCAGACTATAAAACAAACAAGCATAAGGGTAAATCGGACTATAAAACAAACAAACATTCGGATAAATCAGCTATCAAACAAGCAAACATGAGGATAAATCTGGCTATAAAACAAACAAACATTCGGATAAATCAGACAATAGAACAAACAAATATGTGGATAAATCAGATATAAAACAAACAAACATGATTATAAATCAGCTATAAAACAAACAAACATGAGGATAAATCAGGCTATAAAACTAACAAACATGGAGATAAATCAGCTATAAAACAAAAAACATGAAGTTAAATCAGACTATAAAACAAACAAACAAGGATAAATCAGACTATAAAACAGGCAAACATGCGGATAAATCAGATTATAATACGACCAAACATTTGGATAAATCAGCTATCAAACAAACAAATGAGTATAAATCAGGCTATAAATCTAACAAACAAAGATAAATCAGGCTACAAAACAAACAAACATGAGAATAAATCAGGCTACAAAACAAACAGTATGGATATAAATCAGCTATAAAACAAACAAACAAACATGAAGACAAAGCAGCCTGTAAAACTAACAAATATGAAAATAAATCAGGCTATAAAACAAAAAACATGACGTTAAATCAGATTATAAAACAAACACACGAGGATAAATCAGCTATAAAACAAACACAGAAGGATAAATCAGACAAACATGCGGATAAATCAAACTATAAAACAAACAAACATAAGGATAAATCAGACTATAAAAAAAACAAACATGACGATAAATCAGCTATAAAACAAGCAAACATGAAGATAAATCACATATAAAACAAACAAACATGAGGATAAATCAGCTATAAAACAAGCAAACATGAAGATAAATCACCTATAAAACAAACAAACATGAGGATAAATCAGCTATAAAACAAACAAACATGAGGATAAATCAGCCTATAAAACAGGCAAACGTGCGGATAAATCAGCTATAAACAAACAAACATGAGGATAAATCAGGCTATAAAACTAACAAACATGGAGATAAATCAGCTATAAAACAAAAAACATGAAGTTAAATCAGACTATAAACCAAACAAACAAGGATAAGTCAGACTATAAAACAGGCAAACATGCGGATAAATCAGACTATAATATGACCAAACATTTGGATAAATCAGCTATCAAACAAACAAATGAGTATAAATCAGGCTATAAATCTAACAAACAAAGATAAATCAGGCTACAAAACAAACAAACATGAGAATAAATCAGACTATAAAACACACAAACGAAGACAAATCAGCTATAAAACAAACACACGAGGATAAATCAGACAAACATGAGGATAAATAAGACTATAAAACAAACAATCATAAGAATAAATCAGACCATAAAACAGGCAAACGTGCAGATAAATCATCTATAAACAAACAAACGTGAGGATAAATCAGACTATAAAACAAACAAGTATAAGGATAAATCAGACTATAAAACAAACAAACATGAGGATAAATCAGCTATCAAACAAGCAGACATGAGGATAAATCAGGCTATAAAACAAACAAACATTCAGATAAATCAGACAATAGAACAAACAAATATGTGGATGAATCAGATATAAAACAAACAAACATGATTATAAATCAGCTATAAAACAAATAAACGTGAGAATAAATCAGGCTATAAAACAGACAACATGAGGATAAATCAGCTATAAACAAACAAACATGAGGATGAATCAGGCTATAAAACTAACAAACATGGAGATAAATCAGCTATAAAACAAAAAACATGAAGTTAAATCAGACTATAAACCAAACAAACAAGGATAAGTCAGACTATAAAACAGGCAAACATGCGGATAAATCAGACTATAATACGACCAAACATTTGGATAAATCAGCTATCAAACAAACAAATGAGTATAAATCAGTCTATAAATCTAACAAACAAAGATAAATCAGGCTACAAAACAAACAAACATGAGAATAAATCAGGCTATAAAACAGACAACATGATCATAAATCAGCTATAAAACAAACAAACGTGAGGATAAATCAGACTATAAAACAAACAAGCATAAGGGTAAATCGGACTATAAAACAAACAAACATTCGGATAAATCAGCTATCAAACAAAAAACATGAAGTTAAATCAGACTATAAAACAAACAAACAAGGATAAATCAGACTATAAAACAGGCAAACATGCGGATAAATCAGATTATAATACGACCAAACATTTGGATAAATCAGCTATCAAACAAACAAATGAGTATAAATCAGGCTATAAATCTAACAAACAAAGATAAATCAGGCTACAAAACAAACAAACATGAGAATAAATCAGGCTATAAAACAGACAACATGAAGATAAATCAGCTATAAAACAAACAAACGGAAGGTCAATCAGGCTACAAAACAAACAACATGGATATAAATCAGCTATAAAACAAACAAACAAACATGAAGACAAAGCAGCCTGTAAAACTAACAAATATGAAAATAAATCAGGCTATAAAACAAAAAACATGACGTTAAATCAGATTATAAAACAAACACACGAGGATAAATCAGCTATAAAACAAACACAGAAGGATAAATCAGACAAACATGCGGATAAATCAAACTATAAAACAAACAAACATAAGGATAAATCAGGCTATAAAACTAACAAACATGGAGATAAATCAGCTATAAAACAAAAAACATGAAGTTAAATCAGACTATAAACCAAACAAACAAGGATAAGTCAGACTATAAAACAGGCAAACATGCGGATAAATCAGACTATAATACGACCAAACATTTGGATAAATCAGCTATCAAACAAACAAATGAGTATAAATCAGGCTATAAATCTAACAAACAAAGATAAATCAGGCTACAAAACAAACAAACATGAGAATAAATCAGGCTATAAAACAGACAACATGAGGATAAATCAGCTATAAAACAAACAAACGGAAGGTCAATCAGGCTACAAAACAAACAACATGGATATAAATCAGCTATAAAACAAACAAACAAACATGAAGACAAAGCAGCCTATAAAACTAACAAATATGAAAATAAATCAGGCTATAAAACAAAAAACCTGAAGTTAAATCAGACTATAAAACACACAAACGAAGACAAATCAGCTATAAAACAAACACACGAGGATAAATCAGACAAACATGAGGATAAATAAGACTATAAAACAAACAATCATAAGAATAAATCAGACCATAAAACAGGCAAACGTGCAGATAAATCATCTATAAACAAACAAACGTGAGGATAAATCAGACTATAAAACAAACAAGCATAAGGATAAATCAGACTATAAAACAAACAAACATGAGGATAAATCAGCTATCAAACAAGCAGACATGAGGATAAATCAGGCTATAAAACAAACAAACATTCAGATAAATCAGACAATAGAACAAACAAATATGTGAATGAATCAGATATAAAACAAACAAACATGATTATAAATCAGCTATAAAACAAATAAACGTGAGAATAAATCAGGCTATAAAACAGACAACATGAGGATAAATCAGCTATAAACAAACAAACATGAGGATAAATCAGGCTATAAAACTAACAAACATGGAGATAAATCAGCTATAAAACAAAAAACATGAAGTTAAATCAGACTATAAACCAAACAAACAAGGTTAAGTCAGACTATAAAACAGGCAAACATGCGGATAAATCAGACTATAATACGACCAAACATTTGGATAAATCAGCTATCAAACAAACAAATGAGTATAAATCAGTCTATAAATCTAACAAACAAAGATAAATCAGGCTACAAAACAAACAAACATGAGAATAAATCAGGCTATAAAACAGACAACATGATCATAAATCAGCTATAAAACAAACAAACGTGAGGATAAATCAGACTATAAAACAAACAAGCATAAGGGTAAATCGGACTATAAAACAAACAAACATTCGGATAAATCAGCTATCAAACAAGCAAACATGAGGATAAATCTGGCTATAAAACAAACAAACATTCGGATAAATCAGACAATAGAACAAACAAATATGTGGATAAATCAGATATAAAACAAACAAACATGATTATAAATCAGCTATAAAACAAACAAACATGAGGATAAATCAGGCTATAAAACTAACAAACATGGAGATAAATCAGCTATAAAACAAAAAACATGAAGTTAAATCAGACTATAAAACAAACAAACAAGGATAAATCAGACTATAAAACAGGCAAACATGCGGATAAATCAGATTATAATACGACCAAACATTTGGATAAATCAGCTATCAAACTAACAAATGAGTATAAATCAGGCTATAAATCTAACAAACAAAGATAAATCAGGCTACAAAACAAACAAACATGAGAATAAATCAGGCTACAAAACAAACAACATGGATATAAATCAGCTATAAAACAAACAAACAAACATGAAGACAAAGCAGCCTGTAAAACTAACAAATATGAAAATAAATCAGGCTATAAAACAAAAAACATGACGTTAAATCAGATTATAAAACAAACACACGAGGATAAATCAGCTATAAAACAAACACAGAAGGATAAATCAGACAAACATGCGGATAAATCAAACTATAAAACAAACAAACATAAGGATAAATCAGACTATAAAAAAAACAAACATGACGATAAATCAGCTATAAAACAAGCAAACATGAAGATAAATCACATATAAAACAAACAAACATGAGGATAAATCAGCTATAAAACAAGCAAACATGAAGATAAATCACCTATAAAACAAACAAACATGAGGATAAATCAGCTATAAAACAAACAAACATGAGGATAAATCAGCCTATAAAACAGGCAAACGTGCGGATAAATCAGCTATAAACAAACAAACATGAGGATAAATCAGGCTATAAAACTAACAAACATGGAGATAAATCAGCTATAAAACAAAAAACATGAAGTTAAATCAGACTATAAACCAAACAAACAAGGATAAGTCAGACTATAAAACAGGCAAACATGCGGATAAATCAGACTATAATACGACCAAACATTTGGATAAATCAGCTATCAAACAAACAAATGAGTATAAATCAGGCTATAAATCTAACAAACAAAGATAAATCAGGCTACAAAACAAACAAACATGAGAATAAATCAGGCTATAAAACAGACAACATGAGGATAAATCAGCTATAAAACAAACAAACGGAAGGTCAATCAGGCTACAAAACAAACAACATGGATATAAATCAGCTATAAAACAAACAAACAAACATGAAGACAAAGCAGCCTATAAAACTAACAAATATGAAAATAAATCAGGCTATAAAACAAAAAACATGAAGTTAAATCAGACTATAAAACACACAAACGAAGACAAATCAGCTATAAAACAAACACACGAGGATAAATCAGACAAACATGAGGATAAATAAGACTATAAAACAAACAATCATAAGAATAAATCAGACCATAAAACAGGCAAACGTGCAGATAAATCATCTATAAACAAACAAACGTGAGGATAAATCAGACTATAAAACAAACAAGCATAAGGATAAATCAGACTATAAAACAAACAAACATGAGGATAAATCAGCTATCAAACAAGCAGACATGAGGATAAATCAGGCTATAAAACAAACAAACATTCAGATAAATCAGACAATAGAACAAACAAATATGTGGATGAATCAGATATAAAACAAACAAACATGATTATAAATCAGCTATAAAACAAATAAACGTGAGAATAAATCAGGCTATAAAACAGACAACATGAGGATAAATCAGCTATAAACAAACAAACATGAGGATAAATCAGGCTATAAAACTAACAAACATGGAGATAAATCAGCTATAAAACAAAAAACATGAAGTTAAATCAGACTATAAACCAAACAAACAAGGACAAGTCAGACTATAAAACAGGCAAACATGCGGATAAATCAGACTATAATACGACCAAACATTTGGATAAATCAGCTATCAAACAAACAAATGAGTATAAATCAGTCTATAAATCTAACAAACAAAGATAAATCAGGCTACAAAACAAACAAACATGAGAATAAATCAGGCTATAAAACAGACAACATGATCATAAATCAGCTATAAAACAAACAAACGTGAGGATAAATCAGACTATAAAACAAACAAGCATAAGGGTAAATCGGACTATAAAACAAACAAACATTCGGATAAATCAGCTATCAAACAAAAAACATGAAGTTAAATCAGACTATAAAACAAACAAACAAGGATAAATCAGACTATAAAACAGGCAAACATGCGGATAAATCAGATTATAATACGACCAAACATTTGGATAAATCAGCTATCAAACAAACAAATGAGTATAAATCAGGCTATAAATCTAACAAACAAAGATAAATCAGGCTACAAAACAAACAAACATGAGAATAAATCAGGCTATAAAACAGACAACATGAAGATAAATCAGCTATAAAACAAACAAACGGAAGGTCAATCAGGCTACAAAACAAACAACATGGATATAAATCAGCTATAAAACAAACAAACAAACATGAAGACAAAGCAGCCTGTAAAACTAACAAATATGAAAATAAATCAGGCTATAAAACAAAAAACATGACGTTAAATCAGATTATAAAACAAACACACGAGGATAAATCAGCTATAAAACAAACACAGAAGGATAAATCAGACAAACATGCGGATAAATCAAACTATAAAACAAACAAACATAAGGATAAATCAGGCTATAAAACTAACAAACATGGAGATAAATCAGCTATAAAACAAAAAACATGAAGTTAAATCAGACTATAAACCAAACAAACAAGGATAAGTCAGACTATAAAACAGGCAAACATGCGGATAAATCAGACTATAATACGACCAAACATTTGGATAAATCAGCTATCAAACAAACAAATGAGTATAAATCAGGCTATAAATCTAACAAACAAAGATAAATCAGGCTACAAAACAAACAAACATGAGAATAAATCAGGCTATAAAACAGACAACATGAGGATAAATCAGCTATAAAACAAACAAACGGAAGGTCAATCAGGCTACAAAACAAACAACATGGATATAAATCAGCTATAAAACAAACAAACAAACATGAAGACAAAGCAGCCTATAAAACTAACAAATATGAAAATAAATCAGGCTATAAAACAAAAAACCTGAAGTTAAATCAGACTATAAAACACACAAACGAAGACAAATCAGCTATAAAACAAACACACGAGGATAAATCAGACAAACATGAGGATAAATAAGACTATAAAACAAACAATCATAAGAATAAATCAGACCATAAAACAGGCAAACGTGCAGATAAATCATCTATAAACAAACAAACGTGAGGATAAATCAGACTATAAAACAAACAAGCATAAGGATAAATCAGACTATAAAACAAACAAACATGAGGATAAATCAGCTATCAAACAAGCAGACATGAGGATAAATCAGGCTATAAAACAAACAAACATTCAGATAAATCAGACAATAGAACAAACAAATATGTGAATGAATCAGATATAAAACAAACAAACATGATTATAAATCAGCTATAAAACAAATAAACGTGAGAATAAATCAGGCTATAAAACAGACAACATGAGGATAAATCAGCTATAAACAAACAAACATGAGGATAAATCAGGCTATAAAACTAACAAACATGGAGATAAATCAGCTATAAAACAAAAAACATGAAGTTAAATCAGACTATAAACCAAACAAACAAGGTTAAGTCAGACTATAAAACAGGCAAACATGCGGATAAATCAGACTATAATACGACCAAACATTTGGATAAATCAGCTATCAAACAAACAAATGAGTATAAATCAGTCTATAAATCTAACAAACAAAGATAAATCAGGCTACAAAACAAACAAACATGAGAATAAATCAGGCTATAAAACAGACAACATGATCATAAATCAGCTATAAAACAAACAAACGTGAGGATAAATCAGACTATAAAACAAACAAGCATAAGGGTAAATCGGACTATAAAACAAACAAACATTCGGATAAATCAGCTATCAAACAAGCAAACATGAGGATAAATCTGGCTATAAAACAAACAAACATTCGGATAAATCAGACAATAGAACAAACAAATATGTGGATAAATCAGATATAAAACAAACAAACATGATTATAAATCAGCTATAAAACAAACAAACATGAGGATAAATCAGGCTATAAAACTAACAAACATGGAGATAAATCAGCTATAAAACAAAAAACATGAAGTTAAATCAGACTATAAAACAAACAAACAAGGATAAATCAGACTATAAAACAGGCAAACATGCGGATAAATCAGATTATAATACGACCAAACATTTGGATAAATCAGCTATCAAACTAACAAATGAGTATAAATCAGGCTATAAATCTAACAAACAAAGATAAATCAGGCTACAAAACAAACAAACATGAGAATAAATCAGGCTACAAAACAAACAACATGGATATAAATCAGCTATAAAACAAACAAACAAACATGAAGACAAAGCAGCCTGTAAAACTAACAAATATGAAAATAAATCAGGCTATAAAACAAAAAACATGACGTTAAATCAGATTATAAAACAAACACACGAGGATAAATCAGCTATAAAACAAACACAGAAGGATAAATCAGACAAACATGCGGATAAATCAAACTATAAAACAAACAAACATAAGGATAAATCAGACTATAAAAAAAACAAACATGACGATAAATCAGCTATAAAACAAGCAAACATGAAGATAAATCACATATAAAACAAACAAACATGAGGATAAATCAGCTATAAAACAAGCAAACATGAAGATAAATCACCTATAAAACAAACAAACATGAGGATAAATCAGCTATAAAACAAACAAACATGAGGATAAATCAGCCTATAAAACAGGCAAACGTGCGGATAAATCAGCTATAAACAAACAAACATGAGGATAAATCAGGCTATAAAACTAACAAACATGGAGATAAATCAGCTATAAAACAAAAAACATGAAGTTAAATCAGACTATAAACCAAACAAACAAGGATAAGTCAGACTATAAAACAGGCAAACATGCGGATAAATCAGACTATAATACGACCAAACATTTGGATAAATCAGCTATCAAACAAACAAATGAGTATAAATCAGGCTATAAATCTAACAAACAAAGATAAATCAGGCTACAAAACAAACAAACATGAGAATAAATCAGGCTATAAAACAGACAACATGAGGATAAATCAGCTATAAAACAAACAAACGGAAGGTCAATCAGGCTACAAAACAAACAACATGGATATAAATCAGCTATAAAACAAACAAACAAACATGAAGACAAAGCAGCCTATAAAACTAACAAATATGAAAATAAATCAGGCTATAAAACAAAAAACATGAAGTTAAATCAGACTATAAAACACACAAACGAAGACAAATCAGCTATAAAACAAACACACGAGGATAAATCAGACAAACATGAGGATAAATAAGACTATAAAACAAACAATCATAAGAATAAATCAGACCATAAAACAGGCAAACGTGCAGATAAATCATCTATAAACAAACAAACGTGAGGATAAATCAGACTATAAAACAAACAAGCATAAGGATAAATCAGACTATAAAACAAACAAACATGAGGATAAATCAGCTATCAAACAAGCAGACATGAGGATAAATCAGGCTATAAAACAAACAAACATTCAGATAAATCAGACAATAGAACAAACAAATATGTGGATGAATCAGATATAAAACAAACAAACATGATTATAAATCAGCTATAAAACAAATAAACGTGAGAATAAATCAGGCTATAAAACAGACAACATGAGGATAAATCAGCTATAAACAAACAAACATGAGGATAAATCAGGCTATAAAACTAACAAACATGGAGATAAATCAGCTATAAAACAAAAAACATGAAGTTAAATCAGACTATAAACCAAACAAACAAGGACAAGTCAGACTATAAAACAGGCAAACATGCGGATAAATCAGACTATAATACGACCAAACATTTGGATAAATCAGCTATCAAACAAACAAATGAGTATAAATCAGTCTATAAATCTAACAAACAAAGATAAATCAGGCTACAAAACAAACAAACATGAGAATAAATCAGGCTATAAAACAGACAACATGATCATAAATCAGCTATAAAACAAACAAACGTGAGGATAAATCAGACTATAAAACAAACAAGCATAAGGGTAAATCGGACTATAAAACAAACAAACATTCGGATAAATCAGCTATCAAACAAGCAAACATGAGGATAAATCTGGCTATAAAACAAACAAACATTCGGATAAATCAGACAATAGAACAAACAAATATGTGGATAAATCAGATATAAAACAAACAAACATGATTATAAATCAGCTATAAAACAAACAAACAAACATGAGGATAAATCAGGCTATAAAACTAACAAACATGGAGATAAATCAGCTATAAAACAAAAAACATGAAGTTAAATCAGACTATAAAACAAACAAACAAGGATAAATCAGACTATAAAACAGGCAAACATGCGGATAAATCAGATTATAATACGACCAAACATTTGGATAAATCAGCTATCAAACAAACAAATGAGTATAAATCAGGCTATAAATCTAACAAACAAAGATAAATCAGGCTACAAAACAAACAAACATGAGAATAAATCAGGCTACAAAACAAACAACATGGATATAAATCAGCTATAAAACAAACAAACAAACATGAAGACAAAGCAGCCTGTAAAACTAACAAATATGAAAATAAATCAGGCTATAAAACAAAAAACATGACGTTAAATCAGATTATAAAACAAACACACGAGGATAAATCAGCTATAAAACAAACACAGAAGGATAAATCACACAAACATGAGGATAAATCAGACTATAAAACAAACAAGCATAAGGATAAATCAGACTATAAAACAAACAAACCTGGATAAATCAGCTATCAAACAAGCAAACATGAGGATAAATCAGGCTATAAAACAAACAAACATTCGGATAAATCAGACAATAGAACAAACAAATATGTGGATAAATCAGCTATAAAAAAAACAAACGTGAGAATAAATCAGACTATAAAACAAACACACGAGGATAAATCAGCTATAAAACAAACAGAAGAATAAATCAGACAAACATGAGGATAAATCAAACTATAAAACAAACAAACATAAGGATAAATCAGACTATAAAAAAACAAACATGACGATAAATCAGCTATAAAACAAGCAAACATGAAGATAAATCACCTATAAAACAAACAAGCATGAGGATAAATCAGCTATAAAACAAGCAAACATGAAGATAAATCAGCTATAAAACAAACAAACATGAGGATAAATCAGCTATAAAACAAACAAACATGAGGATAAATCAGCCTATAAAACAGGCAAACGTGCGGATAAATCAGCTATAAACAAACAAACATGAGGATAAATCAGGCTATAAAACTAACAAACATGGAGATAAATCAGCTATAAAACAAAAAACATGAAGTTAAATCAGACTATAAACCAAACAAACAAGGATAAGTCAGACTATAAAACAGGCAAACATGTGGATAAATCAGACTATAATACGACCAAACATTTGGATAAATCAGCTATCAAACAAACAAATGAGTATAAATCAGGCCATAAATCTAACAAACAAAGATAAATCTGGCTACAAAACAAACAAACATGAGAATAAATCAGGCTATAAAACAGACAACATGAGGATAAATCAGCTATAAAACAAACCAACGGAAGGTCAATCAGGCTACAAAACAAACAACATGGATATAAATCAGCTATAAAACAAACAAACAAACATGAAGACAAAGCAGCCTGTAAAACTAACAAATATGAAAATAAATCAGGCTATAAAACAAAAAACATGAAGTTAAATCAGACTATAAAACACACAAACGAAGATAAATCAGCTATAAAACAAACACACGAGGATAAATCAGACTATAAAACAGGCAAACGTGCAGATAAATCACCTATAAACAAACAAACGTGAGGATAAATCAGAC
Source organism: Lampris incognitus (assembly GCF_029633865.1). Taxonomy (NCBI): domain Eukaryota; kingdom Metazoa; phylum Chordata; class Actinopteri; order Lampriformes; family Lampridae; genus Lampris; species Lampris incognitus. Next base: position 74,516,705 of record NC_079214.1, read on the forward strand.
TATAAAACAAACAAGCATTCGGATAAATCAACGATCAAACAAGCAAACATGAGGATAAATCAGGCTATAAAACAAACAAACATTCGGATAAATCAGACAAAAGAACAAACAAATATGTGGATAAATCAGATATAAAACAAACAAACATGATTATAAATCAGCTATAAAACAAACAAACATGAGGATAAATCAGGCTATAAAACTAACAAACATGGAGATAAATCAGCTATAAAACAAAAAACATGAAGTTAAATCAGACTATAAAACAAACAAACAAGGATAAATCAGACTATAAAACACGCAAACATGCGGATAAATCAGACTATAATACGACCAAACATTTGGATAAATCAGCTATCAAACAAACAAATGAGTATAAATCAGGCTATAAATCTGACAAACAAAGATAAATCAGGCTACAAAACAAACAAACATGAGAATAAATCAGGCTATAAAACAGACAACATGAGGATAAATCAGCTATAAAACAAACAAACGGAAGGTCAATCAGGCTACAAAACAAACAACATGGATATAAATCAGCTATAAAACAAACAAACAAACATGAAGATAAAGCAGCCTGTAAAACTAACAAATATGAAAATAAATCAGGCTATAAAACAAAAAACATGAAGTTAAATCAGACTATAAAACACACAAACGAAGATAAATCAGCTATAAAACAAACACACGAAGATAAATCAGACAAACATGAGGATAAATAAGACTATAAAACAAACAATCATAAGAATAAATCAGACTATAAAACAGGCAAACGTGCAGATAAATCACCTATAAACAAACAAACGTGAGGATAAATCAGACTATAAAACAAACAAGCATAAGGATAATCAGACTATAAAACAAACAATCATTCGGATAAATCAGCTATCAAACAAGCAAACATGAAGATGAATCAGGCTATAAAACAAACAAACATTCGGATAAATCAGACAATAGAACAAACAAATATGTGGATAAATCAGATATAAAACAAACAAACATGATTATAAATCAGCTATAAAAAAAACAAACGTGAGAATAAATCAGACTATAAAACAAACACACGAGGATAAATCAGCTATAAAACAAACACAGAAGGATAAATCAGACAAACATGAGGATAAATCAAACTATAAAACAAACAAACATAAGGATAAATCAGACTATAAAAAAACAAACATGAGGATAAATCAGCTATAAAACAAGCAAACATGAAGATAAATCACCTATAAAACAAACAAGCATGAGGATAAATCAGCTATAAATCAAGCAAACATGAAGATAAATCACCTATAAAACAAACAAACATGAGGATAAATCAGCTATAAAACAAACAAACATGAGGATAAATCAGCCTATAAAACAGGCAAACGTGCGGATAAATCACCTATAAACAAACAAACATGAGGATAAATCAGGCTATAAAACTAACAAACATGGAGATAAATCAGCTATAAAACAAAAAACATGAAGTTAAATCAGACTATAAACCAAACAAACAAGGATAAGTCAGACTATAAAACAGGCAAACATGCGGATAAATCAGACTATAATACGATCAAACATTTGGATAAATCAGCTATCAAACAAACAAATGAGTATAAATCAGGCTATAAATCTAACAAACAAAGATAAATCAGGTTACAAAACAAACAAACATGAGAATAAATCAGGCTATAAAACAGACAACATGAGGATAAATCAGCTATAAAACAAACAAACGGAAGGTCAATCAGGCTACAAAACAAACAACATGGATATAAATCAGCTATAAAACAAACAAACAAACATGAAGACAAAGCAGCCTGTAAAACTAACAAATATGAAAATAAATCAGGCTATAAAACAAAAAACATGAAGTTAAATCAGACTATAAAACACACAAACGAAGATAAATCAGCTATAAAACAAACACACGAGGATAAATCAGACTATAAAACAGGCAAACGTGCAGATAAATCACCTATAAACAAACAAACGTGAGGATAAATCAGACTATAAAACAAACAAGCATAAGGATAAATCAGACTATAAACCAACAAACATTCGGATAAATCAGCTATCAAACAAGTAAACATGAGGATAAATAAGACTATAAAACAAACAATCATAAGAATAAATCAGACTATAAAACAGGCAAACGTGCAGATAAATCACCTATAAACAAACAAACGTGAGGATAAATCAGACTATAAAACAAACAAGCATAAGGATAAATCAGACTATAAAACAAACAAAACAAACATTCGGATAAATCAGCTATCAAACAAGCAAACATGAAGATAAATCAGGCTATAAAACAAACAAACATTCGGATAAATCAGACAATAGAACAAACAAATATGTGGATAAATCAGATATAAAACAAACAAACATGATTATAAATCAGCTATAAAAAAAACAAACGTGAGAATAAATCAGACTATAAAACAAACACACGAGGATAAATCAGTTTTAAAACAAACACAGAAGGATAAATCAGACAAACATGAGGATAAATCAAACTATAAAACAAACAAACATAAGGATAAATCAGACTATAAAAAAACAAACATGACGATAAATCAGCTATAAAACAAGCAAACATGAAGATAAATCACCTATAAAACAAACAAGCATGAGGATAAATCAGCTATAAAACAAGCAAACATGAAGATAAATCACCTATAAAACAAACAAACATGAGGATAAATCACCTATAAAACAAACAAACATGAGGATAAATCAGCCTATAAAACAGGCAAACGTGCGGATAAATCAGCTATAAACAAACAAACATGAGGATAAATCAGGCTATAAAACTAACAAACATGGAGATAAATCAGCTATAAAACAAAAAACATGAAGTTAAATCAGACTATAAACCAAACAAACAAGGATAAGTCAGACTATAAAACAGGCAAACATGCGGATAAATCAGACTATAATACGATCAAACATTTGGATAAATCACCTATAAACAAACAAACGTGAGGATAAATCAGACTATAAAACAAACAAGCATAAGGATAAATCAGACTATAAAACAAACAAACCTGGATAAATCAGCTATCAAACAAGCAAACATGAGGATAAATCAGGCTATAAAACAAACAAACATTCGGATAAATCAGACAATAGAACAAACAAATATGTGGATAAATCAGATATAAAACAAACAAACATGATTATAAATCAGCTTTAAAACAAACAAACGTGAGAATAAATCAGGCTATAAAACAGACAACATGAGGATAAATCAGCTGTAAAACAAACAAACAGAAGATCAATCAGCGAGAAAACAAACAAACAAACATGAAGACAAAGCAGCCTATAAAACTAACAAATATGAAAATAAATCAGGCTATAAAACAAAAAACATGAAGTTAAATCAGACTATAAAACACACAAACGAAGATAAATCTGCTACAAAACTAACACACGAGGATAAATCAGACAAACATGAGGATAAATAAGACTATAAAACAAACAATCATAAGAATAAATCAGACTATAAAACAGGCAAACGTGCAGATAAATCACCTATAAACAAACAAACGTGAGGATAAATCAGACTATAAAACAAACAAGCATAAGGATAAATCAGACTATAAAACAAACAAACATTCGGATAAATCAACGATCAAACAAGCAAACATGAGGATAAATCAGGCTATAAAACAAACAAACATTCGGATAAATCAGACAATAGAACAAACAAATATGTGGATAAATCAGATATAAAACAAACAAATATGATTATAAATCAGCTATAAAACAAACAAACATGAGGATAAATCAGGCTATAAAACTAACAAACATGGAGATAAATCAGCTATAAAACAAAAAACATGAAGTTAAATCAGACTATAAAACAAACAAACAAGGATAAATCAGACTATAAAACACGCAAACATACGGATAAATCAGACTATAATACGACCAAACATTTGGATAAATCAGCTATCAAACAAACAAATGAGTATAAATCAGGCTATAAATCTAACAAACAAAGATAAATCAGGCTACAAAACAAACAAACATGAAAATAAATCAGGCTATAAAACAGACAACATGAGGATAAATCAGCTATAAAACAAACAAACGGAAGGTCAATCAGGCTACAAAACAAACAACATGGATATAAATCAGCTATAAAACAAACAAACGGAAGGTCAATCAGGCTACAAAACAAACAACATGGATATAAATCAGACTATAAAACAAACAAACAAGGATAAATCAGACTATAAAACACGCAAACATGCGGATAAATCAGACTATAATACGACCAAACATTTGGATAAATCAGCTATCAAACAAACAAATGAGTATAAATCAGGCTATAAATCTAACAAACAAAGATAAATCAGCTATAAAAAAAACAAACGTGAGAATAAATCAGACTATAAAACAAACACACGAGGATAAATCAGCTATAAAACAAACACAGAAGGATAAATCAGACAAACATGAGGATAAATCAAACTATAAAACAAACAAACATAAGGATAAATCAGACTATAAAAAAACAAACATGACGATAAATCAGCTATAAAACAAGCAAACATGAAGATAAATCACCTATAAAACAAACAAGCATGAGGATAAATCAGCTATAAATCAAGCAAACATGAAGATAAATCACCTATAAAACAAACAAACATGATGATAAATCAGCTATAAAACAAACAAACATGAGGATAAATCAGCCTATAAAACAGGCAAACGTGCGGATAAATCACCTATAAACAAACAAACATGAAGACAAAGCAGCCTATAAAACTAACAAATATGAAAATAAATCAGGCTATAAAACAAAAAACATGAAGTTAAATCAGACTATAAAACACACAAACGAAGATAAATCAGCTATAAAACAAACACACGAGGATAAATCAGACAAACATGAGGATAAATAAGACTATAAAACAAACAATAATAAGAATAAATCAGACTATAAAACAGGCAAACGTGCAGATAAATCACCTATAAACAAACAAACGTAAGGATAAATCAGACTATAAAACAAACAAACCTGGATAAATCAGCTATCAAACAAGCAAACATGAGGATAAATCAGGCTATAAAACAAACAAACATTTGGATAAATCAGACAATAGAACAAACAAATATGTGGATAAATCAGATATAAAACAAACAAACATGATTATAAATCAGCTTTAAAACAAACAAACGTGAGAATAAATCAGGCTATAAAACAGACAACATGAGGATAAATCAGCTGTAAAACAAACAAACAGAAGATCAATCAGCGAGAAAACAAACAAACAAACATGAAGACAAAGCAGCCTATAAAACTAACAAATATGAAAATAAATCAGGCTATAAAACAAAAAACATGAAGTTAAATCAGACTATAAAACACACAAACGAAGATAAATCTGCTACAAAACTAACACACGAGGATAAATCAGACAAACATGAGGATAAATAAGACTATAAAACAAACAATCATAAGAATAAATCAGACTATAAAACAGGCAAACGTGCAGATAAATCACCTATAAACAAACAAACGTGAGGATAAATCAGACTATAAAACAAACAAGCATAAGGATAAATCAGACTATAAAACAAACAAACATTCGGATAAATCAACGATCAAACAAGCAAACATGAGGATAAATCAGGCTATAAAACAAACAAACATTCGGATAAATCAGACAATAGAACAAACAAATATGTGGATAAATCAGATATAAAACAAACAAACATGATTATAAATCAGCTATAAAACAAACAAACATGAGGATAAATCAGGCTATAAAACTAACAAACATGGAGATAAATCAGCTATAAAACAAAAAACATGAAGTTAAATCAGACTATCAAACAAACAAACAGGGATAAATCAGACTATAAAACACGCAAACATGCGGATAAATCAGACTATAATACGACCAAACATTTGGATAAATCAGCTATCAAACAAACAAATGAGTATAAATCAGGCTATAAATCTAACAAACAAAGATAAATCAGGCTACAAAACAAACAAACATGAGAATAAATCAGGCTATAAAACAGACAACATGAGGATAAATCAGCTATAAAACAAACAAACGGAAGGTCAATCAGGCTACAAAACAAACAACATGGATATAAATCAGCTATAAAACAAACAAACAAACATGAAGATAAAGCAGCCTGTAAAACTAACAAATATGAAAATAAATCAGGCTATAAAACAAAAAACATGAAGTTAAATCAGACTATAAAACACACAAACGAAGATAAATCAGCTATAAAACAAACACACGAAGATAAATCAGACAAACATGAGGATAAATAAGACTATAAAACAAACAATCATAAGAATAAATCAGACTATAAAACAGGCAAACGTGCAGATAAATCACCTATAAACAAACAAACGTGAGGATAAATCAGACTATAAAACAAACAAGCATAAGGATAATCAGACTATAAAACAAACAAACATTCGGATAAATCAGCTATAAAACAAGCAAACATGAAGATAAATCACCTATAAAACAAACAAGCATGAGGATAAATCAGCTATAAATCAAGCAAACATGAAGATAAATCACCTATAAAACAAACAAACATGAGGATAAATCAGCTATAAAACAAACAAACATGAGGATAAATCAGCCTATAAAACAGGCAAACGTGCGGATAAATCACCTATAAACAAACAAACATGAAGACAAAGCAGCCTATAAAACTAACAAATATGAAAATAAATCAGGCTATAAAACAAAAAACATGAAGTTAAATCAGACTATAAAACACACAAACGAAGATAAATCAGCTATAAAACAAACACACGAGGATAAATCAGACAAACATGAGGATAAATAAGACTATAAAACAAACAATAATAAGAATAAATCAGACTATAAAACAGGCAAACGTGCAGATAAATCACCTATAAACAAACAAACGTGAGGATAAATCAGACTATAAAACAAACAAGCATAAGGATAAATCAGACTATAAAACAAACAAACCTGGATAAATCAGCTATCAAACAAGCAAACATGAGGATAAATCAGGCTATAAAACAAACAAACATTTGGATAAATCAGACAATAGAACAAACAAATATGTGGATAAATCAGATATAAAACAAACAAACATGATTACAAATCAGCTTTAAAACAAACAAACGTGAGAATAAATCAGGCTATAAAACAGACAACATGAGGATAAATCAGCTGTAAAACAAACAAACAGAAGATCAATCAGCGAGAAAACAAACAAACAAACATGAAGACAAAGCAGCCTATAAAACTAACAAATATGAAAATAAATCAGGCTATAAAACAAAAAACATGAAGTTAAATCAGACTATAAAACACACAAACGAAGATAAATCTGCTACAAAACTAACACACGAGGATAAATCAGACAAACATGAGGATAAATAAGACTATAAAACAAACAATCATAAGAATAAATCAGACTATAAAACAGGCAAACGTGCAGATAAATCACCTATAAACAAACAAACGTGAGGATAAATCAGACTATAAAACAAACAAGCATAAGGATAAATCAGACTATAAAACAAACAAACATTCGGATAAATCAACGATCAAACAAGCAAACATGAGGATAAATCAGGCTATAAAACAAACAAACATTCGGATAAATCAGACAATAGAACAAACAAATATGTGGATAAATCAGATATAAAACAAACAAACATGATTATAAATCAGCTATAAAACAAACAAACATGAGGATAAATCAGGCTATAAAACTAACAAACATGGAGATAAATCAGCTATAAAACAAAAAACATGAAGTTAAATCAGACTATAAAACAAACAAACAGGGATAAATCAGACTATAAAACACGCAAACATGCGGATAAATCAGACTATAATACGACCAAACATTTGGATAAATCAGCTATCAAACAAACAAATGAGTATAAATCAGGCTATAAATCTAACAAACAAAGATAAATCAGGCTACAAAACAAACAAACATGAGAATAAATCAGGCTATATAACAGACAACATGAGGATAAATCAGCTATAAAACAAACAAACGGAAGGTCAATCAGGCTACAAAACAAACAACATGGATATAAATCAGCTATAAAACAAACAAACAAGCATGAAGATAAAGCAGCCTGTAAAACTAACAAATATGAAAATAAATCAGGCTATAAAACAAAAAACATGAAGTTAAATCAGACTATAAAACACACAAACGAAGATAAATCAGCTATAAAACAAACACACGAAGATAAATCAGACAAACATGAGGATAAATAAGACTATAAAACAAACAATCATAAGAATAAATCAGACTATAAAACAGGCAAACGTGCAGATAAATCACCTATAAACAAACAAACGTGAGGATAAATCAGACTATAAAACAAACAAGCATAAGGATAATCAGACTATAAAACAAACAAACATTCGGATAAATCAGCTATCAAACAAGCAAACATGAAGATGAATCAGGCTATAAAACAAACAAACATTCGGATAAATCAGACAATAGAACAAACAAATATGTGGATAAATCAGATATAAAACAAACAAACATGATTATAAATCAGCTATAAAAAAAACAAACGTGAGAATAAATGAGACTATAAAACAAACACACGAGGATAAATCAGCTATAAAACAAACACAGAAGGATAAATCACACAAACATGAGGATAAATCAAACTATAAAACAAACAAACATAAGGATAAATCAGACTATAAAAAAACAAACATGACGATAAATCAGCTATAAAACAAGCAAACATGAAGATAAATCACCTATAAAACAAACAAGCATGAGGATAAATCAGCTATAAATCAAGCAAACATGAAGATAAATCACCTATAAAACAAACAAACATGAGGATAAATCAGCCTATAAAACAGGCAAACGTGCGGATAAATCACCTATAAACAAACAAACATGAGGATAAATCAGGCTATAAAACTAACAAACATGGAGATAAATCAGCTATAAAACAAAAAACATGAAGTTAAATCAGACTATAAACCAAACAAACAAGGATAAGTCAGACTATAAAACAGGCAAACATGCGGATAAATCAGACTATAATACGATCAAACATTTGGATAAATCAGCTATCAAACAAACAAATGAGTATAAATCAGGCTATAAATCTAACAAACAAAGATAAATCAGGTTACAAAACAAACAAACATGAGAATAAATCAGGCTATAAAACAGACAACATGAGGATAAATCAGCTATAAAACAAACAAACGGAAGGTCAATCAGGCTACAAAACAAACAACATGGATATAAATCAGCTATAAAACAAACAAACAAACATGAAGACAAAGCAGCATGTAAAACTAACAAATATGAAAATAAATCAGGCTATAAAACAAAAAACATGAAGTTAAATCAGACTATAAAACACACAAACGAAGATAAATCAGCTATAAAACAAACACACGAGGATAAATCAGACTATAAAGCAGGCAAACGTGCAGATAAATCACCTATAAACAAACAAACGTGAGGATAAATCAGACTATAAAACAAACAAGCATAAGGATAAATCAGACTATAAAACAAACAAACAAACATTCGGATAAATCAGCTATCAAACAAGCAAACATGAAGACAAATCAGGCTATAAAACAAACAAACATTCGGATAAATCAGAAAATAGAACAAACAAATATGTGGATAAATCAGATATAAAACAAACAAACATGATTATAAATCAGCTATAAAAAAAACAAACGTGAGAATAAATCAGACTATAAAACAAACACACGAGGATAAATCAGTTTTAAAACAAACACAGAAGGATAAATCAGACAAACATGAGGATAAATCAAACTATAAAACAAACAAACATAAGGATAAATCAGACTATAAAAAAACAAACATGAGGATAAATCAGCTATAAAACAAGCAAACATGAAGATAAATCACCTATAAAACAAACAAGCATGAGGATAAATCAGCTATAAAACAAGCAAACATGAAGATAAATCACCTATAAAACAAACAAACATGAGGATAAATCAGCTATAAAACAAACAAACATGAGGATAAATCAGCCTATAAAACAGGCAAACGTGCGGATAAATCAGCTATAAACAAACAAACATGAGGATAAATCAGGCTATAAAACTAACAAACATGGAGATAAATCAGCTATAAAACAAAAAACATGAAGTTAAATCAGACTATAAACCAAACAAACAAGGATAAGTCAGACTATAAAACACGCAAACATGCGGATAAATCAGACTATAATACGATCAAACATTTGGATAAATCAGCTATCAAACAAACAAATGAGTATAAATCAGGCTATAAATCTAACAAACAAAGATAAATCTGGCTACAAAACAAACAAACATGAGAATAAATCAGGCTATAAAACAGACAACATGAGGATAAATCAGCTATAAAACAAACCAACGGAAGGTCAATCAGGCTACAAAACAAACAACATGGATATAAATCAGCTATAAAACAAACAAACAAACATGAAGACAAAGCAGCCTGTAAAACTAACAAATATGAAAATAAATCAGGCTATAAAACAAAAAACATGAAGTTAAATCAGACTATAAAACACACAAACGAAGATAAATCAGCTATAAAACAAGCACACGAGGATAAATCAGACTATAAAACAGGCAAACGTGCAGATAAATCACCTATAAACAAACAAACGTGAGGATAAATCAGACTATAAAACAAACAAGCATAAGGATAAATCAGACTATAAACCAACAAACATTCGGATAAATCAGACAATAGAACAAACAAATATGTGGATAAATCAGATATAAAACAAACAAACATGATTATAAATCAGCTTTAAAACAAACAAACGTGAGAATAAATCAGGCTATAAAACAGACAACATGAGGATAAATCAGCTGTAAAACAAACAAACAGAAGATCAATCAGCGAGAAAACAAACAAACAAACATGAAGACAAAGCAGCCTATAAAACTAACAAATATGAAAATAAATCAGGCTATAAAACAAATAACATGAAGTTAAATCAGACTATAAAACACACAAACGAAGATAAATCTGCTACAAAACTAACACACGAGGATAAATCAGACAAACATGAGGATAAATAAGACTATAAAACAAACAATCATAAGAATAAATCAGACTATAAAACAGGCAAACGTGCAGATAAATCACCTATAAACAAACAAACGTGAGGATAAATCAGACTATAAAACAAACAAGCATAAGGATAAATCAGACTATAAAACAAACAAACATTCGGATAAATCAACGATCAAACAAGCAAACATGAGGATAAATCAGGCCATAAAACAAACTAACATTCGGATAAATCAGACAATAGAACAAACAAATATGTGGATAAATCAGATATAAAACAAACAAATATGATTATAAATCAGCTATAAAACAAACAAACATGAGGATAAATCAGGCTATAAAACTAACAAACATGGAGATAAATCAGCTATAAAACAAAAAACATGAAGTTAAATCAGACTATAAAACAAACAAACAAGGATAAATCAGACTATAAAACACGCAAACATGCGGATAAATCAGACTATAATACGACCAAACATTTGGATAAATCAGCTATCAAACAAACAAATGAGTATAAATCAGGCTATAAATCTAACAAACAAAGATAAATCAGGCTACAAAACAAACAAACATGAGAATAAATCAGGCTATAAAACAGACAACATGAGGATAAATCAGCTATAAAACAAACAAACGGAAGGTCAATCAGGCTACAAAACAAACAACATGGATATAAATCAGCTATAAAACAAACAAACAAACATGAAGACAAAGCAGCCTGTAAAACTAACAAATATGAAAATAAATCAGGCTATAAAACAAAAAACATGAAGTTAAATCAGACTATAAAACACACAAACGAAGATAAATCAGCTATAAAACAAACACACGAAGATAAATCAGACAAACATGAGGATAAATAAGACTATAAAACAAACAATCATAAGAATAAATCAGACTATAAAACAGGCAAACGTGCAGATAAATCACCTATAAACAAACAAACGTGAGGATAAATCAGACTATAAAACAAACAAGCATAAGGATAATCAGACTATAAAACAAACAAACATTCGGATAAATCAGCTATCAAACAAGCAAACATGAAGATGAATCAGGCTATAAAACAAACAAACATTCGGATAAATCAGACAATAGAACAAACAAATATGTGGATAAATCAGATATAAAACAAACAAACATGATTATAAATCAGCTATAAAAAAAACAAACGTGAGAATAAATCAGACTATAAAACAAACACACGAGGATAAATCAGCTATAAAACAAACACAGAAGGATAAATCAGACAAACATGAGGATAAATCAAACTATAAAACAAACAAACATAAGGATAAATCAGACTATAAAAAAACAAACATGACGATAAATCAGCTATAAAACAAGCAAACATGAAGATAAATCACCTATAAAACAAACAAGCATGAGGATAAATCAGCTATAAATCAAGCAAACATGAAGATAAATCACCTATAAAACAAACAAACATGAGGATAAATTAGCTATAAAACAAACAAACATGAGGATAAATCAGCCTATAAAACAGGCAAACGTGCGGATAAATCACCTATAAACAAACAAACATGAAGACAAAGCAGCCTATAAAACTAACAAATATGAAAATAAATCAGGCTATAAAACAAAAAACATGAAGTTAAATCAGACTATAAAACACACAAACGAAGATAAATCAGCTATAAAACAAACACACGAGGATAAATCAGACAAACATGAGGATAAATAAGACTATAAAACAAACAATAATAAGAATAAATCAGACTATAAAACAGGCAAACGTGCAGATAAATCACCTATAAACAAACAAACGTGAGGATAAATCAGACTATAAAACAAACAAGCATAAGGATAAATCAGACTATAAAACAAACAAACCTGGATAAATCAGCTATCAAACAAGCAAACATGAGGATAAATCAGGCTATAAAACAAACAAACATTTGGATAAATTAGACAATAGAACAAACAAATATGTGGATAAATCAGATATAAAACAAACAAACATGATTATAAATCAGCTTTAAAACAAACAAACGTGAGAATAAATCAGGCTATAAAACAGACAACATGAGGATAAATCAGCTGTAAAACAAACAAACAGAAGATCAATCAGCGAGAAAACAAACAAACAAACATGAAGACAAAGCAGCCTATAAAACTAACAAATATGAAAATAAATCAGGCTATAAAACAAAAAACATGAAGTTAAATCAGACTATAAAACACACAAACGAAGATAAATCTGCTACAAAACTAACACACGAGGATAAATCAGACAAACATGAGGATAAATAAGACTATAAAACAAACAATCATAAGAATAAATCAGACTATAAAACAGGCAAACGTGCAGATAAATCACCTATAAACAAACAAACGTGAGGATAAATCAGACTATAAAACAAACAAGCATAAGGATAAATCAGACTATAAAACAAACAAACATTCGGATAAATCAACAATCAAACAAGCAAACATGAGGATAAATCAGGCTATAAAACAAACAAACATTCGGATAAATCAGACAATAGAACAAACAAATATGTGGATAAATCAGATATAAAACAAACAAACATGATTATAAATCAGCTATAAAACAAACAAACATGAGGATAAATCAGGCTATAAAACTAACAAACATGGAGATAAATCAGCTATAAAACAAAAAACATGAAGTTAAATCAGACTATAAAACAAACAAACAAGGATAAATCAGACTATAAAACACGCAAACATGCGGATAAATCAGACTATAATACGACCAAACATTTGGATAAATCAGCTATCAAACAAACAAATGAGTATAAATCAGGCTATAAATCTAACTAACAAAGATAAATCAGGCTACAAAACAAACAAACATGAGAATAAATCAGGCTATAAAACAGACAACATGAGGATAAATCAGCTATAAAACAAACAAACGGAAGGTCAATCAGGCTACAAAACAAACAACATGGATATAAATCAGCTATAAAACAAACAAACAAACATGAAGATAAAGCAGCCTGTAAAACTAATAAATATGAAAATAAATCAGGCTATAAAACAAAAAACATGAAGTTAAATCAGACTATAAAACACACAAACGAAGATAAATCAGCTATAAAACAAACACACGAAGATAAATCAGACAAACATGAGGATAAATAAGACTATAAAACAAACAATCATAAGAATAAATCAGACTATAAAACAGGCAAACGTGCAGATAAATCACCTATAAACAAACAAACGTGAGGATAAATCAGACTATAAAACAAACAAGCATAAGGATAATCAGACTATAAAACAAACATTCGGATAAATCAGCTATCAAACAAGCAAACATGAAGATGAATCAGGCTATAAAACAAACAAACATTCGGATAAATCAGACAATAGAACAAACAAATATGTGGATAAATCAGATATAAAACAAACAAACATGATTATAAATCAGCTATAAAAAAAACAAACGTGAGAATAAATCAGACTATAAAACAAACACACGAGGATAAATCAGCTATAAAACAAACACAGAAGGATAAATCACACAAACATGAGGATAAATCAAACTATAAAACAAACAAACATAAGGATAAATCAGACTATAAAAAAACAAACATGACGATAAATCAGCTATAAAACAAGCAAACATGAAGATAAATCACCTATAAAACAAACAAGCATGAGGATAAATCAGCTATAAATCAAGCAAACATGAAGATAAATCACCTATAAAACAAACAAACATGAGGATAAATCAGCTATAAAACAAACAAACATGAGGATAAATCCGCCTATAAAACAGGCAAACGTGCGGATAAATCACCTATAAACAAACAAACATGAGGATAAATCAGGCTATAAAACTAACAAACATGGAGATAAATCAGCTATAAAACAAAAAACATGAAGTTAAATCAGACTATAAACCAAACAAACAAGGATAAGTCAGACTATAAAACAGGCAAACATGCGGATTAATCAGACTATAATACGATCAAACATTTGGATAAATCAGCTATCAAACAAACAAATGAGTATAAATCAGGCTATAAATCTAACAAACAAAGATAAATCAGGTTACAAAACAAACAAACATGAGAATAAATCAGGCTATAAAACAGACAACATGAGGATAAATCAGCTATAAAACAAACAAACGGAAGGTCAATCAGGCTACAAAACAAACAACATGGATATAAATCAGCTATAAAACAAACAAACAAACATGAAGACAAAGCAGCCTGTAAAACTAACAAATATGAAAATAAATCAGGCTATAAAACAAAAAACATGAAGTTAAATCAGACTATAAAACACACAAACGAAGATAAATCAGCTATAAAACAAACACACGAGGATAAATCAGACTATAAAACAGGCAAACGTGCAGATAAATCACCTATAAACAAACAAACGTGAGGATAAAAGAGACTATAAAACAAACAAGCATAAGGATAAATCAGACTATAAAACAAACAAACAAACAAACATTCGGATAAATCAGCTATCAAACAAGCAAACATGAAGACAAATCAGGCTATAAAACAAACAAACATTCGGATAAATCAGACAATAGAACAAACAAATATGTGGATAAATCAGATATAAAACAAACAAACATGATTATAAATCAGCTATAAAAAAAACAAACGTGAGAATAAATCAGACTATAAAACAAACACACGAGGATAAATCAGTTTTAAAAAAAACACAGAAGGATAAATCAGACAAACATGAGGATAAATCAAACTATAAAACAAACAAACATAAGGATAAATCAGACTATAAAAAAACAAACATGACGATAAATCAGCTATAAAACATGCAAACATGAAGATAAATCACCTATAAAACAAACAAGCATGAGGAGAAATCAGCTATAAAACAAGCAAACATGAAGATAAATCACCTATAAAACAAACAAACATGAGGATAAATCAGCTATAAAACAAACAAACATGAGGATAAATCAGCCTATAAAACAGGCAAACGTGCGGATAAATCAGCTATAAACAAACAAACATGAGGATAAATCAGGCTATAAAACTAACAAACATGGAGATAAATCAGCTATAAAACAAAAAACATGAAGTTAAATCAGACTATAAACCAAACAAACAAGGATAAGTCAGACTATAAAACAGGCAAACATGCGGATAAATCAGACTATAATACGATCAAACATTTGGATAAATCAGCTATCAAACAAACAAATGAGTATAAATCAGGCTATAAATCTAACAAACAAAGATAAATCTGGCTACAAAACAAACAAACATGAGAATAAATCAGGCTATAAAACAGACAACATGAGGATAAATCAGCTATAAAACAAACCAACGGAAGGTCAATCAGGCTACAAAACAAACAACATGGATATAAATCAGCTATAAAACAAACAAACAAACATGAAGACAAAGCAGCCTGTAAAACTAACAAATATGAAAATAAATCAGGCTATAAAACAAAAAACATGAAGTTAAATCAGACTATAAAACACACAAACGAAGATAAATCAGCTATAAAACAAGCACACGAGGATAAATCAGACTATAAAACAGGCAAACGTGCAGATAAATCACCTATAAACAAACAAACGTGAGGATAAATCAGACTATAAAACAAACAAGCATAAGGATAAATCAGACTATAAACCA
This sequence comes from Lampris incognitus, assembly GCF_029633865.1. Taxonomy (NCBI): domain Eukaryota; kingdom Metazoa; phylum Chordata; class Actinopteri; order Lampriformes; family Lampridae; genus Lampris; species Lampris incognitus. The sequence goes on from NC_079214.1 coordinate 74,533,411, forward strand.
ACAAACATTCGGATACATCAGCTATCAAACAAGCAAACATGAGGATAAATAAGACTATAAAACAAACAATCATAAGAATAAATCAGACTATAAAACAGGCAAACGTGCAGATAAATCACCTATAAACAAACAAACGTGAGGATAAATCAGACTAAAAACAAACAAGCATAAGGATAAATCAGACTATAAAACAAACAAACAAACATTCGGATAAATCTGCTATCAAACAAGCAAACATGAAGATAAATCAGGCTATAAAACAAACAAACATTCGGATAAATCAGACAATAGAACAAACAAATATGTGGATAAATCAGATATAAAACAAACAAACATGATTATAAATCAGCTATAAAAAAAACAAACGTGAGAATAAATCAGACTATAAAACAAACACACGAGGATAAATCAGCTATAAAACAAACACAGAAGGATAAATCAGACAAACATGAGGATAAATCAAACTATAAAACAAACAAACATAAGGATAAATCAGACTATAAAAAAACAAACATGACGATAAATCAGCTATAAAACAAGCAAACATGAAGATAAATCACCTATAAAACAAACAAGCATGAGGATAAATCAGCTATAAAACAAGCAAACATGAAGATAAATCACCTATAAAACAAACAAACATGAGGATAAATCAGCTATAAAACAAACAAACATGAGGATAAATCAGCCTATAAAACAGGCAAACGTGCGGATAAATCAGCTATAAACAAACAAACATGAGGATAAATCAGGCTATAAAACTAACAAACATGGAGATAAATCAGCTATAAAACAAAAAACATGAAGTTAAATCAGACTATAAACCAAACAAACAAGGATAAGTCAGACTATAAAACAGGCAAACATGTGGATAAATCAGACTATAATACGACCAAACATTTGGATAAATCAGCTATCAAACAAACAAATGAGTATAAATCAGGCCATAAATCTAACAAACAAAGATAAATCTGGCTACAAAACAAACAAACATGAGAATAAATCAGGCTATAAAACAGACAACATGAGGATAAATCAGCTATAAAACAAACCAACGGAAGGTCAATCAGGCTACAAAACAAACAACATGGATATAAATCAGCTATAAAACAAACAAACAAACATGAAGACAAAGCAGCCTGTAAAACTAACAAATATGAAAATAAATCAGGCTATAAAACAAAAAACATGAAGTTAAATCAGACTATAAAACACAAAAACGAAGATAAATCAGCTATAAAACAAACACACGAGGATAAATCAGACTATAAAACAGGCAAACGTGCAGATAAATCACCTATAAACAAACAAACGTGAGGATAAATCAGACTATAAAACAAACAAGCATAAGGATAAATCAGACTATAAAACAAACAAACAAACAAACATTCGGATAAATCAGCTATCAAACAAGCAAACATGAAGACAAATCAGGCTATAAAACAAACAAACATTCGGATAAATCAGACAATAGAACAAACAAATATGTGGATAAATCAGATATAAAACAAACAAACATGATTATAAATCAGCTATAAAAAAAACAAACGTGAGAATAAATCAGACTATAAAACAAACACACGAGGATAAATCAGTTTTAAAAAAAACACAGAAGGATAAATCAGACAAACATGAGGATAAATCAAACTATAAAACAAACAAACATAAGGATAACTCGGACTATAAAAAAACAAACATGACGATAAATCACCTATAAAACAAGCAAACATGAAGATAAATCACCTATAAAACAAACAAGCATGAGGATAAATCAGCTATAAAACAAGCAAACATGAAGATAAATCACCTATAAAACAAACAAACATGAGGATAAATCAGCTATAAAACAAACACACGAGGATAAATCAGACAAACATGAGGATAAATAAGACTATAAAACAAACAATAATAAGAATAAATCAGACTATAAAACAGGCAAACGTGCAGATAAATCACCTATAAACAAACAAACGTGAGGATAAATCAGACTATAAAACAAACAAGCATAAGGATAAATCAGACTATAAAACAAACAAACATTCGGATAAATCAACGATCAAACAAGCAAACATGAGGATAAATCAGGCTATAAAACAAACAAACATTCGGATAAATCAGACAATAGAACAAACAAATATGTGGATAAATCAGATATAAAACAAACAAATATGATTATAAATCAGCTATAAAACAAACAAACATGAGGATAAATCAGGCTATAAAACTAACAAACATGGAGATAAATCAGCTATAAAACAAAAAACATGAAGTTAAATCAGACTATAAAACAAACAAACAAGGATAAATCAGACTATAAAACACGCAAACATGCGGATAAATCAGACTATAATACGACCAAACATTTGGATAAATCAGCTATCAAACAAACAAATGAGTATAAATCAGGCTATAAATCTAACAAACAAAGATAAATCAGGCTACAAAACAAACAAACATGAGAATAAATCAGGCTATAAAACAGACAACATGAGGATAAATCAGCTATAAAACAAACAAACGGAAGGTCAATCAGGCTACAAAACAAACAACATGGATATAAATCAGCTATAAAACAAACAAACAAACATGAAGATAAAGCAGCCTGTAAAACTAACAAATATGAAAATAAATCAGGCTATAAAACAAAAAACATGAAGTTAAATCAGACTATAAAACACCCCAATGAAGATAAATCAGCTATAAAACAAACACACGAAGATAGATCAGACAAACATGAGGATAAATAAGACTATAAAACAAACAATCATAAGAATAAATCAGACTATAAAACAGGCAAACGTGCAGATAAATCACCTATAAACAAACAAACGTGAGGATAAATCAGACTATAAAACAAACAAGCATAAGGATAATCAGACTATAAAACAAACAAACATTCGGATAAATCAGCTATCAAACAAGCAAACATGAAGATGAATCAGGCTATAAAACAAACAAACATTCGGATAAATCAGACAATAGAACAAACAAATATGTGGATAAATCAGATATAAAACAAACAAACATGATTATAAATCAGCTATAAAAAAACAAACGTGAGAATAAATCAGACTATAAAACAAACACACGAGGATAAATCAGCTATAAAACAAACACAGAAGGATAAATCAGACAAACATGAGGATAAATCAAACTATAAAACAAACAAACATAAGGATAAATCAGACTATAAAAAAACAAACATGACGATAAATCAGCTATAAAACAAGCAAACATGAAGATAAATCACCTATAAAACAAACAAGCATGAGGATAAATCAGCTATAAATCAAGCAAACATGAAGATAAATCACCTATAAAACAAACAAACATGAGGATAAATTAGCTATAAAACAAACAAACATGAGGATAAATCAGCCTATAAAACAGGCAAACGTGCGGATAAATCACCTATAAACAAACAAACATGAAGACAAAGCAGCCTATAAAACTAACAAATATGAAAATAAATCAGGCTATAAAACAAAAAACATGAAGTTAAATCAGACTATAAAACACACAAACGAAGATAAATCAGCTATAAAACAAACACACGAGGATAAATCAGACAAACATGAGGATAAATAAGACTATAAAACAAACAATAATAAGAATAAATCAGACTATAAAACAGGCAAACGTGCAGATAAATCACCTATAAACAAACAAACGTGAGGATAAATCAGACTATAAAACAAACAAGCATAAGGATAAATCAGACTATAAAACAAACAAACCTGGATAAATCAGCTATCAAACAAGCAAACATGAGGATAAATCAGCTGTAAAACAAACAAACAGAAGATCAATCAGCGAGAAAACAAACAAACAAACATGAAGACAAAGCAGCCTATAAAACTAACAAATATGAAAATAAATCAGGCTATAAAACAAAAAACATGAAGTTAAATCAGACTATAAAACACACAAACGAAGATAAATCTGCTACAAAACTAACACACGAGGATAAATCAGACAAACATGAGGATAAATAAGACTATAAAACAAACAATCATAAGAATAAATCAGACTATAAAACAGGCAAACGTGCAGATAAATCACCTATAAACAAACAAACGTGAGGATAAATCAGACTATAAAACAAACAAGCATAAGGATAAATCAGACTATAAAACAAACAAACATTCGGATAAATCAGCTATCAAACAAGCAAACATGAGGATAAATCAGGCTATAAAACAAGCAAACATGAAGATAAATCACCTATAAAACAAACAAGCATGAGGATAAATCAGCTATAAATCAAGCAAACATGAAGATAAATCACCTATAAAACAAACAAACATGAGGATAAATCAGCTATAAAACAAACAAACATGAGGATAAATCAGCCTATAAAACAGGCAAACGTGCGGATAAATCACCTATAAACAAACAAACATGAGGATAAATCAGGCTATAAAACTAACAAACATGGAGATAAATCAGCTATAAAACAAAAAACATGAAGTTAAATCAGACTATAAACCAAACAAACAAGGATAAGTCAGACTATAAAACAGGCAAACATGCGGATAAATCAGACTATAATACGATCAAACATTTGGATAAATCAGCTATCAAACAAACAAATGAGTATAAATCAGGCTATAAATCTAACAAACAAAGATAAATCAGGTTACAAAACAAACAAACATGAGAATAAATCAGGCTATAAAACAGACAACATGAGGATAAATCAGCTATAAAACAAACAAACGGAAGGTCTATCAGGCTACAAAACAAACAACATGGATATAAATCAGCTATAAAACAAACAAACAAACATGAAGACAAAGCAGCCTGTAAAACTAACAAATATGAAAATAAATCAGGCTATAAAACAAAAAACATGAAGTTAAATCAGACTATAAAACACACAAACGAAGATAAATCAGCTATAAAACAAACACACGAGGATAAATCAGACTATAAAACAGGCAAACGTGCAGATAAATCACCTATAAACAAACAAACGTGAGGATAAATCAGACTATAAAACAAACAAGCATAAGGATAAATCAGACTATAAAACAAACAAACAAACATTCGGATAAATCAGCTATCAAACAAGCAAACATGAAGACAAATCAGGCTATAAAACAAACAAACATTCGGATAAATCAGACAATAGAACAAACAAATATGTGGATAAATCAGATATAAAACAAACAAACATGATTATAAATCAGCTATAAAAAAACAAACGTGAGAATAAATCAGACTATAAAACAAACACGAGGATAAATCAGTTTTAAAAAAAACACAGAAGGATAAATCAGACAAACATGAGGATAAATCAAACTATAAAACAAACAAACATAAGGATAAATCAGACTATAAAAAAACAAACATGACGATAAATCAGCTATAAAACAAGCAAACATGAAGATAAATCACCTATAAAACAAACAAGCATGAGGATAAATCAGCTATAAAACAAGCAAACATGAAGATAAATCACCTATAAAACAAACAAACATGAGGATAAATCAGCTATAAAACAAACAAACATGAGGATAAATCAGCCTATAAAACAGGCAAACGTGCGGATAAATCAGCTATAAACAAACAAACATGAGGATAAATCAGGCTATAAAACTAACAAACATGGAGATAAATCAGCTATAAAACAAAAAACATGAAGTTAAATCAGACTATAAACCAAACAAACAAGGATAAGTCAGACTATAAAACACGCAAACATGCGGATAAATCAGACTATAATACGATCAAACATTTGGATAAATCAGCTATCAAACAAACAAATGAGTATAAATCAGGCTATAAATCTAACAAACAAAGATAAATCTGGCTACAAAACAAACAAACATGAGAATAAATCAGGCTATAAAACAGACAGCATGAGGATAAATCAGCTATAAAACAAACCAACGGAAGGTCAATCAGGCTACAAAACAAACAACATGGATATAAATCAGCTATAAAACAAACAAACAAACATGAAGACAAAGCAGCCTGTAAAACTAACAAATATGAAAATAAATCAGGCTATAAAACAAAAAACATGAAGTTAAATCAGACTATAAAACACACAAACGAAGATAAATCAGCTATAAAACAAGCACACGAGGATAAATCAGACTATAAAACAGGCAAACGTGCAGATAAATCACCTATAAACAAACAAACGTGAGGATAAATCAGACTATAAAACAAACAAGCATAAGGATAAATCAGACTATAAACCAACAAACATTCGGATAAATCAGCTATCAAACAAGCAAACATGAGGATAAATAAGACTATAAAACAAACAATCATAAGAATAAATCAGACTATAAAACAGGCAAACGTGCAGATAAATCACCTATAAACAAACAAACGTGAGGATAAATCAGACTAAAAACAAACAAGCATAAGGATAAATCAGACTATAAAACAAACAAACAAACATTCGGATAAATCTGCTATCAAACAAGCAAACATGAAGATAAATCAGGCTATAAAACAAACAAACATTCGGATAAATCAGACAATAGAACAAACAAATATGTGGATAAATCAGATATAAAACAAACAAACATGATTATAAATCAGCTATAAAAAAAACAAACGTGAGAATAAATCAGACTATAAAACAAACACACGAGGATAAATCAGCTATAAAACAAACACAGAAGAATAAATCAGACAAACATGAGGATAAATCAAACTATAAAACAAACAAACATAAGGATAAATCAGACTATAAAAAAACAAACATGACGATAAATCAGCTATAAAACAAGCAAACATGAAGATAAATCACCTATAAAACAAACAAGCATGAGGATAAATCAGCTATAAAACAAGCAAACATGAAGATAAATCACCTATAAAACAGGCAAACGTGCGGATAAATCACCTATAAACAAACAAACATGAAGACAAAGCAGCCTATAAAACTAACAAATATGAAAATAAATCAGGCTATAAACCAAAAAACATGAAGTTAAATCAGACTATAAAACACACAAACGAAGATAAATCAGCTATAAAACAAACACACGAGGATAAATCAGACAAACATGAGGATAAATAAGACTATAAAACAAACAATAATAAGAATAAATCAGACTATAAAACAGGCAAACGTGCAGATAAATCACCTATAAACAAACAAACGTGAGGATAAATCAGACTATAAAACAAACAAGCATAAGGATAAATCAGACTATAAAACAAACAAACCTGGATAAATCAGCTATCAAACAAGCAAACATGAGGATAAATCAGGCTATAAAACAAACAAACATTCGGATAAATCAGACAATAGAACAAACAAATATGTGGATAAATCAGATATAAAACAAACAAACATGACTATAAATCAGCTTTAAAACAAACAAACGTGAGAATAAATCAGGCTATAAAACAGACAACATGAGGATAAATCAGCTGTAAAACAAACAAACAGAAGATCAATCAGCGAGAAAACAAACAAACAAACATGAAGACAAAGCAGCCTATAAAACTAACAAATATGAAAATAAATCAGGCTATAAAACAAAAAACATGAAGTTAAATCAGACTATAAAACACACAAACGAAGATAAATCTGCTACAAAACTAACACACGAGGATAAATCAGACAAACATGAGGATAAATAAGACTATAAAACAAACAATCATAAGAATAAATCAGACTATAAAACAGGCAAACGTGCAGATAAATCACCTATAAACAAACAAACGTGAGGATAAATCAGACTATAAAACAAACAAGCATAAGGATAAATCAGACTATAAAACAAACAAACATTCGGATAAATCAGCTATCAAACAAGCAAACATGAGGATAAATCAGGCTATAAAACAAGCAAACATGAAGATAAATCACCTATAAAACAAACAAGCATGAGGATAAATCAGCTATAAATCAAGCAAACATGAAGATAAATCACCTATAAAACAAACAAACATGAGGATAAATCAGCTATAAAACAAACAAACATGAGGATAAATCAGCCTATAAAACAGGCAAACGTGCGGATAAATCAGCTATAAACAAACAAACATGAGGATAAATCAGGCTATAAAACTAACAAACATGGAGATAAATCAGCTATAAAACAAAAAACATGAAGTTAAATCAGACTATAAACCAAACAAACAAGGATAAGTCAGACTATAAAACAGGCAAACATGCGGATAAATCAGACTATAATACGATCAAACATTTGGATAAATCAGCTATCAAACAAACAAATGAGTATAAATCAGGCTATAAATCTAACAAACAAAGATAAATCAGGTTACAAAACAAACAAACATGAGAATAAATCAGGCTATAAAACAGACAACATGAGGATAAATCAGCTATAAAACAAACAAACGGAAGGTCAATCAGGCTACAAAACAAACAACATGGATATAAATCAGCTATAAAACAAACAAACAAACATGAAGACAAAGCAGCCTGTAAAACTAACAAATATGAAAATAAATCAGGCTATAAAACAAAAAACATGAAGTTAAATCAGACTATAAAACACACAAACGAAGATAAATCAGCTATAAAACAAACACACGAGGATAAATCAGACTATAAAACAGGCAAACGTGCAGATAAATCACCTATAAACAAACAAACGTGAGGATAAATCAGACTATAAAACAAACAAGCATAAGGATAAATCAGACTATAAAACAAACAAACAAACATTCGGATAAATCAGCTATCAAACAAGCAAACATGAAGACAAATCAGGCTATAAAACAAACAAACATTCGGATAAATCAGACAATAGAACAAACAAATATGTGGATAAATCAGATATAAAACAAACAAACATGATTATAAATCAGCTATAAAAAAACAAACGTGAGAATAAATCAGACTATAAAACAAACACACGAGGATAAATCAGTTTTAAAAAAAACACAGAAGGATAAATCAGACAAACATGAGGATAAATCAAACTATAAAACAAACAAACATAAGGATAAATCAGACTATAAAAAAACAAACATGACGATAAATCAGCTATAAAACAAGCAAACATGAAGATAAATCACCTATAAAACAAACAAGCATGAGGATAAATCAGCTATAAAACAAGCAAACATGAAGATAAATCACCTATAAAACAAACAAACATGAGGATAAATCAGCTATAAAACAAACAAACATGAGGATAAATCAGCCTATAAAACAGGCAAACGTGCGGATAAATCAGCTATAAACAAACAAACATGAGGATAAATCAGGCTATAAAACTAACAAACATGGAGATAAATCAGCTATAAAACAAAAAACATGAAGTTAAATCAGACTATAAACCAAACAAACAAGGATAAGTCAGACTATAAAACACGCAAACATGCGGATAAATCAGACTATAATACGATCAAACATTTGGATAAATCAGCTATCAAACAAACAAATGAGTATAAATCAGGCTATAAATCTAACAAACAAAGATAAATCTGGCTACAAAACAAACAAACATGAGAATAAATCAGGCTATAAAACAGACAACATGAGGATAAATCAGCTATAAAACAAACCAACGGAAGGTCAATCAGGCTACAAAACAAACAACATGGATATAAATCAGCTATAAAACAAACAAACAAACATGAAGACAAAGCAGCCTGTAAAACTAACAAATATGAAAATAAATCAGGCTATAAAACAAAAAACATGAAGTTAAATCAGACTATAAAACACACAAACGAAGATAAATCAGCTATAAAACAAGCACACGAGGATAAATCAGACTATAAAACAGGCAAACGTGCAGATAAATCACCTATAAACAAACAAACGTGAGGATAAATCAGACTATAAAACAAACAAGCATAAGGATAAATCAGACTATAAACCAACAAACATTCGGATAAATCAGCTATCAAACAAGCAAACATGAGGATAAATAAGACTATAAAACAAACAATCATAAGAATAAATCAGACTATAAAACAGGCAAACGTGCAGATAAATCACCTATAAACAAACAAACGTGAGGATAAATCAGACTAAAAACAAACAAGCATAAGGATAAATCAGACTATAAAACAAACAAACAAACATTCGGATAAATCTGCTATCAAACAAGCAAACATGAAGATAAATCAGGCTATAAAACAAACAAACATTCGGATAAATCAGACAATAGAACAAACAAATATGTGGATAAATCAGATATAAAACAAACAAACGTGATTATAAATCAGCTATAAAAAAAACAAACGTGAGAATAAATCAGACTATAAAACAAACACACGAGGATAAATCAGCTATAAAACAAACACAGAAGAATAAATCAGACAAACATGAGGATAAATCAAACTATAAAACAAACAAACATAAGGATAAATCAGACTATAAAAAAACAAACATGACGATAAATCAGCTATAAAACAAGCAAACATGAAGATAAATCACCTATAAAACAAACAAGCATGAGGATAAATCAGCTATAAAACAAGCAAACATGAAGATAAATCACCTATAAAACAAACAAACATGAGGATAAATCAGCTATAAAACAAACAAGCATGAGGATAAATCAGCCTATAAAACAGGCAAACGTGCGGATAAATCAGCTATAAACAAACAAACATGAGGATAAATCAGGCTATAAAACTAACAAACATGGAGATAAATCAGCTATAAAACAAAAAACATGAAGTTAAATCAGACTATAAACCAAACAAACAAGGATAAGTCAGACTATAAAACAGGCAAACATGCGGATAAATCAGACTATAATACGATCAAACATTTGGATAAATCAGCTATCAAACAAACAAATGAGTATAAATCAGGCTATAAATCTAACAAACAAAGATAAATCAGGTTACAAAACAAACAAACATGAGAATAAATCAGGCTATAAAACAGACAACATGAGGATAAATCAGCTATAAAACAAACAAACGGAAGGTCAATCAGGCTACAAAACAAACAACATGGATATAAATCAGCTATAAAACAAACAAACAAACATGAAGACAAAGCAGCCTGTAAAACTAACAAATATGAAAATAAATCAGGCTATAAAACAAAAAACATGAAGTTAAATCAGACTATAAAACACACAAACGAAGATAAATCAGCTATAAAACAAGCACACGAGGATAAATCAGACTATAAAACAGGCAAACGTGCAGATAAATAACCTATAAACAAACAAACGTGAGGATAAATCAGACTATAAAACAAACAAGCATAAGGATAAATCAGACTATAAACCAACAAACATTCGGATACATCAGCTATCAAACAAGCAAACATGAGGATAAATAAGACTATAAAACAAACAATCATAAGAATAAATCAGACTATAAAACAGGCAAACGTGCAGATAAATCACCTATAAACAAACAAACGTGAGGATAAATCAGACTAAAAACAAACAAGCATAAGGATAAATCAGACTATAAAACAAACAAACAAACATTCGGATAAATCTGCTATCAAACAAGCAAACATGAAGATAAATCAGGCTATAAAACAAACAAACATTCGGATAAATCAGACAATAGAACAAACAAATATGTGGATAAATCAGATATAAAACAAACAAACGTGATTATAAATCAGCTATAAAAAAAACAAACGTGAGAATAAATCAGACTATAAAACAAACACACGAGGATAAATCAGCTATAAAACAAACACAGAAGAATAAATCAGACAAACATGAGGATAAATCAAACTATAAAACAAACAAACATAAGGATAAATCAGACTATAAAAAAACAAACATGACGATAAATCAGCTATAAAACAAGCAAACATGAAGATAAATCACCTATAAAACAAACAAGCATGAGGATAAATCAGCTATAAAACAAGCAAACATGAAGATAAATCACCTATAAAACAAACAAACATGAGGATAAATCAGCTATAAAACAAACAAACATGAGGATAAATCAGCCTATAAAACAGGCAAACGTGCGGATAAATCAGCTATAAACAAACAAACATGAGGATAAATCAGGCTATAAAACTAACAAACATGGAGATAAATCAGCTATAAAACAAAAAACATGAAGTTAAATCAGACTATAAACCAAACAAACAAGGATAAGTCAGACTATAAAACAGGCAAACATGCGGATAAATCAGACTATAATACGATCAAACATTTGGATAAATCAGCTATCAAACAAACAAATGAGTATAAATCAGGCTATAAATCTAACAAACAAAGATAAATCAGGTTACAAAACAAACAAACATGAGAATAAATCAGGCTATAAAACAGACAACATGAGGATAAATCAGCTATAAAACAAACAAACGGAAGGTCAATCAGGCTACAAAACAAACAACATGGATATAAATCAGCTATAAAACAAACAAACAAACATGAAGACAAAGCAGCCTGTAAAACTAACAAATATGAAAATAAATCAGGCTATAAAACAAAAAACATGAAGTTAAATCAGACTATAAAACACACAAACGAAGATAAATCAGCTATAAAACAAACACACGAGGATAAATCAGACTATAAAACAGGCAAACGTGCAGATAAATCACCTATAAACAAACAAACGTGAGGATAAATCAGACTATAAAACAAACAAGCATAAGGATAAATCAGACTATAAAACAAACAAACAAACATTCGGATAAATCAGCTATCAAACAAGCAAACATGAAGACAAATCAGGCTATAAAACAAACAAACATTCGGATAAATCAGACAATAGAACAAACAAATATGTGGATAAATCAGATATAAAACAAACAAACATGATTATAAATCAGCTATAAAAAAACAAACGTGAGAATAAATCAGACTATAAAACAAACACACGAGGATAAATCAGTTTTAAAAAAAACACAGAAGGATAAATCAGACAAACATGAGGATAAATCAAACTATAAAACAAACAAACATAAGGATAAATCAGACTATAAAAAAACAAACATGACGATAAATCAGCTATAAAACAAGCAAACATGAAGATAAATCACCTATAAAACAAACAAGCATGAGGATAAATCAGCTATAAAACAAGCAAACATGAAGATAAATCACCTATAAAACAAACAAACATGAGGATAAATCAGCTATAAAACAAACAAACATGAGGATAAATCAGCCTATAAAACAGGCAAACGTGCGGATAAATCAGCTATAAACAAACAAACATGAGGATAAATCAGGCTATAAAACTAACAAACATGGAGATAAATCAGCTATAAAACAAAAAACATGAAGTTAAATCAGACTATAAACCAAACAAACAAGGATAAGTCAGACTATAAAACACGCAAACATGCGGATAAATCAGACTATAATACGATCAAACATTTGGATAAATCAGCTATCAAACAAACAAATGAGTATAAATCAGGCTATAAATCTAACAAACAAAGATAAATCTGGCTACAAAACAAACAAACATGAGAATAAATCAGGCTATAAAACAGACAACATGAGGATAAATCAGCTATAAAACAAACCAACGGAAGGTCAATCAGGCTACAAAACAAACAACATGGATATAAATCAGCTATAAAACAAACAAACAAACAAACATGAAGACAAAGCAGCCTGTAAAACTAACAAATATGAAAATAAATCAGGCTATAAAACAAAAAACATGAAGTTAAATCAGACTATAAAACACACAAACGAAGATAAATCAGCTATAAAACAAGCACACGAGGATAAATCAGACTATAAAACAGGCAAACGTGCAGATAAATCACCTATAAACAAACAAACGTGAGGATAAATCAGACTATAAAACAAACAAGCATAAGGATAAATCAGACTATAAACCAACAAACATTCGGGTAAATCAGCTATCAAACAAGCAAACATGAGGATAAATAAGACTATAAAACAAACAATCATAAGAATAAATCAGACTATAAAACAGGCAAACGTGCAGATAAATCACCTATAAACAAACAAACGTGAGGATAAATCAGACTAAAAACAAACAAGCATAAGGATAAATCAGACTATAAAACAAACAAACAAACATTCGGATAAATCTGCTATCAAACAAGCAAACATGAAGATAAATCAGGCTATAAAACAAACAAACGTGAGAATAAATCAGACTATAAAACAAACACACGAGGATAAATCAGCTATAAAACAAACACAGAAGAATAAATCAGACAAACATGAGGATAAATCAAACTATAAAACAAACAAACATAAGGATAAATCAGACTATAAAAAAACAAACATGACGATAAATCAGCTATAAAACAAGCAAACATGAAGATAAATCACCTATAAAACAAACAAGCATGAGGATAAATCAGCTATAAAACAAGCAAACATGAAGATAAATCACCTATAAAACAGGCAAACGTGCGGATAAATCACCTATAAACAAACAAACATGAAGACAAAGCAGCCTATAAAACTAACAAATATGAAAATAAATCAGGCTATAAAACAAAAAACATGAAGTTAAATCAGACTATAAAACACACAAACGAAGATAAATCAGCTATAAAACAAACACACGAAGATAAATCAGACAAACATGAGGATAAATAAGACTATAAAACAAACAATCATAAGAATAAATCAGACTATAAAACAGGCAAACGTGCAGATAAATCACCTATAAACAAACAAACGTGAGGATAAATCAGACTATAAAACAAACAAGCATAAGGATAATCAGACTATAAAACAAACAAACATTCGGATAAATCAGCTATCAAACAAGCAAACATGAAGATGAATCAGGCTATAAAACAAACAAACATTCGGATAAATCAGACAATAGAACAAACAAATATGTGGATAAATCAGATATAAAACAAACAAACATGATTATAAATCAGCTATAAAAAAACAAACGTGAGAATAAATCAGACTATAAAACAAACACACGAGGATAAATCAGCTATAAAACAAACACAGAAGGATAAATCAGACAAACATGAGGATAAATCAAACTATAAAACAAACAAACATAAGGATAAATCAGACTATAAAAAAACAAACATGACGATAAATCAGCTATAAAACAAGCAAACATGAAGATAAATCACCTATAAAACAAACAAGCATGAGGATAAATCAGCTATAAATCAAGCAAACATGAAGATAAATCACCTATAAAACAAACAAACATGAGGATAAATTAGCTATAAAACAAACAAACATGAGGATAAATCAGCCTATAAAACAGGCAAACGTGCGGATAAATCACCTATAAACAAACAAACATGAAGACAAAGCAGCCTATAAAACTAACAAATATGAAAATAAATCAGGCTATAAAACAAAAAACATGAAGTTAAATCAGACTATAAAACACACAAACGAAGATAAATCAGCTATAAAACAAACACACGAGGATAAATCAGACAAACATGAGGATAAATAAGACTATAAAACAAACAATAATAAGAATAAATCAGACTATAAAACAGGCAAACGTGCAGATAAATCACCTATAAACAAACAAACGTGAGGATAAATCAGACTATAAAACAAACAAGCATAAGGATAAATCAGACTATAAAACAAACAAACCTGGATAAATCAGCTATCAAACAAGCAAACATGAGGATAAATCAGGCTATAAAACAAACAAACATTCGGATAAATCAGACAATAGAACAAACAAATATGTGGATAAATCAGATATAAAACAAACAAACATGACTATAAATCAGCTTTAAAACAAACAAACGTGAGAATAAATCAGGCTATAAAACAGACAACATGAGGATAAATCAGCTGTAAAACAAACAAACAGAAGATCAATCAGCGAGAAAACAAACAAACAAACATGAAGACAAAGCAGCCTATAAAACTAACAAATATGAAAATAAATCAGGCTATAAAACAAAAAACATGAAGTTAAATCAGACTATAAAACACACAAACGAAGATAAATCTGCTACAAAACTAACACACGAGGATAAATCAGACAAACATGAGGATAAATAAGACTATAAAACAAACAATCATAAGAATAAATCAGACTATAAAACAGGCAAACGTGCAGATAAATCACCTATAAACAAACAAACGTGAGGATAAATCAGACTATAAAACAAACAAGCATAAGGATAAATCAGACTATAAAACAAACAAACATTCGGATAAATCAGCTATCAAACAAGCAAACATGAGGATAAATCAGGCTATAAAACAAGCAAACATGAAGATAAATCACCTATAAAACAAACAAGCATGAGGATAAATCAGCTATAAATCAAGCAAACATGAAGATAAATCACCTATAAAACAAACAAACATGAGGATAAATCAGCTATAAAACAAACAAACATGAGGATAAATCAGCCTATAAAACAGGCAAACGTGCGGATAAATCACCTATAAACAAACAAACATGAGGATAAATCAGGCTATAAAACTAACAAACATGGAGATAAATCAGCTATAAAACAAAAAACATGAAGTTAAATCAGACTATAAACCAAACAAACAAGGATAAGTCAGACTATAAAACAGGCAAACATGCGGATAAATCAGTCTATAATACGATCAAACATTTGGATAAATCAGCTATCAAACAAACAAATGAGTATAAATCAGGCTATAAATCTAACAAACAAAGATAAATCAGGTTACAAAACAAACAAACATGAGAATAAATCAGGCTATAAAACAGACAACATGAGGATAAATCAGCTATAAAACAAACAAACGGAAGGTCAATCAGGCTACAAAACAAACAACATGGATATAAATCAGCTATAAAACAAACAAACAAACATGAAGACAAAGCAGCCTGTAAAACTAACAAATATGAAAATAAATCAGGCTATAAAACAAAAAACATGAAGTTAAATCAGACTATAAAACACACAAACGAAGATAAATCAGCTATAAAACAAACACACGAGGATAAATCAGACTATAAAACAGGCAAACGTGCAGATAAATCACCTATAAACAAACAAACGTGAGGATAAATCAGACTATAAAACAAACAAGCATAAGGATAAATCAGACTATAAAACAAACAAACAAACATTCGGATAAATCAGCTATCAAACAAGCAAACATGAAGACAAATCAGGCTATAAAACAAACAAACATTCGGATAAATCAGACAATAGAACAAACAAATATGTGGATAAATCAGATATAAAACAAACAAACATGATTATAAATCAGCTATAAAAAAACAAACGTGAGAATAAATCAGACTATAAAACAAACACACGAGGATAAATCAGTTTTAAAAAAAAACACAGAAGGATAAATCAGACAAACATGAGGATAAATCAAACTATAAAACAAACAAACATAAGGATAAATCAGACTATAAAAAAACAAACATGACGATAAATCAGCTATAAAACAAGCAAACATGAAGATAAATCACCTATAAAACAAACAAGCATGAGGATAAATCAGCTATAAAACAAGCAAACATGAAGATAAATCACCTATAAAACAAACAAACATGAGGATAAATCAGCTATAAAACAAACAAACATGAGGATAAATCAGCCTATAAAACAGGCAAACGTGCGGATAAATCAGCTATAAACAAACAAACATGAGGATAAATCAGGCTATAAAACTAACAAACATGGAGATAAATCAGCTATAAAACAAAAAACATGAAGTTAAATCAGACTATAAACCAAACAAACAAGGATAAGTCAGACTATAAAACACGCAAACATGCGGATAAATCAGACTATAATACGATCAAACATTTGGATAAATCAGCTATCAAACAAACAAATGAGTATAAATCAGGCTATAAATCTAACAAACAAAGATAAATCTGGCTACAAAACAAACAAACATGATAATAAATCAGGCTATAAAACAGACAACATGAGGATAAATCAGCTATAAAACAAACCAACGGAAGGTCAATCAGGCTACAAAACAAACAACATGGATATAAATCAGCTATAAAACAAACAAACAAACATGAAGACAAAGCAGCCTGTAAAACTAACAAATATGAAAATAAATCAGGCTATAAAACAAAAAACATGAAGTTAAATCAGACTATAAAACACACAAACGAAGATAAATCAGCTATAAAACAAGCACACGAGGATAAATCAGACTATAAAACAGGCAAACGTGCAGATAAATCACCTATAAACAAACAAACGTGAGGATAAATCAGACTATAAAACAAACAAGCATAAGGATAAATCAGACTATAAACCAACAAACATTCGGATAAATCAGCTATCAAACAAGCAAACATGAGGATAAATAAGACTATAAAACAAACAATCATAAGAATAAATCAGACTATAAAACAGGCAAACGTGCAGATAAATCACCTATAAACAAACAAACGTGAGGATAAATCAGACTAAAAACAAACAAGCATAAGGATAAATCAGACTATAAAACAAACAAACAAACATTCGGATAAATCTGCTATCAAACAAGCAAACATGAAGATAAATCAGGCTATAAAACAAACAAACATTCGGATAAATCAGACAATAGAACAAACAAATATGTGGATAAATCAGATATAAAACAAACAAACATGATTATAAATCAGCTATAAAAAAACAAACGTGAGAATAAATCAGACTATAAAACAAACACACGAGGATAAATCAGCTATAAAACAAACACAGAAGAATAAATCAGACAAACATGAGGATAAATCAAACTATAAAACAAACAAACATAAGGATAAATCAGACTATAAAAAAACAAACATGACGATAAATCAGCTATAAAACAAGCAAACATGAAGATAAATCACCTATAAAACAAACAAGCATGAGGATAAATCAGCTATAAAACAAGCAAACATGAAGATAAATCACCTATAAAACAAACAAACATGAGGATAAATCAGCTATAAAACAAACAAACATGAGGATAAATCAGCCTATAAAACAGGCAAACGTGCGGATAAATCAGCTATAAACAAACAAACATGAGGATAAATCAGGCTATAAAACTAACAAACATGGAGATAAATCAGCTATAAAACAAAAAACATGAAGTTAAATCAGACTATAAACCAAACAAACAAGGATAAGTCAGACTATAAAACAGGCAAACATGTGGATAAATCAGACTATAATACGACCAAACATTTGGATAAATCAGCTATCAAACAAACAAATGAGTATAAATCAGGCCATAAATCTAACAAACAAAGATAAATCTGGCTACAAAACAAACAAACATGAGAATAAATCAGGCTATAAAACAGACAACATGAGGATAAATCAGCTATAAAACAAACCAACGGAAGGTCAATCAGGCTACAAAACAAACAACATGGATATAAATCAGCTATAAAACAAACAAACAAACATGAAGACAAAGCAGCCTGTAAAACTAACAAATATGAAAATAAATCAGGCTATAAAACAAAAAACATGAAGTTAAATCAGACTATAAAACACACAAACGAAGATAAATCAGCTATAAAACAAACACACGAGGATAAATCAGACTATAAAACAGGCAAATGTGCAGATAAATCACCTATAAACAAACAAACGTGAGGATAAATCAGACTATAAAACAAACAAGCATAAGGATAAATCAGGCTATAAAACAAACAAACAAACATTCGGATAAATCAGCTATCAAACAAGCAAACATGAAGACAAATCAGGCTATAAAACAAACAAACATTCGGATAAATCAGACAATAGAACAAACAAATATGTGGATAAATCAGATATAAAACAAACAAACATGATTATAAATCAGCTATAAAAAAAACAAACGTGAGAATAAATCAGACTATAAAACAAACACACGAGGATAAATCAGTTTTAAAAAAAACACAGAAGGATAAATCAGACAAACATGAGGATAAATCAAACTATAAAACAAACAAACATAAGGATAAATCAGACTATAAAAAAACAAACATGACGATAAATCAGCTATAAAACAAGCAAACATGAAGATAAATCACCTATAAAACAAACAAGCATGAGGATAAATCAGCTATAAAACAAGCAAACATGAAGATAAATCACCTATAAAACAAACAAACATAAGGATAAATCAGCTATAAAACAAACAAACATGAGGATAAATCAGCCTATAAAACAGGCAAACGTGCGGATAAATCAGCTATAAACAAACAAACATGAGGATAAATCAGGCTATAAAACTAACAAACATGGAGATAAATCAGCTATAAAACAAAAAACATGAAGTTAAATCAGACTATAAACCAAACAAACAAGGATAAGTCAGACTATAAAACAGGCAAACATGCGGATAAATCAGACTATAATACGATCAAACATTTGGATAAATCAGCTATCAAACAAACAAATGAGTATAAATCAGGCTATAAATCTAACAAACAAAGATAAATCAGGTTACAAAACAAACAAACATGAGAATAAATCAGGCTATAAAACAGACAACATGAGGATAAATCAGCTATAAAACAAACCAACGGAAGGTCAATCAGGCTACAAAACAAACAACATGGATATAAATCAGCTATAAAACAAACAAACAAACATGAAGACAAAGCAGCCTGTAAAACTAACAAATATGAAAATAAATCAGGCTATAAAACAAAAAACATGAAGTTAAATCAGACTATAAAACATACAAACGAAGATAAATCAGCTATAAAACAAGCACACGAGGATAAATCAGACTATAAAACAGGCAAACGTGCAGATAAATCACCTATAAACAAACAAACGTGAGGATAAATCAGACTATAAAACAAACAAGCATAAGGATAAATCAGACTATAAACCAACAAACATTCGGATAAATCAGACAATAGAACAAACAAATATGTGGATAAATCAGATATAAAACAAACAAACATGATTATAAATCAGCTTTAAAACAAACAAACGTGAGAATAAATCAGGCTATAAAACAGACAACATGAGGATAAATCAGCTGTAAAACAAACAAACAGAAGATCAATCAGCGAGAAAACAAACAAACAAACATGAAGACAAAGCAGCCTATAAAACTAACAAATATGAAAATAAATCAGGCTATAAAACAAAAAACATGAAGTTAAATCAGACTATAAAACACACAAACGAAGATAAATCTGCTACAAAACTAACACACGAGGATAAATCAGACAAACATGAGGATAAATAAGACTATAAAACAAACAAACAAGGATAAATCAGACTATAAAACACGCAAACATGCGGATAAATCAGACTATAATACGACCAAACATTTGGATAAATCAGCTATCAAACAAACAAATGAGTATAAATCAGGCTATAAATCTAACAAACAAAGATAAATCAGGCTACAAAACAAACAAACATGAGAATAAATCAGGCTATAAAACAGACAACATGAGGATAAATCAGCTATAAAACAAACAAACGGAAGGTCAATCAGGCTACAAAACAAACAACATGGATATAAATCAGCTATAAAACAAACAAACAAACATGAAGATAAAGCAGCCTGTAAAACTAACAAATATGAAAATAAATCAGGCTATAAAACAAAAAACATGAAGTTAAATCAGACTATAAAACACACAAACGAAGATAAATCAGCTATAAAACAAACACACGAAGATAAATCAGACAAACATGAGGATAAATAAGACTATAAAACAAACAATCATAAGAATAAATCAGACTATAAAACAGGCAAACGTGCAGATAAATCACCTATAAACAAACAAACGTGAGGATAAATCAGACTATAAAACAAACAAGCATAAGGATAATCAGACTATAAAACAAACAAACATTCGGATAAATCAGCTATCAAACAAGCAAACATGAAGATGAATCAGGCTATAAAACAAACAAACATTCGGATAAATCAGACAATAGAACAAACAAATATGTGGATAAATCAGATATAAAACAAACAAACATGATTATAAATCAGCTATAAAAAAAACAAACGTGAGAATAAATCAGACTATAAAACAAACACACGAGGATAAATCAGCTATAAAACAAACACAGAAGGATAAATCAGACAAACATGAGGATAAATCAAACTATAAAACAAACAAACATAAGGATAAATCAGACTATAAAAAAACAAACATGACGATAAATCAGCTATAAAACAAGCAAACATGAAGATAAATCACCTATAAAACAAACAAGCATGAGGATAAATCAGCTATAAATCAAGCAAACATGAAGATAAATCACCTATAAAACAAACAAACATGAGGATAAATCAGCTATAAAACAAACAAACATGAGGATAAATCAGCCTATAAAACAGGCAAACGTGCGGATAAATCACCTATAAACAAACAAACATGAAGACAAAGCAGCCTATAAAACTAACAAATATGAAAATAAATCAGGCTATAAAACAAAAAACATGAAGTTAAATCAGACTATAAAACACACAAACGAAGATAAATCAGCTATAAAACAAACACACGAGGATAAATCAGACAAACATGAGGATAAATAAGACTATAAAACAAACAATAATAAGAATAAATCAGACTATAAAACAGGCAAACGTGCAGATAAATCACCTATAAACAAACAAACGTGAGGATAAATCAGACTATAAAACAAACAAGCATAAGGATAAATCAGACTATAAAACAAACAAACCTGGATAAATCAGCTATCAAACAAGCAAACATGAGGATAAATCAGGCTATAAAACAAACAAACATTCGGATAAATCAGACAATAGAACAAACAAATATGTGGATAAATCAGATATAAAACAAACAAAAATGATTATAAATCAGCTTTAAAACAAACAAACGTGAGAATAAATCAGGCT
Source organism: Lampris incognitus (assembly GCF_029633865.1). Classification (NCBI taxonomy): domain Eukaryota; kingdom Metazoa; phylum Chordata; class Actinopteri; order Lampriformes; family Lampridae; genus Lampris; species Lampris incognitus. The sequence continues at coordinate 74,556,087 of NC_079214.1, forward strand.
ATAAAACAGACAACATGAGGATAAATCAGCTGTAAAACAAACAAACAGAAGATCAATCAGCGAGAAAACAAACAAACAAACATGAAGACAAAGCAGCCTATAAAACTAACAAATATGAAAATAAATCAGGCTATAAAACAAAAAACATGAAGTTAAATCAGACTATAAAACACACAAACGAAGATAAATCTGCTACAAAACTAACACACGAGGATAAATCAGACAAACATGAGGATAAATAAGACTATAAAACAAACAATCATAAGAATAAATCAGACTATAAAACAGGCAAACGTGCAGATAAATCACCTATAAACAAACAAACGTGAGGATAAATCAGACTATAAAACAAACAAGCATAAGGATAAATCAGACTATAAAACAAACAAACATTCGGATAAATCAACGATCAAACAAGCAAACATGAGGATAAATCAGGCTATAAAACAAGCAAACATGAAGATAAATCACCTATAAAACAAACAAGCATGAGGATAAATCAGCTATAAATCAAGCAAACATGAAGATAAATCACCTATAAAACAAACAAACATGAGGATAAATCAGCTATAAAACAAACAAACATGAGGATAAATCAGCCTATAAAACAGGCAAACGTGCGGATAAATCACCTATAAACAAACAAACATGAGGATAAATCAGGCTATAAAACTAACAAACATGGAGATAAATCAGCTATAAAACAAAAAACATGAAGTTAAATCAGACTATAAACCAAACAAACAAGGATAAGTCAGACTATAAAACAGGCAAACATGCGGATAAATCAGACTATAATACGATCAAACATTTGGATAAATCAGCTATCAAACAAACAAATGAGTATAAATCAGTCTATAAATCTAACAAACAAAGATAAATCAGGTTACAAAACAAACAAACATGAGAATAAATCAGGCTATAAAACAGACAACATGAGGATAAATCAGCTATAAAACAAACAAACGGAAGGTCAATCAGGCTACAAAACAAACAACATGGATATAAATCAGCTATAAAACAAACAAACAAACATGAAGACAAAGCAGCCTGTAAAACTAACAAATATGAAAATAAATCAGGCTATAAAACAAAAAACATGAAGTTAAATCAGACTATAAAACACACAAACGAAGATAAATCAGCTATAAAACAAACACACGAGGATAAATCAGACTATAAAACAGGCAAACGTGCAGATAAATCACCTATAAACAAACAAACGTGAGGATAAATCAGACTAAAAACAAACAAGCATAAGGATAAATCAGACTATAAAACAAACAAACAAACATTCGGATAAATCAGCTATCAAACAAGCAAACATGAAGATAAATCAGGCTATAAAACAAACAAACATTCGGATAAATCAGACAATAGAACAAACAAATATGTGGATAAATCAGATATAAAACAAACAAACATGATTATAAATAGGCTATAAAAAAACAAACGTGAGAATAAGTCAGACTATAAAACAAGCACACGAGGATAAATCAGCTATAAAACAAACACAGAAGGATAAATCAGACAAACATGAGGATAAATCAAACTATAAAACAAACAAACATAAGGATAAATCAGACTATAAAAAAACAAACATGACGATAAATCACCTATAAAACAAGCAAACATGAAGATAAATCACCTATAAAACAAACAAGCATGAGGAGAAATCAGCTATAAAACAAGCAAACATGAAGATAAATCACCTATAAAACAAACAAACATGAGGATAAATCAGCTATAAAACAAACAAACATGAGGATAAATCAGCCTATAAAACAGGCAAACGTGCGGATAAATCAGCTATAAACAAACAAACATGAGGATAAATCAGGCTATAAAACTAACAAACATGGAGATAAATCAGCTATAAAACAAAAAACATGAAGTTAAATCAGACTATAAACCAAACAAACAAGGATAAGTCAGACTATAAAACAGGCAAACATGCGGATAAATCAGACTATAATACGACCAAACATTTGGATAAATCAGCTATCAAACAAACAAATGAGTATAAATCAGGCCATAAATCTAACAAACAAAGATAAATCTGGCTACAAAACAAACAAACATGAGAATAAATCAGGCTATAAAACAGACAACATGAGGATAAATCAGCTATAAAACAAACAAACAAACATGAAGACAAAGCAGCCTGTAAAACTAACAAATATGAAAATAAATCAGGCTATAAAACAAAAAACATGAAGTTAAATCAGACTATAAAACACACAAACGAAGATAAATCAGCTATAAAACAAACACACGGGGATAAATCAGACTATAAAACAGGCAAACGTGCAGATAAATCACCTATAAACAAACAAACGTGAGGATAAATCAGACTATAAAACAAACAAGCATAAGGATAAATCAGACTATAAACCAACAAACATTCGGATAAATCAGCTATCAAACAAGCAAACATGAGGATAAATCAGGCTATAAAACAAACAAACATTCGGATAAATCAGACAATAGAACAAACAAAGATGTGGATAAATCAGATATAAAACAAACAAACATGATTATAAATCAGCTATAAAACAAACAAACGTGAGAATAAATCAGGCTTTAAAACAGACAACATGAGGTTAAATCACCTATAAATCTAACAAACTTAAGGATCAGTCATTCTTTAAAACTAACAAACATGGATATAAATCAGCTATAAAACAAACAAACAAACATGAAGACAAATCAGCCTATAAAACTAACAAATATGAAAATAAATCAGGCTATAAAACAAAAAACATGAAGTTAAATCAGACTATAAAACAAACACACGAGGATAAATCAGCTATAAAACAAACACAGAAGGATAAATCAGACAAACATGAGGATAAATCAAACTATAAAACAAACAAACATAAGGATAAATCAGACTATAAAAAAACAAACATGACGATAAATCAGCTATAAAACAAGCAAACATGAAGATAAATCACCTATAAAACAAACAAACATGATTATAAATAAGCTATAAAACAAACAAACATGAGGATAAATCAGGCTATAAAACTAACAAACATGGAGATAAATCAGCTATAAAACAAAAAACATGAAGTTAAATCAGACTATAAAACAAACAAACAAGGATAAATCAGACTATAAAACACGCAAACATGCGGATAAATCAGACTATAATACGACCAAACATTTGGATAAATCAGCTATCAAACAAACAAATGAGTATAAATCAGGCTATAAATCTAACAAACAAAGATAAATCAGGCTACAAAACAAACAAACATGAGAATAAATCAGGCTATAAAACAGACAACATGAGGATAAATCAGCTATAAAACAAACAAACGGAAGGTCAATCAGGCTACAAAACAAACAACATGGATATAAATCAGCTATAAAAGAAACAAACAAACATGAAGATAAAGCAGCCTGTAAAACTAACAAATATGAAAATAAATCAGGCTATAAAACAACAAACATGAAGTTAAATCAGACTATAAAATACACAAACGAAGATAAATCAGCTATAAAACAAACACACAAAGATAAATCAGACAAACATGAGGATAAATAAGACTATAAAACAAACAATCATAAGAATAAATCAGACTATAAAACAGGCAAACGTGCAGATAAATCACCTATAAACAAACAAACGTGAGGATAAATCAGACTATAAAACAAACAAGCATAAGGATAATCAGACTATAAAACAAACAAACATTCGGATAAATCAGCTATCAAACAAGCAAACATGAAGATGAATCAGGCTATAAAACAAACAAACATTCGGATAAATCAGACAATAGAACAAACAAATATGTGGATAGATCAGATATAAAACAAACAAACATGATTATAAATCAGCTATAAAAAAAACAAACGTGAGAATAAATCAGACTATAAAACAAACACACGAGGATAAATCAGCTATAAAACAAACACAGAAGGATAAATCAGACAAACATGAGGATAAATCAAACTATAAAACAAACAAACATAAGGATAAATCAGACTATAAAATAACAAACATGACGATAAATCAGCTATAAAACAAGCAAACATGAAGATAAATCACCTATAAAACAAACAAGCATGAGGATAAATCAGCTATAAATCAAGCAAACATGAAGATAAATCACCTATAAAACAAACAAACATGAGGATAAATCAGCTATAAAACAAACAAACATGAGGATAAATCAGCCTATAAAACAGGCAAACGTGCGGATAAATCAGCTATAAACAAACAAACATGAGGATAAATCAGGCTATAAAACTAACAAACATGGAGATAAATCAGCTATAAAACAAAAAACATGAAGTTAAATCAGACTATAAACCAAACAAACAAGGATAAGTCAGACTATAAAACAGGCAAACATGCGGATAAATCAGACTATAATACGATCAAACATTTGGATAAATCAGCTATCAAACAAACAAATGAGTATAAATCAGGCTATAAATCTAACAAACAAAGATAAATCAGGTTACAAAACAAACAAACATGAGAATAAATCAGGCTATAAAACAGACAACATGAGGATAAATCAGCTATAAAACAAACAAACGGAAGGTCAATCAGGCTACAAAACAAACAACATGGATATAAATCAGCTATAAATCAAACAAACAAACATGAAGACAAAGCAGCCTGTAAAACTAACAAATATGAAAATAAATCAGGCTATAAAACAAAAAACATGAAGTTAAATCAGACTATAAAACACACAAACGAAGATAAATCAGCTATAAAACAAACACACGAGGATAAATCAGACTATAAAACAGGCAAACGTGCAGATAAATCACCTATAAACAAACACACGAGGATAAATCAGACTATAAAACAAACAAGCATAAGGATAAATCAGACTATAAACCAACAAACATTCGGATAAATCAGCTATCAAACAAGCAAACATGAGGATAAATAAGACTATAAAACAAACAATCATAAGAATAAATCAGACTATAAAACAGGCAAACGTGCAGATAAATCACCTATAAACAAACAAACGTGAGGATAAATCAGACTATAAAACAAACAAGCATAAAGATAAATCAGACTATAAAACAAACAAACAAACATTCGGATAAATCAGCTATCAAACAAGCAAACATGAAGACAAATCAGGCTATAAAACAAACAAACATTCGGATAAATCAGACAATAGAACAAACAAATATGTGGATAAATCAGATATAAAACAAACAAACATGATTATAAATCAGCTATAAAAAAACAAACGTGAGAATAAATCAGACTATAAAACAAACACACGAGGATAAATCAGTTTTAAAACAAACACAGAAGGATAAATCAGACAAACATGAGGATAAATCAAACTATAAAACAAACAAACATAAGGATAAATCAGACTATAAAAAAACAAACATGACGATAAATCAGCTATAAAACAAGCAAACATGAAGATAAATCACCTATAAAACAAACAAGCATGAGGATAAATCAGCTATAAAACAAGCAAACATGAGGATAAATCAGCCTATAAAACAGGCAAACGTGCGGATAAATCAGCTATAAACAAACAAACATGAGGATAAATCAGGCTATAAAACTAACAAACATGGAGATAAATCAGCTATAAAACAAAAAACATGAAGTTAAATCAGACTATAAACCAAACAAACAAGGATAAGTCAGACTATAAAACAGGCAAACATGCGGATAAATCAGACTATAATACGATCAAACATTTGGATAAATCAGCTATCTAACAAACAAATGAGTATAAATCAGGCTATAAATCTAACAAACAAAGATAAATCTGGCTACAAAACAAACAAACATGAGAATAAATCAGGCTATAAAACAGACAACATGAGGATAAATCAGCTATAAAACAAACCAACGGAAGGTCAATCAGGCTACAAAACAAACAACATGGATATAAATCAGCTATAAAACAAACAAACAAACATGAAGACAAAGCAGCCTGTAAAACTAACAAATATGAAAATAAATCAGGCTATAAAACAAAAAACATGAAGTTAAATCAGACTATAAAACACACAAACGAAGATAAATCAGCTATAAAACAAACACACGAGGATAAATCAGACTATAAAACAGGCAAACGTGCAGATAAATCACCTATAAACAAACAAACGTGAGGATAAATCAGACTATAAAACAAACAAGCATAAGGATAAATCAGACTATAAACCAACAAACATTCGGATAAATCAGCTATCAAACAAGCAAACATGAGGATAAATAAGACTATAAAACAAACAATCATAAGAATAAATAAGACTATAAAACAAACAAACAAACATTCGGATAAATCAGCTATCAAACAAGCAAACATGAAGATGAATCAGGCTATAAAACAAACAAACATTCGGATAAATCAGACAATAGAACAAACAAATATGTGGATAAATCAGATATAAAACAAACAAACATGATTATAAATCAGCTATAAAAAAACAAACGTGAGAATAAATCAGACTATAAAACAAACACACGAGGATAAATCAGTTTTAAAACAAACACAGAAGGATAAATCAGACAAACATGAGGATAAATCAAACTATAAAACAAACAAACATAAGGATAAATCAGACTATAAAAAAACAAACATGACGATAAATCAGCTATAAAACAAGCAAACATGAAGATAAATCACCTATAAAACAAACAAGCATGAGGATAAATCAGCTATAAAACAAGCAAACATGAGGATAAATCAGCCTATAAAACAGGCAAACGTGCGGATAAATCAGCTATAAACAAACAAACATGAGGATAAATCAGGCTATAAAACTAACAAACATGGAGATAAATCAGCTATAAAACAAAAAACATGAAGTTAAATCAGACTATAAACCAAACAAACAAGGATAAGTCAGACTATAAAACAGGCAAACATGCGGATAAATCAGAATATAATACGATCAAACATTTGGATAAATCAGCTATCAAACAAACAAATGAGTATAAATCAGGCTATAAATCTAACAAACAAAGATAAATCTGGCTACAAAACAAACAAACATGAGAATAAATTAGGCTATAAAACAGACAACATGAGGATAAATCAGCTATAAAACAAACCAACGGAAGGTCAATTAGGCTACAAAACAAACAACATGGATATAAATCAGCTATAAAACAAACAAACAAACATGAAGACAAAGCAGCCTGTAAAACTAACAAATATGAAAATAAATCAGGCTATAAAACAAAAAACATGAAGTTAAATCGGACTATAAAACACACAAACGAAGATAAATCAGCTATAAAACAAACACACGAGGATAAATCAGACTATAAAACAGGCAAACGTGCAGATAAATCACCTATAAACAAACAAACGTGAGGATAAATCAGACTATAAAACAAACAAGCATAAGGATAAATCAGACTATAAACCAACAAACATTCGGATAAATCAGCTATCAAACAAGCAAACATGAGGATAAATAAGACTATAAAACAAACAATCATAAGAATAAATAAGACTATAAAACAGGCAAACGTGCAGATAAATCACCTATAAACAAACAAACGTGAGGATAAATCAGACTATAAAACAAACAAGCATAAGGATAATCAGACTATAAAACAAACAAACATTCGGATAAATCAGCTATCAAACAAGCAAACATGAAGATGAATCAGGCTATAAAACAAACAAACATTCGGATAAATCAGACAATAGAACAAACAAATATGTGGATAAATCAGATATAAAACAAACAAACATGATTATAAATCAGCTATAAAAAAAACAAACGTGAGAATAAATCAGACTATAAAACAAACACACGAGGATAAATCAGCTATAAAACAAACACAGAAGGATAAATCAGACAAACATGAGGATAAATCAAACTATAAAACAAACAAACATAAGGATAAATCAGACTATAAAATAACAAACATGACGATAAATCAGCTATAAAACAAGCAAACATGAAGATAAATCACCTATAAAACAAACAAGCATGAGGATAAATCAGCTATAAATCAAGCAAACATGAAGATAAATCACCTATAAAACAAACAAACATGAGGATAAATCAGCTATAAAACAAACAAACATGAGGATAAATCAGCCTATAAAACAGGCAAACGTGCGGATAAATCACCTATAAACAAACAAACATGAGGATAAATCAGGCTATAAAACTAACAAACATGGAGATAAATCAGCTATAAAACAAAAAACATGAAGTTAAATCAGACTATAAACCAAACAAACAAGGATAAGTCAGACTATAAAACAGGCAAACATGCGGATAAATCAGACTATAATACGATCAAACATTTGGATAAATCAGCTATCAAACAAACAAATGAGTATAAATCAGGCTATAAATCTAACAAACAAAGATAAATCAGGTTACAAAACAAACAAACATGAGAATAAATCAGGCTATAAAACAGACAACATGAGGATAAATCAGCTATAAAACAAACAAACGGAAGGTCAATCAGGCTACAAAACAAACAACATGGATATAAATCAGCTACAAATCAAACAAACAAACATGAAGACAAAGCAGCCTGTAAAACTAACAAATATGAAAATAAATCAGGCTATAAAACAAAAAACATGAAGTTAAATCAGACTATAAAACACACAAACGAAGATAAATCAGCTATAAAACAAACACACGAGGATAAATCAGACTATAAAACAGGCAAACGTGCAGATAAATCACCTATAAACAAACAAACGTGAGGATAAATCAGACTATAAAACAAACAAACATAAGGATAAATCAGACTATAAACCAACAAACATTCGGATAAATCAGCTATCAAACAAGCAAACATGAGGATAAATAAGACTATAAAACAAACAATCATAAGAATAAATCAGACTATAAAACAGGCAAACGTGCAGATAAATCACCTATAAACAAACAAACGTGAGGATAAATCAGACTATAAAACAAACAAGCATAAGGATAAATCAGACTATAAAACAAACAAACAAACATTCGGATAAATCAGCTATCAAACAAGCAAACATGAAGACAAATCAGGCTATAAAACAAACAAACATTCGGATAAATCAGACAATAGAACAAACAAATATGTGGATAAATCAGATATAAAACAAACAAACATGATTATAAATCAGCTATAAAAAAAACAAACGTGAGAATAAATCAGACTATAAAACAAACACACGAGGATAAATCAGCTTTAAAACAAACACAGAAGGATAAATCAGACAAACATGAGGATAAATCAAACTATAAAACAAACAAACATAAGGATAAATCAGACTATAAAAAAACAAACATGACGATAAATCAGCTATAAAACAAGCAAACATGAAGATAAATCACCTATAAAACAAACAAGCATGAGGATAAATCAGCTATAAAACAAGCAAACATGAAGATAAATCACCTATAAAACAAACAAACATGAGGATAAATCAGCTATAAAACAAGCAAACATGAAGATAAATCACCTATAAAACAAACAAACATGAGGATAAATCAGCTATAAAACAAACAAACATGAGGATAAATCAGCCTATAAAACAGGCAAACGTGCGGATAAATCAGCTATAAACAAACAAACATGAGGATAAATCAGGCTATAAAACTAACAAACATGGAGATAAATCAGCTATAAAACAGGCAAACATGCGGATAAATCAGACTATAATACGATCAAACATTTGGATAAATCAGCTATCAAACAAACAAATGAGTATAAATCAGGCTATAAATCTAACAAACAAAGATAAATCAGGCTACAAAACAAACAAACATGAGAATAAATCAGGCTATAAAACAGACAACATGAGGATAAATCAGCTATAAAACAAACCAACGGAAGGTCAATCAGGCTACAAAACAAACAACATGGATATAAATCAGCTATAAAACAAACAAACAAACATGAAGACAAAGCAGCCTGTAAAACTAACAAATATGAAAATAAATCAGGCTATAAAACAAAAAACATGAAGTTAAATCAGACTATAAAACACACAAACGAAGATAAATCAGCTATAAAACAAACACACGAGGATAAATCAGACTATAAAACAGGCAAACGTGCAGATAAATCACCTATAAACAAACAAACGTGAGGATAAATCAGACTATAAAACAAACAAGCATAAGGATAAATCAGACTATAAACCAACAAACATTCGGATAAATCAGCTATCAAACAAGCAAACATGAGGATAAATAAGACTATAAAACAAACAATCATAAGAATAAATAAGACTATAAAACAGGCAAACGTGCAGATAAATCACCTATAAACAAACAAACGTGAGGATAAATCAGACTATAAAACAAACAAGCATAAGGATAATCAGACTATAAAACAAACAAACATTCGGATAAATCAGCTATCAAACAAGCAAACATGAAGACAAATCAGGCTATAAAACAAACAAACATTCGGATAAATCAGACAATAGAACAAACAAATATGTGGATAAATCAGATATAAAACAAACAAACATGATTATAAATCAGCTATAAAAAAACAAACGTGAGAATAAATCAGACTATAAAACAAACACACGAGGATAAATCAGTTTTAAAACAAACACAGAAGGATAAATCAGACAAACATGAGGATAAATCAAACTATAAAACAAACAAACATAAGGATAAATCAGACTATAAAAAAACAAACATGACGATAAATCAGCTATAAAACAAGCAAACATGAAGATAAATCACCTATAAAACAAACAAGCATGAGGATAAATCAGCTATAAAACAAGCAAACATGAGGATAAATCAGCCTATAAAACAGGCAAACGTGCGGATAAATCAGCTATAAACAAACAAACATGAGGATAAATCAGGCTATAAAACTAACAAACATGGAGATAAATCAGCTATAAAACAAAAAACATGAAGTTAAATCAGACTATAAACCAAACAAACAAGGATAAGTCAGACTATAAAACAGGCAAACATGCGGATAAATCAGACTATAATACGATCAAACATTTGGATAAATCAGCTATCAAACAAACAAATGAGTATAAATCAGGCTATAAATCTAACAAACAAAGATAAATCTGGCTACAAAACAAACAAACATGAGAATAAATCAGGCTATAAAACAGACAACATGAGGATAAATCAGCTATAAAACAAACCAACGGAAGGTCAATCAGGCTACAAAACAAACAACATGGATATAAATCAGCTATAAAACAAACAAACAAACATGAAGACAAAGCAGCCTGTAAAACTAACAAATATGAAAAAAAATCAGGCTATAAAACAAAAAACATGAAGTTAAATCAGACTATAAAACACACAAACGAAGATAAATCAGCTATAAAACAAACACACGAGGATAAATCAGACTATAAAACAGGCAAACGTGCAGATAAATCACCTATAAACAAACAAACGTGAGGATAAATCAGACTATAAAACAAACAAGCATAAGGATAAATCAGACTATAAACCAACAAACATTCGGATAAATCAGCTATCAAACAAGCAAACATGAGGATAAATAAGACTATAAAACAAACAATCATAAGAATAAATAAGACTATAAAACAAACAAACAAACATTCGGATAAATCAGCTATCAAACAAGCAAACATGAAGACAAATCAGGCTATAAAACAAACAAACATTCGGATAAATCAGACAATAGAACAAACAAATATGTGGATAAATCAGATATAAAACAAACAAACATGATTATAAATCAGCTATAAAAAAACAAACGTGAGAATAAATCAGACTATAAAACAAACACACGAGGATAAATCAGTTTTAAAACAAACACAGAAGGATAAATCAGACAAACATGAGGATAAATCAAACTATAAAACAAACAAACATAAGGATAAATCAGACTATAAAAAAACAAACATGACGATAAATCAGCTATAAAACAAGCAAACATGAAGATAAATCACCTATAAAACAAACAAGCATGAGGATAAATCAGCTATAAAACAAGCAAACATGAGGATAAATCAGCCTATAAAACAGGCAAACGTGCGGATAAATCAGCTATAAACAAACAAACATGAGGATAAATCAGGCTATAAAACTAACAAACATGGAGATAAATCAGCTATAAAACAAAAAACATGAAGTTAAATCAGACTATAAACCAAACAAACAAGGATAAGTCAGACTATAAAACAGGCAAACATGCGGATAAATCAGACTATAATACGATCAAACATTTGGATAAATCAGCTATCAAACAAACAAATGAGTATAAATCAGGCTATAAATCTAACAAACAAAGATAAATCTGGCTACAAAACAAACAAACATGAGAATAAATCAGGCTATAAAACAGACAACATGAGGATAAATCAGCTATAAAACAAACCAACGGAAGGTCAATCAGGCTACAAAACAAACAACATGGATATAAATCAGCTATAAAACAAACAAACAAACATGAAGACAAAGCAGCCTGTAAAACTAACAAATATGAAAATAAATCAGGCTATAAAACAAAAAACATGAAGTTAAATCAGACTATAAAACACACAAACGAAGATAAATCAGCTATAAAACAAACACACGAGGATAAATCAGACTATAAAACAGGCAAACGTGCAGATAAATCACCTATAAACAAACAAACGTGAGGATAAATCAGACTATAAAACAAACAAGCATAAGGATAAATCAGACTATAAACCAACAAACATTCGGATAAATCAGCTATCAAACAAGCAAACATGAAGACAAATCAGGCTATAAAACAAACAAACATTCGGATAAATCAGACAATAGAACAAACAAATATGTGGATAAATCAGATATAAAACAAACAAACATGATTATAAATCAGCTATAAAAAAACAAACGTGAGAATAAATCAGACTATAAAACAAACACACGAGGATAAATCAGTTTTAAAACAAACACAGAAGGATAAATCAGACAAACATGAGGATAAATCAAACTATAAAACAAACAAACATAAGGATAAATCAGACTATAAAAAAACAAACATGACGATAAATCAGCTATAAAACAAGCAAACATGAAGATAAATCACCTATAAAACAAACAAGCATGAGGATAAATCAGCTATAAAACAAGCAAACATGAGGATAAATCAGCCTATAAAACAGGCAAACGTGCGGATAAATCAGCTATAAACAAACAAACATGAGGATAAATCAGGCTATAAAACTAACAAACATGGAGATAAATCAGCTATAAAACAAAAAACATGAAGTTAAATCAGACTATAAACCAAACAAACAAGGATAAGTCAGACTATAAAACAGGCAAACATGCGGATAAATCAGACTATAATACGATCAAACATTTGGATAAATCAGCTATCAAACAAACAAATGAGTATAAATCAGGCTATAAATCTAACAAACAAAGATAAATCTGGCTACAAAACAAACAAACATGAGGATAAATCAGACTATAAAACAGGCAAACGTGCAGATAAATCACCTATAAACAAACAAACGTGAGGATAAATCAGACTATAAAACAAACAAGCATAAGGATAAATCAGACTATAAACCAACAAACATTCGGATAAATCAGCTATCAAACAAGCAAACATGAAGATGAATCAGGCTATAAAACAAACAAACATTCGGATAAATCAGACAATAGAACAAACAAATATGTGGATAAATCAGATATAAAACAAACAAACATGATTATAAATCAGCTATAAAAAAAACAAACGTGAGAATAAATCAGACTATAAAACAAACACACGAGGATAAATCAGCTATAAAACAAACACAGAAGGATAAATCAGACAAACATGAGGATAAATCAAACTATAAAACAAACAAACATAAGGATAAATCAGACTATAAAATAACAAACATGACGATAAATCAGCTATAAAACAAGCAAACATGAAGATAAATCACCTATAAAACAAACAAGCATGAGGATAAATCAGCTAAAAATCAAGCAAACATGAAGATAAATCACCTATAAAACAAACAAACATGAGGATAAATCAGCTATAAAACAAACAAACATGAGGATAAATCAGCCTATAAAACAGGCAAACGTGCGGATAAATCACCTATAAACAAACAAACATGAGGATAAATCAGGCTATAAAACTAACAAACATGAAGATAAATCATCTATAAAACAAAAAACATGAAGTTAAATCAGACTATAAACCAAACAAACAAGGATAAGTCAGACTATAAAACAGGCAAACATGCGGATAAATCAGACTATAATACGATCAAACATTTGGATAAATCAGCTATCAAACAAACAAATGAGTATAAATCAGGCTATAAATCTAACAAACAAAGATAAATCAGGTTACAAAACAAACAAACATGAGAATAAATCAGGCTATAAAACAGACAACATGAGGATAAATCAGCTATAAAACAAACAAACGGAAGGTCAATCAGGCTACAAAACAAACAACATGGATATAAATCAGCTACAAATCAAACAAACAAACATGAAGACAAAGCAGCCTGTAAAACTAACAAATATGAAAATAAATCAGGCTATAAAACAAAAAACATGAAGTTAAATCAGACTATAAAACACACAAACGAAGATAAATCAGCTATAAAACAAACACACGAGGATAAATCAGACTATAAAACAGGCAAACGTGCAGATAAATCACCTATAAACAAACAAACGTGAGGATAAATCAGACTATAAAACAAACAAGCATAAGGATAAATCAGACTATAAACCAACAAACATTCGGATAAATCAGCTATCAAACAAGCAAACATGAGGATAAATAAGACTATAAAACAAACAATCATAAGAATAAATCAGACTATAAAACAGGCAAACGTGCAGATAAATCACCTATAAACAAACAAACGTGAGGATAAATCAGACTATAAAACAAACAAGCATAAGGATAAATCAGACTATAAAACAAACAAACAAACATTCGGATAAATCAGCTATCAAACAAGCAAACATGAAGACAAATCAGGCTATAAAACAAACAAACATTCGGATAAATCAGACAATAGAACAAACAAATATGTGGATAAATCAGATATAAAACAAACAAACATGATTATAAATCAGCTATAAAAAAAACAAACGTGAGAATAAATCAGACTATAAAACAAACACACGAGGATAAATCAGCTTTAAAACAAACACAGAAGGATAAATCAGACAAACATGAGGATAAATCAAACTATAAAACAAACAAACATAAGGATAAATCAGACTATAAAAAAACAAACATGACGATAAATCAGCTATAAAACAAGCAAACATGAAGATAAATCACCTATAAAACAAACAAGCATGAGGATAAATCAGCTATAAAACAAGCAAACATGAAGATAAATCACCTATAAAACAAACAAACATGAGGATAAATCAGCTATAAAACAAACAAACATGAGGATAAATCAGCCTATAAAACAGGCAAACGTGCGGATAAATCAGCTATAAACAAACAAACATGAGGATAAATCAGGCTATAAAACTAACAAACATGGAGATAAATCAGCTATAAAACAAAAAACATGAAGTTAAATCAGACTATAAACCAAACAAACAAGGATAAGTCAGACTATAAAACAGGCAAACATGCGGATAAATCAGACTATAATACGATCAAACATTTGGATAAATCAGCTATCAAACAAACAAATGAGTATAAATCAGGCTATAAATCTAACAAACAAAGATAAATCTGGCTACAAAACAAACAAACATGAGAATAAATCAGGCTATAAAACAGACAACATGAGGATAAATCAGCTATAAAACAAACCAACGGAAGGTCAATCAGGCTACAAAACAAACAACATGGATATAAATCAGCTATAAAACAAACAAACAAACATGAAGACAAAGCAGCCTGTAAAACTAACAAATATGAAAATAAATCAGGCTATAAAACAAAAAACATGAAGTTAAATCAGACTATAAAACACACAAACGAAGATAAATCAGCTATAAAACAAACACACGAGGATAAATCAGACTATAAAACAGGCAAACGTGCAGATAAATCACCATAAACAAACAAACGTGAGGATAAATCAGACTATAAAACAAACAAGCATAAGGATAAATCAGACTATAAACCAACAAACATTCGGATAAATCAGCTATCAAACAAGCAAACATGAGGATAAATAAGACTATAAAACAAACAATCATAAGAATAAATAAGACTATAAAACAGGCAAACGTGCAGATAAATCACCTATAAACAAACAAACGTGAGGATAAATCAGACTATAAAACAAACAAGCATAAGGATAATCAGACTATAAAACAAACAAACATTCGGATAAATCAGCTATCAAACAAGCAAACATAAAGATGAATCAGGCTATAAAACAAACAAACATTCGGATAAATCAGACAATAGAACAAACAAATATGTGGATAAATCAGATATAAAACAAACAAACATGATTATAAATCAGCTATAAAAAAAACAAACGTGAGAATAAATCAGACTATAAAACAAACACACGAGGATAAATCAGCTATAAAACAAACACAGAAGGATAAATCAGACAAACATGAGGATAAATCAAACTATAAAACAAACAAACATAAGGATAAATCAGACTATAAAAAAACAAACATGACGATAAATCAGCTATAAAACAAGCAAACATGAAGATAAATCACCTATAAAACAAACAAGCATGAGGATAAATCAGCTATAAAATAAGCAAACATGAAGATAAATCACCTATAAAACAAACAAACATGAGGATAAATCAGCTATAAAACAAACAAACATGAGGATAAATCAGCCTATAAAACAGGCAAACGTGCGGATAAATCAGCTATAAACAAACAAACATGAGGATAAATCAGGCTATAAAACTAACAAACATGGAGATAAATCAGCTATAAAACAAAAAACATGAAGTTAAATCAGACTATAAACCAAACAAACAAGGATAAGTCAGACTATAAAACAGGCAAACATGCGGATAAATCAGACTACAATACGACCAAACATTTGGATAAATCAGCTATCAAACAAACAAATGAGTATAAATCAGGCTATAAATCTAACAAACAAAGATAAATCTGGCTACAAAACAAACAAACATGAGAATAAATCAGGCTATAAAACAGACAACATGAGGATAAATCAGCTATAAAACAAACCAACGGAAGGTCAATCAGGCTACAAAACAAACAACATGGATATAAATCAGCTATAAAACAAACAAACAAACATGAAGACAAAGCAGCCTGTAAAACTAACAAATATGAAAATAAATCAGGCTATAAAACAAAAAACATGAAGTTAAATCAGACTATAAAACACACAAACGAAGATAAATCAGCTATAAAACAAACACACGGGGATAAATCAGACTATAAAACAGGCAAACGTGCAGATAAATCACCTATAAACAAACAAACGTGAGGATAAATCAGACTATAAAACAAACAAGCATAAGGATAAATCAGACTATAAACCAACAAACATTCGGATAAATCAGCTATCAAACAAGCAAACATGAGGATAAATCAGGCTATAAAACAAACAAACATTCGGATAAATCAGACAATAGAACAAACAAAGATGTGGATAAATCAGATATAAAACAAACAAACAGGATTATAAATCAGCTATAAAACAAACAAACGTGAGAATAAATCAGGCTTTAAAACAGACAACATGAGGATAAATCACCTATAAATCTAACAAACTTAAGGATCAGTCATTCTTTAAAACTAACAAACATGGATATAAATCAGCTATAAAACAAACAAACAAACATGAAGACAAATCAGCCTATAAAACTAACAAATATGAAAATAAATCAGGCTATAAAACAAAAAACATGAAGTTAAATCAGACTATAAAACAAACACACGAGGATAAATCAGCTATAAAACAAACACAGAAGGATAAATCAGACAAACATGAGGATAAATCAAACTATAAAACAAACAAACATAAGGATAAATCAGACTATAAAAAAACAAACATGACGATAAATCAGCTATAAAACAAGCAAACATGAAGATAAATCACCTATAAAACAAACAAACATGAGGATAAATCAGCTATAAAACAAGCAAACATGAAGATAAATCACCTATAAAACAAACAAACATGAGGATAAATCAGCTATAAAACAAACAAACATGAGGATAAATCAGCCTATAAAACAGGCAAACGTGCGGATAAATCAGCTATAAACAAACAAACATGAGGATAAATCAGGCTATAAAACTAACAAACATGGAGATAAATCAGCTATAAAACAAAAAACATGAAGTTAAATCAGACTATAAACCAAACAAACAAGGATAAGTCAGACTATAAAACAGGCAAACATGCGGATAAATCAGACTATAATACGACCAAACATTTGGATAATACAGCTATCAAACAAACAAATGAGTATAAATCAGGCTATAAAACAGACAACATGAGGATAAATCACCTATAAAACTAACAAACTTAAGGATCAGTCATTCTTTAAAACTAACAAACATGGATATAAATCAGCTATAAAACAAACAAACAAACATGAAGACAAATCAGCCTATAAAACTAACAAATATGAAAATAAATCAGGCTATAAAACAAAAAACATGAAGTTAAATCAGACTATAAAACAAACACACGAGGATAAATCAGCTATAAAACAAACACAGAAGGATAAATCAGACAAACATGAGGATAAATAAGACTATAAAACAAACAATCATAAGAATAAATCAGACTATAAAACAGGCAAACGTGCAGATAAATCACCTATAAACAAACAAACGTGAGGATAAATCAGACTATAAAACAAACAAGCATAAGGGTAAATCGGACTATAAAACAAACAAACATTCGGATAAATCAGCTATCAAACAAGCAAACATGAGGATAAATCTGGCTATAAAACAAACAAACATTCGGATAAATCAGACAATAGAACAAACAAATATGTGGATAAATCAGATATAAAACAAACAAACATGATTATAAATCAGCTATAAAACAAACAAACATGAGGATAAATCAGGCTATAAAACTAACAAACATGGAGATAAATCAGCTATAAAACAAAAAACATGAAGTTAAATCAGACTATAAAACAAACAAACAAGGAGAAATCAGACTATAAAACAGGCAAACATGCGGATAAATCAGATTATAATACGACCAAACATTTGGATAAATCAGCTATCAAATAAACAAATGAGTATAAATCAGGCTATAAATCTAACAAACAAAGATAAATCAGGCTACAAAACAAACAAACATGAGAATAAATTAGGCTATAAAACAGACAACATGAGGATAAATCAGCTATAAAACAAACAAACGGAAGGTCAATCAGGCTACAAAACAAACAACATGGATATAAATCAGCTATAAAACAAACAAACAAACATGAAGACAAAGCAGCCTGTAAAACTAACAAATATGAAAATAAATCAGGCTATAAAACAAAAAACATGAAGTTAAATCAGACTATAAAACAAACACACGAGGATAAATCAGCTATAAAACAAACACAGAAGGATAAATCAGACAAACATGAGGATAAATCAAACTATAAAACAAACAAACATAAGGATAAATCAGACTATAAAAAAACAAACATGACGATAAATCAGCTATAAAACAAGCAAACATGAAGATAAATCACCTATAAAACAAACAAACATGAGGATAAATCAGCTATAAAACAAGCAAACATGAAGATAAATCACCTATAAAACAAACAAACATGAGGATAAATCAGCTATAAAACAAACAAACATGAGGATAAATCAGCCTATAAAACAGGCAAACGTGCGGATAAATCAGCTATAAACAAACAAACATGAGGATAAATCAGGCTATAAAACTAACAAACATGGAGATAAATCAGCTATAAAACAAAAAACATGAAGTTAAATCAGACTATAAACCAAACAAACAGTCAGACTATAAAACAGGCAAACATGCGGATAAATCAGACTATAATACGATCAAACATTTGGATAAATCAGCTATCAAACAAACAAATGAGTATAAATCAGGCTATAAATCTAACAAACAAAGATAAATCAGGCTACAAAACAAACAAACATGAGAATAAATCAGGCTATAAAACAGACAACATGAGGATAAATCAGCTATAAAACAAACAAACGGAAGGTCAATCAGGCTACAAAACAAACAACATGGATATAAATCAGCTATAAAACAAACAAACAAACATGAAGACAAAGCAGCCTATAAAACTAACAAATATGAAAATAAATCAGGCTATAAAACAAAAAACATGAAGTTAAATCAGACTATAAAACACACAAACGAATACAAATCAGCTATAAAACAAACACATGAGGATAAATCAGACAAACATGAGGATAAATAAGACTATAAAACAAACAATCATAAGAATAAATCAGACCATAAAACAGGCAAACGTGCAGATAAATCATCTATAAACAAGCAAACGTGAGGATAAATCAGACTATAAAACAAACAAGCATAAGGATAAATCAGACTATAAAACAAACAAACATGAGGATAAATCAGCTATCAAATAAGCAAACATGAGGATAAATCAGGCTATAAAAAAAACAAACATTCAGATAAATCAGACAATAGAACAAACAAATCTGTGGATAAATCAGATATAAAACAAACAAACATGATTATAAATCAGCTATAAAACAAACAAACGTGAGAATAAATCAGGCTATAAAACAGACAACATGAGGATAAATCACCTATAAAACTAACAAACTTAAGGATCAGTCATTCTTTAAAACTAACAAACATGGATATAAATCCGCTATAAAACAAACAAACAAACATGAAGACAAATCAGCCTATAAAACTAACAAATATGAAAATAAATCAGGCTATAAAACAAAAAACATGAAGTTAAATCAGACTATAAAACAAACACACGAGGATAAATCAGCTATAAAACAAACACAGAAGGATAAATCAGACAAACATGAGGATAAATCAAACTATAAAACAAACAAACATAAGGATAAATCAGACTATAAAAAAACAAACATGACGATAAATCAGCTATAAAACAAGCAAACATGAAGATAAATCACCTATAAAACAAACAAACATGAGGATAAATCAGCTATAAAACAAGCAAACATGAAGATAAATCACCTATAAAACAAACAAACATGAGGATAAATCAGCTATAAAACAAACAAACATGAGGATAAATCAGCCTATAAAACAAACAAACAAACATAAGAATAAACCAGACTATAAAACAAGCAAACATGAAGATAAGTCACCTATAAAACAAACAAACATGAGGATAAATCAGCTATAAAACAAGCAAACATGAAGATAAATCACCTATAAAACAAAAAACATGAAGTTAAATCAGGCTATAAAACAAACAAACAAGGATAAGTCAGACTATAAAACAGGCAAACATGCGGATAAATCAGACTATAATACGATCAAACATTTGGATAAATCAGCTATCAAACAAACAAATGAGTTTAAATCAGTCTATAAATCTAACAAACAAAGATAAATCAGGCTACAAAACAAACAAACATGAGAATAAATCAGGCTATAAAACAGACAACATGAGGATAAATCAGCTATAAAACAAACAAACGGAAGGTCAATCAGGCTACAAAACAAACAACATGGATATAAATCAGCTAGAAAACAAACAAACAAACATGAAGACAAAGCAGCCTATAAAACTAACAAATATGAAAAGAAATCAGGCTATAAAACAAAAAACATGAAGTTAAATCATACTATAAAACACACAAACGAAGATAAATCAGCTATAAAACAAACACACGAGGATAAATCAGACAAACATGAGGATAAATAAGACTATAAAACAAACAATCATAAGAATAAATCAGACCATAAAACAGGCAAACGTGCAGATAAATCACCTATAAACAAACAAACGTGAGGATAAATCAGACTATAAAACAAACAAGCATAAGGATAAATCAGACTATAAAACAAACAAACATGAGGATAAATCAGCTATCAAACAAGCAAACATGAGGATAAATCAGGCTATAAAACAAACAAACATTCAGATAAATCAGACAATAGAACAAACAAATATGTGGATAAATCAGATATAAACCAAACAAACATGATTATAAATCAGCTATAAAACAAACAAACGTGAGAATAAATCAGGCTATAAAACAGACAACATGAGGATAAATCAGGCTATAAAACTAACAAACATGGAAATAAATCAGCTATAAAACAAAAAACATGAAGTTAAATCAGACTATAATACGAACAAACATTTGGATAAATCAGCTATCAAACAAACAAATGAGTATAAATCAAGCTATAAATCTAACAAACAAAGATAAATCAGGCTACAAAACAAACAAACATGAGAATAAATCAGGCTATAAGACAGACAACATGAGGATAAATCAGCTATAAAACAAACAAATGGAAGGTCAATCAGGCTATAAAACAAACAACATGAGGATAAATCACCTATAAAATTAACAAACTTAAGGAACAATCATTATTTAAAACTAACTAACATGGATATAAATCAGCTATAAAATAAACAAACAAACATGAAGACAAAGCAGCCTATAAAACTTACAAATATGAAAATAAATCAGGCTATAAAACAAAAAACATGAAGTTAAATCAGACTATAAAACACACAAACGAAGATAAATCAGCTATAAAACAAACACATGAGGATAAATCAGACAAACATGAGGATAAATCAGACTATAATACAAACAAACATGAGGATAAATCAGCTATAAAACAAATAAACATGAGTATACAGCGGCTTGCAAAAGTATTCATACCCCTTGAACTTTTCCACATTTTGTCACGTTACGACCACAAACATAAATATATTTTATTGGAATTTTATGTGAAAGACCAACACAAAGTGGCACACAATTGTGAAGTACAAAGAAAATTATACATGATTTAAAAAAAATTTTTACAAATAAAAAACTGAAAAGTGCGGTGTGCAAAAGTATTCAGCCCTCTTTTCTCTGAGTGCAACCAATTGCCTTCAGAAGTTGCCTGATGATTGCTGAATGATCGAATGTTGACCTAATGACTAAATAGAGTCAACCTGTGTGTAATCCAATCTCAGTACAAATACAGCTGTTATGTGACGGCCTCAGAGGTTTGTTAAGAGAATATTGGGGAGCAAACAGCATCATGAAGTCCAAGGAACACACCAGACAGGTCAGGGATAAAGCTGTGGAGAAGTTTAAAGCAGGGTTAGGCTATAAAAAGACTTCCCAAGCTTTGACTATCTCACGGAGCACTGTTCAATCCATCATCCGGAAATGGAAAGAGTATGGCACAACTGCAAACCTACCAAGACACGGCCGTCCACCTAAACTTACAGGCCGAACAAGGAGAGCACTGATCAGAGATGCAGCCAAGAGGCCCATGGTGACTCTCGACGAACTGCAGAGATCCACAGCTGAGGTGGGGGAATCTGTCCACAGGACAACTATTGGTCGTGCACTGCACAAATCTGGCCTTTATGGAAGAGTGGCAAGAAGAAAGCCATTGTTAAAAGAAAACCATAAGAAGTCCCGTTTGCAGTTTGCCAGAAGCCATGTGAGGGACACAGCAAACATGTGGAAGAAGGTGCTCTCGTCAGATGAGACCAAAATTGAACTTTTTGGCCTAAATGCAAAACGCTATGTGTGGCGGAAAACTAACACTGCACGTCACTCTGAACACACCATCCCCACTGTCAAACATGGTGGTGGCAGCATCATGCTCTGGGGGTGCTTCTCTTCAGCAGTGACAGGGAAGATGGTCAGAGTTGATGGGAAGATGGATGGAGCCAAATACAGGGCAATCTTGGAAGAAATCCTGTTGGAGTCTGCAAAAGACTTGAGACTGGGGCGGAGGTTCACCTTCCAGCAGGACAACGACCCTAAACATAAAGCCAGGGCCACAATGGAATGGTTTAAAACAAAACAGATTCATGTGTTAGAATGGCCCAGTCAAAGTC
The DNA here is from genome assembly GCF_029633865.1 of Lampris incognitus. Taxonomy (NCBI): domain Eukaryota; kingdom Metazoa; phylum Chordata; class Actinopteri; order Lampriformes; family Lampridae; genus Lampris; species Lampris incognitus. The sequence continues at coordinate 74,580,011 of NC_079214.1, forward strand.
CAGACCTAAATCCAATTGAGAATCTGTGGCAAGATCTGAAACCTGCCGTTCACAAACGGCCTCCATCTAATCTGACTGAGCTTGAGCTGTTTTGCAAAGAAGAATGGGCAAAAATTTCAGTCTCTAGATGTGCAAAGCTGGTAGAGACATACCCCAAAAGACTTGCAGCTGTAATTGCAGCAAAAGGCGGTTCCACAAAGTATTGACTCAGGGGGGCTGAATACTTTTGCACACCGCACTTTTCAGTTTTTTATTTGTAAAAATGTTTTAAACCATGTATAATTTTCTTTGTACTTCACAATTGTGTGCCACTTTGTGTTGGTCTTTCACATAAAATTCCAACAAAATATATTTATGTTTGTGGTCGAAATATGACAAAATGTGGAAAAGTTCAAGGGGTATGAATACATTCGGATAAACTAGACAATAAAACAAACAAATATGTGGATAAATCAGATATAAAACAAACAAACATGATTATAAATCAGCTATAAAACAAACAAACATGAGAATAAATTAGGCTATAAAACAGACAACATGAGGATTAATCAGCTATAAAACAAACAAACGGAAGATCAATCAGGCTATAAAACAAACAACATGAGGATAAATCACCTATAAAACTAACAAACTTAAGGATCAGTCATTCTTTAAAACTAACAAACATGGATATAAATCAGCTATAAAACAAACAAACACACATGAAGACAAATCAGCCTATAAAACTAACAAATATGAAAATAAATCAGGCTATAAAACAAAAAACATGAAGTTAAATCAGACTATAAAACAAACAAACGAAGATAAATCAGCTATAAAACAAACACACGAGGATAAATCAGCTATAAAACAAACACACGAGGATAAATCACACAAACATGAGGATAAATCAGACTATAAAACAAACAAACATGAGGATAAATCAGGCTATAAAACAAACAAACATGAGGATAAATCAGCTATAAAACAAACAAACATTCGGATAAATCAGACAATAAAACAAACAAATATGTGGATAAATCAGATATAAAACAAACAAACATGATTATAAATCAGCTATAAAACAAACAAACATGGAGATAAATCAGACTATAAAACAGGCAACATGAGGATAAATCAGACTATAATACAAACAAACATGAGGATAAATCAGCTATAAAACAAACACGTGAGGATAAATCAGACAAACATGAGGATAAATAAGACTATAAAACAAACAAGCATAAGAATAAATCAGACTATAAAACAGGCAAACGTGCAGATAAATCAGCTATAAACAAACAAACATGAGGATAAGTCAGCTATAAAACAAACAAACATGTGGATAAATCAGACTATAAAACAAACAAACATGAGGATAAATCAGACTATAAAACAAACAAATATGTGGAAAAATCAGAAATAAATTTAAAACTACGCAGGAAGTAGTTTACGTTCTATGTATGGACAGGGCCACATTTAGTTGTTGTAATTTCCTCCAAGAAGAAACGTGAAGCGGGAAAAGTTTTTATACTCCACTTAAAAGTTTTCTTTTAGGGGGCCGGGGTAGCGTAGCAGTCTATTCCGTTCCCTACCAACACGGGGGTTGGTGGTTAGATTCCCCGTGTTACCCCCGGCTTGGTCAAGCGTCCCGACAGACACGATTGGCTGTGTCTGCAGATGGGAAGTCGGATGTGGGTATTTGTCCTGGTCGCTGCACTAGCGCCTCCTCTGGTCGGTCGAGGCGTCCCCTGGATTAGCAGAGAGGGTGGAGCAGTGACCGGGAACGGCTCAAAAGAGCCGGGTAATTGGCCTAATACAATTGGGGAGAAAGGGGGGGGCGGGAATGTGATATTGCATTGTCCGTTTTAAGATTTTATTTTGTTCAAGTGGACTCACCCCCTCTTGGTTGTGTGCAGCCAGCGAGGTGTGTTTTTTATGTGTTTTATGTTTTGTCGCATATTTATAGTTCGGTTTCTACCGTTTGTGTGTGATATGAAGGTGTGGTTATTCTGTACATTGTCGTGTATTTGAACAATTCGATGGTGGATCTGATGACAGTGATGTTGAATGAAGTACAATTAAGATGAATAAATACATCTGTTCTGACCCCAGCTAGGTGTTACATTACTGTAATGAATACATGTTCTTTTGTATATTAACTGGATTCTCTTCCAGGTGAGAGATGCACACAAAAAACTCAATTTAGAACAAGAGTCCTTTCTGCTATCTATAACTGCATGAGAACTGAAGACGACAGAACTGCCCATGCTTTGTTATGACGTTATGTGTTTCAGTGCTTCCCTCTATTGGTTGTTTTAGGTACTGTTAGTTTCACCAGCTGAGAGTCCATTTTGTTGATCTTCCGTTTGGCTCGTTGTGAAGCAGCAAGCAGTGTGTGTGAAATGCGGTCTGTTTTTCTTCGTTTGAACCTTGGAGTAGATATGTCTGTAAGTATCGGCACTTACATGTTAGATCCGAAACGTAATTTTGTAAGTTAAGCTACATATTACCAGAAGACGTTTCTTGTTGTCTTGATGTTGCTAGTTAACCTATTTTAGCAAACTCAGAGGCTCATTCAAGCTGACAGCTCCCTAGCTAGTATCTGACGACTGACATACGTTCTTATGTTTGCTAAGTTCTTATGCTATTTTATTGTTTTGCTGTCTATATCTGGATAACTCTAAAGAAATGAATGTTATTGTTAATTGTGACATGTTATATTTCATGCTAAAAAGCAATTTCATGTAGGCTGTATGTGTTTAGTAATCTGTACCCCTTTGTTTGTATTTTCAGTTTTACAATGTTGAAACCAGTAAAGCCACACCCTGTTGAAGACGGGGTTATTGAGGATTATTTTTGTTAGCTATCTGTCTAGCCTTCCTCAGACGCAATAGCAAGGACGTAATACCATCCGTAACAGAAGAACCACGGTGTCATATATTTCCTGGAGGGACTGATGTAAAGTATTTCTGATTCTGATTCAATGTGGTATCACGTACACTGTAGTGCAGCGGTCGGGAACCTATGGCTCGCGAGCCATATATGGCTCTTCCGGTGACGGCATATGGCTCCCAGACAATTTTGAGTTGAAAAAAATTTTTTTTTTCAAAAAAATCAGTTTGGAACTGATTTTAAAATACTTGTGATATTTCTTAATAATACTGTGTCATTTTAAAGTAAACAGAAATTAGTTTTGAAGATAAATTTCACGGGTCACGGGTCACCCGTGGGTCGGGTCGGGAACCAATGGCTCGCGAGCATGTCCGGGTCATTGTAAAGGTGAAGAAATCAATTTTATCAGATAGCCAACTAGTTTATCCGCTTCAACCCTTGTAACGGAAAAGATGGCGAAAAGAAAAAAAGACGATGATTACCGTGCATTCCAGGCTGCGTGGACAGAGGAATTTGCATTTGTGGAGAGAGCAGGATCTGCGGTATGTCTAATATGCAATGATAAAATTGCATCGATGAAACGGTCAAATATAAAGCGGCACTTCGATACGCACCATGCTTCATTTGCATCGAAATATCCAGCGGGGGACAGCAGGAAAAGGGCATGCGAGGAGCTACAGCGGAGAGTGCAGACGAGTCAGCAGCAACTACGTGTGTGGACCAAGCAAGGTGACGGGAATTCCGCTAGCTTTGCGGGGGCTTTGGCAATAGTAAGGAATGGAAAGTCATTCACAGATGGCGAGTATGCCAAAACATTCATGCTTGATGTGGCCAATGAACTGTTTGATGACTTCCCAAATAAAGACAAGATAATCAAACGAATAAAAGACATGCCCCTGTCAGCAAGAACTGTGCACGATCGTAGCATCATGATGGCAAATCAAGTCGAGGAAACACAAATTAAGGACATAAACGCCGGGACATACTTTTCTCTCGCGTTAGATGAGTCAACAGACGTTATTCATCTATCTCAGTGCAGTATCATTGCCAGGTATGCTGCAGGTGACACACTGCGTGAGGAAAGCTTGGCTGTTTTGCCAATGAAAGGGACAACAAGAGGAGAGGATTTATTCATGTCTTTCATGGAGTTTGCTAAAGAAAAAAAACTACCGATGGATAAACTTATTTCTGTCTGTACTGATGGTGCACCCTGTATGTTGGGGAAGAACAAAGGATTTGTAGCGCTTCTCCGTGAACATGAAAAGAGAGCCATCCTAAGTTTTCATTGCATCCTGCACCAGGAGGCGCTTTGCGCTCAGACGTGTGGCCAGGAGCTTGGCGAGGTGATGTCTCTGGTCATTCGAGTGGTCAACTTTATTGTTGCCCGAGCTTTAAATGATCGCCAGTTTAAAGCTCTGTTAGAAGAAGTTGGGAATCATTATCCCGGTCTGCTTTTACACAGCAACGTGCGTTGGTTGTCAAGGGGGAAGGTGCTCAGCCGTTTTGCAGCTTGCCTGAGTGAAATCCGGACTTTTCTTGAAATGAAAGGCGTCAAGCATCCTGAGCTAGACAACACTGACTGGCTCCTGCAGTTTCACTATCTCGTGGACATAACTGGCCATCTGAACCAGCTCAATGTGAAAATGCAAGGTATTGGAAATACAATCTCATCCCTTCAACAAGCAGTGTTTGCATTTGAAAGCAAGCTGGAAGTCTTTCTCAGGGACATTGAAACAGGTCGTCTTCTGCACTTTGAAAGACTGCAACAATTTAGAGATGCATGCTTAGCAAGTGACTCCACTCAACATCTGGATCTCCAGCAGCTAGCTGGCTTTACGTTCAATCTCCTGCAGTCATTCAAAGCACGTTTTGGAGAATTTCGTGCGCGCACTGGTCTTTTCAAGTTCATCACTCATCCACATGAGTGTGCAGTGGACAAAATCGACCTGACATGCATCCCCGGGGTCTCTATCGGAGACTTTGAGCTGGAAGTTGCTGACCTGAAGGCATCAGACATGTGGATGAGTAAGTTCAAGTCACTTAATGGAGAGTTGGAAAGTCTTGCGCGACAGCGAGCAGAGCTGGCGAGGGAACACAAGTGGACAGAAATTAAAAATCTTCAACCTGAAGACCAGCTGATTCTTAAAACTTGGAACGAGCTTCCTGTGACATACCACACAATGCAGCGTGTGAGTATTGCCGTATTGACCATGTTTGGCTCTACATATGCATGTGAACAGTCTTTCTCGCATATGAGGAACATTAAGACCAACCTACGCTCACGTTTAACTGATGGAAGCCTCAACGCCTGCATGAAGCTCAACCTCACCACGTATGAACCAGACTACAAGGCCATCAGCAAAACCATGCAGCACCAGAAGTCGCATTAAAAGTAAGACATATTTAATTTATTATACGTTAAAAATACTATATGTGTGGGGTACTTGGGATTTAGTAGCCCCCCATCTATTTTTTATTTTATATACTTACCTTCATTGACCACTCACTAATAGTAAAGAGGAGAATTGTCTGCTGTGTTGTTGTGATAGCCGGTTCTCGCCACAGGAGGGCACTGCAGGTTAATTGCTTCTAGCCTGTGTGACGTAGTGCTGGCTCTCGCCGTGCACTCTGGGACATAGAGTCGTCAGATGAGTGTTGCCGTTCGTATAGTGAGCCATGCTCTGAAAACGTGTCCTCTGTAATGTCTATTTGACAGGTAAGCAGACTAGTTAGACATATGGAATTAGGATGGTGATTAAATATGATGTGGAGGTGGGATATGGATGCCTATTAGAAATACCCACGAAGGGACTTTCATATTTATTTTGATAACGTCATATCACTGGCTAACGTTAGCTAGATTGCTAGCGAGTTGCTAACGTTAGCATAGCCATAGCTCCCGCGGTCTGAACCCATTGTTCTGTAGCTTGGCTTTGACATTGTCTGTAGGTGTGATTAGTCTGTCCCTTTACTATGTTTAGTGTCTCCACACTGTGTAAATATGAAGGTAGGCCTATGTGTGTTGCTATTTTGATCCCCCCATGTTCCGTAACGTTATATACTGTTTAGCTTTGCTCGCGGTAGGCTAGACTAATGTGAATTTATGGAAGAATATATTTGGTGCTCTTATGGTGTATAAATTGGAGATGAGTGTTGCCGTTCGTATAGTGAGCCATGCTCTGAAAACGTGTCCTCTGTAATGTCTATTTGACAGATGGAGTAAAACAACAAAAACACCAGCCCTTGTAAGTGTCATTCTTATCAAGTGTGCTACAAATATTGGTGCCGAAACCCGGGATCAGCGCCATTGCCACCATTGTCAGGAGAAGAAGTGGGGAGCGGAGTGAGAACACGTGACCAACAATGGAACTGGAGCTTGAGCAACTGCAAGACAGGCTGAGTGAGACCCTCCTGCAGTTAGGGCTGGACCAGTTAAAAGAGGTGTGTGTTATTGCTAAAGTCCCCACTGAAAACCAGACAAAGAGGCATGCGCTGATCAGACTTATTAGTGAAACTGTGGATGAAGCAATTGAGAAGGAGGATGAAGAGGTAGCACGTCAGTTTCTGTCCAGACTAGTGGACCTCTCTAGTGAAATGAAGCAGAGAGGGGCGGAGTCACATACTGGTGCAGGTGCAGACAGTACTAACAAGGATGCTGCTGAATTGGCAAGCTTACATGAACAATATCAGGCCTTACAGTCCAGCTTTACTGCATCCACAAAAGCGCTTGAGGAAGAGATATCACGCCTCAGTGAGAAACTAAGTCTTAAAGAACCCAGTAGACCTAGTCAACCTTCAAACCCAATCCCGTCAGTAATCCAACCCCCTGAAGTAACCATACGCAGAGACTTTAAGATAAATGGCCAAATAGGAGAACGGGGGCAGATAGACAAGTTGTCTTATATAAATCTTACGCATCAGATTGATATGGGGGTGAGAAAAGGCCACAGCGAGTTGGAGATAATAGAGGCTGTAATCCGAGCCATCAGCCCTGGGCTGACTCTCCGTGACTTGTTAGAGATCAAAACCGAACTCACCCTCCCTCAGCTGAGGACCATTCTGAAAGGCCATTTCAAAGATGATAGCTCTGTGGACCTATATCACCGACTAATCAACATCACACAGGACAGTCAGGAGTCACCACAGAACTTCCTGTTCCGAGCCATAGCATGTAAAGAGAGACTCTTAGCAGCAGCGAGAGAGCCTGGCTCTGATGAACAATACAGCCCTGAACTGATACAGAAGAAGTTCCTAAGAGCTGTGGGAACTGGGCTAGTGAGTGACCAGGTAAAATATCAGCTCAAGAGCTATCTCGATGATCAAGCAACTACTGATGATGTTCTCATTGTTAAGATGATAGAGGCCGCAAGTTTCGAGTCAGAGAGACAGCGGAAATTCAAGAAGAGCTCCCACAGTAAGGAAACCAGAGTGCGGGAAGTGCGAGCTGAGGCACATCAGTATCTAGGAGCGGAAGCTGCAGTGGTCGGGGGTCAGGAGTCGTCACCATCAACATCCGCGAGTGTGAAAGCCCTTAAGACACAGGCAGGGAACCAAAAGGAGTCTGCGTTCTACGAGATAATCCAACAGCTGAAAGGAGAAATGGAACAGATGAGAAAAGCCATGAACCACTCCTCTGGCCAAAGACCTTCTCGTCAGCAGCAGCCTGTGAGGAAGCGCGGATGCAAAGCCTGTCAAGACAGTGAAAGGGGCGACCAGTGCAACCACTGTTTCAAATGCGGACAGAGTGGCCATCTTTCAAGAGGGTGTAGAGCTCAGAGGCCTGAAAAATCGGAGCAGGTAGACACGTCTAGCTGTACTGTCACCAGCAAGCTCATCGACGACAGTATTCAGCTACTAGAAGCCAGAGTGTCTGCCCGACAGCGAGACGAGGCAGGGCGGGAACAGCAAGCACCCACAGTGAGTCATATCTCCTCAAAACGCCAGTCACAGCTGCTGAACCTAATTGGAAAGAAATACATGATAAACTGTTACATTGATGGTGTAGCCACACAGGCATTGTGGGATACCGGGTCGCAGGTCTGCCTAATCAGTGAAGAATGGAGGAGAAAACATCTCCCACACACCAAGGTGAGAAGCACAGAAGAGATCCTTGGCCCTGGCACCCTGACTGGTAAAGCAGCAAACCAGACAACCATTCCTTTCTCTGGATGGGTGGAAGTGACTGTCCAGTTAGCACCGAATAGCACCACTCAGACTCCACCAATGGAACTCACTGTGCCAATACTAGTAACCACACACCAGGGCACCGCAGAAGAACCGATCATCGGTTACAATGTAATTGAACACCTGTTAGAGTCTGGAGCTGGACAGCCATCAAGTGTAATCACAAAGGCACTAAGCATTGCGTTCGCGGTTGACTACAAGAAGGCTGAAGTCCTCGTGAAGCTGATAAACAGCCAAGATGATATGGAAGGTGAGGGGATGGTTAAAGTGGGCCGAGAAAGCATGACTATTCCGGCGGGCCAGACAAAGATTGTTAAGTGTGGTGTTAGAGCAGGGCCCCTCCAAGCAGACCAGAACGTCCTCTTTGAGCCTAATGTGAACCCAAAGTGGCCAGAGGGCCTGAAGGTGGATGAAAACATTGTATGTTTACAGAAGGGAACCTGGTCACGCATCGCTGTCCCAGTGACTAACGTCACAGCTCATGACATCACACTGCCGCCACGGACTCCCCTGGGGCAGACCCAAAGAACTAGAGCCATCTACCCTGCCGCCGTGAAGCCGTTGGATGTGGATGGGACTAGTACAGTGAACCCAGTCATCCCAGGGACCTCCACAACAGGTACAGAACGAAGACCTGTGATTAGAGACACAACAAAGCTGAAAGGGCCAGGTGATGTCAAGACGGAACACCAGGAGGAAGATCTATGGGACCCGCCTGTCCCTCTGAACCACCTGACACCTGAACAACAACTGCAGGTGAGAGAGCTACTGCGGGAGGAGAGTAGTGTGTTCGCACGCGATGACCATGATGTGGGGACTATTCCATCACTCCAGCTCAAGATCCGCCTGAGTGACACCACACCGGTGAAGCGGACATACACATCAGTCCCAAAGCCTCTTCATAAAGAAGTGAAGGAATACCTCGAGGATTTACTGAACAGAGGCTGGATAACTAAGTCAAAATCACCCTACTCAAGCCCAATCGTGTGTGTGCGGAAAAAGGATGGGAGCCTCCGCCTCTGCTGTGACTACCGTGAGTTGAACAAGAGGTCCATCCCAGACCGCCATCCAATACCACGCATCCAGGATATGCTCGACAGCCTGAAGGGGAGTGCCTGGTTTTCTGTCTTGGATCAGGGGAAGGCATATCACCAGGGGTTTCTTGAGGAGTCCAGCCGTCCACTGACTGCATTCATCACCCCGTGGGGATTATATGAATGGGTGAGAATTCCCTTCGGACTGTCCTCAGCACCAGCAGAGTTCCAGAGGTCCATGGAGGAATGTTTGATTGGGCTGAGGGACAACATTTGTCAGCCGTATTTAGATGACAACCTGGTCCACTCAACCACATTCGACGAACACCTCCAGCACCTGAGAAGAGTACTGCACCGCTACAGAAGCCATGGAATCAAGCTGACGGCAAGAAAATGTGAACTCTTCAAAAACCAAGTAAGGTTCCTGGGAAGGCTTGTGACCAAGGATGGATACACAATGGACCCCGCTGATGTGGCCCCGGTCCAGGCACTGAAGGAGAGAGAACCTACGACCATCGGAGAGCTCAGGAAGATGCTGGGATTCATCTCGTATTACCGGCCCTACATACCTAACTTCTCCCGAATCGCAAGGCCTCTCTATGACCTCCTCACCCCAGAGAAGACAGCAGCGGGGAAGCTCAAACAAAAGAGAAAGGACAAGGGGAGGAAGGGCTCCCGAGACCATCTGCCCTCCTCTCACCCAGTTAAGTGGACAGCTGAACACCAACAGGTCCTCTGTCAGTTGATTGAATTCCTCATCCAGCCACCAGTGTTGGGCTACCCAGACTTTGAACAGCCCTTTATCCTTCACTGCGACGCGTCACGAGAGGGCCTCGGGGCAGTATTGTATCAAAGACAGTCACAGGGTGGGCTGGCAGTCATCGCGTATGGGTCTAGGACACTGACAACTCCTGAGAAGAACTACCATCTCCACTCAGGGAAGTTGGAGTTCCTCGCGATGAAATGGGCCATATGTGAGAGATTTAGAGATTACCTCTACCACGCTCCATCATTCACTGTCTACACAGACAATAATCCCCTCACCTATGTGCTCACGACAGCCAAACTGAATGCGACCACCCACAGGTGGGTAGCAGAGTTAGCCGATTTCCAGTTCTCTATCAAGTACCGGCCTGGACGAGCCAATGGGGACGCAGATGGCCTCTCACGCATGCCGATGGAGCAGCACATGCAGACCTGTTCACAAGAAGTACACCCCGAGGTCATGAACAGTGTGACCCAGGCGCTGTCAGTACAGCTGGAGAGAGCTGAGCCTTGGATGTGTCCGGTAACCATAGCCACAGCACTAGCCGAGTTTGAGAAGGAACATACATCACCTGTGGCAGAGATACCCAGTCAGACGGTGAGAGACGCCCAGAGGGAGGATGCTGTCATTGGAGAGGTGCTGAAGTACATAACCTCCAATCAGTGGCCTCGGGGAAAAACACAGTGTGCGAGCAGGGGTGTTGCGACACTCATGAGAGAGAAGCATCGGCTGTGCCTTGATGATGATGGCATCCTGCGCCGGAAAACAGCTACCCGAACTCAGCTAGTCCTGCCGAAAAAGTTCCATGAGCTGGTATATAAAGAACTGCACAGAGACCTGGGCCATCTAGGCGTGGAGAGGGTGTTGCACCTGTTGAGGGACCGTTTCTATTGGCCTCACATGCAGAAAGATGTGGAACATTACATCACACAGGTGTGTAGCTGCCTGAAGACCAAGCGCCCCAACAAACCAACCAGAGCCCCTCTCACCAACATCGTGACCACACACCCATTTGAGATGGTCTCCATTGACTTCTTACACTTAGAGAAGTGTAAGGGAGGGTACGAGTATATACTGGTGGTTATGGACCACTTTACCCGTTTTGTTCAAGCCTATGCATGCAGAAACAAAGCTGCCAAGACCGCCGCAGAGAAGGTATTCGGGGACTTTGTGCTGAGATTTGGTTTCCCGGCGACGCTGCACCATGACCAAGGGAAGGAGTTTGACAATAAGCTCTTCGCCAAGCTGCAGGAGTACAGTGGAGTCAGGGGTTCTCACACAACACCGTATCACCCGCAAGGAAATGGTCAGGTCGAGCGTTTCAACAGAACGGTTCTGGCGATGCTGAGAAACCTGCCAGCGGTTGCGAAAACGGATTGGAAAGCGTCACTCCCAAAGGTGATACATGCATACAACTGCACCCGAAATGAAGCGACCGGATTTGCACCTTACTATCTGTTGTTCGGCAGAAATCCAAGACTTCCCATTGACCTGATGTTTGGCCTTAGAGCAAAGGACCAGGCACTATCCCCTCAAGAATATGCAGAGAAGTGGAAGGCCCGCATGAATGACGCCTATCGCCTAGCATCAGAGACAGCACGGAAGGAGGGGGCCAGAAACAAAACACTATACGACAAAAAGGCCCACGGGACAGAGCTGTATCCCGGATGCAGGGTTCTCATCCGCAACCTGAACGAGAAAGGAGGACCGGGGAAATTAAGACCATTCTGGGAGGACCAGGTGCATGTAGTAACACAGAGGAAGCACGCCGACAGCCCTGTGTATGAGCTGAAGCCGGAGAATGGAAAAGGACGAACCAGAATCATGCATAGGAACCTTCTTCTGCCATGCGACTTCCTGCCGGTGGAACCAAGAGAAGAGGACTTACCTGTGAAACCTAGACGGGAGAGAAAGAAGACAGACAGACAAATGCAGTGGAACCAGGAACAGGACAGTGACTCAGATGATGAGGATAACTGGAGATGCATCGTGGGACGACCAACAGTCAGAGCCAGTGAGCGGATCCAGAGTCAGCTGAGCCCAGATGCCTTGGAGTTCTATCCGGAGGAAAGAGACGGTCAAGATGAAGAGGATTTTGCGGAGCAGCCTGCAACAATAGAGGACAATGGGACAGTGTCAGAGAATGGCGAGACATCTGGAGCTGAAGAAGAGGATGAGCCCGATGACGACAAGAGCCTGGAAGATGCCTTGCAGCCTCCACCAGAAGATGCCTTGCAGCCTCCTCCAGGGGAAGCTGTGCAGCCTGCCAGAGAAAAAGCATATCCTTTGAGAAATAGAAAACCTACACCAGTGTTTACTTATCACAGACTAGGGCAGCCTAGTGTGTCTGGTAGATAAGCAAATCAGACAACTCAGTATAAATAAATAAATGAAAAAACAAAAAACAAAAAAAACAAAACAAAAAAAAACAAAAAAACTTTTGACATGTTACAATTGTTATAGCTATGTGATTTTAGTTGTCCTGTGATCACCAGACACAGAGTTACTGTAGCATTGGGGTTTTAGAACACACCTGTTACCACCAGGGATATTACTATTACAAAGTTATTTGCTTTTAGTCAGATACTATAGCTCCCCGGCCTCAAGACGGACGAAGCAGTGGATTCAAGTGCACATTATTTACTGCAAACATATACCATTAATAGGAGATGTGTGTTATATGTTATGACTGATTACAGTACAGTATCCAGATTGACTCCTGCTTAGTAATAACCTATCTTTTCAATGAAAAGTTATGCAATGTGGACTGGTAGATTTGTTATGTCGGGACGCCATTATCTTTTTGAGGGGAGAGTGTGGGGTACTTGGGATTTAGTAGCCCCCCATCTATTTTTTATTTTATATACTTACCTTCATTGACCACTCACTAATAGTAAAGAGGAGAATTGTCTGCTGTGTTGTTGTGATAGCCGGTTCTCGCCACAGGAGGGCACTGCAGGTTAATTGCTTCTAGCCTGTGTGACGTAGTGCTGGCTCTCGCCGTGCACTCTGGGACATAGAGTCGTCAGATGAGTGTTGCCGTTCGTATAGTGAGCCATGCTCTGAAAACGTGTCCTCTGTAATGTCTATTTGACAGGTAAGCAGACTAGTTAGACATATGGAATTAGGATGGTGATTAAATATGATGTGGAGGTGGGATATGGATGCCTATTAGAAATACCCACGAAGGGACTTTCATATTTATTTTGATAACGTCATATCACTGGCTAACGTTAGCTAGATTGCTAGCGAGTTGCTAACGTTAGCATAGCCATAGCTCCCGCGGTCTGAACCCATTGTTCTGTAGCTTGGCTTTGACATTGTCTGTAGGTGTGATTAGTCTGTCCCTTTACTATGTTTAGTGTCTCCACACTGTGTAAATATGAAGGTAGGCCTATGTGTGTTGCTATTTTGATCCCCCCATGTTCCGTAACGTTATATACTGTTTAGCTTTGCTCGCGGTAGGCTAGACTAATGTGAATTTATGGAAGAATATATTTGGTGCTCTTATGGTGTATAAATTGGAGATGAGTGTTGCCGTTCGTATAGTGAGCCATGCTCTGAAAACGTGTCCTCTGTAATGTCTATTTGACAGATGGAGTAAAACAACAAAAACACCAGCCCTTGTAAGTGTCATTCTTATCAAGTGTGCTACATATGGCTCTCAATGAAATATATTTAGAAATATTTGGCTTTTATGGCTCTCCCAGTCAAAAAGGTTCCCGACCCCTGCTGTAGTGGTTATGGGGATACATAATTCCCCTTATTGAGCTGGTAGGAACGTCAGTTTACAGCTGCTGTTTTCTCAGTTCGGGTTTGCAGCGATACACTTCCGCTGCAGGGGCTTTTGTTGTTTTTGTAATGGTGGAAGGAATAAATGGTGCACGTTGTGTAGCCGAAAGAGAAAGTTGTCACGACTCCTGCTTGAGCTCCTCTACACTGGTGACCACGACGTTTGTCTCTTGGTAGTTATCAGAGACAATCTTTCGAACGAACATGGTTGACGAAATCAACGCGGTTTCTCTCAAATTGCCAGAGTTCTGGGAGTCATCGGCAACGACATGGTTCGCCCAGGCGGAAGCGCAGTTTGCTATCCGCAAAATAACAGACGATGCTACTAAATACTACTACGTGGTATGTTCGACTGCAACTAGAGTGGTGAGTCTCCTTACAAATCCTCCGGTGGCAGACAAATACAAGGGGCTCAAAGACCACCTCTTGAAGATTTTTGAACTTCCGACGCCGAGAGGGCCCACCGTCTCTTTTCTCTGCAAGGCTTGGGTGACAGCAGGCCATCCGAGCTCATGGACAAAATGCTGAATCTGCTGGGACCGGCGCACACACCTGATTTCCTCTTTGTACAACTATTTCTGCGAAGACTGCCTGCTCAGGTGCGGGCCGCTTTGGCTAACACCAGCATTACCGATTGCCGCAAGCTAGCTGAAGAAGCTGACAAGTTCTTCCTGGCCAGCCAACAGCACCTCACCCCTGCCCACCCCCACACGCCACCACCTGGTGACTCAATGGTGGTCGCCGCGGCAACCCCCGGTCGGCGACAGGAGCCCGGCCTGTGCTTTTACCATGCAAAGTTCGGGACCAAGGCGAAAAAGTACACCTCCCCATGCAATTTCAGCTCGTCGGGAAACGCCAAGGCCGGCGCTCACTATTGGCCATGGGCGTCGGCGTGGAGGACAACAGGCTACATTTCCTGCGAGACTCCATCTCGGGGCGGCGTTTCCTATGCGACACTGGGGCGCAGAGGAGTGTCGTACCTGCATCGAGTGTGGACGCCCTGTCGGGCGCTCACGGCCCTCCCATGAAAGCTGCTAATGGCAGCTCTATCCGTACGTACGGCACGAGGCACATTGACATGTGTTTTAATGGACAGCGGTTCAGCTGGGATTTTGTCACCGCCGACGTGGCATTTGTCCTCCTCGGTGCAGATTTCCTTTGTGCTCATGGGCTGCTGGTGGACGTCAGGGATCGACGCCTGATTGACGCCGTCACCTTCGCTTCATACGCGTGTGCACTCAGCGATACAGGCTCCGTCAGGCTGTCCACAGCATGCTCTCCAATGAGGACGTGTTTCTCCATCTTCTCTCCGAGTTCCCTGACCTCACTCAGCCCACATTCTCGTCATCTACGACCAAACATGGGGTTGAGCACCACATCGTCACCACCGGCCCGCCGGTGCACGCCCGAGCTCGGCGCCTCGACCCGACCAAGCTCTCTGTCGCCAAGGCGGAGTTTGAGAACAGGGAGCGCCTCGGCATCATCCGTCGCTCCAGCAGCCCGTGGGCTTCACCCCTCCACATAGTGCCTAAGCCTGGCGGTGGGTGGCGTCCATGTGGTGACTACCGTCGGCTCAATGACGCAACAACACCGGACCGCTACCCGGTCCCTCACATCCAAGATTTCTCCGCCCAACTGGCTGGGAAAGTGATCTTTTCCAAGGTGGACCTCGTCCGTGGATACCACCAGGTGCCCGTCCATCCCGCGGATGTCCCCAAAACGGCTGTGACAACTCCGTTCGGACTGTTCGAGTTCCTGCGTATGCCGTTTGGGCTTAAGAACGCCGCGCAGTCCTTCCAACGCCTCATGGACTCGGTGTTGCGGGACTTGCCTTTCCTCTTTGTGTACCTGGATGACATCCTGGTCGCTAGCACCTCCGTGTCCGAGCACTTGTCCCACCTCAGAGCCCTTTTCGAGAGACTCAGCCTGCACGGGTTGATAGTTAACCCGGCCAAATGCCAGTTTGGTCTGAGCACCATCGACTTCCTGGGCTACCGGGTCACCAAGGACGGGGCGGCCCCCCTTCCATCTAAGGTGGATGCCGTCGCAGACTTTCTACGCCCACACACGGCCCAGTCCCTCCGGGAGTTCATTGGCATGGTGTCCTTCTACCACCGGTTTATCCCCCGGGCTGCCGATCTCCTCCGCCCCCTATATGAGGCTCTGAAGGGCACAGCCCCCAAACACGCTGTGGACTGGTCTGCAGAGAGGGACACGGCTTTTAAGGATGTGAAGGCCGCCCTGGCTGACACAGCGATGCTGGCACACCCTGTGTCTGGAGCGCCCATTGCCATCACGACGGATGCTTCGGACTACGCTGTCGGCGCGGTTTACGGGCAGTGGGTGAGCAGCGCGTGGCAGCCGCTTGCCTTCTTCAGCCGGCAGTTGAACCTGAGAGAGCGCAAATACAGCAGCTTTGATCGTGAGCTGCTTGGCCTTTTCCTCGCTGTTAGGCACTTTCGTTTCCTACTGGAGGGCCGTCAGTTCACGGCTTTCGTCGATCACAAACCGCTGGTGTTCGCGATGGCCAAGGTGGCAGAGCCGTGGTCAGCCCGCCAGCAGCGACAGTTGGCCTACATCTCAGAGTTTACCACCAAACGTGAGGCATGTCGCTGGGAACTCCAACCCGGTCGCTGACTGTCTCTCCCGGACCATCGCTGGTGCCGCCCATTTGGGACTCGACTACAGCCAGATGGCGGCTGACCAGGCCGCCGACCCAGGAGTGCAGGCATGCAGGACCGCCGTCACAGGGCTGCAGTTGGAGGATGTGGCTTTCGACGACGCCGGCGCCACGCTCCTGTGCAACGTCTCTACGGGTCAGCCCCGACCAGTCGTTCCGACTGCTTGGAGGCGACGGGTCTTTGACGCAGTCCATGGGCTGTCTCACCCTGGCAGAAAGCCTTCACAGAGGTTGGTGGCGGCAAAGTTTGTCTGGCATGGACTCAAAAAGGATGTGAGGGACTGGGCTGACACCTGTGTGGAGTGCCAACGCTCCAAAGTGCTCCGGCACGTCAAAGCGTCCCTGATACCTTTCACGGTACCTGAGAGGAGGTTCGACCACGTGAATGTGGACCTGGTAGGCCCCCTACCTCCCTCCCGTGGTTTCACATACCTGCTCACCATGGTCGTCCACGACAGCACCTGAGGTTGCCCGAGCGTTCATCGGAACCTGGGTCGCCCGCTTTGGCCCCCCATCTGACCCCTCCTCGGACAGAGGGCCGCAATTCACGTCAGCGCTCTGGGAGGAGATCGCCGCGGGTTTAGGGGTGAGGCTCCATCGCACCACAGCGTATCACCCTCAGGCGAATGGATTGGTCGAGAGGTTCCATCGCTCGATGAAGGATGCGGCCTACCCTCAAGGACGACCGCTGGGTCGACAAACTGCCTTGGGTCAGGCTTGGGCTCAGGACGGCCCCCAAGGAGGACCTCCAGTCCTCATCCGCCGAACTGGTCTACGGACAGCCACTTCGGGTCCCGGGGGATTTCCTTCCCACCGCCACAGCTCCCTGGTCCGCCAGTTGCCAACGGACTGCGCTGCAGGAGGAAGCCAGGGCTTTTGCACCGGTCCCCACTTCTCAGCATGGCGGCACTCAGTCCTATGTCCCCACGGAGCTGCGGTCGGCGGAGTATGTTTTCATCCGTCACGACGCGCACCGCGGTCCCCTGCAGCCACCCTACGACGGCCCATTTCGGGTACGGGACACTGGAGATAAGCACTTTGTGGTGGAGGTTGGCAGCAGGCTGGAGCGGGTTTCTGTGGACCGCCTCAAGCCTGCTCACCTGGACTTAGACCGCCCTGTTGGTCTTGCCCTGCCCCCACGGCGGGGGCGCCCCTCGGCTCTGCGCCCCTCCCCCGGCTCTGCCCCCTCCCCCGGCGAGCCGCCCCCTGCTTCCCCAGCCCCTCCCTTTCCCCGGTCCAGCTGTGAGGACTCTACTGCTTTGCCTGCGGTTAACCAACCCCCAGCTCCTGTTCAGCGGAGCCGTTGGGGCAGAGAGATCCGCCCCCCTCGCTACACTGACTTTTCCTATTAAGGCGAATTCTGGGGGGACGTGTGTAGTGGTTATGGGGATACATCATTCCCCTTATTAAGCTAGTAGGAACGTTAGTTTACAGCTGCTTTTTTTCTCAGTTCGGGTTTGCAGTGATACACTTCCGTGGCAGGGGCTTTTGTTGTTGTTGTAATGGTGGAAGGAATAAATGGTGCACGTTGTGTAGCCGAAAGAGAAAATTGTCACGACTCCTGCTTGAGCTCCTCTACAACACCATATTTTGATGTCGTATACAACATCGTTAATCCCAGACGACGAGGTTGGGTGGTAACACCGAAATCCTATTAGAGACACACTGTTACTTCTGCACTGGTGGCAGTGGTTGCAGACTGGGGACGGATGGGGAGGGGGAGGCTCTTAAAACTCAGAGCAGCACGTTAAAAAAAAGAAAGAAATGAACGTGGACTTAGTGTAAAATTCAAAATAATGAACGTGAACATGAACTAGTTCATTTTAATCCCCGTAATGTTAGCTTCTTCGTCTTTCTCCCCCCCCCCCATACACACACACACACCAAAGAGCATAACGTCGGTCCGACATGAACTCAACAACTTAGAACAGTTTCCACTGCTGTGCCACCTTCAAATGCAACTTCAAATTCCACCTTCAAATGCAAATGCAACGAAGCTAAAAGAAAAAGGCTAATGTGTGATATTTGTAGTATTGTTTTGTAATGACGAGACATAAACTAGCTTGCAGTTCAACATGTGTCCGTTTACTGAATGCATGACACTGTACACTTTACGACATCCTACGTCATAGCTACGGAAGCTCAACAGGTACATCACACCCCTCTCCTTAAGATGTTTTCTTTTGCATAGAACAACCATTCAACTTTAGATATCTCAATAAAAAGTAAAAAAATATCTCTCTGTGTAAAAGCATATTGTGTTTCTTTTCTCTATGTCTTACACAACACTAAACAAATAAAACATTTTAACTGTTAAACGCTTTTGCTAAATACATAGGCTAACACTTTGCTTTGTATTTTAAACACCAAAAGCATGAACTAGTGCTTTCTTAAACATACTTATATATATATATATACACTATATATATACAGCCTCTAAACATGTTTGTATATTCAGTCCTTGTACCTAGCAGGTAAGGTTGATCTGCCTTCCAGAACATGTGGCATGACATTGTGACCTTGGATAAAGTCTGTCTGGTATGACCTGCTTTGGACTGTGAGTAACAGCCATGTCTGCTGACTGCTCAGCCTCAAGTAGAATCTCCTGGAACATGAGTCTCTGTGCCAGCTCTTTTTGCTGGATGTGCTCTTTCTGAGGTCTTCAGCAGATGTTTTCTGTTCCTCCTGTATATTCCTCCATCAGGCGTGCGGACAACATAGGATCTGGGCTGTTCATGCCTGTTCAGCACGACTGCTGGTTGCCATACCTTTCCTCGTTGAATCCTGACGTTTTCACCCATCTGTAGTTCTGGTAGCTGTTTTGTCTGCCTGTCGAAGTAGCTCTTCTGTTTTTGTTGCCGTTCTTTCAGTTTGTCGTGTACACTGATTTTGCTTTCAGGAGTGAGCAGTGTGGTGGAGGTAGGCAGCTTTGACTTCAGTCGAAGACCCATGAGCAGCTGAGCCGGAGAGAAACCCACACCGTCTAGTGGAGTGTTGCGGTACTCAAGAAGAGCGCTGTACGGGTCACTTTGTGCTTTCTTGAGGAGACTCTTGATCGTTTGTACAATTCTCTCCGCTTGTCCATTTGACTGAGCGTCTCCAGGACTGGAAGTGGTGTGTTGAAACTCCCAGCTGTCGGCGAAACAATTGAACTCAGCACAGGCTTATTGTGGACCATTATCAGAAATGAACACGTCTGGGATGCCATGTCTCGCGAATGTGGACTTCACTGCAGTGATAACACCATGGCTTGTAGTGTCACTCCGCTTTGTGATCTAAGGATATTTGGAGTATGAGAATGTGCTCACATATCGTCCAGAGCTGTTGTGGTTACACCGCCCCGAGCTGCCTCCCCGGCACGTTCAAGCCACTCCCCCAGCTCGGACGTGCCGGAAACATCCAAGCGCTCGGCTCGCGCTCTGAGGAGACGAGCGCTGCACTGCACCAGGTGTTTGCCATCATCTATCAGGCACACCTGTGGCAATCAGGCAGCCTTCTACAAGAAGCCTCCCAGAACACCACTCCGTGCTTTGACGTACTGAACCCTGCGGTAAAGTTCTGACAAGCCCTCCAGCGTTCCTTGCATTCTGTTTATTCCCCAGTGTCTTATCTTCGTGTCTCTGTTTCCTCCCAAGACTCTCCCTCCGCGATTTCCATGGCTCCCCGCGTCTCCCTCGTCCCCAGCGACCTTCACGTTTCTCCCCGGACCTCTCCTGCGATCTCCCCCCTTGTCCCTCTATCTGGACCCCTCCTTTCGGACTCGACTTCCCGGATCTCGGACCTGGACTTTCTCGGACAACCCCCCTTGGATCACGGACTGGACTTTCTCGCCAGGTGCACGCACATTTTTTCAACACCTCCTGGTCATTTACATACCGCACCGCACATTGGCTAAAAACACTCACACATAGTTATTCACGCAAACCACGGGACACCACACATAGTTTACTCACACATCCCACTAACAGAACGCCTTTTTTCACCATACATTTCCCTCCCACAATAAAACCTCCCTTTGGAAGTTATCTCGTGTCTGTCTGTCTTGGGTTTCGCCACACGGGTCAGGTTCTGGTGCGCGAGCATAACAGAACGTCGAAGCCATTATGGACCCAGGCAAACCCAAGGAGCGGACGGTCCCTGTGACGCCCCAGAGCTCCGTCCCCCTAGAGGCAGTAGTAAGAAGTCACAGTTGCCAACTTGCCTCTCTCTGCTCAGAGCTTACTACTGCCTTCACCCGTGTCACCGGAGAGATCAGCGATCTTCAGTCCGGCTCCCAGGCCGCGACGAGCGCGTTAGATACCCTCACCGCGCAGATCGCTGCACTCTCCACAGCGGTCTCCAGGATGAGCGACCACCCTGCCCTGGCCTCGGTCTCTGCCCCCAGCTCGGCCTCCGGTTTCCCCGTTCCTGGTCCCGACGTTCCCCCTCCGAGTCAACCCCCACTGGACCCCCGGTGCGAGCCTAACCTCCCCTGCCCCAAGGCCTTCGGTGGGGAGTTCGAGCTGTGCAGGGGTTTCCTTGGTCAGTGTGAGCTCCTGTTCAAACACCAGCCAGCTAGGTATAGGACAGGAGAGACCAAGGTAGCCCTTGTCATGTCCCTCCTCACCGGCAAAGCCCTCAGCTGGGCAATAGCGGCGGTAGGCCATACCGAGCAGCTCGCCTCGGACTATGGTGCTTTCCGCCGCGAGTTCAATCTGGTGTTCGACCACCCAGCTGACGGGCAGGACGCTGCCGGCCGCCTCCATTCCATCCAACAGGGAGCCAGGTCGGTGGCAGATTATTCCCTGGAGGTAAGGATACTCGCGGCAGACAGTGGGTGGGATGACACTGCGCTCAAGAGCGCGTACAGGAGGGGGCTGAGCGAGCCCATCAAAGATCTTATCGTTCGGGACCGCCCTGCCTCCTTCAACGAGCTCGTCACCCTCGCCCTCCAGATGGACGAACGGCTGCGGGAGCGGCGCCAGGAACGCGCCCCGCGCGCTGGCCCCTCCCATAGACCAACCCCCGTCCGTCCTACCGGTGCCTTCCCTGGGTCAGCGTCCCGTGGGCTCTCTCCACCCTCACACTCCCCCTCGCAACCCTGGGTGGCTTCTGGATCCAGGCCGGAGGAGGAGCCCATGCAGTTGGGTCGGTCACGGCTCCCGCTGGAAGTTAGGGAGCAGAGGATGCATGGCCACCTCTGCCTCTACTGCGGGAGGTCGGGCCACTATATCAAGGCCTGCCCGACTCGCCCAAAAAGACCCGGCTCACTAGTGAGGGGTGTCCTAGTGAGCCTGACTACCCTTCCTCAGCCCCAGCCCAAGAAGGAGCACAACCACCTTTTTCCGGTCACTCTCACCTGGGGTAACCGCTCACTGTCTGTTGGTGCACTCCTGGATTCGGGGGCGGACGAGTGTTTGATGGACACCTCGCTGGCCCGGCAGGCCGGCATTCCACTCGTCCCCCTAGACACACCCCTCACAGCCCAAGCCCTAGATGGACGTTCACTTGGTAAAATCACACACAGCACTGCTTCCCTTACCCTCACTCTTTCGGGTAATCACGTGGAAGCTATCCGTTTCTTGGTTTTGCGCGCCCCTGGTGTTAGGAAGACTGTGGTTGGAACGGCACGATCCCTACATCTCTTGGTCTACTGGGCGGATTTTGGGTTGGAGCGTTGCGTGTCATGCCAACTGCCTTCGCTCCGCCCACTCCCCGTCCAGCGGCCTCAGACCCGTGCCTCCTCCCACGGATCTCACTGGTGTTCCTTCCATTTATCACGATTTAGCCACTGTATTTAGTAAAGAGAGTGCACTTTCCCTCCCCCCTCACCGTCCCTATGATTGTGCCATAGATCTCTTTCCCGGGGCCGCCCTTCCCACCGGTCGGTTGTATAATCTCTCCGTCCCAGAGAAGGAGGCTATGCGCAAATTATATCAGAGTCCCTGGCCTCAGGAATCATAAGGCCCTCGTCTTCCCCGGTGGCGGCGGGCTTCTTTTTTGTGGCAAAGAAGGAGGGCAGCCTGAGGCCTTGCATAGATTATCGAATGTTAAATAATATCACGGTGAAAAATAAATACCCACTCCCCCTTATGAGTTCCATGTTCGAGCCACTCACTCACGCCACGGTGTTCACGAAGCTGGACCTGCGCAGCGCGTACCACCTGGTGCGCATCCGGGTAGGGGATGAATGGAAGACGGCCTTCAACACCCACCTAGGGCATTTCGAGTACCTCGTTATGCCCTTCGGCCTCACCAACGCCCCGGCCGTCTTCCAGGCATTGGTCAACGACGTGCTCCGGGACATGCTGAACACGTTCGCGGTGGTGTACCTGGATGACATACTCGTGTTCTCTAGGACTGAGGAGGAACACCACCAGCATGTCCTCCAACGGCTGCTGGAGAACAGGCTCTTCGTGAAAGCCGAGAAGTGCGTGTTCCACTCCGCCTCCGTGGAGTTCCTTGGCCACATCGTGGAGAAGGGGCTCGTCCGCACTGACCCCAGGAAGACCCGAGCGGTGGAGTGGGCGCGGCCCACCAACAGGACGCAACTCCAGCGCTTCCTGGGGTTTGCAAACTTCTACCGGCGCTTCATCAGGGGGTTCAGCCGTGTGGCCGCCCCCCTCACTGCACTCACCTCCAACCTCCGCCCCTTCTCCTGGACCTCGGAGGCGGAAGCCGCCTTCTTGTCCCTGAAGAGGCTGTTCACAACGGCTCCGGTGCTTGCCCACCCGGACCCGTGCAGACAGTTCATCGTGGAGGTGGACGCATCGGACACGGGCATCGGAGCCGTCCTCTCCCAGCGGTCGGAGGAGGACCAGAAGATCCACCCGTACGCCTTCTTTCCCGGCGTTTCAGTCCTGCGGAGAAGAATTATGACATCGGTAACAGGGAGTTGCTGGCCGTCCACGCCGCCCTAGAGGAGTGGAGACACTGGCTGGAGGGAGCAGGGCAGCCGTTCATCGTATGGTCCGATCACAAAAACCTGACCTACGTACGGACGGCTAAGAGGCTCAACCCCAGGCAGGCGCGCTGGGCTCTCTTCTTCAGCCGGTTCGACTTCACCCTCACCTACCGCCCGGGCACCAAGAACGTCAGGGCAGACGCCCTCTCCCGTCTGTTTCCCGAGGGGTCCCCTGACGCCCCAGACACCATCCTTCCCCCGGCCCGGGTGGTGGGCGCCGTCACCTGGGCCATCGAATCAGTGGTGAGAAGGGCCCAGCGCGCCCATCCCGACCCAGGCAATGGACCCCGGAACCGGCTATTTGTGCCTCCCTCTGTCCGGCCCCAGGTGCTGGAGTGGGGCCACTCCAGCCATCTTGCCTGCCACCCCGGTGTCTACCGAACGGCGGCCTTCATCCGCAGGGGTTTCCGGTGGCCCACCATGGAGGCAGACACCAGAGAGTTCGTGGCAGCCTGCACCACCTGCGCCCGCAGCAAGGCTCTCCATCGCCCTCCAGCAGGTCTCCTGCGCCCCCTTCCTGTCCCCGGCCGACCTGGGTCCCACATTGCCTTGGACTTCGTAACTGGCCTCCCCGTGTCCCAAGGCAATGACACCATTCTGACCATTGTCGACCGGTTTTCCAAGGCCGTCCATTTTGTTGCCCTCACCAAACTCCCCTCTGCAGCCGAGACGGCGGACCTTCTCGTCTCCCACGTCGTCCGACCTCATGGGATTCCCCTGGACATTGTCTCTGACCGTGGTCCCCAGTTCACTTCGAAGGTATGGCAGGCCTTCTGTAAGGGGATTGGGGCCACGGTCAGCCTCTCCTCCGGGTATCACCCCCAGACCAATGGGCAGGCAGAGCGGGCCAATCAAGCCCTGGAGGCGGCTTTGCGTTGCGTTACCCCCAGCAACCCCGCCTCCTGGAGCAAGTACCTGCCCTGGGTGGAGTACTCGCTCAACTCCATGGAGAGTTCGGCTACCGGTTTGTCCCCCTTCGAGTGTTCCCTGGGCTATCAACCCCCTCTGTTCCCCCATCAGGAGTTGGAGGTGGCGGTCCCTTCCACGAGGGCCCATCTCCGCCGATGTCGGCGCGTTTGGAAGACCGCCCGGGCCGCTATGTTGCGAGCTACAGAGCGGGCCCGGCGCAGCGCCAACCGGCGGAGAGTGCCGGCCCCAGCTTATCGACCTGGACAGAGGGTATGACTCCTGGCCCGGGACCTGCCCCTCCCTACCCTCAACCGGAAGCTGGCTCCCCGCTACGTCGGTCCCTACACCATCGACCGCATCGTCAACCCTTCGGCGGTGTGTCTCCATCTCCCTACCTCACTCAAGATCCATCCCGTCTTCCATGTCTCGCGCCTCAAACCGGTAGCCACCAGCCCCCTGTCTCCCCCTGTCCAAGCTCCTCCACCCCCCAGGGTCCTCGACGGTGGTGACATGGTCTGGGATGTCGACCAGCTGCTCGCCGGGGGCGTGGGTACCAATACCTGGTGGACTGGGTTGGCTATGGGCCCGAGGACCGCAGCTGGGTTCCCCGGTCCTACCTGGCCGACCCCGCACTCCTGGAGGAGTTCTATCGGGCCCACCCCAACGCCATCGGACGGTCGCCCGGTGTCTCCCGTAGGAGGGGGGGTCCTGTTGTGGTTACACCGCCCCGAGCTGCCTCCCCGGCACGTTCAAGCCACTCCCCCAGCTCGGACGTGCCGGAAACATCCGAGCGCTCGGCTCGCGCTCTGAGGAGACGAGCGCTGCACTGCACCAGGTGTTTGCCATCATCCATCAGGCACACATGTGGCAATCAGGCAGCCTTCTACAAGAAGCCTCCCAGAACACCACTCCGTGCTTCGACGTACTGAACCCTGCGGTAAAGTTCTGACAAGCCCTCCAGCGTTCCTTGCATTCTGTTTATTCCCCAGTGTCTTATCTTCGTGTCTCTGTTTCCTCCCAAGACTCTCCCTCCGCGATTTCCACGGCTCCCCTCGTCCCCAGCGACCTTCACGTTTCTCCCCGGACCTCTCCTGCGATCTCCCCCCTTGTCCCTCTATCTGGACCCCTCCTTTCGGACTCGACTTCCCGGATCTCGGACCTGGACTTTCTCGGACAACCCCCCTTGGATCACGGACTGGACTTTCTCGCCAGGTGCACGCACATTTTTTCAACACCTCCTGGTCATTTACATACCGCACCACACATTGGCTAAAAACACTCACACATAGTTATTCACGCAAACCACGGGACACCACACATAATTTACTCACACATCCCACTAACAGAACGCCTTTTTTCACCATACATTTCCCTCCCACAATAAAACCTCCCTTTGGAAGTTATCTCGTGTCTGTCTGTCTTGGGTTTCGCCACACGGGTCAGGTTCTGGTGCGCGAGCATAACACAGAGCGTTGGTGGCCAAAACTCTCAACAAGGTGTCTAATTCCAATTAATCTTTCACTTATTACTGGCTCTAAAGCTCTGCCTACTACTGATCACTTCCACAAGACGCTTAAATTTGGTTTCATGAATATCAGATCACTGTCTACCAAAGCCTTACTAATAAATGATCTGATTCTTGAACATAGTTTTTGTTAAGCATATCTGGTAATATGTGCAGGAGCAAAGTCATGTTAAATAGCATATGTTACGTACAGTGATGTCATTATTATGCGCGTACATGTTAGGATGCTTTTGTGAGCATGCGCAGAAAATAAACGGTCGTGTGAGTTCCCAGACCAAAAGAGACGATGCCGGTGTGTCATTTTTCTCCCGGGAATGAACCACATTAAGACAAAGAAATGTCTACTG
This sequence comes from Lampris incognitus, assembly GCF_029633865.1. NCBI lineage: Eukaryota > Metazoa > Chordata > Actinopteri > Lampriformes > Lampridae > Lampris > Lampris incognitus. The sequence goes on from NC_079214.1 coordinate 74,606,065, forward strand.
CTACAGGTTATGGGCCCAGTCATGCAGGCCAAAAGTGGTTCAGATTATTATTCGACGGTGATGAGAAAAATTACGAACTCTGGGAAACGAGGTTTCTGGCGCACATGGAGCTGCGCGGCCTCAGATAAGTGATTGTGGGAGTCCCAGATATAGATGAGGAAGACGAAGCAGCGCTCGCAGAAGATGAAGCAAAGAATGGAGAAGCATATGCCGAGTGAGTGCAATGTCTAGACAACAAGAGTTTATCGTTGGTAATGAGGGACGCTAAACGAGACGGAAGAAAAGCACTTGAAATTTTGCGCGAGCACTATGCGGGCAAGGACAAACCCCGTGTGGTGACAGAACTTTCCTCGCTCCACAAAGCTAGCAATGAAACAGTCACCGACTACATTATTCGAGCAGAAACTATATTCACGTCATTGAGAAGAGCAGGTGGTAAAGGGGCTACCGGACTCTTTCAAGCCGTTCGTCGTGCACGTCACCCAGACAAATGACACTGTGACTTTCAGTGAGCTTAAAAGTAAACTACGCAGTTATGAGAGCACTGAAAAATATGGAAAGAGTGACGTGAATATAGAGGAAGACAACGTGATGAAGACCAGCGGGACAACGAGAGCGCGCGGAGGAGGAAGAGGAAAGAAAATTGACCTAGCTGATGTCGAGTGTTATACGTGCGGTAAGAAAGGACACGTGGCTAGGTCATGTCCAGATGAATACCAGCGGAGAAGAGAGGAACGAAAGTGGGACACACCACAACGAGGAAGAGGGCGCGGTCGAGGACGCGGCCGCGACCAGTTAAAGAAAGCTGATGGAGAAACGGAGGCAGAGCCTACATCGTTCTGCTTTTTCAAGATGAGTGACTGTCCAACACAAAGAGGAAAGGAGAAAGGTCTTATGGTTGACTGCGGTGCCACAACGCACATGATCAACGACTCCTCCAAGTTTAAGACAGTTGACAAGAGCTTCAGACCGGGAGATCACGTGATCGACCTTGCCGACGGGACCAAAGTTACCGGGATGGCAAAGATGAGAGGTGACGCTGAGGTCTACTTGCTGGACAGCGAGGGACGACAAGTGAAAACGAGGCTCAAGCAAGCAGGCACGTAGCCAGGTAGGTGGTTTTCGTGTCTGAACCCCCCCCCGAAACCCCACGGCCCGTCTGAAATGGCACCAATAATTATTTAGTTATCGTTTTGATTATTTGTCACCGCCCCTCTAGCCTACCCATACACTGCATCTATCGTGACTGACAGGCGTTAAACCTGTCAGCTAATTTGTTTCCAAACATGATGTATCTTATTGGTCTGTTTCGTAAAACAAATAAAATCACAGGCTTTTGATTGGCTCAGGGGTCTGACGAGTCAGCTAAGCAACCTGCCACTGGTTATGCTAGCTAAATGGTTGATCTATAGTTTGCTTTTCAAAAGCAATGGAGTTGCCGAAAGCTACCTGTAAATCAGGCAAGAGCAGTAAAGTTAATATTCGTAAAATCGGTGATTTTTTTTGTTTCAAACGTGTCCCGACTCAAAAAAGAAAAACAAGAACATTACAGATGATCTGGTCACTAACGTTACCGATTTCCCGGAGCAAGCGTTAGCAGACCCACTGCCCTCCTCCTCGGAAACGGAGCCAGAGTTAGCAGACCCGCCGTCCTCTACCTCGGAAACGTTTTCACACGACTTTGTGGATTATATTGGTGGTGTAGAGCCGAAGTAACGGAGAAGACCGTAGGTTCACACTTTAGCCGTGTAGGCAACTTTCTTTAATCCACGGTAAATCAGCGAGACAAACAAAACCCACAGCTCGACTGAGCGGAGGTGGCAAGAATAACCAGAAAACTGGCTGGACAACCATAACTTAACCCTGCGTTAACCTGCCAGGGCAACCATGACTTAACCCTTAGTTCCTGGGTTGAATTCTGTCCCCAATACGTGTCCACCACATGAGCCCCCCCAGAATTCGCCCTAGTAATCGAAGTCAGGCAGGCGCGGGTGGACGACAGGCCGTCCGCGGCGGCTCCGGATAACAGGGGCCGGAGTGTCTGTGGGAGGCATTGACGCGGGCCTGTGGAGGTCGGCCTGAGGAGCAGAAGAGGCAGCTCGGGCCTCCACGGGGGGAGGAGGCGGAGCCGGGGGACGACCGCGACGAGGAGGTTGGGCTAACTCCAACGGCTGCGTCAAGTCCAGGTGTGCGGGTTTAACTCGGTCCACTGAAACATGCTCGGCTGTGCCCCCAAAATCCACCACCAGGTGCTTAGTTCCCCGTTCCAGGACGCGGAAGGGGCCGTCATAAGGGGGTTGCAGAGGGGGGCGGTGTGCGTCGTGACGGATGAACACGTAGTCCGCTGACTGCAGACCTGGGGGCACCTGGGACACCGGAGCGCCGTGTTGGGCGGTAGGGACGGGTGTGAAAGCTCTGACCCCGTCCAGCAAGGAGGCTCGTTGGTCCACAGCTGACCAGGGACGCGTTGCATTGGGCATGAAATCGCCTGGGACTCGCAGCGGCGTGCCGTACACCAGCTCCGCAGAGGAGGCTTGTAGGTCTTCCTTCGGGGCGGTCCGCAGGCCCAGCATGACCCATGGGAGCTTGTCAACCCAGTTGCAGTCCTTGAGAGTAGCCCGAAGCGCAGCCTTCATGGACCGGTGGAAGCGCTCACATAGGCCGTTCGCCTGAGGGTGGTAGGCGGTAGTGCGATGAAGCTTGACGCCCAGAGCCTCACCCACAGCATTCCATAGCTCTGAGGTAAACTGTGGCCCACGGTCAGATGAAAGGTCGGAAGGCGTACCGAAACGTGAGACCCACGACCCAATAAAAGCCCGGGCCACATCAGCAGACGTCGTGGATGCCAGGGGAACAGCTTCAGGCCAGCGCGTAGTCCTGTCCACCACAGTGAAGAGGTAGGTGAACCCATGGGAGGGGGGTAGGGGACCAACCAGGTCGACGTGGACATGGTCAAATCGTCTCTCCGGCACTGCGAAGCGTTCCAGGGGCGCCTTAATGTGGCGGTGTATCTTAGCCCGCTGACAGGCAACACACGAGTCGGCCCACGCTTTCACGTCTCTCTTAAGTCCCTCCCACACAAACTTAGCAGAGGTCAGGCGCACGGATGGCTTACCGCCTGGATGAGAGAGGCCGTGCACAGCTTCAAATACGGGGCGTCTCCAGCTGTGCGGGACGATGGGCCTGGGCTGTCCTGTGGAGACGTCACACAGGAGGGTGACACCTGTGTCGCTGAAAGAAACGTCCTGCAGGCGGAGCCCCGTGTCGGAGGCCCGGAGACGGAGGATGCTCGGGTCCGTGGCCTGGTCAGCAGCCATCTGTGCATAGTCAAGGCCTAGGTGGACCGCTCCAATCACTGCCCTAGACAGGCAGTCAGCTACCTGGTTAGACTTACCAGCGACGTGCTGGATGTTGGTAGTGAATTCCGAAATGTAGGAGAGTTGTCGCTGCTGGCGAGCGGACCATGGCTCGGCTGTCTTGGACATGGCAAACGTGAGGGGCTTGTGGTCCACGTACGCAGTAAACTCGCGGCCCTCTAGCAGGAAACGGAAATGCCGGACGGCGAGCCAGAGACCGAGGAGTTCCCTGTCAAAAGTACTATACTTGCGCTCTCGGGGTGTAAGCTGGCGACTGAAAAAGGCCAAAGGCTGCCAAGCCCCCCCCACCCACTGTTCGTGAACCGCACCAACAGCATAGTCCGATGCATCCGTGGTTATGGAAATAGGCGCTGTAGGTGAAGGATGCGCTAGCAGGGTAGCCTGGGAGAGCGCAGCTTTAGTCTCGGTGAACGCACGGTCCCGCTCTGCTGTCCAGTCGACCGCCTGGTTGGGGGACATGCCTTTCAGCGCCTCGTACAGTGGCCGGATGATAAAGGCGGCTCGAGGAATGAAGCGGTGGTAGAATGTCACCATCCCGATGAACTCCCTGAGCGCACGAGCTGTTTGGGGGCGCGGAAAGGCCGCCACCGCTTCCACCTTTGAGGGCAGGGGGACTGCCCCGTCCCCAGTGATGCGGTGCCCGAGGAAATCAATGGCTGTCAGCCCGAACCGGCACTTCGCCGGGTTGACGATCAGCCCATGCTGGCTGAGGCGTGTGAAGAGGGCATGAAGATGGGACAGGTGTTCTTCCTCGGAGGCGCTGGCGATGAGTATGTCGTCCAAATAGGCGAAGATGAAAGGAAGGCCACGGAGCACTGAATCCATCAGCCGCTGAAAGGACTGGGCCGCGTTTTTGAGTCCAAATGGCATTCGTAGGAATTCAAATAGGCCGAATGGGGTTGTCACCGCTGTCTTGGGGATGTCTGAGGGGTGCGCGGGAACTTGATGATAACCACGGACCAGGTCGACTTTTGAGAAGACGCATTTGCCAGACAGGTTTGCAGAAAAGTCCTGGATATGCGGGACAGGATAGCGGTCAGGCGTGGTGGCGTCATTTAGTCGGCGGTAGTCCCCGCATGGGCGCCAACCTCCATCAGGCTTAGCGACGATGTGGAGTGGGGACGCCCACGGGCTGTCAGAGCGGCGGATGATCCCAATGCGTTCCAGGTGCTCGAACTCAGACTTGGCAATGGCGAGTTTGGCGGGGTCGAGACGCCTGGCTCTGGCGTAGACCGGGGGCCCCTTCGTAGCAATGTGATGCTCCACCCCATGCTTAGCGGTGGGTGCAGAGAAGGTAGGCTGGGTGAGGTCAGGGAACTCAGCGAGGAGGCGGGTGAACTTGTCTGCCTCTGAGAGAGAGTTGGCTAGACCTGCATAGGCCGCTTCCCTCCGCGTACATGCGAAGGAGGAGAAGGTTAAGGCATCGACCAGACGGCTGTTCTGAATGTCCACTAGCAAACCGTAAGCGCACAAAAAATCAGCTCCGAGGAGGGGAAGCGTTACATTGGCCATGACGAACTCCCACGTGAAACGTTGTCCACCAAAACACAGTTCTAGAGACCGCACGCCGTAGGTGTGGATAGGGCTGCCGTCAGCCGTCGCCAACTGGGGGCCCCGCTCCCCGCCCATGATGTCGACGTCAGTAGCAGGGAGCACGCTTCTCTGTGCGCCCGTGTCACAAAGAAATCGCCGACCGGAGATGGTGTCGAGGATGAAGAGTAGCCTGCTCGTATCGCCAACACTCATGGCCACTACTGAGTGTTGGCCCTCTCGTTTCCCGTCGGCCTGTAGTTGCAGGGGGAACGGCACCGTTTAGCTTTCGCACCAAATCGAGCGTGGTACATACAGAGTCCAGAGGGCTTGTAGCGGTCTGATGCTGTGGCGCCACCGTCGGGCCACGCCCGCGATGTCGGCGGGGGGCCAGTGAAGGTAGGAGCCAGCACCCCGGCATGGGAGGAACGTTGTGTAGCGACGAAGAATCGGTCAGCCTCCTTTGCCAGCTCACGGGGATCAGTGATGGTGGAGTTAGCGAGCGCAGTTTGGACGTGGGGCGGCATGTTGCGCAGAAACAGCTCCATAAACAGGAAACATGGCTTTTCTTGACCCAGTAGGTTTAACATCCTGCTCATTAGCTCCGATGGTTTGCCATCTCCCAAGCCCTGAATTGCGAAGAGGCGACGTGCTCTTTCCGTTGCTGACAGTTCAAAAGTTTCAAGGAGGAGATGTTTAAGTGCGGCGTATTTACCATCGGCCGGTGGGTTGGTTATGAAACCGCTTATCCTGGAAGCCGTAGCGCACCCCAGCGCTGCCACTACGTAGTAGTACCTGGTCTCGTCTGCTGTTATGTCTCTGAGCGCGAACTGTGCCTCAGCCTGCGCGAACCATGTAGCCGCGGAAGACTCCCAAAACTCCGGCAGTTTAATTGCAACGGCGTTCGTAGCCATAATGTGTGTGGTTTCAGAAAACTTATCCGAAAACCGACGTCGGGGTCACCAGTGTAGAGCCGAAGTAACGGAGAAGACCGTAGGTTCACACTTTAGCCGTGTAGGCAACTTTCTTTAATCCACGGTAAATCAGCGAGACAAACAAAACCCACAGCTCGACTGAGCGGAGGTGGCAAGAATAACCAGAAAACTGGCTGGACAACCATAACTTAACCCTGCGTTAACCTGCCAGGGCAACCATGACTTAACCCTTAGTTCCTGGGTTGAATTCTGTCCCCAATACGTGTCCACCACAGTGGGAAAATATCAGACGAACAGAGAAGAGAAATATACTCACTGGACTGGACGGCCAATATCGGACAAACATTCCCTACAAAACTAGGAGGTAAACTACAATGTTGAGTTTTTGCAGTCGCCAAGAACTCGCCTTGAGAGGTGATATTGATTCAGGACCAGTGACATTGAATGAGCCAACTCACAATGACGGAAATTTCAGGGCTTTACTCAGGTTTAGGGCTACATCTGGCGACACAGTACTGTTACAACACTTGAGTAAATGTGCAGCAAACGCTAGCTACTGCAGTCCTGATGTACAAAATGAAATAATCAGCATAATTGGAGATGTGATAACAAACAAACTGGTGCAGAAAGTAAACCCCGCGCAGTGTTTCGCTGTGTTGGCAGATGAAATGAAAGATGTTTCAGGGCGGGAGCAGCTTTCTGTCTGTGTCAGATACGTGAACCAGCATGACAGCCAATATAGCATCAGAGAGGATTTTTTGTCCTTTGTTGATATCGAGAAGTTAACCGGGGAGGCAATCGCCAATTCAATCGAAAGTCAGTTGACAAATGCAGGCGTTGATTTACAGTTTTTACGTGGCCAGGGATACGACGGCGCATCTGCAATGAGTGTCTGTTTAAATGGTGCCCAAGCTAAAATCAAAGAGAAGCACAAGCAAGCAGTTTATGTGCACTGTGCCAGCCACAGTTTGAATTTGGTCCTAAACAAGTGCTGCACTGTACAAATGGTGCGAAATTGCTTTGGAATTGTCTCGGAAATCTGCACTTTTTTCCATGATTGGGCTTTGCGGTCTGCATGCAGTCTGCGACACGAGACGGAACGTGTTTTACCCGACTGCAAGAAAACGCGACTGACGAAGTTGTGTGAAACGAGATGGGTCGAACGCCATGACGCAATATTTACATTCAACGAGCTTTTAGACCCTGTGCAATCCAGCCTGCAGAAAATCAGTGAAACCTTCACAGGAGACACATCTGTCAAAGCCACTCAGCTCTTTAATTCAATTGACAATGCAGAATTCATGCTGTCCATGAATGTGAGTGAGAAGATGCTTGCAAAAACCTACCACCTGTCCACCTTCCTTCAGAAGGAAAATTGTGACTTGGTGAGTTGCGTTTCAGCTGCTGATGCTGTTATTAAGCAGGTAGATGAGATGAGGGCTAACTCTGAGATGGAGTTCAGGCAGATTTTCCAAAAGACCTCTTCCCAAGCAGCCAAGTATGGGGTTGAATTTGACCACGAAGAGGCATGGACTGCAATGAGGATCCATTGAAGGCCTGTGAAAATCACTACCGGCAAACGCTTTTCATAGTCATGCTTGACTTTTATTCATCACAGATGAAGGAACGCTTCAGCAAACACAGAAATGTGATCTCCAACCTCTGCTCCTTACTGCCATCTAAGGTCAGCATGCTGAACGACAGCTCAGCTCAAGCGCTCTCCAACCTGTATCCTGATGAAGTGTTACCGCATCTGGAAGTTGTAAAGTCAGAAATTGACACCTGGCGGGATAAATGGAAAAATGCAACTTATGTTCCACAAAATGCCATTGGGGCATTAAATGTCTGTAACAGTGAGTTGTTTCCAAGCATCTTCAAGCTTCTCCGCGTTTTGACCATGCTTCCTGTCACCAGTGCCCATGTCGAGAGAAGTTTTTCCCGTCTGGGGAGGATCAAGGACAAAATGCGCAGTACAATGACGGAAAGACGGCTTAATGGACTGACATTGCTCTCGGAGCACAAAGACATTGTGGTGACGCCGGAAGAGGTACTGGACATCTTTTGCAGACAAAAAAGACGATTGGACCTGCTTTTATAAGGTAAGACCCACTTTTATTTATTAATGCATTGATGATTATCTATGGGCCATTAATACGTTGACATTTACCGTACGGTTGGGTATTAGGCTATAGTATACAGTGTGGGAATTTTATTTACCAGTAGCTTTCGGCAGTGTTGCCCGACCCCCCCCCCCCAAAATATGTTTCTGGCTACGGGCCTGCAAGCAAGCGCTCTACATCCCTTCGTTTCCACAAGACATCTTCTCAGTCAAACCAGCTACAGCCAACGGAGCTGAGGTCCGCTTCAGGGACGGTGAGGACTGGCTGATCAGCAAGGACGGTACCAAGTTCAAAATAGATGTGTATGGTAGGCTGTATTACCTTAGCACAGTAGAAGATGAAAATGTTGATGAAGTGAAAGGTTGCCATGACATCCAAACGTGGCATAGGATACTTGGCCATTGTAATTTTGATGATGTGGCAAAGTTAGAAAAGGTGGTTGAAGGAATGTCGATAAAAGGAAAACATGACAAGTCTAATCAAAACTGTGAAATATGCACACAGGGCAAGTTTACGCAGAGCAGAAACAGACAGACAGACGCTAAAGCTAAGACAGTACTAGAACTAGTACATACAGACTTATGCGGTCCAATAGAACCAGCTGATAAAGATGGATATAAGTATGCAATAGCATTTACTGATGATCATAGTGGGATGATTTTTCCATACTTTATCAAAGCAAAGAGTGACACCACAAAAGCTACTGAGAAATTCACAGCAGACGTAGCTCCATATGGAAAGATAAAGTGTAAAAGATCCGATAACGGCACTGAATTTACCGGGCAGGAGTTCCAGGCTTTACTCAGGAGTAAAGGGATAAGGCACGAGACAAGTGCACCCTACTCGCCTCACCAGAACGGAACTGCCGAGAGAGGTTGGAGAACCTTATTTGAAATGTCAAGATGTATGCTGTTGGAGAGTAACCTCCCAAAGCAATTATGGACATTGTAGTGATACTATAACGCCATGTATATACACTGGAACTACACTAGGTGTTATGTACTACCCGGACTGTTATTATGGTTACACCACTACCATGTATGGTTATTACGTCTGCCTACTGAGCCACGATTAAACCTGAGTTCTATAACCCGGTGTGGTCATTGATCCTCGACAAATACTACCCCAAGTATTACTTCATGGTGGCAGCGGTAAAGTACTCTCTATGAAGAATGAAGATAGACTGATAAAATTGTCCGTGGATAATTTCTGTCATCATTCAAGCAAGAGTGCGCCGGAGCTGAGCTAGCCGCAAAGCTAACTAGCTAGCTAGTAACAGGAGACGTCATGGCATCGCATCTACCGACGATGAATTGGTCCGACCCGGACCTGGGTGAGGCAATTTCACTGTATAAACAGAAAATGACTCTGTATTTAGAAGATGAAGAAATAAATGGCGCAGCTAAACAAGCTAGGAAAATATGTCGTGGAATCGGAGACGAAGGATTAAAAAGACTGAACGCCAGTGGTCTCACTGATGATGAAAAGAAAAAGCCTGCCAAACTATGGGACTTCTTTGAAAAACAGCTAAAGTTGAACGTAAATTTCAGAATCCATAGACTGCAACTGATGCAACACAGACAGAAACCAGATGAGAATATTGATGATTTTGTGACCAGAGCCAGAACACTAGCACAGAAATGTCAGTTTTCAGACGAAGAGCTTAACGAGCGTATGATTGAGCTTATTATTGCGAGCACCCCCCATGATGCCCTGAGGAATGATCTATACAGCAAACCAAAAGGATATTTCTTAGCAGAGGTTCTGGCCGAGGGACGAAAATATGAAGCCCTGACAGCAGGCAATGAACAGTTAGACAAACTTAGCCTGTCACACAATGAGAGAATCCACGCTGTGGACAGGGACCGCATATGTCGTAACTGTGGGAGAAGCCACAAACCACGTCGATGTCCTGCATATGATGATGAATGCAATGCGTGTGGTGCAAAATGTCACTGGGAGCGGTGCTGCAGGAAGGCCAAACGAGAGCGCCAGGAACACTCCAGCCAGAGCAGGAGCGGGGGAAGTAAGTCCCACACACCACAAGACAAACAGCACAAGCGCAAAACCTATATAGACAAAAAGCAACAGAGCAGGACTCGCATACATGCTGTAGAGAGTAGCAGTGAAACAGACAGTGAGAACGAAAGTACTTACCAGAAACAGTTCCACTCCATAACTATCAGTGAAAAGTGCATGCATAGCATAGACAGCAAGCCGGCCAGAGAGGAGGCGTACACAGTCCTGAAGGTGACACCACCTGACCTAACTGGTCGTGGATACACACTACGTCTGAAGATAGACACAGGTGCGTCAGGCAACACACTCCCATTGCGTACCTTCAAGCAGATGTACGGTGAAAATGCATGCACCCAGAAACGACTGAAAAAAAACCAACAGGAGGCTATCTGCACACAGTGGTCACGCCATCCCCTGCCTAGGCACCACTGACATTCCATGCCAGTACAAAGAATTCAAATGGGTCAATGCAAAGTTCTATGTTGTAGACATACCAGGGCCAGCCATAGTTGGGCTGCCAACATGTGAACTGTTAAACCTAGTGACTGTCAATGTAGATGCAGTGACCGAGAAAGGAAATGCAAACGAGAAAAAAGTCAACACAAGACAGACAAAATCCAAAATGACCATATCTAACAGTGCAGACCTAAAGAGAGCATACCCAGACCAGTTTCACAAAATTGGTAACTTCAGTGGAAAGGCCAAGCTCTTCCTGAAAAAGGATGCTGAACCATTCATAGACCCACCACGTAAGTGCAGCATTCACGTCAAAGACAAACTGAAAGATGAACTGAATAACCTAGTCGAACAAGATGTGTTAAGAAAAGTAGAACAGCACACAGACTGGTGCTCGAGTCTGGCATACAGCACAAAGAAAGACGGTTCCCTTCGCATATGCTTAGACCCCCAAAAGCTTAATGCCAGCCTTAGGAGATGCCCACACAAGATTCCTACTGTGGAGGAACTGAACCCGAAGCTTGCAAATGCAAAAATATTCAGCAAACTTGACGCAAAAGCTGGATATTGGTCAATACACCTAGAGGAAGAGTCACAACTGCTAACCACGTTCCGAACTCCATTTGGTAGATACTGCTGGAAACGTTTGCCATTTGGTCTCAGTGTCTCTCAAGATCTCTTCCAGGCAAAGATGGACCAAATCCTGGAGGGGCTCGATGGTGTCGTCAGCATAGCCGATGATATCGCAGTCTACGGACCAAGCGAAGAGGAGCATGACAGGAACCTGACCAACCTGATGGAGAGAGCAGCCAAGACAGGTATTGTGTTCAACAGTGACAAGTGCACAATCAAACAGACAAGCATCTCATTCTTTGGCAACCTGTACACAGACAAAGGTATCAAACCTGACCCAGCCAAAATCAGGGACATCCAGAAAATGCCGACACCCCAGAACAAAGATGAACTGAGCAGATTCTTGGGGATGCTGACCTACCTGTCACCCTACATCCCAAAGTTCGCAGACAAAGCACACACACTGAGGGTGCTGCTGAAAAGTGACGTGCCTTGGACATGGGACACTGACCACCAAAAGAGCTTTGAGGACCTGAAATCAGTTATCAACGAACATGACTGCCTGAAGTACTATGATCCAAGCACACCTCTGACACTTGAGGTTGATGCATCACAGAAAGGACTTGGCGTGGCATTAGTGCAGAACAAAATACCCATAGCTTTTGGCTCAAAGACACTGGACGACTGCCAATCCAGGTACAGCAACATAGAGCGAGAAATGCTGGCCATAGTCTATGGAATGCAGCGATACCATACCTACCTGTATGGGAAGTCATTCATTGTAGTTACAGACCACAAACCCCTCGTTACCATATGCACAAAGCCACTGCATGCCGCCCCGCCACGGCTTCAGCGAATGCTGATAAAAACACAAGGATACAACTACGAGGTCACGTATCGACCAGGAAACCAGATGGTCCTGGCAGACACACTCAGCCGACTACCCAACCCTGAGAACAACAGCAACATCGAGCTGGCCGAGCGCATTGACGGAATAGAGGCAGAAGTCGAGGATCCAGAGATGCTCACTGTTGCAATGATAAACTTCTCTCCCGAGAAACAGGACGCACTCTGCACGGAAACCACCAGCGACCCCAGACTCAATGCACTGAAAGAGCTGATCCACCAGGGATGGCCAGACAACATCAAAGCTCTACCAAGACAACTACGTGAGTACTGGTCATTCAGAGATGAGCTCGCAGTTGAAGCAGGAGTCATATTCAAAGGCAGACAGGTGCTCATCTCAGACTCCATGACTGATTCTATGCTCGAACAGCTGCATGTAGGACACCAGGGCATCGAAAAGACACGGCGACTGGCGAGAGAAAGTGTCTACTGGATCAGAATGAACGATGACATCGAAAGAGTCTGCAGGTCATGTAGCGTATGCGTGGAACATCAGGATGCAAATCCAAAGCAACCTCTCAACCCACACAACACACCGTCAAAACCATGGCAATCCCTAGCTTCTGATCTATTTGAGATCGATGGACATCAGTATTTACTGATTGTGGACAGATATTCTAAGTTCCCTCTAGTGGATGAAATGCCCATGCCTGTGTCCAGCCGGGAAGTTGCACAAAAAATGGGAATGTACATGTCTCTTTTTGGAAGGCCTGACGACATACTTACAGATAATGGACCCCAGTACACAGGGCACGCGTTCCAGAAATTCACGGCTGACTGGGGAATCAGGCACGTGACAAGCTCACCCCACTATCCAAAAAGCAATGGATTCATTGAGAGGCATGTGCGACACATCAAATCCATTGTGAAGAAAACCATGAGACAAGGAGGTAACATACAAGTGGCCTTACTACAGGTCAGAGCAACACCCATCGACAGTAAACTACCATCACCAGCAGAACTGATCTTCGGAAGGCCGGTCACCACCCTGCTGCCGAGTCGAGGGGACCCAGGTAAGGAGGAAAACCGACTCCACCTGGAGCAGAGAACAGCAAACATGAAGGAACATCATGACCGCAGCAGCGGCAGAGAACTACCTCCACTCGGTCCCGGACAGCACGTATCTGTCCTAAACAAGGAAAAAGGGACTTGGTATCCAGCCACCGTCGTACAAAAGTGCGATGAGCCAAGGAGCTACATTGTGCAAACATCAAATGGGAACAAACTCAGACGTGGCAGGAGCCACCTGCGGGAAATTCACCACCCCCATGCACTGAGGAGCGCAAGAACCCGCTTCACAGAACCTCAACGGGACACTCATGCAGCTGGAACTTCTTCCAGCCAAATCTGTGAAACACACAGTGTCTTGTCTTTCACACACACACGCACAAGATATGGAAGAGCTGTTTCCAAACCAGCTCACTACAATGACTATGAGTAGAGACAATCACACACAAAAGGAGGGCTCTGAATATGTTTGTATTTTGATACTGTAAAAATTGAAAACTAAACAGGGGGGATGTAGTGATATAACGCCATGTATATACACTGGAACTACACTAGGTGTTATGTACTACCCGGACTGTTATTATGGTTACACCACTACCATGTATGGTTATTACGTCTGCCTACTGAGCCACGATTAAACCTGAGTTCTATAACCCGGTGTGGTCATTGATCCTCGACCAATACTACCCCAAGTATTACTTCAGACATATGCGGTACAGACAGAAGCTCAGATCCGCAACAGGTGTTACAGTAAGCGGCTAGAGCAGACACCTTACTGTGTTTTCACAGGCAAAACTCCTAACCTATCTAACATGAAAATATTTGGCTCTGAATGCTACGTATACAAGCAGGATAAAAATAAATTGGATTCTAGGTGTACAAAGGGGATCTTTGTGGGCTATGATAAATATAGTCCAGCCTATATTGTGTATTATCCTGAGACAGGCAAAGTCTTGAAACATAGACTACTGAAATTCATCACCAAGGGTAGCACAGATATCCAGACTCAGACAGATCGTGACATGGTGGATGACAGTGAGAGTTATGAATATATACCACAAAAGACTAAAATAGTCAACCAGGGTCAGGGACAGCCTAAGGAGGGTAAAGAGTCCAGTGTTGAGGAGACTGTTGAGGCAAGTCCGATCCAGACACATAGTACTCAAAGAGAACAGGGAGAAAGGGAACGGAGGTATCCCACTAGAGAAAGAAAAGCTCCAGACTACTTAAACAAGTACCAGTGTAAAGCTGAGTGTAACATGATGAGAGTGAAAATGTAGATTATTTCTATAGAGTGACTTATGGTGTACCTAAAACATTCAGAGAGGCTATGGACTCTTAAGAAGTCAAAAATGTGGGCTGACGCAATGAAGGAGGAAATGGACTCTTTGACTGAGAACGAGACTTTCACCCTTACCACACTGCCAAGAGGCAAACAAGCAGTGGGAGGTCGCTGGGTATACCCAGTGAAAGAGAGCCCAAATGGATCTGAGACTTGTAAAGCCAGATATGTTGCAAAGGGCTATGCTCAAGTGGAAGGGATTGACAATAAAGAAACTTTTTCACCGACAGCTAACATGACCTCTGTCAGAGCATTGATGCAGGTGGCTATACAGGAGGGTTTTACCCTACATCAAATGGATGTGAAGACTGCTTACCTCCATGCTCCGATGGACTGTGAGGTATATATGGAGCAACCGGAAGGTTTCGAGGTCAAGTCAAAAACAGGAGAACACTTAGTGTGTAAACTAAACAAGTCATTGTATGGTTTAAAACAGTCCGGGCGTAACTGGAACATGTTACTGCATGATCACCTTACAGAGAATGGTTTTGTACAAAATGATGCTGATCACTATGTCTACAGCAGAGAATCTGAGAACGAGAAAGTGATTCTGTTAGTCTGGGTAGATGACCTTATCATAGCATCCAGTAACACCGCCTCACTCAGTGATGTAAAAGAAATGTTGAAGAGAAGGTTTAAGATGAAAGATATGGGTCCACTTAAACACTTCCTGGGTATCGATTTTACACAGAGTGAGGGAGAGATCAAAATTACCCAAAAGAGACAAATAGAGAAGATGCTAGAGAAATTTGGAATGGCTGAATGCAAACCGAGATCCACCCCATGTGAGCAAAAGTTAAATTTTGACGGTGAGGGTGAAGTTATTAACTCAACAGGATACAGAGAAATAGTAGGTAGCCTGATATACATTATGACATGTACAAGACCTGACCTGAGCTGGGTGGTGAGTAAACTGTCACAGTACCTAGCAGAACCAAAGCAACAACATTGGACTGCAGCAAAACACCTACTGAGGTATTTAAAAGGTACTGTAAACTCCTGGTTCTGTAGAGAACCTAGGTTCTATGAGCTACGGAGTAGTGCTATATTTACATATTGCCCTCTGACCTCGCCTCTGGCGACGCTAGGCTCTGAAATTCACCGCTCATGCGACAGCATCCCCTAAGCCCCGCCCACAACTGCACTTGACATGCGTCACCACATCACTCGTCAGTTCGACCCACCAAAGCCTCCTTCAAGGGACCTCAGCAGGCGAGCAGGAAAATATAGCACTACTCCGTAGCTCATAGAGCCTGGGTTCTCTACAGAACCAGGAGTTCTATTATCGCTATCCCGTAGTGCTATATTTACATATTGCCCCAACTACGGAGTAGCGGCGGACTAATGCCCCTCGCCTGCCACCCGCGCTGAGGACAATAAGGGGAACAACACCTCACACCCAGTACTCAAATCCCCCCTTTGGCCGGCTAGTATATCGTAGAGGGGAGGCTCGCATAAGGGGGCGGGAAAAAAGAGAAAAGGGAACGTAACCGTTCCAACTTCCCATATACATATACACATAGGCTATAGCCTATATATAATATTCTTTTTTTTTCATTTTATTTTAAATGAACTATGTAAAAACGTCCGCGCTCCTGACGGGAGACACTTGCGTATGGCCGGAGCGCATTACGCATCAGTGCGCCTCGCTGTGCCAAGCACAGCACCGGTCACTGTCATAGCAGACCGGTCAGTTAAGTAATGATTAATGAACGAATGTAGCGAAGACCACATTGCCGTTGACATAAGAGACTCCATCGCCACACCAGCATAGAGAGCCACCGAAGCGGCTGTGCCCCTCGTGGAGTGTGCTTTAAACCTGGGTACTTCTCTACCAGCCCCCACATAGGCTTGGGAGATCCCGGAGCAAATCCAATGAGAAAGCCTCTGGCTAGACAGCGCCTCTCCTTTCCTGCCCGTCGCCCCGTAGCAGACAAGGACCTGTTTAGTCTTTCTGAAAGGACCAGTGCGCTCCAGGTAAACCCGTAGCGCACGAACCGGGCAGAGGAGATGAAGCCTCCTCTCCTCCTCCGAAGAGGGAGAAGGATAAAAGGCCGACAACACCAATGGCACCCGCTGGTAACGCGCGGTGACATGTTTCGGACGAAACGACGGATTCGGGTAGACTATCACCTTTGAACTGTCCGCGGCAAATTCGATGCCCTCCGTGGAGAGCGCGCACAGTTCGCTGACCCTACCCAAAGACACCAGGGCCAGCAGGAGCGCCACCTTGGCCGACAGCCACTTAACGCCGACAGAACCAGGGATAAATCCCAAGTGGCCGTGCGGTCGTTCCGAACACCCTGCCTGTTCCTCACCCCCTTGAGGAACGCCACCATACGGAGGTGAGAGAAGACAGTGTCGCCACCCAGCCTATGCATAAAGGCTAAGATCGCTGCCAAGTACCCCTTGATCGTTTTGTAGGCTAAATTGTCAGTCGATCTCTTGTATTCCAAGAACCCCGCAACGTGGGCCAAGGATGCAGACAGAGGTTCCACGCCCTCTCCCACCCACCACCTAGCAAAAACTCTCCACTTGGAGTCGTATTGCGCCGATGTGCACGGAGTGCGCGCGGCTTGTATAGTGGCCACCGTGGCCTCATCAAAGCCCTCCTCTCTCAGCCTGGCCCTCTCAGAAGCCAGGCCGCCAGTTGGAACCCCGCTAGAAGGGACTCCTGTTGGATAATCCCGTCTGCCTGCGTCAGAGCGTCCAGCCACATCGGGAGGAGGAACTGTGGTGCGCGCACCATGGAAACCATGTTCGGAAACCACGGCGCGCCTGGGTTGTTGGGAGCCACCAGGATCACCGACGCGCCCGTGCATCTGATCCGTTCCACCACCGCCGGTATCAGACCCAGAGGGGGAAAAGCATAGAGCAGCTCGCGTGGCCACGGCTCGATGCCCAACGCATTCACCCCCATAGGCGGGTGGTCGCTCGGGCAGAGCGAATACCATCGTGCGCATTTGGCGTTCCTCTTGGACGCAAACAAGTCCACCGGCGCCACTCCGAACCTCGCCCAGATCATCTCCACGATAAGAGGATTGAGGGACCAGTCGTCCCAGCTGGGCCCGCCGCGCGACATGATGTCCGCTGCCTCGTTCTGGCTGCCAGGCACATGAACTGCCCGAATGGACTGTGCGTTCTGATGCACCCAACTCCACAGGTCGTAGGCTAACGCACGGCACGCAGCCGACCGCGTCCCGCCCTGCCTGTTGATATACGCCACCGTAGTGGTACTGTCCGACCTGACCAGAATGTGTCGATGTCGTAGGAGAGGAGCGAAATGACGCACCGCCAACAGCACTGCCTCCAGCTCCAGCGCGTTGATGTGCGCATTGTGACTCACGGGCCATACTCCTCTGATTGTGCCGTGGCCACAGATCGCACCCCAACCTCCCAGGGATGCGTCCGTGAATAGAATCACCTCCTCCGATCTGGGTCCGAGGGGAACCCCAACCCTGGATCTGCAGGCCTCTGCCCAGTGATCCAGGTCCAAGCTCACCCCCTCCGGGACCACTAACCTGTGCCGTTGGCGCAGCCGGCGGAACCGGCCCTCTCGAATAAGCCAACACTGGAGTCTCCTCATAAAAAGCAGACCCAGAGGCACCACCTGGTGAGCAAAGGACATGATGCCCAGAAGCCGACGCATTTGACCTACTGTCATCGACCGGCCCGGGGCAAAACTGGCAAGAGGGTCCTCTAACCCCTGCCACCGCTCCTCCGAGACGGAAGCCAGCATCCTCCCTGAGTCCAACGCTAATCCCAGATAGGTGGTTTCGCGTGACGGCCAGGGAGCGCTCTTCTTCCAGTTTACCGTGAGACCCAGGTCCGACAGGTGCGAGGCCAGGCGACTCGTGCGTTCCATAGCCAGCCGGGGATCTGGGGCCATCAGAAGCAGATCGTCCAAGTAGTAGGCTATAACGTAACCCTGGGCGAATAGCGGTGAGAGCCGCCTTGACGCACATCGAAAAAACCCGTGGGGCCAAACTGTAGCCGAACGGGAGGACTTTGTACTCGTAACACGTTCCCTGAAACGCGAACCTGAGATATGTCCAGTGGTGACCCACTATCGGGACATGGAAATATGTGTCCTTGAGGTCCACAGATGTGAACCAGGCTCCGCTCGATATCATGGCTAGGAGCTGGGGGACCGTCAGCATGTGGAATGATTCTTTGCGCACCCAAGTATTGAACCATTTCAGATCTAGAATCGGCCGCATGCCCCCCGATTTCTTGGGCACGAGGAAATGTCTCAAATAAACCCCTATTTCCTCTGTGCCTCTCTCCACCACCTGTATCGCGTCTTTGGACAGCATCTCCAATATTTCCTGCCGCAACACCTCTGCTTCGGCAGGTGAATGGATCAGCGTCTGACGTATGCCCGTGTAAGGGGGAGGACCCTGCTCGAACCGAATCTCGTGCCCGTGACTGACCGTCCGGAGGATCCACTCTGGTACCCCCGGCAGCGCCTGCCAGCGTGCGTAATGGGGAGACAGAGGGCGCGTGACGCGTTGTGTCTGGCTGTCGAGAAATAGGCTGTATCGCTGTCATTCCGGTCCAACCTCCGAGCTCTCCACGGAAGTGTTGAGAGGCTCCCATGGCGGACCGCGTCCCATATGGGGAGCGAATATGTGCAGGATTTTGCCCAACAGAAGGTGGGAGCGCGGAAAAATCAGCATCAGCATGCACGCGCCCAGCAACCTCTCCGACTGGCCACAGACAGCGAGTCATGCGCTCCGGTAACCCTGCTTTACGCACGGGAAAACCCAGCGCGTAACTCTGGACGCCTGTCTGATGGGATAAACTAATTTCATTCCCATCTGACAGCTCATGATTATCCGAGACAGGCACAGATACAGAGTTCAACAACCCATAACCTTGTGTACGGTTCGAAACAGAACTGATCTCAGCGGTATAATTCACATAGCCTACACCCTGTGAAGCTAGTGAACCCGTTGCCATATCTGGAACATCTTCGTTTCTTCTGACTTGCTTGCAGAGTCCGGTGGCATGTGACACAACATTACACACTACGCCATGTGCGTGTGGAATAAAAGTAGCATCGACATCACCAACATTATATGACAGACCACCCACTGTAGAATAATCTACAGAAGAGGAACACGAAGGATAAAATGCAGAGCTGAAATCTTTATTCATCAACATGTTCCCCTCATTGCATGGTAAAACCTTGCCACCAGTGGCCATAACATCAATACCTGCAATGTTCGAACAGGGGGTGTGGGGGTCTGTCGCGCACCGTCAGCGGCGGCGCGGATCTCCCAAGCTGGCACCCCTGGTCTGGTGCTCGTACTTCCCTTTCACGTCAGGCTGAGGACCACCCGCGCCGCCTCCGCCAGCGTGGTGGGACTGACTGTGAGCCCCAGGGGCTGGCGCGGGGCCAGCCGACTGACTCTTGTCGTAGTTCTTGCGGCGCTTCGAGGCTCGACCTCGCCCCCCCCCCTGCGGCTGGGGCTTCGGAGAGCCTTGAGCGCGTGCCGGAGGCTGCGCGGGACCCTTCTCTT
The DNA here is from genome assembly GCF_029633865.1 of Lampris incognitus. NCBI lineage: Eukaryota > Metazoa > Chordata > Actinopteri > Lampriformes > Lampridae > Lampris > Lampris incognitus. The sequence goes on from NC_079214.1 coordinate 74,625,856, forward strand.
TGAAGGTCTTAGCCAGCAGCTCCGCGTTGGTCAGGTCGTGACGGATCTTTTCCAGTGCTGGCTCATCCACACCGAAAAGGCCGTCCGTGTTGATGGGGAGCTTGCGGATCATCTTAACGACCCCGTCCTCCAAGCGACAGTCCTTCGTCCAGAACTCGCGCCTCAGCAGGACTGAGGACAGAGCCGCACCCAGGTTCACCGCGGCATCACGGAGGAACGTGTCGATGATCTGAGAAGCCCTCCAAGCCTCGTCCAGGCGTAAGGCATCGGTGTCGTCATCCCCCTGGCTCTCACTGTCCACCGCCCGCGCCAGATGACCAGCTGCCAGACCAGCTGTGGAGATGGCCGCTGCGGAGCGGAGAACACCGAACCAGATTTGGCGCGCGTGGTCATCCATGGACGCTATGTCTGGCGAGGGATGTTTGATCTTCATCGCCGCCTCCTTGCTCTCCGGTTCGCGTAGCTTACCAGGGTAGAGCCGGGGAAAAAGAAACTTCTCCACAGTGGGGGGCGGCATAGAAGCAGGAGACCAGCCGGCAACCGTCAGGTGGCTCTTGGTGTTCACTTTAACAGTGGAGCGCACCTTCTCTGGTTCCGGATGTAATATATTCGCTATATTATCTGGATGTATCCTATACTGCTAATATATCCATAACAGTGATTTGAGCCGAAGACCAATACCCAACGTCTTGTCCTCTTTATTGTAGCTCTCCGACTGTCGCAGCAGTCAACATCCGGGGTATATGAGAGCCTAGCTTAACCACCACTAGGTAGCGCTGTTGGTCTACTACACTCCTCCCCCTTAAACTATGAAGTTCCCCTAATAAAATATTATCACTCTAAAACATGCTGATATGGCAAATTACTTTCAACATCTTTTACTTGGTCATTACTGGTTACACAACCCACTTCGACCCACATTTGCCCATTTACATATCAGTCTCAGGAACTCTTTCACATTTTTTTCTGAAAAGGAGTTGAACAATTTAGTCTCTCAGGAACTCTTTTATTCAGGAACTCGGCTGATCTTACAAAGACAGTCGTTTTGGAGGTGCCCTCTCTCTCTGAGGGTATCGGCGCTCAACCACCTCAGGGGAAGTGGATGCTCGGTGAGGAGGCGACACGGCCTTGCCCACCGAACCTCGTAAGGGTGTTGCAAGCTTCTCCGGAGCCTGCATCCTTGGAACGGGTGTATCTTCAGGTGAGTACGGGCTAGCACCTATGGCTCCAGGTGTGCCTCCCCCCCCCAAATCCGCAACTGCAGGGTAGGTGTTGCTGATACCCATCTGGTCATCCTGAAACTGAAATGCCTCAGGAGGACTGGAGGGTCGGTCGAACAGCAGATGGTCAATGTGGACTGAACGTCGGTTCACTCCATTCCACACCAGGTAGGTGACTGGTCCGAGTCTCTTTTCCACTGTCCCTTTCGTCCACCTCTCCTTTCCTCCACGGAAGTTTCGGATCAGTACTGAGTCCCCCTCTGACAGATGTCTCAGCTTCGAGGCGGGTTGGTCATGATAGTCCTTCTGCTTTTGTTGTTTTTCCCCCACCACTCGAGCGAGGTCTGGCTTCAGCAGGCTGAACCTGGTCCTAGGCTGACGTTTGAGGAACAGTTCTGCTGGTGTGCAACCTGTAACGCTGTGTGGTGTGGTCCTGTATGACAACAGGAAGTTGGCAAGCCTGTGTTTCACTGTAATAGTGACGTTTTGTTTCTTCTCATCAAGCAGCTGTTTCAGAAGTGAAGCTTTCGCCGTCTGGACTGCTCTCTCTGCGGCACCATTAGAAGCAGGATGGTAAGCTGGCACCAAGGTCTGCTTAATGCCGTTGCTTTTCAGGAATGTTTTGTACTCCAGCGAGGTGAATTGTGGACCGTTGTCCGAGACGATCTCCTCAGGAAGACCGTAGGACGAAAAGATGCTCCGCAGCACTTCGATCGTTTTGGCGACGGTAGTTGTTGCCATGGGGATCACCTCATGCCATTTTGAATGACTGTCTACTAACACTAGGAAGTGTTGCTGATCCTTCTCTGCAAAGTCAATATGTCGCCTCTGCCACACTCTCGTAGGCCACTGCCAGCAGTGTAGTGGTGCTACTGCTGGTAGTTTCCTCACACTCTGACAAGCATCACATTGCTGCACTGCACGTTCAATATCACTGTCCAACTGAGACCACCATAAATAGCCCCTCGCCAAACCTTTCATCCTGCACCCTCCGGGGTGCCCTTGGTGTAGGTTGTACAGTAGTCGTTCTCTGTGTGCTGGTGGGCTGATAATTCGAATTCCCCACAGAATGCATCCTTGTTCCACAGACAGTTCATTCCTTTGGTTGAAGTACAGTTTCAGTGTGTCATCGTTGATGTAACTCGGCCATCCAGACCGGGTCAGTTCCAGTACCTTGCATAGGACTGGGTCCTTGAGAGTGCTCTGTGCAATCTCTGTAGCCTGCACGGGTAGCTCATCTACTAATGAGAAATAAAAAATGCTGTTCTCCTCCGCTGTGTTGTCCTTTTCTTTCCCCGGCAGTCTAGATAACGCATCAGCATTTGCATTGTCCGCTGACGTTCTGTACTCTATACTGTAGTCATAAGCCATAAGCCTCAGTGCGCATCTCTGCATACGCAAAGCGGCTAGTGTAGGGATTTCTGACTTGGGTCCTAAGATGGCAAGGAGGGGTTTGTGGTCAGTTATTAAACTGAATTTGCGGCCATAGAGATATTTATGAAATTTGGTCACGCCAAATATTATGGCCAATGCCTCCTTCTCTATCTGACTATATTTACTCTCTGCCTCTGTCAACGTACGTGACGCAAAGGCGATTGGTTTCTCGTCCCCATTTTCCATTATGTGTGACATTACCGCACCTATCCCATAAGGGGATGCGTCACAAGCTAATCTCAGTGGTTTCTGCGTGTCGTAGTGTACTACTACTGAGCTTTTCACTAACTGTTCTTTGGCAGCCTTGATTGCTGCTGCACACTCTGGTGTCCATTTCCATTCGACTTCCTTCTTCATGAGTTGGTGTAGTGGCTGCAATACGGTCGACAGATCTTTCATGAAACGGCCATAATAGTTTAACAGTCCTAGGAATGACCGTAGCTCTGTGACGTTTGTGGGCTGGGGTGCATTTACGATGGCGGCAACCTTTGTCTCAGTGGGGTGAAGTCCCTCTTTATCTATCAGATGCCCCAGGTACTCTACTTTCTCCTGCATGAAGTCACATTTTGCTCTTTTCACTCTTACCCCGTAGCTCTCCAGTCGGCTCAAAACCTCATCTAGGTTCCTCAGGTGCTCCTCTCTTGTTCTGCCTGTGACTAGTATGTCATCGAGGAAGCAGGGCACATGCTCTAAGCCTTGTAGTATCTGGTCCATCACATTCTGGAACATAGAAGGTGCACTCGACACTCCATATGAAAGTCTGTGATAAACATACAGTCCTTTGTGGGTATTTATTGTTAAATACTTCTCTGAGTCCTTCTCTAACTCAAGCTGTTGGTAGGCATGTGAGAGATCTAATTTGCTAAAGAGAGTGCCCCCGGCCAGTGTGGCGAAGAGATCCTCGGCGTTCGGTAGTGGATAGGTCTCCTCTTCCACACTCTGATTAACCGTGACTTTATAGTCTCCACAGATACGAATTGACTTGTCTGATTTGGGTACAACTACTATCGGGGCAGCCCACTGACTATGGTCTATCTTTGAGATAATACCAGCTTTTTCCAGCCTATCTAGCTCTTTTTCAACTTGTCTTTTAGTGCGTATGGCACTGGTCTTGCCTTTCTGAAGACAGGTTTTGTATCTGGCTTCACTTTGATATTGGCCTTAAATTCACGAATAGTGCCAGGCTCCTCAGCAAATACTGCTTTGTGTCTCTGTAACACTGCCTCTACATCTGTGTTATCACTGCCCCCTGCTGGTGTAACTGAGAATATGCTTGCCCAGTCTAGTTTAAAATTGGCCAGCCAGTTACGGCCAAAGAGGGCTGGTCTGTCACCTTTCACAATCACAAGAGGTAAATCTCCACTCTGGTTGTCATATTTTGCATAGACAGTCACTTGGCCCATCAAGGGAATGTTCTCACCGGAAAAGGTTGACAGACGCACTTTGCTTTCTTTCAGTGGCAGGTGTGAGAGATGTTCCTTGTACACTATCTCAGATACCAGGGTTACGGCAGCTCCTGTGTCAAGCTGCATGTCTATTGGGTTTCCTTCTAACTTAATACTGACCTTAATGTCCTTTTTTTCCATTACCAACTGTATTCGTGGAGTACACTGTATTCATCGGATACGCACCAAACAGTTCATCCTCATTTCCATCTCCTCTCTCACTTGGGCTGTGGTCTTCAGCCACATACTGTGTATGTCCCTGTCTATTTTTAGTTTTACACATTCTTGCTATGTGCCCTACCTTGGAACACGTGTGGCATGTCTCGGTTTTATACCTACATACTTGAGCTGCATGGTTGTTAGCTCCACATCGGTAACAGGGTTGGTGCGTTTCTGTTCTCTGTGGTCTAGAGTTATCACTGGTAGGTTGCTTGCTTTTCCACTCGCTGGTGGACGACTTGCTTCTCCACGCACCCTTGCTTGTTCTCTTCTTGTCTATCTTATTCACAGTTGCAGCTCCGCTTGGTTTGCTGGCAAACTCCAGCGTATTCTTTGACGCCATTTCCATAGATAAGGCCAGCTCACATGCTTTTGCAAAAGTCAGATTGTGTTCTGCGAGCAACTTTCTCTGAATAGCCTCCACCTTTAAACCACTAACAAATCGGTCTCTCAGTGCTTCATTTAAATGCTGACCGAATTCACAATGTGTGGACAAGTGCTTTAAAGCAACCACATAATCACACACTGACTCATTTTCTAGTTGGTTTCTTTTCTGAAATCTAAAACGTTCAGCTATGATTAGTGGCTTGGGTTTATAATGGGATGCTAGTTTCCCGCTCAGTACTGCATACGTGAGGCTACTCGGTTTTTCTGGTATGCAGAGATTCTTTAGTAGGCCATAGGCTTCTGCGCCTATCACAGACAGGAAAACCTTGGCCTTCTTACCGTCCTCCACTTCATTAACGATCATCCATTGCTCCAATCTTTCAAGGTACGACTCGAAGTCCTCTTTACCTTCCTTGTATTCAGCAATATTGCCGATGAAATGCGCCATGCTTGTGCTTGGCTTGGCTAGCTAGTCTTTTCTTGCTAGCTGGCTGGAAGCTAGCTTGTAGCGTCACGTTGCTTCGTCCGCTTTTATTAACTACCTGGATTACCTTCTCACATTAAAGGTATCCCATCCGTCGTCGCCACTGTAATATATTCGCTATATTATCTGGATGTATCCTATACTGCTAATATATCCATAACAGTGATTTGAGCCGAAGACCAATACCCAACGTCTTGTCCTCTTTATTGTAGCTCTCCGACTGTCGCAGCAGTCAACATCCGGGGTATATGAGAGCCTAGCTTAACCACCACTAGGTAGCGCTTTTGGTTTACTACACCGGCCATGTGGCTTTGATGGACTCCGTGATGGGGGGGGGGGCGGAATGGGCTTCGGGTCTTTGTGCACCTCCACCGAGGCAGAGAACGCCTGATCCATTCCGGGCGTCACCGAGGGATGGACTGGGGCAACCCTTGTGGTCCCCGTCGAAGCCAAGGCCCTCTCGAGGAAAAAAGGAAAAAAGTCGTCGAACTTTGCCTCCTCCTCGGACCCTTCCTCTGGGACTTGGTAGGAGCAAGATCCGCCATCTTGAGTAGCAGCCTGCGGAACCGCCGGTGGGCACATGTGGTCCTGGCTCCCAGGTAGCACAGCAGAAACCAACGAGCCCGGCCGGGGAGGGATCTCGATCACACCGGCACCAACCTGAGTGGAAAAGGCGTGTGAAACCCAGCTCGTCCGTCGACTCAGCGGCCATGAAGCACACACCATGCATGGTGGCACCTCTAGGCTAGCTGCAGTCTCCCGAACATGAGCCATGCTAGGATGGTCGCTGCAAAAAGGATGGAAATCGCCAGCGTCCTTCTTCCTGTGGCAACAACTATAAAACTCGGCGAAAAGTACATCGACGTCGACGTTAACACCAGCCATAGTGACGGAGAAAACCGCACTATTGTCAAAATAGAGAAAATAGATAAGCTAGCTAGCAATGAAGAAAAAACCCGCAACAGAGCTCAGCGCGACACGTCTTCCCCTGAAGGAGGCTCTAGTCGAACTGACGAGTGATGTGGTGACGGTTGTGGGCGGGGCTTAGGGGATGCTGTCGCATGAGCGGTGAATTTCAGAGCCTAGCGTCGCCAGAGGCGAGGTCAGAGGGCAATATGTAAATATAGCACTACGGAGTAGCGATAATAGAACCAAGAACTACACTTCCAAAAATGTGAGAAAAACCCACAGCTTGAGGGATACAGTGATGCTGATTGGGCAGCTGACCAAAGTGATAGGACAACTGGATAGCAGCAGCCACAACTCAGGAGAGTATGTACCTTGTACAGTTACTAAAGGGAATAGATAGTGGTAACAAGCTTGTACCAGTGAAGATATATGAGGACAACCAGGGAGCGATAGCTTTGACTAAGAACCCAGTGTGTAGACAGAGGAGCAAACATGTTGACATAAAGTATCACTTTGTACGGTCTGCACATGCAGAAGGGAAAATATCTATAGAATATTGTCCCACTGCAGACATGGTAGCTGATGTCCTTACCAAGCCAGTGACAAAGACCAAGTTTGAGAGGTTCAAAGGATATTTGTTTGGAGAATAAATTGAATTGGCAGATGTAAATGTTCTTAACACTGCCAGCATGCCAAAAAAAAATTTTGAGCTCTGTATTATTATTTTTTGTATACCACTGTAGAGAGCTATGAACATGCCTTTGAGTGGGAGTGTTCAGCATATCTGGTAATATGTGCAGGAGCAAAGTCATGTTAAATAGCATATGTTACGTACAGTGATGTCATTATTATGCGCGTACATGTTAGGATGCTTTTGTGAGCATGCGCAGAAAATAAACGGTCGTATGAGTTTCCAGACCAAAAGAGACGATGCCGGTGTGTTATTTTTCTCCCGGGAATGAACCACATTAAGACAGAGAAATGTCTACTGCTACAATTTTGATATGATTGGGTTATGTGAAACATGGCTGAAACAAAATGTTTTCCTTCCCTTAAATGAAGCTTCCCCACCTGACTATACTTATGCCCATGTAGCTCGGGTAAATAAACAAGGTGGGGGTGTTGCCTTAATATATAAATCTATTTTCAATCTAACTTCTAGACTTGAATCTAAATTCCAGTCTTTTGAGTCTCTTATTCTTGGTCCATCTCCCTCAGCCATGAATAGACTCGGCTCAGTCCAAATTGTGATACTCTACCGGCCTCCTGGCTGTTACTCGTTATTTCTGGAAGAATTTGGAGAATTTGTCTCAGGCCTTGTTACTCACTCTGATGAGACTCTAATTCTAGGTGATTTCAATATTCATCTGAATAAGGCTGCTGATCCTCTAAGTAAAGCCTTTCTGGCACTAGTTGATACTTTTGGGTTCACTCAGTTTGTTCAAGAATCGACTCATTGCAGTGGTAACACCCTTGATTTGGTTTTGTCTAAAGGAATAGCTGTTTCTGATCTGAATGTCTTACCAACCACATCTGCTGTTTCTGATCATTTTCTCATCTAATTTGAAGCATTATTGGCCTGTCCAGTTAATGTCAGCACAGATGTAATTGCCACTCGCCATATCGGTCCCTCCACTGTAGCTGCATTTGGCCAGCAGCTGCCTGAAGTCTTGGCTCCTTTCACTGTGGTAAATGACTCTGTTGAAAATTTCACTAGTGACTTAAATGTGGCCCTCTCTAGTCTCCTCGATTCAGTTGCACCTCTCACTACCAGAGCTATGCGACTAAAGAGTCCTACGCCCTGGTTTAATGATGAGACACGTGCTCTTAAGCGAACCTGCGGCAGACTGGAACGGAAATGGCGAAAATCAAAATTGGAAGCTTTTTACCTATCATGGCACGAGTGTTTATTGAAATACAAGCGTGCTTTATCTACTGCAAAAACATCGTATCTCTCTCACTTAATAAATATTAATAAACATAACCCCAGATTTCTCTTTGACACTGTATCTAAACTTACTAAAAAGCAGTCGTCTATTAGCTGCTCACCATTCACAGCCCATGAATTTCTAGATTTTTTTCTGCAGTAAGGTTGATGAGATCTTAAACAAAATTAGTTCTTCAACTCCATCTACTCCTGCAGATCCTGTCATACTAAATTCATATCTACACAATGAGTCACTGTCAGTTCCAGTTATTACAGCTTTTGAGACTATCTCACTTGATACTTTGACTAAGTTTCGTGTCAGCTTCTAAACCAACTGCTTGCCTACTTGATCCCTTACCAGCAAAACTTTTTAAAGACCTCTGGCCTTTTCTTGGACCTACAATGCTAGACATTGTTAATTTATCTCTTACTACTGGCATAGTTCCCATCGGTTTTAAGACAGCTGTGGTTAAACCTCTACTTAAAAAAACGCACCTTGATCCAGGGTCTCTTATTAACTATCAGCCAGTCTCTAATCTTCCATTCTTCTCTAAAGTACTAGAGAGAGTTGTGTATCAACAACTTTTGACCCATATAAAAGAAAACCATCTATATGAACCTTTTCAGTCAGCTTTCAGGCCCTGTCACTCCACTGAAACTGCTCTGACCAGAGTGGTAAATGATGTTCTACTGGCGATCGACTCTGATTCCACTTCTGTGCTTCTACTACTGGACCTTAGTGCAACCTTTGACACCATTGATCACTGTATACTTTTGGATAGATTAAATTGTAATTTTGGTGTCTGGCTTCGCTCTCTCTTGGCTTAAGTCCTACTTATCTGGAAGAACACATTGTATCTGCTATAATAATATTATATCAACATTTTCTGACATTAAATATGGTTTGCCTCAGGGCATTTTTCTTTATCACCATCCATCTCTTTTTTGACTACAGCATTAATCTGTTTCAGTTTTCCAGTCATTTCTACCTCTACTGTGCCTATGAACATGCTATAATTTTCTTCATCTTGTTCAACTACTTGCACTGTTTTCGGGTGGCTTTGAGTATTTTTGCACATTTTTGCAAAGTGGTTCTTTTTTTGACAAGCTTTGCACGTTTGACCATAAGCTGGGCATTTTCTTTGTTCGTGCTTGTAACCAACCATTTTTCGTTCATCTTGAGTTTTTGATTTACTCTTGTCATATCTTCTCATCTTTCACTGCATTTATTTTGTGAACTTCAACTTCTTCATTGAGCACTTTTAGCTGGTTAAAGGAGATTAAAGGAGGTTAAAGGAGACGATCAGCTCTCAGCCGATCGTCTCTTATGCCGCACACTATTCTGTCCCTCACTAAGGAATCATGCAACTCACCGAACTCGCTGTCTTTGGCCTTGTTCTTGAGATCAGTGACGTAGACAGCAATGCTTTCTGTTTGACCCTGCGCCCTTGTGAAAAATACGTGGCGAACGTAAGATAGGGTTTTTCTTGGCTCATAATACTGTTGAAACTTCGTCTTTAGTGGAGCCATTTTTCCTCTTTCAGCTTGCGCAAAAGTATTGTAGACCTCGATAGCCTCCTCTCCTGCGACGTGCAGGAACGTTGCACACTACCTTTCCAACTTTCTCTGTGATACCACTTGCGACCAAGAACAACTCGAATTTTTAGATCCAAGCTTTCCAATTCTCGGCCAAATTCCCCTCTAGACTAAGACTCGACAGTGGCTGTAACTGTGCCATTCCAGATTTCTTCTGACACCATGTAATATAGTTTTTTAATGACGAGACATACAGCTAGCTTGCAGTTCAACATGTGTCCGTTTACTGAATGCACGACAGTGCATTACGACATCCTACGTCATAGCTACGGAAGCTCAACAGGTACATCACAATGTTTTAGTTGCATACAGAGTATTATTGTCAGTGTTGTGCATGAACGTGTCAGATGGCCCTTTCACGTGGAACTACATTCTCTCAATCGCAGAACCGTCTGGTTCTGCTGATCTGCGGCGTAATAACGTGCGCTGCATAGGCGCACTTATGCGAAGGAATACTGACATTCTGCGGTTGAGAGAATATAGTTCCACATGAAAGGGCCGTCTGACGGCAAGATAAAGCAGTGAAAATATTCCAAACAGTGTACACTCAAACGGATTTTTTTTTTTAGGTGAGCCTTTTCCTAAGTGGCTAAAATGCATTTTGTCTGTGTCCCATTCCTTAACTTCCGTGCCAGCTACTCCGGCTGAATGTCACGCCGAGGGCAGGGATAGAGGACCCAAATGCACGACTCAGAGACAGACTGGGCTAAACCAATGCTTTAATAAAACAAAAGAAGTCACAGACACCAGGTACAGACAGCAGGGGAGGCTCGAAACAGGATGTGGCGCATCCGGCGACCAAGACTCCATATGTGTATATGAATCTGTGTGTGTCTGTGAGTGACGATCCAACAAAGCGCCAGGGCAACCAGGGGGAATATATTACCTGAGTCAACCAATTGGGGAAATGGGGGACAGGTGAACAGGGCAGGAACGGGCTCGCCAATTAGGGAATGAGGAGCAAGTGAGCAGGGAAGGGCAGGAACAGGAACCGCAAGCCAAATAAGGGGCTGGGGATCAGGTGAGTACCGCATGGGCAATCAAGGCAAATGGGGCACTGGTGAGCCGGAATACCAATCAGGGGATGGGGAACAAGGCGAGCCCCGATGGCCCTGACTGAACGCAGCCTGAGTCAAGCCCTGCTTCCCCTTCCTGAGTCACTGGTTGGTTTGCCAGAACTTCCTTTGATTTTCGCGAGCCTGAAGCGCGAAAATCTTCGTCTCCACTCCGGCCATTTTGCGGGGCAGTCAAGATTGAAATCGCTCGGCGGTTAAACTTCAGTATGGCTTCACGTTGCACTAATATGCAGACTACACTGACACAATGTAATGCCTGTAGAAGTATCTTCTCGACATAAATAATACTTTCAGAATAGAAGGAGCCGACTCCGTGAGTTCTTTTTAACAAGTGTAACTTTTACATGTTTTTATCCCGCACACTGAACTATTTCCGACTATCTCAACAACTAACAGACATGCGCACTCACGTCATGGTAATAGTACAACAGTGAAACCTACTGGTTATATTACTTTCACCTATCACATCTCCCCCCCTTAAGATGATTTCTCCAAACTAGAATAATAACATTGTCTTTCTTGTACTGACACATTAACAAAAATAGTGTAAGGTGGGCACTTGATAGTTATACAATAAACTACAAGTGCTTGTTTAAGGTACTTTTCAAAGAGGAGTAGAGGAATGAAAACACCAAAACACCTATTACATTTTACTCAAACGGACGGCATTTATTTTACTGTAACATTAAACACAAAATAGAAAATGAAAAAAAAAACTTTCAGAACTCTGACGAAATAGCCCCCCAAAAAATAAAAGTAAACAATGTTCATCTCCCCGGGTAGTATGTTTTTGTATTAAGTGTGGTGAGATCTCGGCACTTATCTGCTCGATGAAATGAAGTAATGTGGAGTAGAACAGTTCCGTTCGCCGGCGAGATGTTCCTCTTCACGCCCTCTGTTCGTCTGCCGCGGGTCAGTTGGCGATTTGTTCAATGGACTTTCCCAAATCATCTCAAGAATAAAAACCAACCGGAGAAAAGAATACAATTCTCGAAAATCCCCGTCAGAATTTCAACCCCGTTCTGTTTGTTACTTGCTTAGAGGTGGGTTCTGTGGAGAAAACCCTGTAACTATTTCTTTAATTCCATTTTTTCTTTGAGCTCGCGTTTCAACTTCATCTTATTACTCCCTGCTGTTTTCCGACTTCACTCTTCCTCTCCCTGAGAAACGTTGCAGTAGGTTTCACTATCTGCAGCACCACTACTGGCCTTTGCTGGACTAAAATAATATGCAGGTAAAACATATTGGAACTTGCATGGATAAGTAGACACGTTGGTCCTTGACTAACGGGTCGGACCCTTTAGTCTAGTGGTTAACGTTGTCACTTGCGGAGCGGGAGATACGGGTTCGCGTCCCGGCTGTGGTGACGGTCTCCCGAACTCGCTACATTGGTATCAGAAGTGGGATGGTGAGACTGTGAGGTCATCGGAAGTGCGTGCGCCCAGAGGCGTGAGGGAGTTGATATGCTGAAGCGCGGGGACGCGCTTCCCGGAGGAGGGGGGTAGTGTAACATGCATGGGTAAGTAGACACGTTGGTCCTTGACTAACGGGTCGAACCCTTTAGTCGACTTGTTAACAGTGTCGCTTGCGGAGCGGGAGATACGGGTTCGCGTCCCGGCTGTGGCGGCGGTCTCCCAGACTGACCCCCGAATTCGCTACAATATAATTAAAATATACTTAGAAATGGGAAATTAGACTGTAAATAACCTAATCCTGCTTGTAGGTTATTTTTGAGTGGGTTACATCCCCCCCCCTTAATCTGCATGCATCCTTGCATGTTGCACCACTACCTCAGCTGTTAAAGGTGTTAAATGACATATTTAAGCTACAGAATCAAAGGTAAGGGTTTGGGAGAAAGCTTGGTCTAACCCAGTTAAAATTGAGTGCATAACAGTGACTAATGGGTTCCCTAAAGTTGTGTAGGTCAGCTTTTTGGGAGCCGTTTTATCCCTGGATGATCTTCTTAATGGCACCTCAACCTCATGAGCAACCTCAGTCTTCCTGACTCTATTTGTTCTTTTACATTTCCCCTTTCCTTGGTCATCTCCATGACTCAATTTTTGGGGCAACAAAGCTCACTTAGGTCTGTGGCAGGAACATTAGGAAGGCTTTCCTCAGCTCTTAGAATGTCAGGTACCGATGAGTGTTGAACTTGACTTGCCTTGCTGTGAACGTCATGTCCAATATTCTCAGGTTGGAACACTGGAGCTTCAGGGTTTAGTGTAGACACGTCAAAGCTCGTGTTGGCTACCCAACTTTCAGGGACAAACTCGTTTTCCATCTGAACATCCTTGTCATCTAAACCTTCAGTGTGAGACTTTTCCTCAAGTCTGGTTCCCTCTCGTAAAATCCCATTGTCCTGTTCAGCATCAGCTTGGGTGATTTCTGTTTCAGTCAAAGGCTGGTCATAAAGGGAGTAATACTCGACGACATCCTCCATTTCAAACACATCCCATTCATCTTCAACTCCAACCGCACCAGTAAGTGGTGAGTTATCAGGTTCCTGTCTGGACTTCAACCTTTGGGGATATGCTTCTGTGATGGTGGATGGGAGAAATCCACACGGCAAAAGCAGGTCTCTGTGTAAGATTCTTTCAGGTCCACTTGTGTGTTCTGGCACAACGACATAGACAGGGGAGTCTTGGATCTGTTTAACAACTTTGAATATGGTTTCACTCCATCGATCAGCGATTTTATGCTTCCCTCTGATGCCGACAATCCGCACAAGGACTCTGTCTCAAGCTACCAGTGTGGACTCTCTTACTTTGCCATCAAACCTCCGCTTGTTCTGTAAAGCATTCTTCAGACTGTGTTCAGTAGCTAGCCGATAGCTTTCCATTAGACTCTCTGTCAATTTCTTGACATATTCAGAATGGGACAGTTTACTACTTCCCTCTGGGTTCAGTCCAAAAGCTATGTCGACCGGAAGTCTCGGTTGCCGATCGACCAAACATCAGCTGATAGGGGGAATAGCCTGTAGTATCATTTTTAGTGCAATTATATGCATGGACAAGGGGCTGCACAAAATCTCTCCACCTCACTTTGTCTCCCTCTTCAAGTGTTCCCAGCATTTCAAGGAGTGTTCTGTTGAATCGCTCCACGGGATTTCCACGTGGGTGGTAAGGCGTTGTCCTCGTCTTTTTTATGCCAAGCAGCGTACACAGGTCTTTGATCAGGGCTGATTCAAAGTCGCGACCTTGGTCGCTGTGCAACCGCCCAGGGAACCCATAATGAATGAAAAAAATATTCCATCAAGCTTTTGCCACTGTTCTTGCCTTTTGATCGGCTGTTGGTACCGCCACTCCATATTTAGTAAAGTGGTCCGTTATGACCAAGATGTTCTTTGTTTCTTTTCCATCTGGCTCCAGTGAAAGATAGTCCATACAGACCAACTCCAAAGGACGGCTGGTCTTTATATTCACCAGGGGAGCACTTCTTTCTGCTCGTGCCTTTCTCCGTATACACCTCTCACAAATCCGGATTTTTTTACCCACATCCATGGCCATGCAGGGCCAATAAAACCGGGCACGAACCAAATCCAGTGTTCTATCAGTACCCATGTGTCCAACAGCATCATGGAGGTTCTGTTGTGGTTACACCGCCCAGAGCTGCCTCCCCGGCACGTTCAAGCCACTCCCCCAGCTCGGACGTGCCGGAAACATCCGAGCGCTCGGCTCGCGCTCTGAGGAGACGAGCGCTGCACTGCACCAGGTGTTTGCCATCATCCATCAGGCACACCTGCGGCAATCAGGCAGCCCTCTACAAGAAGTCTCCCAGAACACCACTCCGTGCTTCGACGTACTGAACCCTGCGGTAAAGCTCTGACAAGCCCTCCAGCGTTCCTTACCCTCTTGCAATTCTGTTTATTCCCCAGTGTCTTATTTTCGTGTCTCTCTGTTTCCTCCCAAGACTCTCCCTCCGCGACTTCCACGGCTCCCCGCGTCTCTCTCGTCCCCAGCGACCGTCACGTTTTTTTCCCCGGCCCTCTCCAGCGATCCCCCCCCCCCCGTGTCCCTCTACCTGGACCCCTCCTTTCGGACTCGACTTCCCGGATCTCGGACCCGGGCTTCCTCGGACAACCCCTTTTGGATCACGGACTGGACTTTCTTGCCAGGTGCACGCACATTATTCAATACCTCCTGGTCATTTACATACCGCACCACACATAGGCCAAGAACAGTCACACATAGTTATACACGCAAACCACTGGACACCACACATAGTTTATTCACACATCCCACTAACAGAACGTTTTTGCACCATACATTCCCCCCACTCCATTCCATTTATTATTTGGCGGCAGTATTTGTTATCTCCTCTCCTTGTTATTCCCCTCTCCCAATAAAACCGCCTTTTTGGATTTTGAAGTCATCCTGTGTCTGTCTGCCTTGGGTTTCGCCACATGGGTCGGGTTCTGGTGCGTGAGCATAAAAGGTTCTCTAGTACTGTTTCCTGTATCTTGTGGGAATGACAAGTTGATGGAAAGGCTCACCTTGGCTTATGCGTTTTCGATATAGGACCTCATTTGAGGAGAACAACTGCTCCATTACTCTCAACAACAGCTGGACCTCTCTGTCTTCCTGAAACCTTACTCTATATGAGAGTCGCTTTCCTGCTTTGACAATATCTATTAACCTACTGATGACCAGATCTTGTCTTTGCTCACATGCCCAGTCTTCAAGCGACATTTGTGGCAGCGTACATGACCCGAGTACATCAGCTTGGTAGAACCCTACAGGGATGGCAGAAGCCTCAATTGGTACAGGCAGCTGGAAGTCTGGCTCTGTACCTGCTGCGGAAATGTGCTGGTGTCTCTGACACACTTCCTTCACCGCCTCGGATGGGAAATCTGCTCCTCTGTCATCCTGTAGGAACTGAGCAATGAACCGCTGAATACGATTATTCTCTTCTTGGGAAGTGAAATCAGGTTGGTATTGGTCATGAGGATGTGGACGCCTTGAGAGACCATCTGCATCTTGGTTCTTCTTCCCAGGTCTATACTGGATATTAAAGTCAAAGCTGGAAAGGGCAGCCAGCCAGCGGTGGCCTGCTGCATCCAGCTTGGCAGATGTCAATTCATATGTCAGTGGGTTGTTGTCGGTAACAACTGTGGATTTCGCTCCATAGAGATAGTCAAAAAACTTCTCTGTGACTGCCCACTTCAGAGACAGAAATTCAAGCTTATGTGCAGGGTATCTTCGTTCACATTGGTTGAGTTCCCTGCTCACATAGGCTATTACTCTCAATTTGCCTTCCTGCTCTTGATAGAGAGCCGCACCAAGACCATTGGTGCTCGCGTCTGTATGTACAACATAGGGTTTCTTCGGGTCTGCAAACCCAAAAATCGGAGCTGTTGTGTGCTTTTGGATGAGAGTCTTGAATGCATCTTCACAGGCTGATGTCCATTTGTCATTTAAGGGCTTTTTGAAATCTACACTTGAGGGACATTTTGAGCTGCTGTCTAAAGAGGCCTACTTCCTCTTCTGGGGCAGGTACCCAGCTGTTAAATCATTCAGAGGCCTTGCGATTTTGGAGTAGTCCTTTATGAACCTCCTGTAATATCCGGCAAATCCCAGAAAAGACTTAAGCTCCTTGATATTATTAGGCCTGGGCCACGTAAGGGCAGCTATCTTGGCTGGGTCGGTCTCTACACCATTAGCAGACACAACATGACCGAGATATTTAACAGATGTTCTGAAGAACTGACATTTCTCATGTGAAAGCTTTAAACCGAATTCCTTTAATCTCTGGAGAACTCTGAGTAATCGGTCTTCATGTTCCTCAAGTGTAGCTGAGAAAACAACATCGTCAAGAAAAAACAGGACTTCACGCAAATTCATTCCACCCATGCACTTCTCCATTACCCTCTGAAAAATACTGGGGGCATTTGTAACTCCCTGCGGCATTCTATTAAATTCCCAGAACCCCATTGGTGTCACAAAAGCTGTTTTGCATTTGTCTTCCTCCTCCATCTCCACTTGATAATAGCCAGACTTAAGATCCATAATAGAGAACCACTTTGACCCAGTCAAAACTGAAAAGGATTCTTCGATGTTGGGTAAGGCATATGCATCTTTGATGGTTTGTCTGTTCAGTTTTCGGTTATCAACGCATAACCTTATGTCACCATTCTTTTTCTTCACCGCAACAATTGGAGAGGTAAAGGGGCTTTCTGATTCACGTATGATATTAGCCTCTTGAAGCTCCTTTAGATGAAGTCTGACAGCCTCGTAGTCAGAAGGATGGATTGGTCCGGGCCTCTGTTTAAATGGAGATGGGTCTGACAGTCGTATTCGGTGTTTAGTTTCAATGGTATGACCAAAGTCGAGGTCATTTAATGTAAAAACCTCTGAGACTGAGTTTAATTTCCTGGTGATTCTTTCCTTCCGCTCCTCAGACAAGGGAGTCTCAGCAAAGTCAAAAGTGAGCTTACCAGAATCAGATACATGCATGGACTTGCACGCTGCAAAAGATGGGGTAAGGTGGGGTGGTTCACTTGACGTGACTTTGGCATCATGAGCTGGCAGGGATGACACAGCCTTGGGAAAATAAAGTTTAGCAACGTTGTGGCCTTTGGATACTTTGATGTCATGTGCGGTCTCATTTTTGACCAAAACAGGCACCTTGAAGGATGGAAATAGGGGACTTATCATAACGTAGCTACAAAACAAGAGACCAGCAGGTAGGTTTGATTGAGGAGACTCCACTAAGAGGGTCATATCGGTATTCCTTACATATCCATTTAAAGCCAATCTTTCCCCTGCAGGAATGATGACACTCTTTTTGCTCTGCAGCTTCACAATCCCAACTCTGCCATTTCGTTGGTTTATTTTGTATCTGTGATACAAATGTTTCACAAGTGGAGAACAATAATTGCTCTTGGCCATGTGTCTTACACACTCATCCTGGATAAGTGCACACTTTTCGTACAGGGGGTCCAGTGTGTTGGTGCCTATCAACAAGGGGACATCCATATTTGCTCTATGGTCAGGCACAACAAGCGCAAGGGTGTGAATCTTTACATGTTTTCCCATGATGTCCTTTGGAAAATCAATATGGGTTTGGATATAACCCAAATAGGGTACTTCCTGACCACCAGCACCCTCTATGTCTAAAAGGTCTTGAATGAGTAAAATTGGGAGATGTGAAAGGTGACTTTCATGGAAAGACTTTGAAATAGTGGTAACCTTCGAACCTGAATCTAGAAGGCTATAACACTGAACTCCCTCAATGATGACAGTTGATGTACATTTTGGCCCTATCAACCCTCTTGGGAGAACACCATCAAATGACTGAGCTGGAGAATGATTTTACAGGTGACTGGTTTGGTTTCTTGACTTTGCGTGGGACGTTTCGGTTTACTTCCGGGTGCACTTAGTCCCTCCACTGCGACCCTGTCCAGTTTAAATGTCCATATTTGGTATGCCATTCATCTTGTCTTGCTTTCAGTTCCTTATATTTCTGATCCACCAAAAGCTTATTTGGAGGATTTTCACACTGCCTTGCTAGATGGCCATCATTACCACATTTGATACAGAACCAAGCCGTTGGCCTGGGTTTTGGTGCTATTTGTTGGGCTTGAATTTCGGCTGCACTAGCTGAAGGGGTTTCTTGGGATGGATTTGTTTTGTTAGCATGTTTCTGCCTCCTTTGCTCTCTCTTTTTGGTAAGTTGCATTTTTAGTTCAGCAACCTGCCTTCGTATATCCTCAGTCTCTGTAATGTATGTTTGGAGCACATTTGTGCTTGCATTGTAAGAGAAAGGCGCTTCATGCACGAGTTGCATATTCACAGATTTGTGCGTTGTGCTCCCTAAATGACGCTGCATGCGATCTTGCTTTACAGCCCTCCTGCCTTCCTCTGTCCTAAACTGTAGTAAGAAGTCAGAGAAATCGGGAGAGGTTTCTGATTGAAGCCCTAACTGCAGTTCCAGGATAAGAGACTGATCCCAGCATCCACGCTGAAAATGTCGCAATAACTGCTTATTAGCATCTGCTTTTGCAACGCCACCCCTCTTTATAGCTGTAGCAAGCAGCATCTGCAATCGCAGCAGGTATTCTGAGGCTTTCTCTCCCGTGTTTTGATGAGTGCTAAGGAACCTTCCAAAGATCTCTTCCCCATCCTCAACTAAACCATATGCTGAATCAAGAAGTTTCACATAATCGTGAGGAGCTGCATGTGGGCCTAGCTGCCTGAGTAAATCAGACGCTGGTGGAAGCAGGCTTTCTAGGGTTTTACCCTGCTGCATGTCGACAGGGGTTTTGTCCTGGATCATAAGCTCCACATGGAGAGACCATGTCTGAAAGTCCGCTTCATTTGGAGGCTTACGAAGTTTGCCTGAAAAGGGACGAAGCCACCTGGATCCCTGACTTGATGTGCTAGAGTTGTCATTTTTAATGACATGTTCTACAATTATCTTGTAGACTTCAATCTTGGTGCGTGGTTTGTGGACTAAAGGAGTCCTACTATCGTGAGAATCTGGTTCACTATCAGAGTTTGAGCTGTCACTCGAGTTTAAGAGGTCTGCCCGCACTATGGACGGGGATTTCCTAAGAGTAGGAGCCACTTTATAAGCCTTATCCACACGCCACATAATGTTAGGGTCTCTAGCACTAGGAAGGTACTGTGGAAGGTCAGGTGCCAGGTTTATGACTGATTCCTCAGATTTGAACTCCACTAGAGCTTTAACACCATTATCTTGTCCTGTCCGTCTCACCCTAAGAACTCTGTTTGTTACTTGCTTAGAGGTGGGTTCTGTGGAGAAAACCCTCTAACTATTTCTTTAATTCCATTTTTTCTTTGAGCTCGCGTTTCAACTTCATCTTACTACTCCCAGCTGTTTTCCGATTTCGCTCTTCCTCTCCCTGAGAAATTTTGCAGTAGGTTTCACTATCTGCAGCACCACTACTGGCCTCTGCTGGACTAAAATAATATGCAGGTAAAACATATAATTGAAATATACCTAGAAATGGGAAATTAGACTGTAAATAGTCTAACCCTGCTTGTAGGTTATTTTTGAGTGGGTTACAATAGCAAAGATACCAAATATCTTTATATCGCTGAGTTCACTCTCAAATTAACCCTCAACTGAACGTTCTAAATAAACAATTGAAACATTTTCATATTATTGCTACATTACACCTGTCATACTAACCCCCCTTTCAAAAAAATAATCCCAGTCCACACACCTCACAAATCCAGCCTTATAGCTGGTTTACTCACTCTCCTTGAGCGAGTAGCATTTGTTCCCCGTGCAAGATTAACTGGTGTCTTTGGAGCTGGGGTGACCTCAGTGTCTCCATCCTCTTCCAGGTTGACCCAGTCAGGACCCTTGCTGATGGATGTGGGTGTTTTGGGTGTGGCCAACAGGTGACGCCTGTTCCTTCTGTATTTCTCACCTTGAGCTGTCTTCACTATGTAAGACCTGGGAGTGGAGCTGGGACTGTGGACGACAGCTGGCATTGTCCATTGTTTTTGTCCATCCAATTTTGTGAGCACAGTGTCCCCTGGGCTCAGTGGGGGCAGAATCCTTGCTTCATTCCTGTGGTTGTAGTAATATGCGTGCTTCTGTTTAGCTGTGGCATCGGCCTTTTTAATTGCATCGTCATTGGGCCAGTTTGGTTTCAGATTGTCCTGCAGAGTGGGTAAAGTGGTCCTGAGTTTCCTACCCATAAGCAGTTCAGCTGGACTGGCTCCAGTAGAAGCTGAGGGTGTGGCTCCGTATGTTAACAGAGCAAGGAGAGAGTCTTCCTGTCTTAGTATCCTTTTCACTATCTATCTGGACAGCCCTCTCTGCATGACCATTGCTCTGAGGGTAGTGTGGGTTTGACGTTACATGGAGAAAATCATAGTCCACACTAAATTTCCTCATCTCTGCTGAAGCTAGTTGGGGCCCATTATCGCTCACTAACACTTCAGGGATGCCATATCTCGCAAATGTAGCTTTCAGCCTAGCCACTACCTGGCTGCTAGTAGTTGTTGGAAGATTTAGGATCTCCATGTATCTAGAGTAATAGTCAGACACTATCAAGTAGTTTTGCTTTTTAAACTCACATAGGTCTATGGCAATTTTCTGCCATGGCCGGGAAGGGAGCTCACTTGACATTAAAGGCTCCTTTCGCTGTGTTCTTGTTTTCTCTACAGAATGCACACTGCTGTATTTTTGCTGTGATGTGTTCTGACATTTTGGGCCACCAAACGGAGTGGCTAGCTTTTTCTCTGCACTTAACTAGACCCTGGTGCTCGTCATGGATTCTCTCTAAGATCCTCTCTCTCATAACTGCAGGGATGACAATGTGGCTCCCTCTAATGACTAAGCCCTCTAACTCAGATAACTCCCCTCTCACCTGGTAAAAGTCTCTGACTGTCTCAGGCACCTCCTCTGCAAACTCAGGCCATCCGTGCCTGATGAAGCCCAGTGCTGTCTGGAGTTGCAGATCCTCATCTGTGTTTTCTTTTGTCTCCTTCATTCTCTGTGGTGTGGCTGGCATCTGGCACATGACAGCATCAATATGTGTCGCCACATCATCATGGAATGCTCCATCTCCAAAGCGCTGCTCCGGGCCTCTGGAGAGAGCGTCAGCCACTGCTAGCATTTTGCCTGGTTCATATTCAGCTATGCCATTGAAGTGCATTAACCTCATCAGATGCCTCTGGGATCTGATGGAAACATTGTCCAAGTCTTTGCTGTTCATAAGAGGCACCAGAGATTTATGATCAGTGACCAGCCTGAAGCTATCAAGTCTGAACAGGTACTTCTCAAATCTTTTGCAGGCCCACACACTGGCCAAGCATTCCTTTTCGATTTGGGTGTACCTTGTCTCCGCGTCACGTAGCCGCCTCGAGCAGTAAGCCACGGGCTTCCAGTGGTCTCCATGCAGCTGGAGCAGGACGCCTCCCAGCCCATAGCTGTTGGCGTCTGCTCACACTGCTGTAGGCTTTGTGACGTTGTAAAAGACGAGTACAGGGTAGGTGGCTAGTGCAGCTTTAAGTTTTTGAAACGCTGTATGCTGTGCAGGCCCCCACACCCACTCTGTCTTTCCTTTCAGCAGCTCATAAAGTGGCTGACCCACAGTGGATAGCTCCGGAACATACTTTGCCAGGTAATTCACCATCCCCAGAAATCTTTTGAGTTCCGTTACATTTTGGGGCTGAGGAAAGTTCTCTATTCCTGTCACTTTGTCGGGGTCATGTCTGGTTCCTGTCTCACGATGACGTGACCGAGAAAGCGGACTTGTGTCTGTTTGAACTTGCATTAAGCCTTGTTCAGCTAAGTCCTGCTGCTTCGATGACTTTCAGTGCCTTGACTAGCCACTGGTCGTGGATTTCCGCAGTTTCTCCATGTATGAGGATATCGTCCATTATACACTTCTGTGTCCTCAAGTCCTGTCAAAGTCTCTGCCATTTTCCTTTGGAAAATCTCGGGAGTGCTCGTTATCCCAAATGGGAGCCGGGAAAAGGCATACCTCCCAAATGGGGTTATGAAAGTAGCGACCTCTTGCTGTCCTCATGCAGGGAGGTCTGGTAGAACCCGCTCGCTGCATCCAATGATGTGAACCACTTTGACCCGGTGAGCCATGGCATTATTTCCTCCATAGTGGGCAGTACGTACTTTTCACGTTTCACTGCCCGGTTCAGCCTCCTGAGGTCTGCACAGCAGCGGACCTCTCTCTTATTTGGGTTTTAACACAGGCACCATAGCAGCGCACCATTCTGTTGGCTGGGTAACCTTTTCAATTATGCCTTCATTTTCCATGCGCTGCAATTCTTTCTTAACCAGTTGCACTAGAGGCAAAGGATGCACTGGACATGGCTGCGTATCCTCCTGTAGGGCTATTTTCACCGGCTCTGTCTTCAGCAGTCCACTTGTTCCAAAAACTCCGCTGACTTCCTCCACCCGCTTCACTAGGCCCGTCGCTACAGCCTCTGGGCGGCCTAGTAGGGCGTTGCTTTCTCCTCTTATGACGTACACTGGAAAGGAATACTGTTTCCCCTTGTAGCTGTTGGTGGCCTGAAACAGTCCTACGCAGCCGAGGTTTCCCCCTGGGCTTATGAAGTGTGTGTCAGGAAGTTACAATCTTATTTTATTTTTCAGTTTTGAAAGTCCCTTGGCTGATAACTGTAGCATCGGCTCCCATGTCAATTTTGAAAGTTACTGGCATGTCACATGTAGTCAAACTAACAGTCCAGTCATCTTGACTTTTCTTACTGCCCACTTCTCCTAGGAAGTATAGCTGTTTGACTTCTTCTGTAATCTCTCTTACAGCTTTTGAGTGGCATGCCCACTCCCAATGTCACTTTTTATGACATTTATTGCACTTACTTTTCAATGCAGGGCACTTTCTGTCATCAGGGTGCTGAGGCTTGCCGCATCTCCCACATTCCTCCACTTTGTGGGTTACAGGGCTGCTGTTTCCATAACGCTGCCCGCCCTTTTTCTTTTGATGGCCTTCCCGCCGTCGAACAATATTAACGTTAGCCAGTTGGGCCTCTGGTTGGTTGGATAGGAGATAAACCGGTTTAGTTATCTCCTCCACCTGACGCACCTGTTCAATGACGTGTTTCAGCGTTAAGTCCGCCATGAGTTGGAACCGCCGTCAGAGCTTTGTCCTTTATGCCCACCACCAGGCGATCTCTGATGTACTCGTCTCGCTTGTCCCTGAACTCGCAGTGTTCAGCCAGCTCGTGCCATGTCCGGATGTACATCTCCGCCGTTTCCCCTGGCTGCTGGCTCCGTTGGTAAAAACATGCTCTTTCATGTGTGATGTTAGGGCGAGGAACGAAGTTGTCGTCAAACTTTTTCATAACGACGTCATAATCCTTCTGTTCCTCACCGGGTTAAACTTCAGCATGGCTTCACGTTGCACTAATATGCAGACTACTCTGACACATGTTTTTATCCAGCACACTGAACTATTTCCGTCTACCGCAACAACTAACAGACATGCGCACTTCACGTCATGGTAATAGAAAGTACAACAGTTACACCTACTGGTCATATTACTTTCACCTATCACATCCTTGAGGCCAACCAAAAGGTCTTCCTCCATAGCCTCGCCGAATTCCTCCCACACCCGAGTTTTTGCTTCCGCGACCCCCAAAGCCGCAGCCCATCCGGCCTCCCGGTACCTGTCTGCTGCTTCAGGGGATCCCTGGGCCATCCAGGCCCAAAAGGCCTTTTTCTTCAGCCTGACGGCTTCTCTCACCGCCGGTGTCCACCAGCGGGTTCTTAGATTAGGTTAGGTTAGGTCATAAGCATAGGCGGAAATTCCGGGGGGGACGGGGGGGGTGCACGACCCCCCCATCCTGGGAAAGGCATGATATACCCCCCCAATATATCACTATAAACGTAACTATGTAATTTCAATAATATTAATAATACATAACAAAAGCACCTGTGCTGATTATAGACACTTAATAGTGCATATTTAAGTTTCAATTTTGTTTGTGGTGCCAGTGTCTTCATGTGAGGCTGAGAGAAGTTTCAGTGTGTAGCACAGTGATGTTGTTACGCTAGATTGTGGACTGAGTCTTTAATTTGATATGCATTATAAGAATGACTGGTCTCTTATTTTTAAAGGTGACAGAGCGGAAGTTCTAGCGCAAAGGACGATACCAACTGGTTTTGTTTATGTAGGTGACTTCCTGGTTTCATATTAACTTCTTACAATGCACTAGTACATATCTAATGGTCAAAGTACATTTCGGACGTCATTATAAAGTTGATAGAATCCGGTCATAACATTTCAAAGCTGATATTTGGCGTTATGAAGAAGATATAATATAATGGACTCCTCCGTTGTAGAACAAGCTCCTCCTTCACGCCTGTTACGTTCCCTTTCGCTCTGGACTTTGAAAGAGACGGTGTGTATTCTGTGTGCTGTTAAGAGTTTTGGTAAATTGCCCTGTAAATACTGTTTCTAATTTACCATCGACGGTAATGGTAATAACCGTTAACTAGTTTGTGTTTTGTGTTGCAATTCTCAACTATTCTGTTCATTTACGTGGATTTAAAGTGTAGAAAATGCGATGGTAACCGCACATGTCGTTCTAGTGTGGGAGTGCATTGTTAGGATGTCCACTAGAGTGTGCTGTTGCCCACTTATGTACTGAAAATAGCGTTGTCGGTGAATCAGTTGCGGGCCGTGGGCACTGTATGCGGAAGGAGACCTGCATATTCACTGCTGTGTACTGTTTTCATACAGGTATGGGGGGATTTGTTATTTTGATTTTATGTTATTTATTTATTTTAAAGTAGAATTGCAAATTATTATGTACACAATTTTATATGGGTTTTGTATCATTTATGTTAACAGAAAAAGAACTTGTAATGAAAAAATAATTCAGTGTCATACTCACTGCTTGAGTGTGTGCAGTTTTGTCGCCCGTTCGCTCTGGACTTTGAAAGAGATGGCTATGGGCACTGTATGCGCAAGGAGACCTGTATATTCACTACTGTGTACTGTTTTCATACAGGCTCCTGGTGACAATAAATACGATATCATCTACCTGGTCGTCGTAGCGTCGTCAGTCACACCAACAAACTACACAACGCAGAGAACCACGCTACAACTGATGCCGTGACTCGTCGCCGTTGCTGACCTACGCCGTCCTTCTCTTCTTGGGTCTAGGGGATTCCAGTCAAATTGAATCCTTTGCATAATATGTGTGAATATAGGTCTTGAGGTTTTGAATAGTCACAGAAGTTTTTTTTACTGAGTACATGTTTTTTGTTTTTTGTTTCATTTTCTGAGTATTGTTGATGATCATTTTAATGGAGACTTTCACTGTAGAGGGGAATTCTGTCCCTAGTACTGGGGGTTTGAGTGCTGGGAGAGGGAGAGGTGTTCTAATGGATACGCCTATAGCACAATCTACTCCAGGAAATCAAGTGTTCTCAAGCCCTGGGATCTCTGACAGGGGGAGGGGAAGATTGGTTAATTCCTTTGGTCCTGGTGTCCCACCTTTGACTTTGCCCCCTGGTAGGTCCCCTTGTTGTCTCCCCACCCTTTGATATGGCCAATGGCACTGAGTCATCCCAAAGTCAGTTAGCCGAACTGATTAAGTCCATTGGGTCTGAGATAGGAGAATCTATTAAGATGAGTTTAAAACAGGACTTAGCCCCAGTGCCTTCACCTGTAGTAGCCCCTGATCAAACCCAGAATGCTTCTCACTCTGACTACTTGTGGTGCTACTGTGATAGATGCATCCAAGATGAACCTTCTGCTACGTTCAGATGTAAATGCCCCTCCTTACTTTAGCGGGGGCAATTCAGATAGGTGCTCTGTATTTGAATGGGAGGAGCTAATGAGGACATACCTCAGAAAAAATGAATGTAATGGGTCTGAGCAGTTGGAGGAAGTTATGAATAAGCTAATGGGAGGGTGGGGGATGTGACTAAAGTCTGGATCCGCAGTAACTCAGCTGTTAGTGATGTGAATGTTATTTTCAGTATTCTGAGGCAGCACTTTGGTGATACTGTTCATTCAGACCTGCCATTAGCAGATTTCTATGCTGTCATGCCATGTGCAAATGAGGGGCCCCTTGACTACTGGATTCGGCTTAACAAAGCTGCAGAGGTCACTGAGCAGTGTCTTACAAGTAAGGGGGAGCCAATGACTGACCTTAGCTTGCACCTACTTCTCATGTTCATCTGTAATTGCCCTGAGAAGGAGCTGGGCCTAGTGTTTAAAAGTAAGCTCGTGAGTGAGTGGACAGCACATGAAGTGCAGGATCGTCTGGATGAGTACTTAAAGGAAAGCAAGCTTAGTCGAGGCAGGCTGTCACAGCACACTGCTGTAATTGAGCAATCACTGCAGGGGAGTGTTCGCACTCCAGGCCACACGTGCCGTTGACCTTTGAATGTAGCACAAAATAGTTAGACCAGCTATCTTCGACTTCTGAGCAGAGCACAATGGAAAAAGTTCTGAGTCTGTTGGAGATGGCATTAGCTAGCAACACTCAACAACAACAGTCAGTGCACAAAGGGTCCCACAAACAACCTCCCAAACGCCCTCGTTTGTGTCAGATTTGTGGCAGTAAGGAGCACAACACTAGAATGCACTGTAGGCTTAACAAACTATGCTTTACATGTCTCTCTCCTGGCCACCTCAGCATCAACTGTGGACAGAACACTCCAACCCAGTCTCCTCCCAGTCACAGCCAAGCTCCATCTCAGGGAAACTAGATGGCCTCCATTCGGAGGAGGGCAGTGTATGCCTGTATAGTGTTCCCTCCAACTGTGATGATGATATTCAGTCTGTTTATACGTCCGTTTGCGAAGCAGCACCCAAAGGCAAAACGGTGGTTTTCCAGAATGTGACAAGAAGATCCAAAAGTGAGAGTTTGTTTTTCACCACCGTACTAGCAGGGGGTAAGGTTGAGTTACAGTGGATGATGGATAGTGGGTCCATGGCTACTTCACTGCATGCAGACGTTGTTCCTGAGGGAGGCAGGTGTAGTAAGTGGCGATATGATGCTCTCTACTGACGTTATCCTTGTGGGGTGTGGTGGGAAACAGACTAGTCCAGCTGGGATATGCGAGCTGAAACTTAAGTCTTACAGGTTCGACTGTCTCCCTCTAAGTGCCACTTTTTGAGAAGGTCAGTTAAGTATTTAGGACACATCATCTCATCATCATCGTCGAGTGTAAGGAGGCATTTAGTGCTCTGAAGGCTGCATTGACGGATCAAGTCGTGTTAGCTCAACCTGAAGGGATAGCAATAGACCCAGATAAGGCGCAGGCCATTGTCAGTGTGTCTGAGAGTGATATTATGGGGCTGGACAGCGTCACTCCATCTGTCAGTAAGATCCAGTCATTCTTAGGCATGTGAGTGTATTACCGGCACTACATTGAGAACTGCTCCAGGGTAGCAAAACCGCTGTTCCAACTGCCCACTGGCAGGAAAAAGCCACGGAGAGGCAAACTAAAGAAGAGGCCTGCTCCATCTCGTAAAATCACTGCAGCAGACTGGACCACTGAGTGTAAGGAGGCGTTTAGTGCTCTGAAGGCTGCATTGACTGATCAAGTCCGGTTAGCTCACCCTGATTTCTCTCGACCATTCTTACTCTCTGTTGATGCATCTTGTAGTGGGCTAGGGGCAATACTCTCACAAGTGCAGGAAGGTCATGTAGCAGCTAGGCCCATCACTTTCGCTAGCAAATCGCTGAATCATGCCCAGTCTAAATATCCAGCTCATAGGTTAGAGTTTCTCGCTATGAAGTGGGCTATTCATGACAAGTTCAGTCACTGGCTGCAGGGGCATAAGTTTACGGTCTGAACTGACAATAATTTGCTTAAATACATACTGACAAAGCCAAAACTCAACACATGCGAGCGGAGGTAGGTGTCTGAGCTGGCACCTCTGATTTTGATATTCAGTACATACCAGGGCCTAAAAATACAGTGGCAGACGCGTTAAGCAGGGAGCCTTTTGTTAGTCTTAGGGTGATGCATAGACTGACCAGAATGCCATATAATGTGCTGTTAGAGGAGGCTAGGGGCCTGCAGGTGACTGATGTACAGAACATGTGCCGTCTGTCCTGTGAAAAACCAGAGGGGAGGGGTTTAGCTTCGTCCATCCAGAGCTCTGTTGAGATTAGTGGGGATACAGCCGGTGAAAGTGGGAGGCTAACCCATGAAGAAGTGTCTGCCGTACTCCACACTCACCGCCGTTGGGAAGATGGTGCAGCCATGAGGGCAGTCTCTTATATGCAGCAGATGGAGCAGTTGGTGTCAACAGGCCAGAGCCCATTGCCAGTATTCACTCATAAGGAGCTGTATGATAAACAAAGTCAAAACCCTGTTATCAGTAGAGTGAAATTATTTGTAGACAGAGGCCACTGCCCATCTAGAAGAGAGAGGGTTTATGAGACAAAGGAAACCAACCGCACATTGAGACAATGGGGGAAGCTCACTACTCGGTTAGGACTCTTGTACCATGTCTCAAAACACCATGTGAGCAATAAGGGAACATTCCAATATGTTCTGCCTACTGCTCTGAGAGGCCAAGTGTTGAAGGGGGTTCATGATGACGCCGGCCATCAGGGCCAGCAGCGCACACTGTGGCTCACAAGGCAGCACTTCTACTGGGACTCCATGGAGCAAGATGTCAGAGAGTATGTATACCACTGCAAGAGTACTGTGTACTCAGTAAAATGCCTGAGCCTGAGGATAGAGCCCCGCTTGTCTCCATAATTACCACTGCACCACTTGAACTAGTATGTATCGACTTCTGGTCAGCCGAGGATACCAACAACAAATCTGTCGATGTGCTGGTGGTAACGGATCACTTTACTAAACTTGCTTGTGCTTACCCATGTCCAAATCCGTCTGCCAAGACAGTAGCCCGTGTGCTGAGGAATAATTTCTTTTCCATCTATGGTTTCCCAGCATGCATTCATTCTGACCAAGGGGCTAACTTTGAGATTTCACTCATTGCAGAGCTGCTTCAGATGGCAGGCGTTGACAAATCCCATACCATGCCATACTACCCTATGGGAAATGGACAAGCAGAGCGCTTCAGTCGCACTCTGGGTAGCATGATTCGTTCTCTACCGTCTCGTACTAAAGCAAAATGGCCTCCGTGTTGAACAAACTTACCTTTGCATATAATTGCACAATCCATGAAACCACGGGATTCCCACCCTTCTTTTTAATGTTCGGCCGCACCCCAAGACTACCTGTTGATGTTATGTTTGAGAGTGTCCTCTTGGATGGAGATACAGTGGATGTGGAAAAGTATGTACAGTCACTCGGAATGGATCTGAGGGAGGCAATGACACTAGCTCAGAAACATGCGGAGAAGCAGCAGTCCAGGCAGACTGAGGTGTATAATCGGAAGTTAAAGGGACATTCTGCAGACAAGGGAGATAGGGTTTTACTGGCAAATAAAGGGGAGTGTGGGAAGAAAAAGCTAAGTGATCGCTGGGAGAACGCTGTCTACATTGTTGTTAGTAAAAATGATGCATTGAAAATATATAGTATCCACCACCCTGTCACAGGCAGGATTAAGACTGTTCATCGTAATTTGATTATGCCGGTCAACTTTCTGCCTCTGCCATTTTGGGATGAGCCCGAGACTGAGGTGCCCTCCGTCAATACTGTCCCAAGTGAAGATGTGACACAAGACACAAATCGGGATGAGTTCAGTCATGTCAGAACTACCCGGTGGGTTGCCCGTCTTCCTAAGCCCTGTGCAGATGGTGTGGTAAATAACACGGATGTGACAGATATGCCGGAGCAGGCAGAGGGACATGTGGAAAATGTGGAGACTGAACAGAGACAGGACTCTGAGGATCATGGAATCATGGATGAGACACCTACCTTTGGAGAGCATGGAAGTGGACAGGACGGACTAGACATGGAGGATGGATTGGACGATTCATACTCAGTGATTGTCTACCAGGATAGCTATCAGTCGTCACACACTACCACTGTTGAATCTTTCACTGGAGATGTGATGGCTCCGGAGGAGGTCCCCTATGAACCACCCTTGCCAACACCTGTGAATGAGTCTAAGCCGGCCACAGTCATTGACCTGCCGAGTGTATCTGCTGACACTCAGAAAGTGGGGATTCGTACTAGGCTGGGTAGGCTGGTCAAACCAGTTAACAGGCTGATTCAAATGATGTCCCCACAGAGAGTCAATGTTTAACTATCGTCTCGGCGTAGGATGCTTATGCCAAAAAAAATTCTCCCCTTTCTGTTTTCTTTTTTTTTTTTTTTTTTTTGGTTATTTATCTGACGTCCTTTGAGTCTTATTGGAAGTTATAAGCCTGTGGTGGTCATCGCTGTCTATTGCTTTAGGCATAAATTGGTAACCTTAGGTGTTCTGTCGTCATTTCACGCCCGTTCACTCAACTAGACAGACAGCTAACTGCTAACACAGCCGATGAACTTCAGAGGCAAGCTGTAGTTTCCAGGCTTTTACTTGTCTTCAGTTCAGCAATGGAGTGTTATTCTTTTTTGTAAAACCGCAAACAAACACAAAATTTACATTATAAATGTGTATTGTCATTACTCATATTCCATACAAACAGATATGCACTAGCCTAGCCTATCAATCAGGTTACATAGAATAACTTCCGAAGCTAACGTGGCTAACGTGATTTAAACGAGCATTCAAAACATTCCATCGATATATTCTTAAATACATTTCTAAGTCAATACTTACAAGCAGTCTTCCCAAGGCATGAACGCTTTCAAGAGTTAGTAGGAAATTTAAAAGATTTCCTAGAGAACAGCGTAATCACACAACTTCCGTCAATCAGCTTCCGGAATTAGAATGAACTTTGACAGGCGACGTCTTTGACTACTACGCATTTACGAAATCGTTTCTATTTTAAGAGAAGCCGCTAGATGGCGCAAAATCGCCACAAATGACACCACCACAAATAATCACTAAAATAAGAATGTCATGACATTCCCCGCCTGGTATTGTGAGATACCACTATTAATTGAACTAATGATGCATTAACTTCATCATAAACAGTTATGCAACAGTCAGCCTTTAAGTGACATGAGGAGCACCGTCTCGGACACAGGTCTCAGATAAGTCTTGACGGCTCCATCTTTGGAGACCTTCACCTCGATCTTTCTGATCTTCCCATCTTCACCACAGTAGGCGCTGAGCTTATGTAGAGGACTGTGTTTAGGAACATCCTTTCCACTGGCTATGCAGGTAAGTTCATCTTAAAAGGCCTCTCGCTGCACACATTTGATGATGATGACCTCTGCTTTCATCATCTCTTCGACTGTGCGCGGCTGTTTGCAGTGATGCCATGAACTGCAAATCTGGTTTTGATCTTTGCTTTTAAAGGACTCAATGATGTGAATGAGCAAGCTTATGGCCCTTATCGGCTTCTTCCACGAAGAAAAGTGCTCAAAACGCTGAGATCTGAGCTGAGAGTCATAAGTGCACAGGTGAGTGACAAGAGCTCATATTTCAGTGTCTGAATCAGAGTCAACAAGTTCATATGCTTCAGCTTCTGGCTTTCTGCTGGCTTGTAACAAGGCAGGTCCTTTGAGCCAGGCACTGTCACCCAACATAGCTGCAGGCACAGTGCCTGTGTCAGCTGGGAGGCATAGTGCCACTGCGTTGGTTCTGAGGCTCTTCGGATACGCTGCACTCTGTTATTAACATATACATAGAACCTCCTTGTCTGGTTGCTTATGTAGCCTAAGACTATGCTGCTATCTGTGTAGAATTCAGTAGCATCAAGAACAAAGTTCAGTTCGCTGGTGATGAGCTCTTCAATCTCTACAGCTAAAACAGCAGCACCGAGTTCTAATCTCGGGACTGTAAGAGCAGACTGTGGAGCTAATTTGGCCTTTCCTAGTACAAACCCTACTTGAGGCTTCTCTTCTGCGTCAATGACTTTGAGGTAGGTGACTGCTGCAATGGCTTTGACTGAGGTGTCTGAGAACACATGTAACTCTTTTCTGGTGGCTGTTGAAATTGTACTAGCAGCATATGGTCTCAGAATGTGTAGCTGTTTCAGATCACTTTAGAGAGCTCCTCCATGCATTCCACTCTGCTTCTCTTTCTATGGGTAGTGGCGAGTCCCAGTCTAAGGCCTCGCTTGAGAGCTCCCTGAGCAGCATCTTTCCCTGGATGGTTACTGGTGCAGCAAATCCTAACGGGTCAAAAAGTCCATTGATGGTGGCTAGGACACCTCTGCACGTGTAGGGTTTTGCTGAGTCAGCAACTTGAAAGGTGAAAGTGTCTTTCATTAGGTCCCACCTAAGACCGAGGCTTCGCTGAATGGGTGTTGCTTCAGCATCCAGGTTTAGATCTTTAAGCCCCTTGGCGCGGTCATCGACAGGCAATGCTTCCATGACCTCGATGCTGTTAGATGCAGCTTTGTGAAGACGAAGGTTGCATGTGGCGAGCATCTTCTGCGTCCGTTTCAGCAGATCGATGACTTCATTAGCTGTGGGCCTCGACAAGAGTCTGTCATCAACATAGAACTCCCTCTCAATGAAACGTCGTGCATCTGACCCGAATTCTTCTTCACCATGAGCTGCAGCACGACGAAGACCATATATAGCAACTGAAAGGGACAGGCTGTTGCTGAACACATGAACTTTCATTCGATACTCACAGATGCCATTAGCAGGATCAGTGTGTTCATGCCACAGGAAGCGGAGAAAATCTCGATGGTCTTCACTCACGACAAAGCTGTGAAACATCTGTTCTATGACCACAGTTACTGCTATGACCTCACGCCTGAACCGCAGCAGGACTCCTACCAAGCTGTTATTTAGGTCGGGTCCAGACAGGAGGACATTGTTGAGGGAGACACCATGACAGTTTGCACTTGAATCAAAAACCACTCTGATCTGGCCTGGCTTCTGCGGATGGTAAACACCAAAGATGGGTAAATACCAACATTCCTTTCCCTTTTGGAGTGGAGGAGCAGACTCAGCATGGTCACGATCAAAGATGTTTTGCATGAAGGTGACAAAGTGGTTCATCATCTCAGGCCTTCTCTCCACTGTGCGCTGAAGAGATGTCAGCCATGTAAGGGCCTGGTCCCGATTGTGAGGGAGGCGCTGGCGGAATGTTCTGAAAGGGAGTGGTGCCACCCAGCTGTTGCCATCGTCCATATACATCTCTCTGTTCATGACATCCAGGAAAGGTCTGTCTTCAACAGAGAGACCTATTTTCTTGTCGTCCTTGGATGTATTAAAGACAGTTTCTCCTAGAATGCATTAATAGGGTGTAAGCATTTCAGGGACGGGGAGGAGTCTGTGCTCAGACTTGGACCCATACTTCTCTATGATGCGAACTTTGTTTGGGCATGGGCTGAAGAAGGAAGGGCGTTTGTTTTCAAGGATGCTGGTGCGGTAAGTATGAACAGCTTCAGGCTTGTAAGCGTCCCCTACGCAGACGTTTCCTACAATAACCCATCCCAAGTCTAATCTCTGTGCGTATGGGGCATCGTGTGGAACGTTCCATTCTTCTCTCACCTTGTGAACTCTAAGTAGGTCTCGACCCAGGAGGAGGAGGATCTTAGCTTTAGGATAGAGAGGTGGGATAGAGTGTGTTATTGGCTTGAGGTGAGGGTGATGTAGTGCCGCCTCAGGAGTTGGTATTTCAGCTCTGTCACTTGGAATGTTTTTGCACTCGATCAGCATAGGCAGTGTGACTGTCGTAGCTCCATCTAGTGGTTCCATCACAATGCCTGTAGCCCTTCTCCCGGTCATCTCTGTTGTTCCAGCACATGTACGGAGTGTAAATGGCGAGTCAGTCCACTTGATGCTGTACATGTCAAAAAAGTCAGACCTGGCAAGAGACCGGTTACTTTGATCGTCAAGCACAGCATATGCTCTCGTCACTCTTTCTGGGTGTGCTTTAGGGAAGACCTTCACTAACCAGATCTTAGAGCAGGACCTTGTGCTCTGACCCTCTCCACAGACTTCAATGCAGTTTGATGAGACAGTAGGCTGAGGTGTTGTTTCTGTTCCCTCCCCGCCATGCCCAGAAAGTGGAGATGGCGGCGGTCCAGGATGAAGAGCAGAGATGTGGTTCTCACTTTCAAACTCTCTACACTTGATGGCTGCATTGCAGTCCTTGGCCACGTGGCTGGTTGAGGAGCAGCATCTAAAACAAACACCATTGTCCTTACGAAAGGCCTTACGCTCCTCAAAAGGTTTGCTGTGGAACCCTCTGCAGTGATTGAGGGGATCCAGCTTCTTATGGAGAGGGCACTGTCTCTCAACATCACCTGCTTTATAGCTAAAACCTTCCTGCTTGTCCTTCTCCTGTGGAATATCAGTCTTGTGAGCAGAAACTAGGCTTTTGTATGGTCTCTTTACAGACGCATCTGACTTGAGGTGATCTGTGCTGTGTTGTCAGCCTAAAACCTGGGTTGTTACGTGCTCGTGGTTCTTTGCAGATGAAATCGCAGAAGAATGAAAATGGGGGGAAGGTCACGCCATGGTCAGTCTTATACTCAAAACCCTGATAGAGGCACCATTCTTGGATATTGTGCGGTAACTTGTCAACTACTGGGGCAATACCATGTGCAGTGTCGAGATAGCTTGGGCCAGGGAGGCGACCCTCTAATTTGGCAGATTCTACCTCTTGCAGGAGATCGCCAAGCTCTCTCAGCTTGACAGGATCTTTGCCACTGACCCTTGGAAAGTTCATGAGCCTGTAAAAGAGTGATTTCTCAATTATACCTGGAGCCCCAAAGCATTCTTCTAAACGCAGCCAGGCTTTGCTTAATCCAGCAGGAGGATGACTAACATGCACTGCTCTTATTCTCCTTATATGTTTTACAGATTCCTGCCCAAGCCACTTAATGAGGAGGTCCAGCTCTTCACTGGCGCTGAGCTGCAATCCATCAGTTGCATTAAGGAAAGAAGATTTCCACGCCCAGTAGTTCTCGGGGCAGTCATCTAACTTTGTGAGACCAGAGGTGATAAGATCTCTGCGTGCCAAGTCTTGCTACATCACTCAGCAGTGTCATCTAGTGGCTGTTGTAGAATGGCTCTTTTGGATTAGCACTGAGCTGCGTTGTGCTGACGGCTGTGCTGGAGAAGGATGATGAAGCGGGTTATTTGACCTTTGATGCGACGCTGGCCTAGAAGTGCTCTCATTCCTCCTGTTGGAGACACAAGTGGTGAAGCGTATTCTGGGTGGAGTCCCAGGTCTCATTACATGAACAATAGGCTCTTTGGGCTGTGGATAACTGTTGACGCTTTCAGATGGTGGCAGTTGCTGGTGTTCAACATACTGACGCGTTCTTTCAGTGGCCTCTTCAACAATTGAGTGTCTATCACCTTTTTCAAATTCTTCTGCTGCTGCTTCGAGCACACTAGCCTCAGCAATGGCTGCTGTCACCTCCTTTCCATGCTTCAGTGTGTTCAATCTTGCTGCTATGTGGGCTTTTTCAACCATAATTTCGGATTCCGTTTTAGCAAAGTTAGCTCATGCGCGAGCTGCTTCAATTTTGCCACCACAAACACCCGACGTGGCAAGATACCTGGTTCGAAAATAGATGGTGAGCTCTGGCCTGTTGAACTTTGACGACAGACCGGAAAACTACTGGGCTTGGAAAACATAATTTCAAACATCACAAGAGATCTTCACCTGACTACTAGTAAGGAACTTGACCTACTTACTAAATGGTTCGGCCCAGAATTGTCTCTACAAGCAAAACGGATTAGGACAGTTCATGTTCACAACCCATCAGCAGGTGTCAACATGATATGGCAGCGCCTAGAAGACTGCTATGGATGCCCCGAGGTGATTGAGGGCGCTCTTTAAAACGTCTTGAGGACTTCCCTCGCATCTCCAACAAAGATGCTCATTAACTAAGAGAGTTAGGAGACTTACTCCTGGAAGTGGAGTCGGCAAAGTCTGGTGGGCTCCTTCCTAGATTCGTATACCTCGACACAGCATGGGGAGTTAATCCCATAGTCGAAAAGCTCCCACACAGCCTACATGAGAGATGGATCACCCAAGGTTCTAAGTACAAGGAAGACCATTGTGTCTCTTTTCCACCCCTCAGCCTCTTCGTGAGGTTCGTCTGCAACCAAGCAAAGACCAGAAATGATCCAAGCTTCGCATTCTCCTCATCCTGCTGCTCGAATTATGCAAAAACAGAGAAAGCTGTCAAGTTCCGTAACAGGGAAACTGTGTAGGTAAGGAAAACGGAGGTGTCGGCCAAAACTCCAGCTTCACAGACTGAAACTGAAGAACCAGACAAACAATGTCCTCTCCACCACAAGCCACACCCCTTGGCAAAGTGTTGTGGATTCGGAAGCAAATTCATAGAGGACAGGAAAGCCTACCTGAGAGAAGAGTCTATCTGCTTCCGATGCTGCAAAGCCACCAGACACATGGTAAAGGACTGTAAGGCTGCTGTCAAATGCAGGGAGTGTGATAGTGTCAGTCATGTCTCCGCTTTGCACCCAGGACCCGCCCATTGGTCAACTGAAGTGTATGAAACTGAGCAAGATCATGGTGGGGAGTCAGAAAGTGAATCTCCTGAAGTCACAACCAAGTACACAGAGATATGTGGTGATGCTCCCAGGCCCAGATCATGCTTCAAAATCTGCCTAGTGAGGGGTTACCCCTCCCGGCCGTCCGGATAAGACAGAGAGTTTATGCAGTGCTAGATGACCAGAACAACCGGTCTCTGGCAAAGTCAGTTCTTTGACCTATTTGGCATTAGCGGCAACCTATCCCCCTACACTCCGAGGACATGCTCGGGCATAGTTAAGACAGCTGGGAGGAAGGCAAGCAACTTCACAGTGGAATCGTTTGATGGTACAACATAGGTAGCGCTACCCACTCTCTTAGAATGCAATTCAATGCCAGATGACCGAACTACAATCCCCACACCAGAGATGACACAGTACTTTCCTCATCTCACTGCTGTTGCAGACAAGATTCCGTCTCCAGATCCCATTGCTCCGATCCTTCTCTTGCTTGAAAGGGACGTTCTAAGTGTGCATAAGGTGACTTCCGGTAATGGTGGCGTGTTGAGCAGTCGTGGTTTCTCCTGCTCTGTTGCTAATCCTACAACTTTAACACTTTAAACATTCCTAACTGCCTTAAAAAGCAAAGCATCTCCTGGTTTTAGGCTTGAATAAGCAAACATGACAAGGAA
Organism: Lampris incognitus; assembly: GCF_029633865.1. Lineage (NCBI taxonomy): Eukaryota > Metazoa > Chordata > Actinopteri > Lampriformes > Lampridae > Lampris > Lampris incognitus. The sequence goes on from NC_079214.1 coordinate 74,663,177, forward strand.
AAAGAACAAGGAAGCTCGGTAATGAAGAAACGTGTCTGCAGCTAACTCCGAAGAGGACGGCACTGCACCACCTGCACAGGCAGGTAATACCAACTCCACCGAAAGCACAGAAAATCCCTCCACCTTGGACATCATGAAGGCAATACTGTCATTCAAACAAGACTTTCACACAGAAATGGAAAGAGTATTGGCAGCAATCAAGAATGTTCAATCTCACATTAAGGAATGCAGCGGCCGGATTTCTGAGGCAGAGCAACGCATCTCCACCGCGGGGGGCGCTGTTAACAGACTGCAAGCCACGGCGGATAAACTTGAGAAGAAGGCTAAAAGTTTAGCTAATAAAATTGAAGACTTAGAGTGCGCATATTGGGCATACCTGAGATAGAGGAGGGATCCGACCCCTGTTCGTACATGGAGAAATTGATCGCGAACAATCTGGAGATACCGGCCCCTGTTCTGGAGAGAGCCCACCGATTAGCGAACCAAACTCCTGGCTCTATGCCGAGAGCACTCATTGTGAAATGCTTGAATTATAAGGACAGAGAGGGCATACTTCCAGCTGCGAGGGTGAAGAAAGAGGTGATCTACAAAAACAAAATAAGATTCCTCCCTGACCTGTCTGCAGAAGTTTACACACAGCAGAGACAGTACGACGACGTGAGAAAAAAGCTGCGGGACAGGGGCTCCTCAAACACCGCATCCTCTTCCCCGCCAGGCCGCTGCTGACCCACGGAGACCGGACAGCCGTCTTTGACAGCCCGGTGGACGTGAATAAATACACCTGGGAGCTGGGAGAACCAGAGCCCGGAGACTAATCAATTACGAGACTACAAACCCAACATTACAGTTAAGATACGGTAGGTTTATGATGCTTACACCAAGTTTAGCTTAAGAGACTTGAAGTGGACTCACATGTTACCCCAAACTCCAGGTGATTAAAGATAAAAACGGATTCATGTCTCATGTAAACACTGGTCGGCTATAGCTCAAGTTAACATGAGAGCCAACATTTGAAGTTACTTGATACAGGCTGAAACAATTTGACATAAGCCTCACTGATTTTTTTCCCTTTTCTTTTTTCTTTTTTTTCCTTTAATTTTATATACATAAACTTGTTTCTCTTATAACTTTTTACTTTTTACTTTGGTATAATGTGCACGTGTGTGTGCACATATGTGTGTGTGTGTGTGTGTGTGTGTATACGTATATGTAGCCTACATATACGTACATAGATTTAGGTTTGAGATGTTATAAAACTTAAAAACTAAGTCACTCTAAGGTTAACATTCATGATAAATTTCATAAGTTCATGTTAATAACAGAAAGGATAGGAATTAGTCCTAAACCAACAAGCAACACCAGCAGGAGATTTAAAGTAATCAGAAGAACGGTTCCTCGTCATAGTGTGGACCTGTTCCCAGTGTTAGAAGGAAGAAATGTAATAAGGGTTAAGGGTTGCCCGTGTGTTCAAGTTGGGCATATGTGTGTTTGGGGTGGGAACTCTCATGTACAACATGGTACCAACTTTATTTATTAGATTTAATGCCTTTCCATCGTACCTTCCCAAATGGAAGACATAAAAGAAGCAGTTAAAAATGGGGAACCTATCAAACCTCTTAACAGGCTAAAACACAATATACAATGATGGATATCTTAATTGAATGCATTTCATGGAACTGTAGAGGCTGGCATAAACTTGCCAAAGTTAAACAGGCTATGAACAGGATAAAACAGTTAAAAACCAAGATAGTATTCTTACAGGAAACACACTTGTTAGCTAATGAGACATCTAAGATAAAACATAGGTGGCCAGGGTATGTCCTTGCATCTTCATATTCTACTCATGCCAGAGGCGTAATGACATTAATACATAAATCTATTCCACTGCAAATTGAAAGTATTATGGAAGACCATAATGGTAGATTTTTAATCATACAAGGCCGTCTTCTGTCTACACAGATTAATTTGATCAATCTATATGGACCAAATACTGACGATGTCAACTTTTATAACAATTTATTTTTGAAAATCTCAACACTGCCAGGTAAGAACATTATTGCTGGGGATTTCAGTTGTGTCCTGGATCCAAGCAAAGATAGATCAGTCGGAGTGGACAATACTCACACCAGGTCCAGAAAAACATTGCACCATTTTATGAAAGAACTCAATCTTGTGGATATATGGAGACATTTGAACCCAACAGCGAGAGAGTTCTCCTGTTACTCTAGCGCTTATAAATGTTACTCTAGAATAGTTACTTTATGGTGTCAGCAGCACTCCTATCTAATATTAGAGGATGTCACTATAACAGCAAAGTCATTTCAGACCATGCAGCAGTCTCTATGGGCTTTGTGGAGCCAAAATTTATACGTCAATCCCCTAAGTGGAGATTTCAGACTAAATGGATACAGGGTTCAACATTTCTACAGTTCTTAGGGTAACAAATTGATATTTATTTTGAGATTAACTCATCCCAGACATCTGCTACAAGTAGATGGAAAGCCTTCTCATCCATTTATTAAGGGTCAAATTATAAGCTACACAAGCAGACGGTCAAGAGAAACACAGGAAAAATATAGTGAGTTAGAAATACAAATAAAAACACTAGAGAACAGGAGTCATCAGGAGAGGGAGAGCAACAATGACATACACAAACAGTTATTACTACTAAGGACTCAATACAATGAGATCATATCTTCTAAGGCCGCGGCAAATTTAATGAGACTTAGACAAAATTATTATGATCAAGGGGAAAAGCCTGGTAGGCTTCTTGCATGGCACATTAAACAACAGCAAACAGAGAGGACAATTACAAAAATAGAGGATGCACACGGGAACGTTATTATTGACCCTCTGGAAATCAACACAGCATTCAGAAATTTTTACAAAAATCTAAAAAACTGAATACAATATTAATAGTAATACTCAGAACGAATTCTTAGACCAACTTAATATTCCAAAAATTTCTGATGAAAGTCAGAATACGCTGGATAAACAGTTAAGTATAGCTGACATATCAGAAGCTTTAGGTGCATTGAAGGCAGGAAAAACAGCAGGACCAGATGGCCTTCCAATTGATTTATATAAATATTTCAAAGACAAATTGACAACCCCTCTATATGAGATGTATTTAGAATCCCACTATAATGGCCTTTTACCTGCTTCTACGAGAGAGGCCTTGATTATCCTGCTTCCAAAACCAGGGGAAACTAATACTAAATGTGAGAATATAAGAATAAATATTTTAAAGATGAATATACTGTCTAAATTCCTATATTTATTCCAAAATATCCCTTCGGCGCCACCTGAAGGAGTGTTTGAAAAGATAACACCACTCATCAGGAAGTTTATATGGAACAAGAAATGTCCTAGAGTTAGCCTGTCACTGTTATACCTTCCATTTGACGCAGGGGGCTGAAGTGTCCTAATCTCTATTGGTACTACCTTTCAACACAGTTGAGTACCTTGAGGTTCTATTTTCGTCCGGGACTTCCACAGGACGCACCCTGAAGGTGCGCCCCCTCGGAGGGGGGGTACTGTCACAGCCCCTCACCCTTGACACCTGCTCACCTCTCCTTCACCCCGGCACACCTGCTGGCCATCAAACAATCACCCCCTCTCCCTTGACACCTGCTCACCCCTCCTTCACCCCGGCACACCTGCTGGCCATCAAGCAATCGCCCTCACCCTTAAAAAGCCTCCACTGTGGACCAGTCTTCGCTGGAACGTTGACATTCATGGACTTCAGCCTGCCAGTCTACCTGCCACTGAGCCAACTCCTGCTCTACCCCTGGGATTGGCCACTTCAATAAAGACTTGATTTCTTCCCTTACCTGGTTGTCCCGTCTACTTTTGGGTTTTTCCAGATACGTGACACAACCCAGTTCCCCGTGAGCCCTGCCTCTCCAGTCCACGACCATTTGATGGCAACTTCGAGACCTGTGCCACGTTCATCATGCAGTGTGAGCTGGTCTTCACGCACCAACCTAGCCTGTTCACGTCTGATGATGCCCGTGTCGCTTACGTGACCAAGCTGCTCACAGGCCAAGCAGCTCAGTGGGCCACTGCTTCCTGGTCCATGAGGGTCAGTTTCTGCCTCACCTACGAGGACTTTGTGGCGGAACTACAGAAGGTATTCCACCATCCAATCTGTGGCCAGGACCCTGGTGCTCAGCTGAACAATATCCAGCAGGGCAGTGGCAGTGTCATGGACTACTCAGTGGAGTTCAGGCTGGCTGCAGATGAGAGCGGCTGGAACGATCAGTCACTTCGGGTCACCTTCCGGAGAGGTCTCAGCGAGGCTGTCAAGGACCAGCTAGCCACCCGGGAGGAGCCCACCTCCCTCGATGACCTAATCGAACTCGCCATCCGCATCGATGGACGCGTCCGGGAGAGGAGGCGCGAGCGAACCCTGCGTGGATCCCGTCCATTCCCCAGTCGTCCAGCACTCCTGACAGGACCCCTACTCCTGCTTGCCCCACGTTCCCTGTGGCCGTTTCTCCCTCCGCGCCCCAGACCACGACGGGGGATGAACCTATGCAGCTGGGGCGCACGCGCCTTAGTCCGACCGAAAGGGAGGCCCGTTTCAAGGCAGGTCAATGCCTCTACTGCGGCCAGAAGGGACATCTGATCAGCAGTTGCCCCACTCGACCAAAAGACTAGGCTCACTTGGACCCCTGGAGATCCTAGTGAGCCGCCTTTACTGTTCCCGCCACCCTGCCCCACAGAACCATCTGGTTAGCGTTACCCTGGCATGGGCTGACCAGCGGCTCACGGTGGGTGCACTCCTGGACTCGGGACTCAGAGTTTGCTGCCCAGGCCAACATCCCGCTAGAGACGCTGGAGAAGCCCATGGAGGCCTTCGCGCTGGACGAGCGCTGCCTGGCCAGTGTCACCCAACGCACCCACCCTGTATCTCTCAACATAGCTGGGAACCATGTGGAGAGACTTCGGTTCGTCATTATCCAGTCCCCGTTAGTCCCTGTGATCCTAGGGCGCCCATGGTTCATGCAGCATGAGCCATACATCGCCTGGGCCTCCAGTACCATCATGGAGTGGAGCTCCTCCTGTCATGTCCAATGTCTCCAGGCTGCTCCCGGCCCGTCCCCCCGACGTGCCCCTAGCGCCCCTCCCCCCGACCTCTCCTCTGTTTCCCCTGAGTACCATGATCTAGGGGAGGTTTTCAGCAAGACCCGAGCCCAATCTCTTCCTCCTCATCGCCCGTATGACTGTGCTATCGACCTCCTTCCCAGCAGTCGTCTGTACAGTCTGACCATCCCCGAGAAGGCTGCGATGGACGAATACATCTCCGAGTCCTTGGCAGCGGTGCTCATTCGGCCCTCGTCCTCCCAGGTGGCAGCTGGATTCTTTGTCGTGAAGAAGAAAGATGGGGGCCTACGACCCTGCATTGACTATCGCCAACTCAATGAGATAACCATCAAGAACAAGTACCCCCTTCCCCTCATGAGTTCCACCCTTGAGCCCCTCACCCAGGCTACTGTCTTCACTAAGCTGGACCTCCGGTGTGCCTATCACCTGGTCCAGATCCGGAAAGGGGACGAGCGGAAGACAGCCTTTAAGACGCCCCGGGGTCATTATGAGTACCCGGTCATGCCGTTCGGCCTCACCAAGGCCCCGGCGGTATTCCAGGCTCTCATGAATGACATTCTCCGCGACATGCTCGACGAGTTTGTTGTGGTCTACCTCGATGACATCCTCATCTTCTCCAGGACCCTCGAGGAACATGTCCAGCATGTCTGCCGGGTACTCGAACGTCTCCTCCGGAACCGGCTCTTCGTCAAGGCATAGAAGTGCCGGTTCCATTCCCCTTCCGTTGACTACCTGGGCTTTGTCGTTGAGAGGGGACAGACCCGGGCCAACCCCCGCAAGATCCAGGCTGTGGTGGACTGGCCCGATCCCACATCCCAGAAGGAATTACAGAGCTTCCTCGGTTTGCGAACTTCTATAGGAGGTTCATCAGGAACTACAGCTGTGTGGCAGAACCTCTCACCAGGCTGACCTCCCCTCCCAGCCATTCATCTGGTCCCCGGCTGCACGCTCTGCGTTCCAGTCCCTCAAGGAAAGGTTCACCAGCGCCCCGGTCCTGCTTCAACCCGACCCCAAGAGGAAGTTCATTGTGGAAGTGGACGGTTCGGACACTTGGTTGGGGGCTGTCCTCTCCCAGCGGTCAGCGTCTGACCAGAAGGTCCATCCATGCGTCTTCTTCTCTCGCCGGTTCCTCCCAGCCGAGGAGAACTACGATGTCGGGGACCGGGAGCTGCTGGCAGTGGTGGCTGCTCTGGGGGAGTGGCGCCACTGGCTGGAGGGGGCGGAACAGCCGTTCACCATCTGGACTGATCATAAGAACTTGACGTTCATCCGAGCAACCAAGTGTCTCAATGGTCGGCAGGCACGGTGGGCCAGCTTCCTCAGTCGGTTTGACTTCACGCTGACTTATTGCCCCGGGTCCCGCAACACGAAGGCAGACTCCCTGTCCCGACAACACCCAAGGAGGGAGCCAGCTACAGAGGAGCCGGCTCCCATCCTTCCTGAGGCCAGGGTGGTTGGCGTGGTTACCTGGGCCATCGAGACCGTGATCAGGCAGGCGTTACGCTCCCATCCCGCCCCGAGCCACGTGCCTCCACGCGTCTGTTCGTCCCGGACTCAGTCCGGTCCCGGGTTCTTCAGTGGGGCCATGCCAGTCAGTTTGCATGCCACGCGGGTGTCCACCGCACCTTTACCTTCCTGGCTCGGCGTTTCTGGTGGCCCACCATGAGGAACGACGTCAGGGACTTCGTAAAGGCCTGCTCCGTCTGTGCTCGCAGCAAGGCCTCTCATCAGGCACCCGCGGGTCTGCTGCAGCCCCTCCCAACTCCAAGCCGGCCCTGGTCCCATGTGGCGTTGGATTTTGTCTCCGGACTGCCTCCCTCCCAGGGTAACACTGTGATCCTGACAGTGGTGAACCGCTTCAGTAAGGGAGTGCACCTGGTGGCCCTCCTCAAACTCCCATCGGCTTCTGAGACGGCGGAACTCCTGACGAGCCACGTGTTCCGTCTCCACGGCCTTCCCCTGGACGTCGTCTCGGACCGAGGGCCCCAGTTCGTCTCCCAGGTATGACGGGCCTTTTGCAAGGGGTTGGGTGCCTCTGTTAATCTCTCCTCTGGATATCAGCCACAGACTAACGGGCAGACGGAGAGGATGAACCAGAGCATGGAGTCAGCCCTCCAGTGCGTGGCCGCCAGGAAGCCCAGCTCCTGGAGCCGGTTCCTCCCGTGGGTCGAGTATGCCATCAACTCCCAGGTCAGCTCTGCCACCGGCCTGTCACCTTTTGAGGTATCCCCGGGCTACCAGCTGCCTCTCTTTGCTGCGCAGGAGTAGGAAGTGGCAGTTCCCTCCGTGCAGGCCAATCTGAACCGGTGTCGTCGCGTCTGGGAGGTGACCAGAGCTGCTCTGCTCCGGGCAGCTGAGCGCGCCAGTCGGGGAGCCAACCGACGCCGGTCCCCAGCGCCTACATACCAACCAGGCCAAAGGGTGTGGCTGTCCTCGAAGGACCTCCCGCTTCAGTCCACTGCGAAGAAGCTGAACCCCCGGTTTGTCGGGCCCTTTGAGATCAGGAAGGTGCTGAGTCCCGCGGCGGTGAGTCTGAAGCTTCCGTCTTCCTTGAAGATCCATCCTGTTTTTCATGTGTCTCGGGTTAAGCCTGACTGCCACAGTCCTCTGATGCCTCCGGCCCCAGCTCCGCCTCCCCCTGAGATCGTGGATGGGCACCCCCAGTGGAAGGTCCGCAGGCTGCTGGACGTCCGGCGCCGAGGACGGGGGTTCCATTTGGTGGACTGTGTCACAGCCTCTCTCCCTTGACATCAAAGCAATCGCCCCCTCTCCCTTGACATCAAAGCAATCGCCCTCTCTCCCTTGACATCAAAGCAATCGCCCTTGACAACTGCTGACCCCCCCCCCCTTCACCCCGGTACACCAGCTGGCCATCAAAGCAATCGACGCTCTCCCTTGACATCAAAGCAATCGCCATCACCCTTAAAAAGCCTCCACTGTGGACCAGTCTTGGCTGGAACGTCGCCATTCATGGACTTCTGCCTGCCAGTCTACCTGCCACTGAGCCAACTCCTGCTCTACCCCTGAGATCGGTCACTTCAATAAAGACTTGATTTCTTCCCTTACCTGGTTGTCCCGTCTGCTTTTGGGTTCTTTCCTGATACGTGACAGTACGTTCCAGCCGCTATGGACCCAGCAGACCATTCCACCACAGACCTGGCCATGGTCTGCCAGGCTGTAGCCAACCAGGAATCGGTCCTCGGCCAGCACAGCCAGGTGCTACAGGAGATGGCTGACGCCCTCCGTGAGCTCAGCTCAAAGATCTCCGGAATCCAGACCCACCTTAGTGCCTCCGCTAGCCCGGGACCCGCCCCTCCAGCTCCGCCACCCTCAGCGCCATCAACTTCGGCTAAGGAACCATGGGTTGCCCCGCCCGATAAGTATGATGGAGATTTTGGACTTTGTCGCCCTTTTTTGATGCAGTGTGAGATTGTGTTTAACCAGCAGCCCCAGTCATATTCCCCGGATGGAGCCAAAGTCGCTTACATCATGGGTCTTCTCCGGGGAAGCGCTCTGGATTGGGCTACAGCGGTGTGGGAGATGCGGGCCTCCACTTCCTCATCCTACGCTGAGTTCACCACTGCTTTTCGCCAGGTTTTTGATCATCCCGTGCGGTGAAAGGACGCTTCAAAAAGACTGATCCCTCTCCGCCAGGGTTCCCGCAGCGTCGCTGACTACTCAGTTGAGTTCCGTACGCTAAGACTGATCTCTCTCCGCCAGGGTTCCCGCAACGTCGCTGACTACCCAGTTGAGTTCCGTACGCTATCAGTGGAGAGCGGATGGAACAACGAGTCCCTCCAGGCCGGGTTTTCCAACGGTCTAAGCGAATCCATAAAGGACGAATTGGTTTCCTACCCCGAGCCTGGAGGGTTGGAGGAATTGGTTACCCTGGTCATTCGTGTGGACAACCGTCTCCGGGAGCGGAGGAGAGAGAGGACGCGCCGCTCTCCTGGTCACAACAACTTTCCACGGGCCACACCTCCAAACTCTGGGGGCCGAGCTCGCTCGACTGAAGCTGACGTCCTCCGAGAAAGCCCGAGGCGTGACTCTTCCCCAGCTTCGGAGCCGATGTAACTCGGCCGCTTCCGGCTCAACCCGGAGGAGCGTCAACGCCGCATCACCGAGATCAGCTGCTTGTATTGCGGTCAGCCTGGTCACTTTCTCGCCTCCTGCCCTCACCGTCCGTCAAAACTAGCAGGCTCACGAGGGAGGGGGAGGATCCTCGTGAGCCCAACTGTCTGCCCTCTGTCTCCTCGTCCACGTACCCAGTTGCAAGCTACCATCAGTTTTAAAGGTCAGTCCACTAAACGTTTGGCTTTAATTGACTATGGAGCTGATGAAAGCTTTTTGGATGCAAGTGTTGTGAAGCAGTTAGGTCTTGCCACTGTGAGTCTGGACCAGCCTCTTGAAGCTAATGCCCTGGATGGACGTCTCCTGGCCCGGATAACCTCTAAGACCGAGCCTGTGCGCCTCCTGTTGCCGGGAAACCATCAAGAGGAGTTAAGTTTTTTTGTTATCAATTCTCCATTTGTTCCCATTATACTTGGTCATCCCTGGCTGGTTAAGCATAGTCCCCATATTGATTGGTCATCGGCCAGAATTTCAAGTTGGAGTCCCGTCTGTCATGCCATATGCCTCCAGTCTGCTCTGCCTCAGTCTGTCCCCTGTCAGGTGTCAAGCCCTGGCTCCAGGAATGCTAAGCCCGATGCTCTGTCTCGTGTGCATGGGAAGGAGTCTGAGCCCAAGCTCCAACCTGACACCATCGTTCCCTCCACCTGTGTGGTTGCGGCTGCGGCTGTCACCTGGAACATTGAAAGGGAGGTCATGGCAGCACAAAATGGCCCAGTCTTGAGTGGCCAAATATTCACGAATACCTCATCGACACACAAAGTCTTTATTCTCGGGAGAACTTGAAAGCGTACACGTCTCTGGATGCATACAACTATGTTACAAGCGGTCATGTCCAGGACATACTATTTCATGATTACAAAGTTGAAAACTTTGTAGGTCTGAGGACTGAGGTGCTGCCTAGCCAAAGACAGGGCAAGAATACGGAGATGTACAAGGTCTGGGTTATTGTGAAAAAGAGAAACAACTGTATTCTGACTGCGAACTGCACCTGTATGGCTCGGTATGTATTTTAAATTAATTTACTAAATACCCTTAGCTTTCCGTTACTGTGCAAAGTGCAAGAACCATTTCCACTACGAATGTGCAAAAATCAAAAGAAAGGTTGTGGATTGGTATTATGAACTGTAAATTATGTACAGTAGTTTGGATAATTGTATGCCCGCCTGGCCAGCAGGTGGAGCCATGGAGACACCAATCTCAGTAATATGAGGCGCATATATGACGTCATCATGCAGCGCAGGCGATTCAGAACGGCGCAAAGAAACGAAGCACATGGTTGCATGGAGTTGAGCTCCCGAAAAATACAAGAGTTAATTAAATGCAATAAAGTGGAAACGGTTAATTTAAATGCGATAAAGTCGAAACGTTGTAGAACCAGCTTCATCACAGCTCAGTACTGCACGTGTACACCCAGTGTATGGTCCCATAGCCGTGGTCAGCATCTCGTCATTCGGCACGCGGTTGTTCAGCAAGCTGTGTGTACAGCTAGCCGTGTATCAGTCAACCAAACGACCAGCTTATGTTAGCTCATGTACAGTTTGGAAACAGCTAATGTTAGCTTGTGTACAGGAGGAAATACATTGGCAACGAACATTTGTGTCATCTCGTCATTTATGGGTGGCGTTCACAACGCCACTAAATCTCAACAATTGCGACAGATAGTAAATCTGTGTCAGTCCAAACGTTTGTAGTTCAAACGTTTACAGTTCAACAGCGACCAAAGTTTATCTGCCATTTTCACAATGTCCGCGGAGGTTCCGCAGCTGAAGGCAAGCCGTAGAGGTATGCGAGGTTTGTGTTGTGACTTCTCTTATGCACGCTATTGTAGTGTTACTATTCGTGGGTTACTAACTTAATCACTAATATATATAAGTACACGGAGACGAAGATGCGGCACAAGTCTGATCTTTACTGACGGAGACATCACACACTACTAGGCTCGACCAGTGTATTACAGAACTCAGTAGTGGTGACAGTCCAACACAATCGAGCACCGAGTGCTCGATCCAATACACCACATTCCTCTTTTCCAACTGAGATGTGGCCTACTCATCAGTTGCTTCAACAGTAGACCCTTTACCGAACCATTAACACTATGGCATTAACACTGAACAAGTATTTTCTACTTGCATACTTCAATGATTAATACAGCATGTTTTTTTAAATGACAGATGACTCACATTAAACAACATAAACCATTTCCTTTTCACATTCTGGTGGTTAGCATGTAAACATTTTGAACATTCAGCAATCTTGCAACATTTCAGGTTAAACACACCTTGTACTCTTTGTTTCACCTTCTTTTTTTCTTTTTTTTTCTTAATAAACACTTGAATGATCACACAAAAGAACCCTGAGGTTAGTCATTGTATCTGGCAGGGCGCCTAACTGCTCTGCCGCACTTTGTGTAGCATGTGGGTGTACTGCCTGTAGTCACCGGAGGAGGGTCGTGTGGTGGCTGGTCATGTTGTGGTGAGTCAACTGGCACAGGCGCTTGTGAGGGTGAGGGTTGTACCTCTGAGTCAAAATGTTCATCACTGTCCGTGTCTCTGAATAGGCTCGGATGTATCTTCCTCAGATGTCGCCTGTTCCTTCTTTGCATCCTCCCAGCCGGTGTCTGCACAGTGTAGGACCGTGGTTCATCTCGCTGTCGGACGACAACGGCAGGCTCCCAGCCGCGCCGTGATTGCATGTGTACTGTGTCTCCTGGGGTCAACACTGGCAGGGGCTTTGCACACTGGTCGTGACGTTGTTTTTGGCGGAACTGCAGGTTCCGGATCTTGCTGTGAATGTGCTGTGGGACTGATTGTGTCAGCACAGCACTGGAGCACGGAAGTGTGCTTCGTAGAACTCTCCCCATCAACATTTGTGCAGGTGATACGTCCAGTCCTGTCACCGGTGTGTTCCTCAGTGACAGCAGCACCAGATGTGGGTCAGTGCCGGTCTGCATTGCCTTCTTCAGCGCATGTTTCACTGTCTTTATGGCTCTCTCAGCCATGCCATTTGAAGAGGGAAAACCTGGGCTGGAGCGTGTGAGCTTGAACTCCCATGAAGCTGCAAATGACTTCATCTCATAGCTGGCAAATGGGACATGGTCACTCACTATCTCCCTAGGAATCCCGTGTCTGGCAAACACAGACTTCATCTTCTGGATTACTGTGTATGCTGTTTTGCCAGATATGTTGAGCACTTCAGGATATTTGGTTAGGTAATCAACTAACAACAGGTATGACTGACCGTGTAGCTCGAAGATGTCAGCTCCGACTTTCATCCATGGCAGTTCTGGGACCTGATACGGCATAAGTGGCTCAGCCTGCTGTTTGGGCTGTAGCTGCTGGCATTGCACGCACTTTTCCACCATTGCCTCTATATCTCGTGCCATGCCAGGCCAGTAGAGAGACTTTCTTGCTCTGGCTTTTGTGCGCTGCACTCATTGGTGTGCAAGATGCAGCTTCTCCAAAATCGTGCTCCTGAAGCTCTGGGGTATGATGATTTTGTCTCCGACCAAGACAATGTCATCTTCCATGCTTATAATGTCCTTTACTGCCCAATAGGCGTGTAGTTTTCTGTCCAAACTTTTCTTTTTCATGGGCCAGCCTTTCTTGTGTTTCCCACACACAGCCTGCAGCACGCTATCTGCTGCCGTTGCTTTCTTTAATTGGCTGAGTGTTTCCTCGCTCAAGGCATCTGTGGCATCTGTGGCATCCAAGGCATACACAACTCTCTCATCACAAGGGTTTTCATCAATATGGTCACCTTCTCTGCTAGCTGTAGCGCGTGAGAGTGTGTCGGCAATGTACATGTGCTTGCCTGGTGTGTATGTTACACTCAGATCATACCTCTGCAGTTGTAAAAGCATACCTTGCAGCCGCGCAGGTGCTTTGCTCAGCGGCTTGCGCATGATGACCTCCAGAGGCTTATGATCGGACTGGACAGTTACTGATCTGCCGTAGACATACTGGTGGAATCTCTTAGCAGCAAACACTATAGCGAGCAACTCTTTCTCTATCTGTGCGTACCTCTTTTCTGTGTCGGTGAGCGCTCGTGAGGCATAGCACACTGGGCGGTCGTCCTGCATCAGACAGGCTCCAAGTCCATCCTTTGAGGAGTCTGCTTGTAGAGTGAGAGGCTGCTTGTGATCGTAGTATCTCAGCACAGGGGCTTGTGTGAGGGTGGTCTTTAGTGCCTTTAGCGCTGAGCTGTGGTGCGGGCACCATTGCCACGCTACATCCTTCTTGAGCAGCTGTCTGAGGGGTGCCGTGAGTGAGTCTTCGTTTGGTATGTATTGCGCTAGGAATTTTGTCATTCCCAGCAGACGTTGGAGACTTTGTTTGTCTTCCGGGGTTGGCATGTTGACAATCGCTTTGATCTTTGTGTCGTCAGCTCTCTGTCCTGCTGCCGTGATGACGTGTCCCATGTACTTTACAGTATCAACTTTAAACTGGATCTTGTCCCTGTTAAATTTCACATGTGCGGTCTTTGGCTCTCTCCATTACTTTCTGCAGGATTTCATCGTGTTCCCGCTCTGATGACGCTGCGATGATCATGTCGTCTGCTATAATGTACACACCTGGGATATCGCCGAAGGTCTCACAGTTCTTTTGTTGAACCACTTCGCTGGCCGATTTGATCCCGAACGGGAGTCTGAGGAAGCGGAACCGGCCCCACGGCGTGTTGAAGGTGCATAGCTTAGACGACGGCTCATCTAGCTTGATCTGCCAGTATCCATCCTTTTCATCTAGGATGGAGAAGATGGATTTTCCTGATAGCCTGCTGCGCACGTCTTCCGGTGTAGGAATGGAGTAGTGTTGACGCTTGACTGCCTCATTCAGGTTGCAAGGATCCAAACATACCCTTAGCGCACCATTTTTTTTCTTTGTGGCAACAAGACTGTTCACCCATTCTGTAGGTTCATTGACAGGAGTTATGACTTTCCTGTTCTGCAAGTCTGTGAGTGTCTCTCTTAGTGAGTCCATGATGGAGAGTGGTACGTTCCTGCACGCGTGAATCACAGGCGTGACGCTGGGGTCAATGTGTATGTGATGAACTCCAGGAAATTCGCCTAATCCTGTGAAGACCTCCGCATACCTCTGCAGCAGCTCCTCTTTGGTGGCCGGAGGTTTTGCTGGTTGTGGGGACTCCACTGCAAGCGCCTCGACTCTTCTCACCAGCTGCAGCTCTTCACACGCATCTTCACCCAGGATTGGCTTGCCAGCTTGGCTAGACACATGGAAGTCCAATATAGCCGTATGCTTAGACGTGCGGCAATCTAGAGATGCAACACCATCTGAGGGTAGTCGTGCACCACCAAAAGCAATCAGCACAGTCTTTGTGGGCCGTAACTGAACGGGACCTGGTAGCTGCCGGAATACGCGCATAGGAAGCACATTTGCATCGGCGCCTGTGTCCAACTTGAAGTTAATTGCTACGCCTCTGACCGTGGCTGTTTCACGCCATACAGTGCCTTTAGCTTGGTGGGCTGCTTTGTTTTTGGATTTTCCAATCATGCCTATATATAAGGAATCAATTTCACTTTCTAGATTATGCACTGTCTTTGTCTTGTAATTGCCGCTTTTTTCAGTGCTTGATTTACACACCTTTGAAAAATGATTGTTCTTACCACATTTGTGGCACACTGCACCATAAGCTGGGCATTGACGGGGCTCATGTTTATTTCCACACTTGTGGCAGAGAGTTGTTGCTACATGCCTCTTGCTGCTCGTTTTGTTCTTGTTCCAGCTGCCCGTGCGCGTTTGCCCTGTTGCTTTCTTCAATGCCTCCACTGAGGCGTCTTGGACAACATGTGACGTCTGCATCGCTTGTATTTGTGACTTAGCGAGCTCGGCTGATCTATATATCTCTACGGCCCTGCGCAAAGTAAGCTCATTATCACGTAACAGTCTTTCTTTCAAACGGGCATCATTTATGCTGAACACTAATTTATCCCTTATCATGTCATCTTCATGTCTGCCAAACTCACAGTCTTTGCTCTTCTGGCGCAGCTCTGTGATGAATCTGTCCACCGATATTCCTGCTGACATCGTGTGCGACCAGAATTGATGGCGTTCGAACACGACGTTCTTCCGACGGCTGCAGTAGTCCTTGGAGGCTTTCAGAACGTCCTCCATCGATTCGTCGTCTCCTTCTGGGATGATGGTGAGTGTGTTATACACTTCTAGCGCCTCCTCGCCGATGGTGTGAAGCAGAATGGCTATTTTAACCGTCTCTTCCTTATCCAACGCACCTGAAGCGATCATGTACAGCTGGAAACGCTGTTCCCATCTCCTCCAGTTTTCTGCGACATTCCCGGTAAGTATCAGCGGTGGTGGCGGCTTGAACTGTTCCATATTTGTGCGCAGGCTAGCACTTGTTAGCTAGCTGCCTCAGCTACCAGCGAACTCGTTGAAGTCCCGCCCTCGAATTATACCGTAACTCCGTCTTCTGACACCATGTTGTGACTTCTCTTATGTACACTATTGTAGTGTTACTATTCGTGGGTTACTAACTTAATCACTAATATATATAAGTACACGGAGACGAGGATGCGGCACAAGTCTGATCTTTACTGACGGAGACATCACACACTACTAGGCTCGACCAGTGTATTACAGAACTCAGTAGTGGTGACAGTCCAACACAATCGAGCACCGAGTGCTCGATCCAATACACCACAGTTTGCTAACCAAGAGGATAAAGGAAATGAATGAATCAGAAGATGATGTCCAGCGGTTACAGAATAGTCTGGATGCCGTGTTAGAAGCTTATGCGAAATTGCAAAGTATTCAAGACCAAATATGTGAACTTTTAAATGAAGAAGATGAGATTGAAGAGCAGCAGGCCTACTTTCAAGGTATAGACCGTGAAGTCCGTGAGCTCAGAGTGAGGACGGAGGAAAAAATAAAGAAACTGAACGAAGGAAAGGTTGTCCCATTCCAGTTCCTAGCTGATGACGTCAGGCCTGAAGATTCTGCGAGCCAGGCCGGTCGCAGCAGTGCAGGAGGTTCGCGGGTATCAAGCTGCAGTGGAGCAGCTAGTTCAAGAGCATCAGGAAGAGCCGCATCCTTGTCTGTCATCGCAGAATCCCTGCAAGAGCGTCAACGTCTGGAGAGGGAGGAGCTGCATATTCCCCAACAGAAGGAGGAGCTGGAGCTGAGGACCCAGTTGGCTGCGGCGCAGGCGGAGATGGCTGCCACAGGGGGGAGCTGGGTGTCAAGCGTCCGATCGAGCAAGGAACAGCAACGGACTTTAACAAACATGGACCGCAAAAAGAACGGCACAATGAATGCTGATGCAGAAGAGTTTTGTCCTCGACCTGCAGCTGTCAAGACTGTTGAGTCTTTACAAGATGTTGCTGAGGCTGTCCGTTTTGGGCAGCAACAGATGTTAAATGTTGTACATGTAATGTCCATAGACGCCTTGTCTTACTGACATAAGAATAATTCAAGAATGAGCCGACTTCGTAGGTTCTTAACTGTGTAGCTTTTACTAGCGTTCGTTCAACATACAACCTTCATAACAAGAGTGTCTAACTTCCTGTATACGTCACACGCACTGCATGTACACCCGTGAGTAGGTCAAGTTAAACACGTGACAGGACCTTCAAAATAATAACCATCTTTCATTCATTACATCTCCCCCTCTAAGATGATTTTCTAAACATTTCTCTGAACATTTACTGCCAACAATTTTAACCTGTATATCACCCCCCTTTTCACAAAAAAATAAAAAATCCCCCACAGTACACAAGTCCATACGCCTCACAAATCCAGCCGGATTGCTGGCTTGCTCACCCTGCCAGAGCGAGTAACATATGGTGTGGAAGTTGGCATTTCTGCTGCTCGGGACTCATCCGTGTTTCCATTCTCCGCTGGAGTGACATGGTCAGGATCCCTGCTGACAAAGGTGAGTGTTTTGGGTGTGGCCAACAGGTGGCGCCTGTTCCTTCTGTAATGTTCACCTTGAGCTGTCTCCACTATGTAGGATCTGGGAGTGGAGCTCTGACTGTGAACAACTGCTGGCATTGTCCATGTTTTCTGTCCATCAAGTTTGGTGAGTACTGCGTCACCCGAGTTCAGTGGGCGCAGTGTCCGCACGCCGTTCCTGCGGTTGTAGTAGAAAGCCTGCCTTGATTTGGCTGCGGCATCAGCGGTTTTGATCAGTTCCTCTTTAGGCCAGGCCGGTTTCAGGTTATGCTGCAATGTGGGTAAGGTGGTTCTGATTCTCCTACCCATGAGCAATTCCACTGGACTGGCTTCAGTGGAAGAAGAGGGTGTAGCTCTATATATCAACAGGGCGAGGAGAGGGTCTTCCTGTCTTAATATGCTTTTGGCTATCTGAACAGCCCTCTCTGCCTGTCCATTACTCTGGGGGTAGTGTGGGCTTGAAGTCACATGGATGAAATCATAATCCTCACTGAACCTCCTCATCTCTTCTGAAACTAGCTGTGGCCCATTATCACTAACTACAATTTCAGGGATACCAAAACGTGCAAATGTAGCCTTCAGCCTAGCTACAACCTGACTGCTAATAGTTGTTGGTAGATTTAGGATCTCCAAAAACCTGGAATAATAGTCAGACACTATCAAGTAGTTTTGCTTTTTGTACTCACACAGGTCTATGCCAACTTTCTGCCATGGTCTGGATGGGAGCTCACTTGTCATTAAAGGCTCATTTCTCTGTGTGTTCTTGTGTTCTCTGCATAATTGACATTGCTGTATCTTTGTTGTAATGTGCTCTGTCATTTTGGGCCACCACACTGACTGGCTAGCTCTCTCTCTGCACTTAACTATCCCCTGGTGCCCGTCGTGTATTCTGTCTAAGATAACCTCCCTCATCTCTGTGGGAATGACGATACGACTGCCTCTGATGACTAAACCATCTACCTCAGATAACTCCCCTCTCACCTGATAAAAGTCTCTGACTGTCTCCGGCACTTTATCGACATACTCAGGCCAGCCGTGTCTGATGAAGCCCAACACTGTCTGGAGCTGCAGATCCCCATCCGTGCTCTGTTTTATCTCCTGCATCCTTTGAGGTGTGGCAGGCACCTGGCACATGATGGCATCGATGTGTGCCGCAACATCATCATGAGAAGCACCATCTCCGTAGCGCTGCTCTGGGCCTCTGGAGAGTGCGTCAGCCACAGCTAAAGTTTTGCCTGGTGCGTATTCAGCCACTGCATTGAAACGCATCAGCCTCATTAACAGTCTCTGGCACCTAATGGGCACATTATCCAAGTCTTTGCTGTTCATGAGAGGCACTAGTGGTTTATGATCGGTGACAAGTCTGAAATTGTCAAGCCCAAACAAGTACTTCTCGAACCTTTCACATGCCCAGACGCTGGCTAAGCACTCTTTCTCGATCTGTGCGTACCTTGTCTCTGCGTCACTCAGCCGTCGGGAGCAGTAGGCCACGGGCTTCCAGTGTTCCCCGTGCTGCTGGAGCAGAACGCCCCCCAGCCCGTAGCCGCTGGCATCTGCTGACACCACCGTAGCCTTAGTGACGTCATAAAAGGTGAGTACCGGGGCGGTGGCGAGTGCTGCTTTAAGGTCTTGGAATGCTGTGTTTTGTGCAGGTCCCCACAGCCACTCTGTCGTTGCTTTAAGCAGTCCATAAAGCGGCTGACCTACAGTGGACAGCTCTGGGACGTATTTTGCCAAATAGTTCACTATCCCGAGGAACCTCTTGAGTTCCGTCACGTTCTGGGGCTGAGGAAAGTTCTCTATTCCGGCCACTTTGTCCGGGTCAGGTCTGATGCCTGCCTCGTCGATGATGTGACTAAGGAAGCGGACTTGTTTCTGTTTGAACTTGCATTTCGCTTGGTTCAGTTTGAGACCTGCTGTTTCAATGACCCCCAGCGCCTCTGCTAGGCGCCGGTCATGGATTTCCTCAGTCTCTCCATGTATAAGGATGTCATCCATGTACACCTCTGTGCCCTCTAGCCCGGTCAGAGTTTCCGCCATCTTTCTCTGGAAAATCTCTGGAGCACTCGTTATACCAAATGTAAGGCGGCAGAAAGCATACCTCCCAAATGGGGTGATGAAAGTGCTGAGCCCCCTGCTGTCTTCATGCAAGGGGATCTGGTAAAACCCACTTGCTGCATCCAACGTTGTGAAGAACTTTGACCCTGCGAGCCTTGGCATTATTTCCTCCATAGTGGGCAGCACGTATTTCTCACGTTTCACCGCTCGATTCAGCCTCCTGAGGTCAGCGCAGCAGCGAACCTCTTTCTTGTTCGGTTTCAGCACCGGCACCATAGCGGCGCACCATTCTGTGGGCTGAGTCACTTTTTCAATAATGCCCTCATTTCCCATGCGCTGCAGTTCTTTCTTAACCAGTGGTACAAGTGGCAGCGGTATCCGTCTGGCTGTATGCACCACGTATGGCTGGGCATCCTCCACCAGAGCTATTTTCACTGGGTCTGTTTTCAGCAGTCCACTTGAACCGAAAACTCCACTGACTTCATCCATCCGCTTCACTAGACCCATCTCCACTGCATCTGGACGACTCAGCAGACAGCTCCCTCTCCCCTTGATCACATACACTGGAAAGGAGTATTGTTTCTCCTTGTAGTTGGTTGTGGCTTGAAACTGTCCTATGCAGCTGATGTTTCCACCTGGGCTTATGAAGCATGTGTCAGGAGGTCCCAGTTTTATGTTTGGATTCAGCTTTTTAAATGTCCCTTGGTTGATAACAGTAGCGTCAGCCCCCGTGTCAAGTTTAAAGGTTATTGGTACATCACTTATTGTTAAACTAACAGTCCAATCTTCCTGACTGCTCTCTTTGCCAACTTCTCCCAGAAAGTACAACTGTTTAACCTCTTTAGTGACTTCTCTCACCGCTTTAGAGTGACATACACGCTCCCAATGTCCCTTTTTATGACACTGTTGCACTTACTGTTCGTTGCAGGACACTTCCGCTCATCGGTGTGCTGCGTCTTGCCGCACCTCCCGCATTCATCTACTTTGTTGGTTGCAGGTCTGCTGCCACCATGACGCTGTCCGCCCTTTTTCTTTTGGCGTCCGTCCCGCCGTCGGACAACATTGACGTTAGCCAGCTGGGCCTCTGGTTGGTTAGCTTGGAGGCTGCGCTGCTTTGTTATTGCCTCCGCCTGGCGCACTTGTTCAATGACTTTCACCAGAGTAAGGTCCGCTGTGAGCTGGAACTGACGGGAGAGCACTTTGTATTTTATGCCCACTACCAGACGATCTCTGATATGTTCATCCCTCTTGTCCCCAAACTCACAGTGTTCAGACAGCTCATACAATGTCCGGATGTACATCTCCGCTGTTTCTCCTGGCTGCTGGCTACGTTGATAGAAGCACGCCCTCTCATGTATGATGTTACGGCGGGGAATAAAGTAGTCGTCGAACTTTTTCAGTACGATATCATAGTCCACTTTATCACCCTCCGCGGCGAAGTCAAACGAGCTGAATATCTTTTCAGCCTCGCCTCCCATTGCATAAATCAGCGAACTCACTTGAATCTCCCCGTCGTCTTTATCCAGCTTTGTCGCGAGCCTGAAGCGCGAAACCGTTGTTTCCACTCCGGCCATTCAACGGGGCAGTCAAACTTGCAGTCAAACTTGAATTCACTCGGCGGATTAAACTTCGGCATGACCGCTCGTGTTCAGATACACAGACTATTCTGACACCATGTAATGTCCGTAGACGCCTTGTCTTACTGACATAAGAATAATTCAAGAATGAGCCGACTTCGTAGGTTCTTAACTGTGTAGCTTTTACTAGCGTTCGTTCAACATACAACCTTCATAACAAGAGTGTCTAACTTCCTGTATACGTCACACGCACTGCACGTACACCCGTGAGTAGGTCAAGTTAAACACGTGACAGGACCTTCAAAATAATAACCATCTTTCATTCATTACAGTACAGTTACCTAAACCAGAGCTTATTTGTTTCGATGGGGATCCATTGAAGTATTGGGTTTTTATCAAGGCTTTTGACAGTAGGGTGACTGCAGTAGATGATGCTGCCAAACTCATGCTCTTGATTCAGTATTGTTCAGGTAAAGCCAAAGCCCTCATAGAGCTTTGTGTGTGTTTAGAAAATGGGTATTCACGGGCAAGGGAATTACTGAAACAGCGATTTGGAGATGACTATACAATTTCACAAGCCTGGGTTAGGAAGGTAGCAGAGGGCCAACAGATTGGACCCAAGGATGCATTTAAGTTACAGGAGCTGGCAGATGATTTAAGCTGTTGCGTTGATACTCTTAGCACTATGGGTTATGTGGCTGAGATAAGTACCCAGAGGGTGATGGTGCAAATTATATCAAGGTTACCCATGTACCTTAGAACCAGATGGTTGAGAGAGGTTCAAAATCTAAGATCTAGGGGTGGTAAGCCACCAGATGTGTTAAATTTAGCTAAATTTCTAGAGAATGCAGCAGGAGAAGCCAATGACCCAGTCTGTAGTGTACTGTATGATAAGCCAAGCAGGCAACAGGGCAGTGCCTTCATGACAGTAGGTCATTCTAATCAGTCTCAGTCAGGTAGTTTGTCAGTCACAGCAGATCGCTCACGGGAGTTTGAGCCTGGTGGTTCCTCTGTGGGTCGTTCAGGTCAAGCAGGTAGGCCGGCTGTAACAGCTAACAAGAGCTGTGAATTGTGTATGAATGGCAACCACAGTCTGTTTGGTTGTGGCAAGTTCAAGGATATGACTCCACAAAGTATGAAGAAATATGTACTTAACAAATGCTTATGTTTTAATTGTCTCAGGACAGGTCATGTGTCATCCAGCTGTACGTTGGATAGGCGTTGTACTGTAGATGGTTGTTCCCAAAAACACACAACGTTCTTGCATATGCCTGAGTCACAAAGGAAGCCAGACTCAGAGTCTGAGAGTACAGATGTTACCATTAAGGCGGGGTGTAATGCAGTCGGTGGAGGCAAATCCAGACTAGCTTTGCCTATTGCACCCGTAAGAGTCAGAGCGCCTGGTAGCAGCCGAACATTTTGCACTTATGCTCTTTTAGACAATGGGTCTACCTCAACGTTTTGCACAGACGGTCTAGTAGAGAGACTGGGGGTGAGAGGAGAAGTTGAAACTTTGATCCTAAATACTGTTGATAGGCCTAATACAATTGATACAAGGGTGGTTACTTTTGAAACATCTGCTGTTAACCATGATGGGTTTTATGTGCTGAATCCTGTGTACACCAGGTCTGCTATCCCTTGTGACAAGACTCACATCGCCACGGAGGCTGATGTGGAGAGATTCCCCCATCTGAAAGGGTTACGTCTACCAGATGTGAGAAGTGATCTGATCAGGTTATGATTCTTATTGGGCAAGACAACGCCGAATTGATGATACCATTGGAGGTCAGGCAAGGAACGGGTCCTGTCATGCCGAACGCTGTTAAAACCAGATTAGGTTGGGCTTTGAATGGGCCACTTTCGCCAGGTACAGGTATGTCATTGTCATCCAATTTTGTAGACTGTCACTTAGAGGACCAGTTGGAAAAGTTCTGGAAGGTTGAGGGTTGGGAACAGCTGAATGGTCCAGAGAAGTCGTTATCATTAGAGGATGAACGTACATTGTGTTTGTGGAAGGGTACCATTACTCAGGATATGGATAGCCATTATGTGCTGCCGGTTCCATTCAGGGGTCAGCCCAGTTTTCCAGATAGCCGTCTTCTTGCTGAGAGAAGACTTCAGTCGCTCCGTAAGAGGTTAGTAAAGGATCATGGACTTAGGGATGAGTATGTGAAGATTATGGCCGCATTGTTCAGGAACGGTCATGCAGAGGAGGTATCAGAGCGTGATGCTGTTGAAGGCTCAGTGTGGTACTTGCCGCACCATCCAGTTGTTTCTCCAAAGAAAGTGAGAGTAGTATTTGACTGTGCAGCACAGGTTAATGATGTTTCGCTGAATAAGCATGTCATGTAAGGCCCAGATGTTACCAATGATTTAGCTAGTGTTCTCCTCAGATTCAGACTTGGACCAATAGCAGTACAGGGGGACATAGAAGCTATGTTTTACCAGGTCAAAGTTTGTCGCAGCGACAGAGATGTTCTCCGGTTTCTTTGGTGTAGGGACGGGGACCTGAATGATGATGTGGTAGTCTATCGCATGATGGCACATCTATTTGTTGGTACTTGGTCACCTGCTTGTTGTGGGTTTGTGCTGCGTCATGTTGCCGACCAGGGTAGTGCCAAATATGGTAGTTTGGCTGTAGAGACAGTGTGGAGTACAAAATGTACTCCATATGCACTCCGTATGTACTCTGTAGTTTTCCACTTCTCTGTGTGTATGAAACTTCTCACTCACTGCAGACACACATAGCCATTGTTCTCATGCGTACCTTCCATGGGGCCACATAGCAACTGTTATCATGCTTGCCTCCCCGTTGCCGCATCCCAGAAACGTCCTGGTACAGCAAAAGACAAGTGCAACAGACTTAGACACTCACGAGGCACAGAACGTGATTAACGTAGATGTTTCCTTCATTCCTTTGTAAGATTACACCTTAGTTGATGCAGGAAACAGTGTATGACGCGACAGACTGTTCTATAAAAAACCACTATCTCCAGCTCAGAGGCAGAGCATATCCTCACAGACGAACCTCTGTGTGGCCTTATGTCTCTCCATCTGCAGATGCATTAAAGATTCTCTGTTTGCTTTAATATTTGTCCGATGATTATTCTCCCGAGAGGTTGCTGGGGCAAGAGCCCATTAGAAGGATAAAGGAAAATCCACAACAATTTGGTGTCAGAAGTGGGATCTCACGTCGCCTGCCAAACGGACAACCGGCTGACTGATCATCTCGGGACAAGGACATAGTCACCGATCTCCCAATAACCTCACCAGGTTTGAGAAGAAGAAAGGGAGAGGCGGGGGGTCCGTTTGATCGGTGTCGCTGAGATCCCTCAGCAAAACCCTGGGAGATTCATCGCACCGGTAAGCAGAATTCTTTAAAGGATAAAATGATCATTTAAAACGCGTACTATTGAAACCAGATGAGGTCGTGCACTGACAATTAAGCGGCTGCTCACCCTCGGTCTCGCACTTATAGAAGTGATCATTTGGTAGGATTGAGTGAATTTTGAGAAGAAAAAAAGAAGGGAAACAAGGGAAGTAAACTGCCCCCGATAGATATGGAGGATCCGATCTATCAGATAATGATAAGGAAACATGGTGAAGACTCGGTAAAATATGTTTTAGACTGGATACAGGATCATGGGTTTCCTGTTGAAGGAACCTTCAGCAAGAATAAATTAATGAAAGTCCGACAGTCCATGGAAAAGGGAAAAGCGAAGGTCTTAGAAAGGAAAAAGATTCCTACAACATGGTTAGAGTATACGACAGAGCAAGAAAGAAATTTGGGAATGTGGGAGAAAGAGTGTGAAAGTAGGGAAAGAAAAAAACTACAGAGGACTATGACGCGCAGCGACGACTCAGACAAAGACAGAGATACGACAGCTCACGTATCAACCAAAGACCCGTTCTCACACACCTCTCCTATTCCATCTCTGACACCCACCTCTCCTAATCCATCTCTCTCACACACCTCTCCTAATCCATCTCTCTCACACACCTCTCCTAATCCATCTCTCTCACACACCTCTCGTAATCCATCTCTCTCACACACCTCTCCTAATCCATCTCTGACACCCATCCCTCCGCCATACTCACATGGCAGCCAGCCTCTCTCTCTCCTTCTGTCTTCCTTATATCCGCAGCTCACAGTGATGTCTCCGGGACACCCCTCTGACGACTCCGGGTGCGTCCAGCAACCTGTCCAACAACGCGGCGCCATGAGACCGATCCTGGGACCACCACCGACACCCCAACCGCCACCAATTCTCTCTCCCCCGTCCACGGTGAGGGGCCAATGGGAAACTCACCTCTGCAAACATTTCCTGGCCGG
The DNA here is from genome assembly GCF_029633865.1 of Lampris incognitus. Classification (NCBI taxonomy): domain Eukaryota; kingdom Metazoa; phylum Chordata; class Actinopteri; order Lampriformes; family Lampridae; genus Lampris; species Lampris incognitus. The sequence goes on from NC_079214.1 coordinate 74,688,307, forward strand.
CCTGCAGGACGGAGTTAGGAAAGCCATAGAAACACACTGCGTAGGATACGGCAAGAGACGACTGGAAGACTTGCTGAGACATGCTGATCATGCCCACGGTCAAATGCAGAAAAAGGCAGAAGAACAGAAGGCAAGGCAGGCTCAGGACAAACATCGCACCTCTCTCTCTCGTCCATGGTGCTGCAGCGGCTTCACCCCACCAACCTGGGCAACAGGGCAGACCCGAGGACCGTTCACGACGTCAGAACAAGTGGCAACACGCCCAGCCCAGCGGCCCCAAACCGGGTGACGACTGCTGCTTCACATGTGGCCAGTCCGGTCACTGGGCTAAAGACTGTCCACTCCGTCAAGGGCATCAACCAAAGGCGCGGAAGAGGCAGAGGATGGGGTCAGAGCAGACCACAAGGCGGAACGGGACGGAGCAACGGACCTCACAACCAGTGGGCCCCACGGGGAGGCTCATACTGGGGTTCGGACTGACGGGCGACACGGGAGGAGGAGGAGGGGGTCCTAGACACATCTGCTGCCACATCAGGTCGTATGAATGCACAGACACAACCACATGCACTGATTAGCAATGAAGACTCTACTTTGCTGTTAGCTTCCCCAGTTGGACAGTATTGTAGCGAAGTTGCTACCCCGTCAGAATTGTGCCAATTGTCCTGTTTTACCCATCAGGCACTGCGTGCAGATTGTCAGTTGTTATTAAATGTTTTGTAAGTGTTTTATGTGGTTTTATGTGTTTATGTGATTACTATTTGTTGTGGTGTAATTGCAGTTGTCATTCTGTTGTGTTGTGTAACCTTGGAACTGAAACCCTGAACAACTTTGTTGTTCGAGTTTATGACACCCATGTATTGTGTCACATTTCAGTAAGTTCTTGTTTCTGTGTGAGTTCAATAAAGGGGCTGCAACGATACCTTTGTCGTTGCTTCTACGTTCGCCACGCTGGTATCAGAAGTGGGATTGCGGCCAATACCCACAAATCGAAGATGGCAACGTCAAGAAGAAGCTTCGATGTAGAATTCCGGCAGATTGAGGACTTCATCGAGTGTCTGGAAAAAGAGCTTTCCCGGGGAGAGAGCATCGCCGCTCGGAAGAAGATGTCCTGCGGAAGAAGGGCGGACGGAGCCAGCGCCCCCAGTCCTTCAGGACCCGACACGGCCGGCCGGTTCAGAGATTCGGAGGCGGCAACTGCCGCCGAGAAGTCGCGGCCTACTCTGATTTCAACAGCCGTCATGCCGCCGCCGGCCGACGCCATGTCATCGCCGGCCGCCGTTGTCTCCACCGCCGTCTCATTGCCAGCGCCGGCCGCCACCCATCCACTATCAACAGCCGCCATGCCGCCGCCAGCCGCCACCATGTCATCGCCAGCCGCCGCCGTCTCCACCGCCGTCTCATCACCGGTGCCGGCCGCCGCCCATCCACTATCAACAGCCGCCATGTCGCCGCCGGCCGCCGCCATTACGTCACCGGTCACCGTCACCACTTCGCTGACCAACGTCACTACAACCCCAGCACCCCCTGCTAATGTGATGCTGCCATCCCCAAGCATCTTCAAGCTCCCACGGTATGCGGGCATCACAGCCCTGGAGCCATACCTAGCTCAAGTGAAACTGGTAGCAAGTCACAACCAGTGGAGCACCCACGACACTGCTGCTCATGTTGCCCTGGCGCTCGAAGGGAAGGCGCTGCAGGTATTGCTCGACCTTATGCCGTCAGAACAGCAGGATTACGAGACACTGGTCGCTGCTTTAGACCGACGCTTTGGTCAACGGGTCTCTACTGACAGCATGCGAGACCGACTGGCCCGCCGGCGCCGCCAAGAGGGCGAGACCCTGGGAACCTATGCAGCAGACGTGCACTTCTTTGCACATCGTGGCTACCCCACCTTTGATCCAGCAGCTCGTGACGAGTTAGCCCCGAGTGCCTTCATCCAGGGGCTCACCCCAGAGAGGTTGAAGGAGCACCTCCGCATCACGGCACCTACAGCCTTCAAGACTGCATTGGAAGAGGCAGAGAGGGTGGAGGCTGTGATGGCCCCACACAACCAACCAAGACCCCGAGTGCGTCAGGCTGAGGTCCACGCAGATGAAGGAGACGTCGAAAGAGGGGTCGTCTGCCAGGCTTGTCCGTCACCACGCCGAAAGCAACCAGGACGACGCCAACCACCCTTCAGACCTTGGTCGCCTCGTGATCCATGCTACCGCTGTGGAGAAGCAGGGCACAAGGCCCGTGACTGCCCTGCCCCTGCACCACGACGCCGTAGCACTCCCCAGTCGGAAAACTAGAATGGGGTGGCACCGCGGGGAGACTGCTACCCAGCCAACCGACCATATCCCCCATTAAGAACTCCTCCCAGATCGGCAAAGTGGGCCTCGCACACGGTCTCTATCTTTGTTGCTCCATTGGTGGACACCGCTGCTGGGCCCTTGTGGACACAGGGTCCACCATCTCCATTGTGCGTCCAGGGGTGCTGCCAGAGACAGAGTGGAGGCCCACCACCTGTAAAATCAGAACTGTGACTGGGGAACTAACCAGCATGCTGGGGAAGAGAGCACTGCAGGTGCGGGCAGGGAAAGTTGCAGCCACCCACGAGTTTTGGTTGGCTGAAATACAAGACCCTTGCATCTGCTCTGGTCGATGTGGTGAGTAATGCCATTCACCTTGGCACAGAGACCCTGGCCCTCCGGCGCCGTCCAGAGAGGAAGGTGGGACGTATCCACATCCAGCCAACTCCACCTGTCACCATGCTGCCGCCGCCGCTCCCACCTCCACTGCCAACCGAGAGGATGACGACACTGCCCAGCCCACCAACAATGACGACGACCCTCATTGAGGCTACCATTCCTCAGACACCCTCGCCGGACACTATTGCTGCCATCCAGGATCTGTATCAGCGGAGCAGTGAAGGGCTGGACCCTCAGCAGACTCAACAGCTGAAAGACCTGCTCCAACAGTTCGCTGAGATTTTCGCTGCACGCGAAGAGGAGTGCACCCAGACCAACCTGGTGCAGCACACAATCGACACTGGTACAACCCCACCCATTAGACTGCGACCCTACCGGTTAGCGCTTGCCAAGCGTGAAGCTGCAGAGCGGATGATTCTAGAGATGGCTGCGGCCGGGGTGATAGAGCCATCCAATAGCCCTTGGGCCGCCCCTGCCATCCTGGTCAAAAAGAAAGATGACACCTGGAGGTTCTGTGTGGACTTTCGTCGGCTGAACAATGCAACTCACAAAGACTCCTACCCCTTGCCCCGCATTGACGACGCTCTGGACCACATCGCAGGGTCACAGTGGTTCAGCTCACTTGACCTACGGAGCGGATACTGGCAGGTGGAGCTGACACCAGAAGCCAGACCCAAGACGGCCTTCACCATCGGTCAGGGACTCTGGCAGTTTCGTGTGATGCCCTTTGGTCTCTGCAATGCTCCCGCCACGTTCGAGAGACTAATGGAGAGGGTGCTGGCTCACATTCCCCGCAACCGGTGCGTGGTTTACCTTGATGACCTTCTGGTTCATGCCGCTGACTTCGAGCTGGCCCTAGAGAACCTCCGTCAGGTCTTCCAAGCCATTCGGGGGGCGGGCCTGCGTTGCACCCCAAGAAATGCAACCTCCTTCGACGTGAGCCCAAGTTTTTGGGCCATGTGGTGGGGGCAGAGGGCGTGGCCCCTGATCCTACTAAGCGGAGGCGGTCGAGAAATGGCCAGTTACGTGAAACGTCAGCGAGGTGCGCAGCTTCACGGGGCTCGTCTCCTACTACCGACGTTTTTTCCGCAACTTTGCCTCCATTGCGAGTCCCCTACACCGTCTCACCGAGAAGGGAAGTAAGTTCCACTGGGACGACAACTGTGCAGCCGCCTTTGCCCGGCTCCGCACTGCCTTGATCACTGCACCCATCCTGGCCCTTCCTGATCCTAAGTGCCGCTTCATCGTGGACACAGACGCCAGCAATGTGGGGCTGGGGGCCGTCCTGTCTCAGGAAGTTGTTGGGGGAGAGAGAGTGGTGGCTTACTACAGTCGTGTCTTGAGCCGCCCTGAACGCAATTACTGCGTTACACGACGCGAGCTCCTGGCGGTGGTCGCGGCGTTCAATCATTTTCGCCCCTATCTCTATGGCCAGACCTTTCTCCTGCGGACGGATCATGCGGCCCTGATCTGGCTGCTCAGCTTTAAGGAGCCCGAAGGCCAGGTGGCTAGGTGGATTGAGGAGCTGCAGAGCTACGACTTCGAGACCCAGCTCCGAGCTGGGCGCCTGCACAGCAATGCAGATGCCCTCTCCCGTCGTCCCTGCAAGGATTGTAGACATTGTGAGCGCCAAGAGGAGCGAGACAGAGCAATCCTCCAAGTGTCCACCACGCGGCAGGTTGAGCCAGAGGAGGCGTGGCTGATGGCAATGGACAAGCAGGAGTGTCAAACAGCGCAGGATAGTGATCCCACCCTGGCCAGAGTGGGACAGTGGGTCGACGCCAAGGCACGCCCCCACTGGCAAGCTGTCTCTGCCATGTCGGTGGAGACCAAGGCCTACTTTTCCCAGTGGGCCACCTTGGCCCGGCGTGATGGACTGTTGTACCGGGTCTGGCAAGCACCGGGCCGGGGAAGAAGTGTGTGGCAGTTACTGGTGCCCAAGGACTGGCGCCAACGAGTGCTACGGGCAGCCCACGGCTCGGTGGGGGCGGGTCACTATGGGGTGGCAAAGACGCTGAAAAAACTGCGCCAACGGTTCCACTGGGCCGGATGCAGGCATTACACTAAACTTTTTGTGCACTGTTGTGATGCCTGCACTGCCAAGAAAGGACCAACCAGACGCTCCCATGCCCCTCTACAACAATATCAGGTGGGGGCCCCCATGGAAGAGGTCGGTGTGGACGTTCTTGGTCCATTTCCCACCACAGACAACAGAAACCGGTACGTCCTTGTGGCCATGGACTACTTTACCAAATGGCCTGAGGCGTATGCGGTCCCAGACCAGAGCGCTGCCACTAGAGCCGAGCGGCTGGTGTGTGAGATTTTCTGTCCGTTCGGTGTGCCCGAAGAAATACACAGCGATCAGGGGCGGAACTTCGAGGCACAGGTATTCGCTGAGATGTGTCAACGCATGGGGGTGAGGAAGACCAGGACAACGCCCCTCCACCCCCAGAGCGACGGACTGGTGGAGAGGTTCAATCGAACGCTCACCACACAACTCGCTATTGTCACCTCACGGCACCAGCGAGACTGGGACTGTCATCTACCCCTGGTCCTGTGGGCGTACCGGTCAGCAGTACAAGAAAGTACTGGGTGTACACCGGCCGCGCTCATGTTCGGGAGAGAACTGCGGAACCCTGTGGACTTAGCCTTTGGCACGCCCCCGGGTACTGACCTTCCCAAGATACCCGGTTTCGAGTACCTGCGGGACCTCCAACAACGTCTGGCCGAGGCACATGAGTTTGCTCGGCAGCATCAGGAACAGGCAGGTGCAAAACAAAAGCGGGCATATGACACTCGTTGTCAGGGCCGCTCCTTCACCCCAGGAGCAAAGGTGTGGGTCTTCAACCCAACCCGGAAGAGAGGAGTCTCCCCCAAGCTCGCCAGCCAGTGGGTGGGGCCCTGTGAGGTGTTGGAGCAGCTTTCGGATGTTGTGTACCGGGTGAAACTGTGTGTCCGGGGGCGGGTGGTAGTTCTGCACCGGGACAGTTTGGCACCTTACCGCCCCTTGGCTGAAGAACCTGTAGATCAGTTTAGCCCACCCGGGACGGTCCCTCCTACACCCACAAGCCCTACCAACCGGACAGACAGTGGGGAACAGGGACCCGTGCCCCCGCGGCGGCGGAGACGGCTTCCCCTTCGCTATAGGGACTTTGTTGTCGGCTGAGGACAGGCGACACGCTGGAGGGGGTAATGTAGCGAAGTTGCTACCACGTCAGAATTGTGCCAATTGTCCTGTTTTACCCATCAGGCACTGCGTGCAGATTGTCAGTTATTCAATGTTTTGTAAGTGTTTTATGTGGTTTTATGTGTTTATGTGATTACTATTTGTTGTGGTGTAATTGCAGTTGTCATTCTGTTGTGTTGTGTAACCTTGTAACTGAAACCCTGAACAACTTTGTTGTTCGAGTTGATGACCGCCATGTATTGTGTCACATTTCGGTGAGTTCTTGTTTCTGTGTGAGTTCAATAAAGGGGCTGCAAAGTTAGGTTCGTCGTTGCTTCTACGTTCGCCACAGTATGTATCTCATGAGCTAGCTTTCCTAAAACTGCCAATATTAACCTTGCGTCTTGCAAATGCTGAGCTGCCTTTCTTGTTAGACACGGGAGCCACACGAACGGTGGTGAGAACCGCCGATTGCCCGTCCACGGTAACACGGAGCAGCCAAACGGTCTTCTCCACTGTTGCGAGTGGTACGTGTGTCGCGGAGCCATTATCCGTTCCTGTGCGCCTCGCTTGCCTGGATGACAGCTCATCAACAAAATTGCCTGTTTTGATTTCTGATAACGGCCCATTTCATTTGCTGGGTAGAGATGGCATGATCCAACTGGGTATTTCTGTTGTTTCCACCTCATCCGGGCTGCACATCACTTCGTTACCAGCAGCGAATATTTTTCTGCATACACATAACCCCGCCCTCCCTCTACGGGTTTACATGTGGGCTCTTACCGCCTCCCAATACACACAGTGGCTCTGCTCCCTTGCTCACGCACGCACAACAGGGGACGCATCGACCTACATGACAGCAGACAACCTACACTGCACCGCTCATGTCACCCTCACATTCGACTCGAACTCCGAACAGCGCTGGCGCACCCAGGGAGAACTAAAGCAGGGGATTGAATTACGACATTTCTATTGGTCATCAGAATGGGGTTTCCTCACGTGTACATTAGACACCGACCAAACTGCGCTGTTTTCGGTTGACGACTCGGTTCCGCACGTCTCCTTGGTAGAACCACGGGGTTCCCAGTGGAAAGATACGGGTCCACGCGCGCGACAAGCTTCTCTGGCATCAGATTGGCTTCCCGCCGACTCTTCACGCGACTGGTCCCCCTCACTAAATTTATATCGGGTAGACCTCAGCGCCACCGTTGCGGTGATTCCACGAATTTTGGCTCTTTCCTCCACCTCACCGTCACTGACTGAGGTCCATACACTGGCACACACACACACTGCACTTGCTCCGGAGCTTCACAACATCCCCTCCCATCTTTGGGCTGACGGGAAATATGATGTAGGTCTATACGTAATTGTGAGCCCGTCATCATTATTCCGAAATCCGACTTCCGACCCCACCAACCTCAGTACCCTTTGAAACCGGAAGCAGTTAACGGTATCCCCCCTGTATTCAATGCCTTGCGTGACGAGGGCATAATTGTCCCTTGCCCCACCTCCCCGGTTTCCACTCCCATCTTTCCCGTGAAGAAGGTACGCCAACCCGGACAGCCCACTGAATGGAGGTTCTTTCAAGACCTTCAGGCAGTAAATGCAGCTGTCAGGGCCCGCACGCCCTGCGTCCCCAATCCCTACACCCTTATGTCTCAGGTTCCCCCTTCTGCACGGTGGTTTACCGTTGTGGACCTTGCCAACGCTTTCTTCAGCGTCCCTTTGCATCCTGACAGCCAACTCTGGTTTGCGTTCCTATTTGACGGTCGGCTTTACACATGGATACGGCTGTGTCAGGGCTATTGTGAAAGCCCCACGATCTACAACGGTGCGCTTCGAGACAGCCTTAGCACACTTACGCTGACGCCCGGCTCAACCTCCTGCTTTGTGCCCCCACCAAAACGCAGTGCAGCCGTGACTCGGTCTCTCTCGTACGCCATCTGGCCCAAGAAGGTCACAAAGCTAGTCTCTCCAAACTCCAATTTTGTCAACAACACGTCACTGTCCTCGGACACTCGGTCACGCCGGAAGGACGCCAAATTGCGCCCTCCCGTGCACAAGTCATTGCCTCCCTTCCACGCCCACACACAAAAAAACCAAAAAAAAGATGATGTCCTTCTTAGGCATGGTTTCCTACTGTCGCTTGTTCGTTCCGGCATTTGCAACCTTTGACAAACCCCTTCGGGCCCTCATTGACTCTCATGCACCCGCCTCACGGGTCCTCTTGTGGACCCCAGAGGCAACTAAAGCCTTGAGGGACTGAAAATCCAGCTCCAAATTGCACCATCTCTTGGCTATCCGGACCCCGCTCAACCGTTCACTCAAACTGTGGATGAGCGCAACGGCTGCATGATCTCCGTCCTCCTGCAGTCTCATGGGGGCAAACTGCGCCCTGTGGCTTACTTCACCGCCGAACTTGACCCGGTAGCGGCTGGCTTGCCTCGCTGCCTTCGAGCCGTAGCTGCTGCTGAAAAGGCTGTGATGGCCTCGCGAGACATCGTGGGGTACTCCGACATTACTCTCCTGGTTCCCCACGTGGTCTCGCTCCTCCTACTTGAACAGAAAACGTCACGCCTGTCCGCAGCCTGGTGGCTACATTATAACACGGTGCTCCTTGACATGCCCAACATCACTGTCATACGCTGCACTGTCCTTAACCCCGCCACCCTTCTTCCCTCACCAGACAATGGTGAACCACACAACTGCGTTGCAGCTGTCTCTGCTTGTTTGTTCACCTCAGCCTGATCTCAGCTCCACTCCTCTTGCCAAACCTGACGTTGTCCTTTTTGTGGATGGGTCGGCTTTCCGCTGTCTTATCACCGGCCAATGTCAGGTTGTTTGGGCCGTTTGCTCTGCCTCCACTTGCCTTGCTTCCAGCTCGTTGCCCTCTCACCTCTCTGCACAGGCTGCTGAACTCACGGCCCTCTCTGCGGGCTGCGAGCTGGCGGCTGGCCAGTCTGTCACCATCTATACGGATTCACGCTACGCTTTCAGCGTGGTACATGACTTTGGTGCTCTCTGGCAACAGACACAGTTTCTTTCTTCTTCTGGTACTTATGTACATGCGCATGCGACAAAGACACTCCAGAGCAGGGCTTAGTCCTTTTGAGCTCTTCCCCAAACCGCTCTTTACGAGCATGATATGCTACAGTACTGCTGTAATCTCTCCTCTGCTCTCTCCCAAGTCTCTCAACAGGTGACAGCTGCTCTCCCCACCCCAGCTGAGAAGGTTCTCCATTTCTACCTCCCCGGCGACTGGGTCATCATAAGGCGTTTCCGAAGAAAGACCTGGCGATCCAACAGATGGGCAGGTCCATTCCAGGTGTTGTTGACGACGCAGACGGCCGTCAAGGTTGCTGAAAGAGCCACGTGGATACACGCCACCCATTGCAGACCAGTCCCAGCTCCAACAGACGACAGCTCCGTTGCTGACCCCGAAGGAGAGGATGCAGAACCCTCAAACCACTCCAGTTCCCCAGTGGTAGACTCAACAATGAGCCAAGAAGCGAAGTGCTGCATGGGGCCCCTTCAGGCCTAGCCTATGGAGCCCTTGGGACCCCTTCCGGCAGTTATGGGAACAACGACTTGTTTTATACTTGTTTCTTCTTGCCGCATGTTTGACAGTAGTGGGCATCCTCCTAGCCCGGACAATTTCACTACTTTGCACCCCCACCCCTAACATCACCCTGTTCCAGCCAGGACGACAGACCACGTCGTCTGGGTGGGACAAAAACACCCCACGCATCTTCCCCCTCTCCACCACTGCTGTTCCCCTCTCCCCACCCCCCGCAAGGACTCTGAATCCTCCTACACCTCCTCCGATGACAGCGATTCCCCCGTCTAAATGATACTTTATGATGAACACTGGTTAACCCTTTCCATTCCGGTTGTTCTGATGTCCGTTTATCATTCCTGTATATACATTTTATGTGTGCAAAAAAGAATAAGACTGTGTGTTGATTTCCATTCCGTTTATTATTCCTGTATATACATGTTATGTGTGCTGATTTCCATTATTTCTATGTTACCTCTTAGTGTTCAATGATGAACAAAAGGGGGAATTGTGGAGTACAAAATGTACTCCATATGCACTCCGTATGTACTCAGTAGTTTTCCACTTCTCTGTGTGTATGAAACTTCTCACTCACTGAAGACACACATACCCATTTTTTTCATGCATACCTTCCATGGGGCCACATAGCAACTGTTATCATGCTTGCCTCCCCGTTGCCACATCCAGCAAAGATAAGTGCAACAGACTTACAGACGCTCACGAGGCACAGAACGTGATTAACGTAGATGTTTTCCTTCATTCCTTTGTACGATTACACCTTAGTCGATGCAGGAAACATAGTGTATGACGCGACGGACTGTTCTATAAAAAAACCACTATCTCCAGATCAGGGGCAGAGCATATCCTCACAGACGAACCTCTGTGTGGCCTTATGTCTCTCCATCTGCAGATGCATTAAAGATTCTCTGTTTGCTTTAATATTTGTCCGATGATTATTCTCCCCAGAGGTTGCTGGGGCAAGAGCCCATTAAAAGGATAAAGGAAAATCCACAACAACAGTCAAAAGGAATTTCTACGATGACAACTGCCTTGTGGCTGTTGACACAGTTGAGGGTGCTGTACGTCTAGTTCAAGATTTGAAAGGTATGCTTTCAGAAAGCGGCTTTAGAATAGCTAAGTTTGCTACCAACTCCCGGGAAGTTTTGGATTTAATCCCTGTAGAGGACAGGGCTAAGGGTGTTCAGCATCTTGACCTTGATTCAGATGAAGTAGCTTATGAGAATGCCCTAGGACTACTTTGGGAACTGGGCTCAGACACTTTGTCATTTAGTGTACGTACTGGATACAAACCTCACACTAGAAGAGGCATGCTTAGTGGGGTTAGTGCTGCGTTTGACCCTCTTGGATTTGTGACGCCATTTGTGGTCAAGGGATGACTCATAATACAGGAAATAGCGAGATTGGGAATAGGTTGGGATGATCAGCCTCCAGATGCTATTGTCACAGATTGGAAGAATTGGTCAGCTGAGTTACCAGTAATGCAAGGGTTTCGAATTGACAGATGTGTGAAACCTACTAGTGCAATGAAGTTTCAGTTGCATCATTTTGCCGATGCATCAACCAAAGCATATGGTTCTGTCGCTTATTTATGCGTCATGTCGGAGGGCAATAGCATTTATAGTCATTTGCTGATGTCAAGGTCCAGACTTGCTCCGTTGAAGCAGTTAAGTATTCCTAGGTTGGAGTTATCTGCTGCATCTTTGGCAGTAAAGGTAGACAGTATGCTACTAAGGGAACTGTGTATTGAGATTGAGAACTCATATTTTTGGATTGACAGTATGATAGTTTTAGGCTACATCAAAAAACCCCAGAAGTGGTATCACACCTTTGTTGCAAACAGGGTTTCGGCCATTCAGGCAGGTTCCAGGCCTGATCAGTGGCGCCATGTGGTTTCTAACGATAACCCAGCAGATATCGTTTCTCGTGGTATAACACTGCAGTCCCTCATTGACAGCAGTATGTGGAAGAAGGGACCATGGTTTCTGGCTAAGCCTGTAGAGCACTGGCCTATGTCAGATGTTAAGTAAATCCAAATGATCCTGAGGTCAAACAGTCACCACAAGTCAGTCTGAGTGTTGCTAGTGACATTGTTCAGGACTTCATTTTGTATCACTCGTCATGGTTTCAACTCAAGAGGAGAGTTACTTTGCTTTTAAGAGTCAAGGCTTGGCTAAGATTCAAGGTTTCAGGTGGCGATGTGCCTGATATCTCCCTGCCAGTTAATTCTCAGGAGATGGTAAAGGTAGAGCTTGCCATAATTTGCTTTGTTCAGAAGAAAGAATTTCCATTGTACTTTGGGAAAGAGTTGCCACAGAGAGGCATGCTAGCTTCTCTCAATCCTTGTTGTCTCTGATGATGACCTATTGGTGGTCAGTGGAAGGATATCACGGAGGGAGTTTGAGGAGACAATGAAGCATCCTCTTATCCTGCCGAAACAACATCACATTGTGGATTTAACAGTGCGTGAAGTTCACCAGACTCATTGTCATGTGGGCCAGGAACATGTATTAGCAATGGTCAGACAGAAATTTTGAGTAATTAGTGGTAGGCAAGCAGTTAAAAGGGTCCTCAGACAATGTGTTACATGTAGAAGGTGGAGTTCCAAGGTAGTTACACAGCGCATGGCAGATCTACCCAAATGCAGATTGGAGGCCACCTATCCGCCATTTAGTGGCGTGGGGATAGATTTCTTTGGTCCACTGACGGTGAAACGTGGCAGAAGTTGTTTCAGTAGGCTATCTTATAAAGAATGACACACACACGAGTTGCTCAGTGCAGCCAAGTATATTCAAAGTGATGTAACATGTTCCTGAGCGCGGGTCATGTGTATCTAAGGTAAACTAGTGGATAGCCGATGGCATCGATCTATCTAGACCCGTAACATCCTCCTTTTCCAAGTATAAACACATACACATGAAGTTAGTGCAAAATAAAATTACTTTCATATACGAACAACCAATAACAGTGCAACAGCAGTAAATCTCTTCATATCCCACACCAGTGTAATAACCACAGTAGCGTATGATAACATTTCTCCTCTTTTCCCCCTCTCTCCCACATAGCAACCATCAACATTATTCAGATTACATAGTGAGTTTCAGCGGAGGTTTAGACAGCCGTCCAACCCTTGTGTAAGTGTGTCCATCCGAACGCGGAGCGCCAACAGGAGTAGATGGCGCCTTGGGCATGGACCTGATGGGGCTCGGCTCGAACACAGCCTGAGGGGTCTCAATGACAGTTTCTGTAGCTGGATCCCCGTCCGGTGTGTGTGCCGCAGCGGGTTCAACAGGATCGTGCGCGGCTCGTGCAGCTGGCTCAGCCACTCTGAGATCGATCCTGTTACGACGGTACAGGGAGCCATCAATGTCCACAAGATAAGACCTCGGCGCAACCCTGCGGAGACAAGTTCCGACTCTCCAGCGGCCGGTGTTATCACCTGGCAGGGGCTTCATCCGTACGACTTCCCCAATTTCAAGTGCCGGCAATTCACGGGCAGATCTGTCATAGAAGGATTTGGCGAGTTGCTTCCTGTGGCGCAGCTTTTCAGTGACGCCCACGACAACAGCTGGTTCCAGGAGCTTGCTTGCCGCCGGGATGGACGTCTTCAACCGGCGGGACATGAGGCGTTGTGCTGGGCTGCTGCCCATGTTTTCCGTAGGTGTATTCCTCCAGTGAAGCACGGCTTTCCAGGGGTCTTCACCATCATGCGCGGCCTTACGCAGAAGATTTTTTACAATCTTCACGGCCGACTCGGCCTTGCCATTCGCTTTCGGGTGTCTGGGAGAGGAGGTCACGTGCTTAAATTCCCACTCAGAAGCGAACCGTGTGAACTGAGGTGTGAACTGAGGGCCGTTGTCTGTAATAACCTTCTCTGGCTGACCATGTCGGGCGAACTGTGCCTTACATCGCTTGATGACTGTCTCTGCAGACATGTCGGGTAGAAGCTCAATCTCCCAAAAATCGGAATAGTGGTCGACTATTAGGAGATAGTCTTTCTGTCTGAAGTTGAATAGGTCCATGCTCAAGACCTGCCATGGCCTGGTTGGTACTTCGTGAGAGAGCATGGTCTCCTTTTGCTGATTGTGGGCGTACACATTGCAGGTCGAGCAGCTGCTTACAAAGTCCTTTATCTCTGACTGCATGTTGGGCCAGTACAATGTCTCTTGAGCGTGTCGGTAGCATGCATCACCCCCTATGTGACTTGAATGTATGCGCGTCAACATTTCTGGGCGGAGTGACTTTGGGATGATGACTTTTTGCCCCCGGAACAGAACTCCGTTCTGCACACTGATTTCATCCCTGAAGGGCCAGTACTCCCTAGCGATGAGGGGCGCTTCCTCCTTTACATCTGGCCAGCCCACGAGAACAGTGTTCTTCAGTGCCTGTAAGCATTCATCTCTGTCGGTGTGTCGTCTGATCTGTTCCAGCCGCTGGTTAGTCACATTCAGGTACTCTGCCTGGTTCACGTGCTGTATGTCTTCCTGCTCTTGTTGCAGAGAGCAGATAGCGTGTCGCTGATATGCAGTCCCTCTGCCGGAGCATCCAGCCGTAGCTCTGCTGAGCGTGTCGCTTATGAACATCTCTGGGCCTGGTTTGTAGATTACCCTCAGGTCGTAGTTCTGCAGAGTCATGAGCATGCTCTGGAGTCTCTTGGGCGCATTGAGAAGTGGCTTGCTGAAAATAGAGATCAGAGGCTTATGGTCCGTCTCTGCTGTGATTGGGTCGCGGCCATATAGGTAATGGTGAAACCTCTGGCAGGCGAAGACGATACTGAGACACTCCTTCTCAATTTGTGCATAGTTTTTTTAGGCTGGGGTAAGAGCCCTCGAGGCAAATGCGATGGGCTGACCTTCCTGCATGAGACAACAACCGAGACCGCTCTGGCTGGCGTCGCTCTGGATTGCGATTGGCTTAGTTACATCATAGTAGCGCAGGACGGGCATGGCTGTCGCCAGCGCCTTAAGCTCATGAACCGCCGCCTCGTGCTTAGGCAGCCAGTGCCAGGGTGTGTCCTTGTCCAACAGGCGTCGCAACGGCTCGCAGACAGTAGATAGATGAGGCATGAACTTGGCTAAATAGTTAGCGAAGCCAATGAGACGCTGCACGCCCTTGGCATCTGTTGGGTTCGGCATGTCAATAATGGCTCTCACCTTCTCTGGATCGGGCTTCAGTCCAGCAGATGAGAGAATGTGGCCATGAAACTGTACCTCAGCCACCTTGAACTGCAACTTCTTCAGGCCGAGGCGAAGCTTGACCTCGCGGCAGCGTTCCATCAACGCCACAAGCTTGACGTCGTGGTCGTCCCCAGCCTCCTTGTCTGTGTCCCCGCAGCCGACGACCAGGATATCGTCTGCAATGGGCTCAACGCCCTTCAGACCGGCGAGGAGCTCGTGCTGCTTGCGCTGATATACCTCGGGCGCCACCGATACTCCAAATGGTAGCTTGAGCCACCGCTTCCTCCCCGAGGGGGTCCAGAACGTGGTCATGAGGCTACTCTCATAGTCCAGTTTGCATTGCAGGAATGCATCCCGAGCGTCCACTAACGTGAAGACTCTGGCCTTGGGCAATTTATACAAAATGTCCTCCAAGGTAGGCATGATGTAGTGAGAGCGCTTTAGGGCTTTGTTCAATGGTTTAGGGTCAATGCATATTCTCAGCTTCTCCGGTTTTTTAACAATCACCATGTTGCTGATCCAATCTGTAGGATCTGTGACAGGCGCAAGGTGGCCGTCAGCCTCGTACTTGTCCAGCTGGGCTTTGACTGCTGCTTTCATTGCGATTGGGACATTGCGAGGGGCACTCTGTACTGCAGCAACACTGGGATCAAGGTCAAAATGGACCTCCCCAGGCACGGATTCCACAGGGGAGTTGAACACGTCACTGTATCTGTTGATAAGCTGTTCTTTAGTTAGGGCTCCTGGTTGTGTGTGTTCCATTTTGAGCACAACCTCTGGAATTGTGAAATGCATGAGCCCTAAGCGTTCACAGGTGGAGCCTGACAGAAGAGGATGTTGGCTGGTCCTCACTATTTCGAATGAGAGCTTGTGTGTTTGGCCTCTCACAGTACAGTCAGTCTCAAAGGTGCCCATAGAGCTCAGTGTTTCCCCCGAATACAGCTTCAGTCTGGTGTCACTTGGGCGGAGAGGTGTGTTTGGGGCCAGCCTTTTCTTGTCTTGAAAGCCCATTACATTGCAGGTGGCTCCAGAGTCCAGCTGACATTGTTGTGGCTTGTCGTGGAGTTTCAGAGTCACAAACCACTTCTTTCCTTTGGTGTGCACTGCGCCGATTGACTCAAACATGTACAGATCATCTGCATCATTACTATGCTCTGGGGGTTCTTCTGTGTATTCCACACAGTTTACCTTGCCCTCAGCATGCCCCTTTTTGCTCTTTAAGCACACTTTAGAAAAGTGATTAAGTGTCCCACATGACCTACATTGTTTCCCGAAGGCCGGGCAATGCTCTCTGCCCCTTGAATGCGAGCTGCCACAATATTTGCAATTGCCTGCATCTCCTGCTGTTCTGGGTGGATTGCTCTGTTTCCATTGGTTTTGTCTGGGTTGCCTAGCAACGGCATGCACTGCCTCCGGCTGCGGTGTTGTTGCAAACTCCATTGCTCTCATACGGATGTCAGTTTGCTCTGCTGCGCGACACATGTCAATAGCTGTGACCATGTTCAAATCCTTCTCTCTCAACAGCCTGCGCCTAACGGCCTCGCTTGCAACTCCCAGGACTATCTTATCACGGATCATTTCATCTTTCAACTGTCCATACTCACAGGTTGCTGCCCTCTCTCTCAGTCTCGTCACAAAGGTAT
Source organism: Lampris incognitus (assembly GCF_029633865.1). NCBI lineage: Eukaryota > Metazoa > Chordata > Actinopteri > Lampriformes > Lampridae > Lampris > Lampris incognitus. The sequence goes on from NC_079214.1 coordinate 74,704,557, forward strand.
CAAACGATTCTCCTTCCTCCTGCTTGCAACTCCCGAAAATGTACCTCTCGTATATTGTGTTTTTTGCTGGCTTGAAGTATTTCCCCAACTCTCTCAATATGGCGTCAGGATCCTCTTGATCATCTTCTGAGAGGTTCAGATTGTGGCGGTAAATATGCCTGCATTCACTTCCCATCACACTTCTTAGAGCAGCCGCTTGTATTTTCTTGTCGTTGCCAAGTATGCCCGTGACGAGGACGTAGTCTTCATATTCGGCCCGAAAAATGTCCCAATTGACACTCCAATCGCCTGTGAAGCTCATCGGGGACGGTGGTGGAATATTCACGTTAGCTGCCATTGTATGTGATGCTATCGGCGCCGGTAATGCTAGCGTTAGCTCCTCTGTGACAACGTCTTCAGCAGAAGTACTTTGCTCTGAATCGGAATCCTCCGACATGTGACCTACTCAGGCCTACAAACTTAAACATGCGAGCTAGTAAAATAAGAAATAAGCTCTCCGACTTCTGGCACCATGTTTCAGTAGGCTATCTTATAAAGAATGACACACACACGAGTTGCTCAGTGCAGCCAAGTGTAATGTCCGTAGACGCCTTGTCTTACTGACATAAGAATAATTCAAGAACGAGCCGACTTCGTAGGTTCTTAACTGTGTAGCTTTTACTAGCGTTCATCCGACATACAACCTTCATAACATGCGCTTCTCACTTCCTGTATACGTCACGCGCACTGCACGTACACCCGTGAGTAGGTCAAGTTAAACACGTGACCTTTCATTCATTACATCTCCCCCTCTAAGATGATTTTCTAACCTGTATATCACCCCCCTTTTCACAAAAAAAATAAAAAATCCCCCACAGTACACAAGTCCATACGCCTCACAAATCCAGCCGGATTGCTGGCTTGCTCACCCTGCCAGAGCGAGTAACATATGGTGTGGAAGTTGGCCTTTCTGCTGCTCGGGACTCATCCATGTTTCCATTCTCCCCTGGAGTGACATGGTCAGGATCCCTGCTGACAAAGGTGAGTGTTTTAGGTGTGGCCAACAGGTGGCGCCTGTTCCTTCTGTAATGTTCACCTTGAGCTGTCTCCACTATGTAGGATCTGGGAGTGGAGCTCTGACTGTGAACAACTGCTGGCATTGTCCATGTTTTCTGTCCATCAGGTTTGGTGAGTACTGCGTCACCCGAGTTCAGTGGGCGCAGTGTCCGCACGCCGTTCCTGCGGTTGTAGTAGAAAGCCTGCCTCGATTTGGCTGCGGCGTCAGCGGTTTTGATCAGTTCCTCTTTAGGCCAGGCCGGTTTCAGGTTATGCTGCAATGTGGGTAAGGTGGTTCTGAGTCTCCTACCCATGAGCAATTCCGCTGGACTGGCTCCAGTGGAAGAAGAGGGTGTAGCTCTGTATGTCAACAGGGCGAGGAGAGGGTCTTCCTGCCTTAATATGCTTTTGGCTATCTGAACAGCCCTCTCTGCCTGTCCATTACTCTGGGGGTAGTGTGGGCTTGAAGTCACATGGATGAAATCATAATCCTCACTGAACCTCCTCATCTCTTCTGAAACTAGCTGAGGCCCATTATCACTAACTACAATTTCAGGGATACCAAAACGTGCAAATGTAGCCTTCAGCCTAGCTACAACCTGACTGCTAGTAGTTGTTGGTAGATTTAGGATCTCCAAAAACCTGGAATAATAGTCAGACACTATCAAGTAGTTTTGCTTTTTGTACTCACACAGGTCTATGCCAACTTTCTGCCATGGTCTGGATGGGAGCTCACTTGACATTAAAGGCTCTTTTCTCTGTGTGTTCTTGTGTTCTCTGCAGAATTGACATTGCTGTATCTTTGTTGTAATGTGCTCTGTCATTTTGGGCCACCACACTGACTGGCTAGCTCTCTCTCTGCACTTAGCTATCCCCTGGTGCCCGTCGTGTATTCTGTCTAAGATCACCTCCCTCATCTCTGTGGGAATGACGATACGACTGCCTCTGATGACTAAACCATCTACCTCAGATAACTCCCCTCTCACCTGATAAAAGTCTCTGACTGTCTCCGGCACTTTATCGACATACTCAGGCCAGCCGTGTCTGATGAAGCCCAACACTGTCTGGAGCTGCAGATCCCCATCCGTGCTCTGTTTTATCTCCTGCATCCTTTGAGGTGTGGCAGGCACCTGGCACACGATGGCATCAATGTGCGCTGCAACATCATCATGAGAAGCACCATCTCCGTAGCACTGCTCTGGGCCTCTGGAGAGTGCATCAGCCACAGCTAAAGTTTTGCCTGGTGCGTATTCAGCCACTGCATTGAAACGCATCAGCCTCATTAACAGTCTCTGGCACCTAATGGGCACATTATCCAAGTCTTTGCTGTTCATGAGGGGCACTAGTGGTTTATGATCGGTGACAAGTCTGAAATTGTCAAGCCCAAACAAGTACTTCTCGAACCTTTCACATGCCCAGACGCTGGCTAAGCACTCTTTCTCGATCTGTGCGTACCTTGTCTCTGCGTCACTCAGCCGTCGGGAGCAGTAGGCCACGGGCTTCCAGTGTTCCCCGTGCTGCTGGAGCAGAACGCCTCCCAGCCCGTAGCTGCTGGCATCTGCTGACACCACCGTAGCCTTAGTGACGTCGTAAAAGGTGAGTACCGGGGCGGTGGCGAGTGCTGCTTTAAGGTCTTGGAATGCTGTGTTCTGTGCAGGTCCCCACAGCCACTCTGTCGTTGCTTTAAGCAGTCCATAAAGCGGCTGACCTACAGTGGACAGCTCTGGGACGTATTTTGCCAAATAGTTCACCATCCCGAGGAACCTCTTGAGTTCCGTCACGTTCTGGGGCTGAGGAAAGTTCTCTATTCCGGCCACTTTGTCCGGGTCAGGTCTGATGCCTGCCTCGTTGATGATATGACCAAGGAAGCGGACTTGTTTCTGTTTGAACTTGCATTTCGCTTGGTTCAGTTTGAGACCTGCTGTTTCAATGACCCCCAGCGCCTCTGCTAGGCGCCGGTCATGGATTTCCTCAGTCTCTCCATGTATAAGGATGTCATCCATGTACACCTCTGTGCCCTCTAGCCCGGTCAGAGTTTCCGCCATCTTTCTCTGGAAAATCTCTGGAGCACTCGTTATACCAAATGGAAGGCGGCAGAAAGCATACCTCCGAAATGGGGTGATGAAAGTGGTGAGCCCCCTGCTGTCTTCATGCAAGGGGATCTGGTAAAACCCACTTGCTGCATCCAACGTTGTGAAGAACTTTGACCCTGCGAGCCTTGGCATTATTTCCTCCATAGTGGGCAGCACGTATTTCTCACGTTTCACTGCTCGATTCAGCCTCCTGAGGTCAGCGCAGCAGCGAACCTCTTTCTTGTTCGGTTTCCGCACCGGCACCATAGCGGCGCACCATTCTGTGGGCTGAGTCACTTTTTCAATAATGCCCTCATTTTCCATGCGCTGCAGTTCTTTCTTAACCAGTGGTACAAGTGGCAGCGGTATCCGTCTGGCTGTATGCACCGCGTATGGCTGGGCACCCTCCACCAGAGCTATTTTCACTGGGTCTGTTTTCAGCAGTCCACTTGAACCGAAAACTCCACTGACCTCATTCATCCGCTTCACTAGACCCATCTCCACTGCCTCTGGACGACTCAGCAGACAGCTGCCTCTCCCCTTGATCACATACACTGGAAAGGAGTATTGTTTCTCCTTGTAGTTGGTTGTGGCTTGAAACTGTCCTATGCAGCTGATGTTTCCACCTGGGCTTATGAAGCATGTGTCAGGAGGTCCCAGTTTTATGTTTGGCTTCAGCTTTTTAAATGTCCCTTGGTTGATAACAGTAGCGTCAGCCCCCGTGTCAATTTTAAAGGTTATTGGTACATCACTTATTGTTAAACTAACAGTCCAATCTTCCTGACTGCTCTCTTTGCCAACTTCTCCCAGAAAGTACAGCTGTTTAACCTCTTCAGTGACTTCTCTCACCGCTTTAGAGTGACATACACGCTCCCAATGTCCCTTTTTATGACACTTGTTGCACTTACTGTTCGTTGCAGGACACTTCCGCTCATCGGTGTGCTGCGTCTTGCCGCACCTCCCGCATTCATCTACTTTGTTGGTTGCAGGTCTGCTGCAACCATGACGCTGTCCGCCCTTTTTGTTTTGGCGTTCGTCCCGCCATCGGACAACATTGACGTTAGCCAGCTGGGCCTCTGGTTGGTTAACTTGGAGGCTGAGCTGCTTTGTTATTGCCTCCGCCTGGCGCACTTGTTCAATGACTTTCACCAGAGTAAGGTCCGCTGTGAGCTGGAACTGACGGGAGAGCACTTTGTCTTTTATGCCCACTACCAGACGATCTCTGATATGTTCATCCCTCTTGTCCCCAAACTCACAGTGTTCAGACAGCTCATACAATTTCCGGATGTACATCTCCGCTGTCTCTCCTGGCTGCTGGCTACGTTGATAGAAGCACGCCCTCTCATGTATGATGTTACGGCGGGGAATAAAGTAGTCGTCGAACTTTTTCGGTACGATATCATAGTCCACTTTATCACCCTCCGCCGCGAAGTCAAACGAGCTGAATATCTTTTCAGCCTCGCTGCCCATTGCATAAATCAGCGAACTCACTTGAATCTCCCCGTCGTCTTTATCCAGCTTTGTCGCGAGCCTGAAGCGCGAAAACCGTTGTCTCCACTCCGGCCATTCAACGGGGCAGTCAAACTTGAATTCACTCGGCGGATTAAACTTCGGCATGACCGCTCGTGTTCCGATACACAGACTATTCTGACACCATGTAATGTCCGTAGACGCCTTGTCTTACTGACATAAGAATAATTCAAGAACGAGCCGACTTCGTAGGTTCTTAACTGTGTAGCTTTTACTAGCGTTCATCCGACATACAACCTTCATAACATGCGCTTCTCACTTCCTGTATACGTCACGCGCACTGCACGTACACCCGTGAGTAGGTCAAGTTAAACACGTGACCTTTCATTCATTACACCAAGTATATTCAAAGTGATGTAACATGTTCCTGAGCGCGGGTCATGTGTATCTAAGGTAAACTAGTGGATAGCCGATGGCATCGATCTATCTAGACCCGTAACAGAAGTGTTTTGAAAAGATACAGGTGTTTGTTTACCTGCATGACGGTCAGGGCCGTCCACCACGAAATTAGTCACTCACTTGACACGGATTCCTTTATTCACTGTTTGCACCGATCCGTGGCTCGTAGAGGTTGTCCAAAGGACATTTACTGTGATAATGGGACCAATTGTGTAGGGGCTGAAAGACAGCTGAAGGGATTACTTGCGGGTTTGGATCAGAATAGAATTCAGGGAATGTTGCTCACCAAGGGGGTGGACTGGCATTTTAACCCACCTCATGCCCCTCATATGGGAGGTGCCTGGGAGCGTTTAGTTCGGTCGGCAAAAAAGGTGTTGCGCCCCATGCTTTCAGAAGAAATAATGGATGAAGAGGCCCTTACTACCCTAATGTGCAGTGTTGAGTCTATGATAAACAGTAGACCACTCACTACTCCTTCAGATGATGTGTCTGATTCGGAGCCGCTTACCCCGAATCATTTACTTCGCCCAGGTACTTGTTCATTTGCTTACCCAGAGAAGGAGTTTGATCACAAGGATCTCTATGTCAGACGCAGATGGCGTCAAGTTCAGTATCACGCAGACATTTTCTGGCGAAGATGGACCAGAGAGTATCTCCCAATGTTGCAAGCTAGGGCAAAGTGGCACAAATTGCAAAGGGGTACCGCAGTTGGAGATGTTGTTTTACTAGCTGAAGAAACTCCAAGGGGAGAATGGCCTTTAGCGAGAGTAACAGAGATTTACCAAGGGGCAGGTGGGCATGTGCGCAAAGTCAAGGTTAGGACAAAGTCCACAGAACTTATCCGGCCTATTACAAGGTTGTACTTGTTGGAGGAGGCAAATTAGGATCTTCCTGTATTGATCTTTTGCAACAGAAAACTGTACCATTGATATTTTCAAGTAGTTTGAATTTTGTTTAAAAAGAAAAAAAGGGTCTTTATTACAAAAACTGATGTCAATTCTTATTTGGCTGTTAAAAGGAGGTTTTTTGCTTTGTTTTTTGTTTTTGTAAATATGTGACGTTTTGATATGTCTTGGAAATCCTAAGGCAATGATGCATTGGTTGCTTTATATTAATGTGCTGTATGTTACTTAATTTTTGTATAAAGGTCCCTTTACGGCCCTTTAGGGGGGAGTGTAAGTTATGTACAGTAGTTTGGATAATTGTATGCCCGCCTGGCCAGAAGGTGGAGCCATGGAGGCACCAATCTCAGTAATATGAGGCGCATAGATGACGTCATTATGCAGCGCAGGCGATTCAGAACGGTGCAAAGAAACGAAGCACATGGTTGCATGGAGTTGAGCTACCGAAAAATACAAGAGTTAATTAAATGCAATAAAGTGGAAACGGTTAATTTAAATGCGATAAAGTGGAAACGTTGTTGAACCAGCTTCATCACAGCTTCATCACAGCTCATTTCAGCTCCATCACAGCTCAGTACTGCATCTGTACAGCACGTGTACAGCCAGTGTATGGTCCCACAGCCGTGGTCAGCATTTCGTCATTCGGCACGCTGTTGTTCAGCAAGCTGTGTGTACAGCTAGCCGTGTATCAGTCAACCAAACGACCAGCTTATGTTAGTTCATGTACAGTTTGGAAATAGCTAATGTTAGTTTGTGTACAAGAGGAAATACATTGTCAACGAACATTTGTGTCATCTCGTCATTTATGGGCTGCGTTCACAACGCCACTAAATCTCAACAATTGCGACAGATAGTAAATCTGTGTCAGTCCAAACATTTGTAGTTCAAACGTTTACATGAACATTGCAAAAAACGAGGTCAAAAAGATGTACTGTGAAACAAATAATTTAATGCAGTTGTAGAGCCGAAGTAACGGAGAAGACCGTAGGTTCACACTTTAGCCGTGTAGGCAACTTTCTTTAATCCACGGTAAATCAGCGAGACAAACAAAACCCCCAGCTCGACTGAGCGGAGGTGGCAAGAAAAACCAGAAAACTGGCTGGACAACCATAACTTAACCCTGCGTTAACCTGCCAGGGCAACCATGACTTAACCCTTAGTTCCTGGGTTGAATTCTGTCCCCAATACGTGTCCACCACATGAGCCCCCCCAGAATTCGCCCTAGTAATCGAAGTCAGGCAGGCGCGGGTGGACGATAGGCCGTCCGCGGCGGCTCCGGATAACAGGGGCCGGAGTGTCTGTGGGAGGCATTGACGCGGGCCTGTGGAGGTCGGCCTGAGGAGCAGAAGAGGCAGCTCGGGCCTCCACGGGGGGAGGAGGCGGAGCCGGGGGACGACCGCGACGAGGAGGTTGGGCTAACTCCAACGGCTGCGTCAAGTCCAGGTGTGCGGGTTTAACTCGGTCCACTGAAACATGCTCGGCCGTGCCCCCAAAATCCACCACCAGGTGCTTAGTTCCCCGTTCCAGGACGCGGAAGGGGCCGTCATAAGGGGGTTGCAGAGGGGGGCGGTGTGCGTCGTGACGGATGAACACGTAGTCCGCTGACTGCAGACCTGGGGGCACCTGGGACACCGGAGCGCCGTGTTGGGCGGTAGGGACGGGTGTGAAAGCTCTGACCCCGTCCAGCAAGGAGGCTCGTTGGTCCACAGCTGACCAGGGACGCGTTGCATTGGGCATGAAATCGCCTGGGACTCGCAGCGGCGTGCCGTACACCAGCTCCGCAGAGGAGGCTTGTAGGTCTTCCTTCGGGGCGGTCCGCAGGCCCAGCATGACCCATGGGAGCTTGTCAACCCAGTTGCAGTCCTTGAGAGTAGCCCGAAGCGCAGCCTTCATGGACCGGTGGAAGCGCTCACATAGGCCGTTCGCCTGAGGGTGGTAGGCGGTAGTGCGATGAAGCTTGACGCCCAGAGCCTCACCCACAGCATTCCATAGCTCTGAGGTAAACTGTGGCCCACGGTCAGATGAAAGGTCGGAAGGCGTACCGAAACGTGAGACCCACGACCCAATAAAAGCCCGGGCCACATCAGCAGACGTCGTGGATGCCAGGGGAACAGCTTCAGGCCAGCGCGTAGTCCTGTCCACCACAGTGAAGAGGTAGGTGAACCCATGGGAGGGGGGTAGGGGACCAACCAGGTCGACGTGGACATGGTCAAATCGTCTCTCCGGCACTGCGAAGCGTTCCAGGGGCGCCTTAATGTGGCGGTGTATCTTAGCCCGCTGACAGGCAACACACGAGTCGGCCCACGCTTTCACGTCTCTCTTAAGTCCCTCCCACACAAACTTAGCAGAGGTCAGGCGCACGGATGGCTTACCGCCTGGATGAGAGAGGCCGTGCACAGCTTCAAATACGGGGCGTCTCCAGCTGTGCGGGACGATGGGCCTGGGCTGTCCTGTGGAGACGTCACACAGGAGGGTGACACCTGTGTCGCTGAAAGGAACGTCCTGCAGGCGGAGCCCCGTGTCGGAGGCCCGGAGATGGAGGATGCTCGGGTCCGTGGCCTGGTCCGCAGCCATCTGTGCATAGTCAAGGCCTAGGTGGACCGCTCCAATCACTGCCCTAGACAGGCAGTCAGCTACCTGGTTAGACTTACCAGCGACGTGCTGGATGTCGGTAGTGAATTCCGAAATGTAGGAGAGTTGTCGCTGCTGGCGAGCGGACCATGGCTCGGCCGTCTTGGACATGGCAAACGTGAGGGGCTTGTGGTCCACGTACGCAGTAAACTCGCGGCCCTCTAGCAGGAAACGGAAATGCCGGACGGCGAGCCAGAGACCGAGGAGTTCCCTGTCAAAAGTACTATACTTGCGCTCTCGGGGTGTAAGCTGGCGACTGAAAAAGGCCAAAGGCTGCCAAGCCCCCCCCACCCACTGTTCGTGAACCGCACCAACAGCATAGTCCGATGCATCCGTGGTTATGGAAATAGGCGCTGTAGGTGAAGGATGCGCTAGCAGGGTAGCCTGGGAGAGCGCAGCTTTAGTCTCGGTGAACGCACGGTCCCGCTCTGCTGTCCAGTCGACCGCCTGGTTGGGGGACATGCCTTTCAGCGCCTCGTACAGTGGCCGGATGATAAAGGCGGCTCGAGGAATGAAGCGGTGGTAGAATGTCACCATCCCGATGAACTCCCTGAGCGCACGAGCTGTTTGGGGGCGCGGAAAGGCCGCCACCGCTTCCACCTTTGAGGGCAGGGGGACTGCCCCGTCCCCAGTGATGCGGTGCCCGAGGAAATCAATGGCTGTCAGCCCGAACCGGCACTTCGCCGGGTTGACGATCAGCCCATGCTGGCTGAGGCGTGTGAAGAGGGCATGAAGATGGGACAGGTGTTCTTCCTCGGAGGCGCTGGCGATGAGTATGTCGTCCAAATAGACGAAGATGAAATCAAGGCCACGGAGCACTGAATCCATCAGCCGCTGAAAGGACTGGGCCGCGTTTTTGAGTCCAAATGGCATTCGTAGGAATTCAAATAGGCCGAATGGGGTTGTCACCGCTGTCTTGGGGATGTCTGAGGGGTGCACGGGAACTTGATGATAACCACGGACCAGGTCGACTTTTGAGAAGACGCATTTGCCAGACAGGTTTGCAGAAAAGTCCTGGATATGCGGGACAGGATAGCGGTCAGGCGTGGTGGCGTCATTTAGTCGGCGGTAGTCCCCGCATGGGCGCCAACCTCCATCAGGCTTAGCGACGATGTGGAGTGGGGACGCCCACGGGCTGTCAGAGCGGCGGATGATCCCCATGCGTTCCAGGTGCTCGAACTCAGACTTGGCAATGGCGAGTTTGGCGGGGTCGAGACGCCTGGCTCTGGCGTAGACCGGGGGCCCCTTCGTAGCAATGTGATGCTCCACCCCATGCTTAGCGGTGGGTGCAGAGAAGGTAGGCTGGGTGAGGTCAGGGAACTCAGCGAGGAGGCGGGTGAACTTGTCTGCCTCTGAGAGAGAGTTGGCTAGACCTGCATAGGCCGCTTCCCTCCGCGTACATGCGAAGGAGGAGAAGGTTAAGGCATCGACCAGACGGCTGTTCTGAATGTCCACTAGCAAACCGTAAGCGCACAAAAAATCAGCTCCGAGGAGGGGAAGCGTTACATTGGCCATGACGAACTCCCACGTGAAACGTTGTCCACCAAAACACAGTTCTACAGACCGCACGCCGTAGGTGTGGATAGGGCTGCCGTCAGCCGTCGCCAACTGGGGGCCCCGCTCCCCGCCCATGATGTCGACGTCAGTAGCAGGGAGCACGCTTCTCTGCGCGCCCGTGTCACAAAGAAATCGCCGACCGGAGATGGTGTCGAGGATGAAGAGTAGCCTGCTCGTATCGCCAACACTCATGGCCACTACTGAGTGTTGGCCCTCTCGTTTCCCGTCGGCCTGTAGTTGCAGGGGGAACGGCACCGTTTAGCTTTCGCACCAAATCGAGCGTGGTACATACAGAGTCCAGAGGGCTTGTAGCGGTCTGATGCTGTGGCGCCACCGTCGGGCCACGCCCGCGATGTCGGCGGGGGGCCAGCGAAGGTAGGAGCCAGCACCCCGGCATGGGAGGAACGTTGTGTAGCGACGAAGAATCGGTCAGCCTCCTTTGCCAGCTCACGGGGATCAGTGATGGTGGAGTTAGCGAGCGCAGTCTGGACGTGGGGCGGCATGTTGCGCAGAAACAGCTCCATAAACAGGAAACATGGCTTTTCTTGACCCAGTAGGTTTAACATCCTGCTCATTAGCTCCGATGGTTTGCCATCTCCCAAGCCCTGAATTGCGAAGAGGTGACGTGCTCTCTCCGTTGCTGACAGTTCAAAAGTTTCAAGGAGGAGATGTTTAAGTGCGGCGTATTTACCATCGGCCGGTGGGTTGGTTATGAAACCGCTTATCCTGGAAGCCGTATCGCACCCCAGCGCTGCCACTACGTAGTAGTACCTGGTCTCGTCTGCTGTTATGTCTCTGAGCGCGAACTGTGCCTCAGCCTGCGCGAACCATGTAGCCGCGGAAGACTCCCAAAACTCCGGCAGTTTAATTGCAACGGCGTTCGTAGCCATAATGTGTGTGGTTTCAGAAAACTTATCCGAAAACCGACGTCGGGTCACCAGTGTAGAGCCGAAGTAACGGAGAAGACCGTAGGTTCACACTTTAGCCGTGTAGGCAACTTTCTTTAATCCACGGTAAATCAGCGAGACAAACAAAACCCCCAGCTCGACTGAGCGGAGGTGGCAAGAAAAACCAGAAAACTGGCTGGACAACCATAACTTAACCCTGCGTTAACCTGCCAGGGCAACCATGACTTAACCCTTAGTTCCTGGGTTGAATTCTGTCCCCAATACGTGTCCACCACACAGTAATAAATTGGCATTGCCTGTAGTTGTATCTTACATTAAAACAATTGAATGTTGAAATAATCTCAATAATATTTTTTACAATAAGTGTGCATCTTGTTAAAAAAATGATTACCTCATGTCACTGCTGCTGTACCTGCACATAAACGTATGACTAATAAAAACCTTGAACCTTGAAATTTATCTTTGACTCTACATATTGGAAAATGCAGATTATAATTTAATGGATCCTTTATCAAAACATTGTCACGTTATTTTCTAGGGACTATACATTTACAAAGGGTTGTTAATGCTGCATATATGTAGCCGGGTGGGGATTGATTTCTAAAGTAAAAAACCACCAGAGGGCGCTGTGCTTTGTGGAGCCTCCCCCAGCGCGAGCTAGAAAAGCAGAGATTAAACAGGAAGTTCCGTTTTTTTCGTTCCCTTCCTCAAGTCCTCTGGAGTGATCGGCTGTGTTTCTAAGAGCTTGTAAAAGAGATTGATTGTTGGAGCGTTTTCATGTGTAAAGGATAGCCAAGCAGAGTTAGGCATCCATCACACCATGTGGGGGAGGACCATGTAAAACGCTAGTTTATTGTGCAGTTATTTTATTTGGTTATTTTCTTTCATTTGATTAGGCACTTGTATGCTAGGTAGTTTCCACCGGCTAGTTGCACAAGAGATTAGGCATTTTATAGGCTAAGAGCCTGAGATTTCTGTTGAGCAGTATCATTGTGAAAACTCTAAATTGATTGTCATTTTTCAAAATTATAAAATTGATCGCAATAAAGAACCCTGTTTTTTTTACGTTGTCTTGGGATATTTAATTTTACCAGGCTACATGTTTTGGTACCAGGAGTGGGGTTTCATTTTTGGAGTTTCCTGATAGTTTGAGAATTAGCTAGATAGGCTAGGTTTTTTTTTAGCACATAAACAACTGCAGCGGTCGTATGTTGGTGAGGATCCCAGACCGTGAGACCTTCCTGGAATGGCGGTGGAGAACCAGTGACCAGATTTCAGGGATCCAGGCAACACTGAGAACGTGAAGGAAGAAGACCCATCACCTCTAATCAAGTCTACAAGACTGTCAAGACTGTCAAGGGACTGAGTTGAGCTAAGAGACCTTTCACCATGTCAGAGGGAGGTAACGACGGCTGGGCGGAAGAGGAGGAGGTGGAAGAGACTGATACTATTGAACAATTGCAGGCCAAGCTCTCTGATCTGAGTAAACAACATGATAAGGCTATGGAAGCGATCGCCGCTTTAGGTCCGGCCTCAAGTAGGTCATATGTATATGTGCCTAGAGAGCGCCAGATCCAGCCTTTTAGTGGGGATCCAGGCAAAGATGGCTGCTCAGTTGATGAGTTCATTGAAGAGGTAGATCGTGTAGTCAGGGCCAGAGGTCAGAGTCCTCGGGACAGCAGTTGATTTCATTCAATCTCTCCTAAGAGGGTCTGCGTTAGAGGAGATCAGACTACGCACAGACGAAGAGCCTAAAGACCCTAACGAGTTGTTTACTTTGCTCCGGGAGGCTTACGCAGAGAAACGCAGTGCAGCCCGACTGTTACTAGCTTTTTATGGTCGCCGACAAAGGGAGGATGAGACGTTTCAGGAGTACGCACATGCACTCTCCCAGGTCCTACGGTTAGCCCTGAAGCAGAGAGCAGATACAGTGTCAAATGCTAAGATAGCAGTCAGGGACCAATTCATTGAGGGTGTGCGAGATTCCTCTCTTAGAAGGGAGATACGCAGAATGATTAGGGAGAAGCCCCAGTCCACTCTGTTAGACGTACGTGAGGAGGCCATTGCTTGGGCTCTTGAAGAGAAACCTAGTGACGCTAAGGTTGCTAAGAGCAGGCAGGTAATGTGTGACAGTACGGAGAGAGCGGGTCTGTGCTCTGGTAACTCACAAGAAAAGCAAGCCGCTACTCTGGAGGACATTGCTAAGGTGGTTTTGGAGCAGAGCAGAGCTATAGCGGCGCTAACTATCGCACTGAAAGAGGGCCTCGCCCTCAAGGAGAGACAACCCAGAGACAAGGGTAGGAAGCCTAGACTAAAGCCCCAGTTTACAGAGGCTGGGAAGCCCATTTGCTTCAGATGTAAAGGGGTGGGACATATTGCAAGGGAGTGTACATAGCGCAAACCAGAAAGCCGGCATATTACCACAAGCGCATCCACACAGGGAAACTAGCGACCTCGGAGGCCAAGAGCCGGGCCGTCCGAGGTGAGACTGAAGGCTCTAAAACTCTTGATCATGAAAAGTTTATTGAGCGGGCAGCAGGTGAGTGTCGGGAGGTTGTAGTACAGATTGGTGGAGTGCCAGTTAAGTGCCTGTTAGATACAGGGAGCCAGGTTAGCACCATTTCTGAGTCCTTCTTCAGAGCATCTACTAGGGAAGGAGGAGGATGTCATTCCCACAGCCAAGTGGCTCACGTTGACTGCAGCAAACTCGTTACCGATCCCCTACATAGGTTATGTGGAACTGGATATGGAGGCTATGGGGTTAACCATACCCGAGTGTGGCTTCTTAGTTGTTAAAGACCCAGAGAAGTCAACGACGGGGGGAAAAGAGTCAAAATCATCACAAGAAAAGAGTTTTCAAGAGCAGGTGCCAGGTCTTATTGCAGTGTTTCTCAACCCAGTCCTCAAGGAACCCCTATCCTGCATATTATCTTTGCAATCCTGAATAGGTACCTGTTTGTAGTTATTCAACCAATCAGCAATAAATTTTGTCAGATTTTGCACACCTTGCATAATTAAGTGCTGCGAGATGATTGGTCGAGTAAGTACAAGCAGGGCTACCTATGCAGGGTTACAATGAAAATCTGCAGGATAGGGGTTCCTTGAGGACTGGGTTGAGAAACACTGTCTTATTGGTATGAATCTAATAAAGAGATGCAAGCAGTTGGTTACGGCAGAGTTTGACACAAGCCTTGGAGGGGAATTAGATCTAGACTGGAGAAAAGTATTCCAGAGAGTACAGACGTGTGAGGTAGTAGAAAAGATGTCTGCAGTCAGGATAAGAGGCAGAGATGCAGCACACATACCAACTTGGTCGGTTGCTACAGTTTATGCAAAAGGCAGCAAAGTAGCATCTGATGGCAGCACTTATGTGTTGGAGCCGAAAAAGACACCCTTGCCGGGTGATCTTGTTGTTGTGTCCACCTTAGTAGAGGCCACTGAAGTGTTCCCAGTGCAGGTGGTGAATTTTTGTGTTGATAATCACCAGACAGAAGTGCACTTTCAGCATATCTCTGCTGATCAGGAAGAAGTGAGGGTCGATCAGCAAGAGGGACAGACAGACAATGACATTCAGTCCATACTGGACCAGCTACACATGGGTGGCACAGAGGAAGAGGAGGCCAAGTTAGCTGTACTACTTTCTCATTATGCAGAGGTGTTTGCCTTTCAGGATGAAGACCTAGGTTACACCGACCGAGTCAACACGAGATCCACCTGGTGGATGATGTCCCTGTAGCGCAGCCCTACCGCAGTATACCCCCCACACAGTATAATGAGGTTAGGGAGCACATAACCAAACTTCTGAAGAAGGGTGTCATCCAGGAAAGCACTAGTGCTTATGTCTCTCCAGTGGTTCTGGTTAGAAAGGCTGATGGTAGCCTACGGCTATGTGTAGATTATAGGACATTAAACTCCAAAACCCGACGTGATGCGTTCCCATTCCCCCGCATCGATGAGTGTTTCGATGCCCTACATGATGCCAAGTTCTTTTCCCCTATAGATCTTGCTAGCGGGTATCACCAGGTAGCGGTACACGAGGATGATAGGCCTAAGACAGCATTTACAATCCTCTTTGGGCTGTACGAGTACTCTCGTCTGCCTTTTGGAGTTTGCAACGGGCCAGCCACGTTCCAACAGCTTATGCAGGTGACAATGAGTGACTTGGTGTTGCAAACTACGCTTGTATATTTAGACGACATCTTGGTGTACTCTGAGACTTTTGATGAGCATCTAGTGAGACTGGAGAAAGTCCTGCAGAGATTGAGGGAGACTGGACTCAAGGTCAAGGTTCAGAAATGTCACTTTCTGCAGTCAGAAGTTCGGTTCCTTGGTCACCAGATATCAGCTGAGGGAATAGGGACTGACCCTGATAAGATAGCTGCGGTGAAACAGTGGAGGTCTCCAGTACCGTAAAGGACTTGAGGTCCTTCCTAGGCTTCTGTAGTTATTATTGGAAGTTCATAGAGGGGTTTTCTCAACTGGCAGGGCCCCTACATGATGTGGTCAATTCGTGTCTCAGGAGCACCAGTCCATCCCGGTCTAAACAGCTGTTTGGAAGTTTATGGACCACAGAGTGACAGGAAGCTTTTGAATTACTGAAAGAGAAGCTCACCTGTGCACCGCTGTTAGGTTATGCTGATTTCTCTCTTCCTTTCACTGTTGAGACAGATGCCAGTAGTTTAGAATTAGGCGCAGTCCTATATCAGCAGCAGGGTGAGAAGTAAAGAGTGATAGCTTATGCCAGTAGGAGACTGCGTAATGCTGTGAAAAATGACAGAAACTACAGCAGTATGAAATTGGAACTGCTTGCCCTTAAGTGGGCCGTTTCCAAGAAGTTCTGGGGTTACCTGTTAGGTTCGAAGTTCACAGTCATAACGGACAACTACCCCTTATGCCACCTGAGTACTGCGAGGTTAGGAGCCATTGAACAACGCTGGGTAGCTCAGTTAGCGATTTTTGACTTTGAGGTCATATACCGCCCAGGTCGCTGTAACACCGCTGCTGATGCCCTGTCTAGGCATCCGTTAGCAGGGGAGCCCCAGCCAGACGTAGACGACCTAAAGTATGATGATTGCATAGCTATTTGCAATTTTAGGAAGGGAACAGCTCTAGGCCCAGAGTTAGGGACTGCAGGAGCCAAGTGTTGTAGCATAAGACAGGTTCGAGCCTCAGAGGCCAAGCAGGGTACTGACGGGAGGGATGAACAGGGTAATACCCCTACCTTGCCCGGGTACTCCAAGGAAGAGCTACAGCAGTTCCAGAGCACAGATCCCACACTCAGTACATTTAGACAGTTCTGGGACAGGAAAGAAAAGCCCATCTATAGGGAGAGAACCAGGTTAGCCAAGCCTGTGGTGTCCTTACTTAGACAGTGGTGCTGGATCAAGGAGATAGATGGCTTACTCTATCGTGTGGTGGATGATGCTCATTTGGGCGAATGTGGTCAACTACTGTTACCTACCTGTTTTGAAGAACCAGTCCTGGACAGCGTGCATGATCATCGCATGGGGCATCAGGGAATAGAAAGAACACAGAACCTTCTGAAACAGAGGTGTTTCTGGGTGGGGATGTATGACGATGTAGAACAGTGGGTTAAGAACTGTCAGAGATGTGTCCTCACCAAGATGCCACAGCCCAAGATACACGCCCTTAGAAAGTCATTTATAGCCACGCGACCCCTGGATGTAGTTGCTGTAGACTTCACCATCTTAGAGCCTGCCTCAGATGGTCGAGAAAATGTTTTAGTGGTGACAGATGTGTTCACGAAGTTCACTCAAGCATACCCTACTCGTGATCAGAGAGCAGACACCACAGCCAAGATTCTCCTCAGAGAGTGGGTCATGAGGTACGGTGTGCCTAAGAGATTGCATTCAGATCAGGGGAGAAATTTTGAGAGTGAAGTAATTGCAGAGTTGTGCAAACTGTACGGTGTAAAGAAAACCCGCACAACACCTCATCACCCCCAGGGGAATGCGCAATGTGAGAGATACAACAGAACTCTGCATGATTTATTTCGTACTCTACCGGCAGAGAAAAAACGCCGTTGGCCTGAGTACTTAGCAGAGGTAGTTCATGCCTACAACGTGACACCTCATTCGACTACTGGCTATACGCCATACTATCTACTTTTCGGGGTCCATCCGCACCTCCCAGTAGATGCTCTGTTAGGGCAGGAGCAAGTGCATGATCGGAAACATGATTGGTTAGTGGTGCATCGAGAGCGGTTGAATGAAGCGCATGCTAGAGCAAAGGAGTACGCTAAACAGAAGGCAGCAGAAAGGATCGAGCTAGACAAACACAAGGTGTACTGTCCCCCAATTGAGGTCGGTCAGTTGGTGTATCTTCGTCACAGACCACAGGGCAGGAATAAGATACAAGATGCATGGAGTACTACTGTTCATAGAGTGGTGGAGATCCAAGGTACTACGCATGCTGTGGAGCCTATGGAGGGTGGTCCGGTTAAGAAGGTCCATAGAGCTGATCTTAGGCCATGTGTAGGTCCTGTGCCTGCCCCCAGGAGGGAGAGCCCTCGTGCCCCTGTAGTGACACCTGTCCAGGCTCCATCTGAGGCTGTCCCAGTCTACATAGACACTGAGTATGTACACTACCGTTCAAAAGTTTGGGATCACCCAAACAATTTTGTGTTTTCCATGAAAAGTCACACTTATTCACCACCATATGTTGTGAAATGAATAGAAAATAGAGTCAAGACATTGACAAGGTTAGAAATAATGATTTGTATTTGAAATAAGATTTTTTTTACATCAAACTTTGCTTTCGTCAAAGAATCCTCCATTTGCAGCAATTACAGCATTGCAGACCTTTGGCATTCTAGCTGTTAATTTGTTGAGGTAATCTGGAGAAATTGCACCCCACGCTTCCAGAAGCAGCTCCCACAAGTTGGATTGGTTGGATGGGCACTTCTTGCGTACCATACGGTCAAGCTGCTCCCACAACAGCTCAATGGGGTTCAGATCTGGTGACTGCGCTGGCCACTCCATTACCGATAGAATACCAGCTGCCTGCTTCTGCTCTAAATAGTTCTTGCACAATTTGGAGGTGTGTTTAGGGTCATTGTCCTGTTGTAGGATGAAATTGGCTCCAATCAAGCGCTGTCCACTGGGTATGGCATGGCGTTGCAAAATGGAGTGATAGCCTTCCTTATTCAGAATCCCTTTTACCCTGTACAAATCTCCCACCTTACCAGCACCAAAGCAACCCCAGACCATCACATTACCTCCACCATGCTTAACAGATGGCGTCAGGCATTCTTCCAGCATCTTTTCATTTGTTCTGCATCTCACAAACGTTCTTCTTTGTGACCTCAAACTTGGATTCATCCGTCCACAACACTTTTTTCCAGTCTTCCTCTGTCCAATGTCTGTGTTCTTTTGCCCATCTTAATCTTTTTCTTTTATTGGTCAGTCTCAGATATGGCTTTTTCTTTGCCACTCTGCCCTGAAGCCCAGAATCCCGCAGCCGCCTCTTCACTGTAGATGTCGACACTGGTGTTTTGCGGGTACTATTTAATGAAGATGCCAGTTGGGGACCTGTGAGGCGTCTGTTTCTCAAACTAGAGACTCTAATGTACTTATCTTCTTGCTCAGTTGTGCAACGCGGCCCCCCACTTCTTTTTCTACTCTGGTTAGAGCCTGTTTGTGCTGTCCTCTGAAGGGAGTAGTACACACCAGTGTAGGAAATCTTCAATTTCTTAGCAATTTCTCGCATGGAATAGCCTTCATTTCTAAGAACAAGAATAGACTGTCGAGTTTCAGATGAAAGTTCTCTTTTTCTGGCCATTTCGAGCGTTTAATTGACACCACAAATGTGATGCTCCAGAAACTCAATCTGCTCAAAGGAAGGTCAGTTTTGTAGCTTCTGTAACGAGCTAAACTGTTTTCGGATGTGTGAACATGATTGCACAAGGGTTTTCTAATCATCAATTAGCCTTCTGAGCCAATGAGCAAACACATTGTACCATTAGAACACTGGAGTGATAGTTGCTTGAAATGGGCCTCTATACACCTATGTAGATATTGCACCAAAAACCAGACATTTGCAGCTAGAATAGTCATTTACCACATTAGCAATGTATAGAGTGTATTTCTTTAAAGTTAAGACTAGTTTAAAGTTATCTTCATTGAACAGTACAGTGCTTTTCCTTCAAAAATATGGACATTTCAATGTGATCCCAAACTTTTGAACGGTAGTGTAGTTCTGGAGGAAGTCCCTTGTCCAAGCTTGGGTCAGGAGTATGTAGATCTGGAGGAAGTCCCTTGTCCAAGCTTGGGTCAGGGGGTAAGTAGAGAGAGAGATTAGATTACTGATGATCAGGACAGAGGGGACGCAGCATCTAGATATGATCCTGAGCTGGTGGAGGTAGAACCTTCTGGTAGGGAATCAGAGTTAGAGACACCTGTTTCTATGGCTGATGTACGGGCACCTGTCCCTGCACCACGTAGAACTCTAAGAGCAAATGCAGGGGTATATTCAAACCCCCACCATGTCCCTATGTCAACATGTAATTCTATTTCACTCAGTCCTGATGTGCTGTCCCAGTTGCTAACGAGTATGGGTGCTGTATTCTTCAGGGAAGCAGTGAAGGAAGTGAAAGCTACGAATTAAGTCACTGAGGACGTTGACTTTTTAGCAGGGGAGTGTGTAGCCGGGTGGGGATTGATTTCTAAAGTAAAAAACCACCAGAGGGCGCTGTGCTTTGTGGAGCCTCCCCCAGCGCGAGCTAGAACAGCAGAGATTAAACCGGAAGTTCCGTTTTTTTCGTTCCCTTCCTCAAGTCCTCTGGAGTAATCGGCTGTGTTTCTAAGAGCTTGTAAAATAGATTTATTGTTGGATCGTTTCCATGTGTAAAGGATATCCAAGCAGAGTTAGGCATCCATCACACCATGTGGGGGAGGACCATGTAAAACGCTATACTTGTGAGTGTTAGCTAGGCTAATCAGATGTTGTGTTTGGTGGCAACTTTGTGCTTTTCATTTGTTTTATTTATTTTCGTGTAACAGGGAGGACCCTGCAGTTGTTTATTGTGCAGTTATTTTATTTGGTTATTTTCTTTCATTTGATTAGGCACTTGTATGCTAGGTAGTTTCCACTGGCTAGCTGCACAAGAGATTAGGCATATTTTATAGGCTAAGAGCCTGAGATTTCTGTTGAGCAGTATCATTGTTGAAACTCTAAATTTCTTAATGTAATTTTTCTAAATCATAAAATTGATCGGAATAAAGAACCCTGGTTTTTTATGTTGTCTTGGGATATTTAATTTTACCAGGCTACATATACAATCACCAAGTCATCTAAGAGGTTAGGGTGTGTGAGTGGAATAACAGTTGTCAGAATTTTGAAATTCTTCCATCTACCTAATACTTTCAATGTGTATTCTCACATTAGACAAACGCGTTGATGTCTCCACTTGTTGATCAGAGAGCTGCTTTTTACCTTTGGTAAAGTGAGGGATTCTAAGGGTGGCACTGCATACGGCAAGCTCATCTCTGATGGTAAAACCACGATCTGCTAGGATCTCATTTACTTCTACATCATAAAATCCAGACTCAACTGTAAGTTGTTTATCAGAAACACGCCCACCCCAACCTGTGGACAGAAAAGTAATGGCTCCTGCAGATGACATGCCAACTAAATACTAACAGTGTTGTGGCTCTTATAATTCGAATATGTTTGGGCTCTGGAGGTTAGATTCGTGGGTCTGTTAATAAAAATTTCAGTGCAGTCAATAATGCATCTGCAATGTGTGTATTTAGCTTTAAAACATTTTGGCATATTCCTTAATATTGCTTGCTTGCTTGGCCACTTGATGCGAGGTTTCAAAACCTGAGACATAACAGGGAGCCAACTTCTCATAATTTTAGAGATGTCACATTCGGTAATCTTAAATCTGAATGCAATATCCTTGTTGCTGAGCCTTAATTGGAGTTTCATCAGGATAGCCCATAGATGGTACTCCAGGGTCAGAGAGCAACGCACAACCTCTACACTGTCTTTAACTGTTTGGAGCAACCGCTCAAAAAAGACACTGGTCAGACCTGTGAAAAACAGAACCTGTGCTGCATTGCATTTGATAGAGCTAAAGGAAAACTGTGTGTTCCTGAATGTTGCTTTTAGTTGTTCATTCTCGGCTTTGAGTTTGTTGATGTCCACATGCAGGTTGTCACATTCGGTAGAAAGTTGGCTGTACTTCTGTCTGAGGTCATCATGGAGAGCCTTCAGGACCTGGCTTATGAAAAAGAAATTAGATATACAGACAAATAGAAATTTCACAGTCCTATTTTTCATATCTGGGAAACGGCTACTCTCTGGGTGATCATTCAGACTGTGCCTAACAGAATCATGGCCAAATACTTTTTCACAACAAATATATGAACAGGACAACCTGATTAATCCTGGTAGTGACTGTCCTACTGTACAATAGTTAAGATGTTAGAAGTTCTTACCAGTGCAAGGACCAGCACCAGGCTCTATTCCGCAATCATTTGGGGGGAGGGAAGCGTGTGGATTCTGATGCAGACTCATCAACTACTTCTGTGGACTGATGTCCATTGTCTGGCCATCTGTGGGGGGTTTCATCCCTTCTTCTTTTTCTCTTATATCTAATACACACAGAAGACAGCAAGCAGTTCGTACAAAACAGTTAATTGACTCAGTTGAACACAGGTTTATCACATCCTCAGTTCAAGTCAGTGGAAATCACAGCACGCCTCAAAGGGCTTCATGAGATAATGTAGACATAACAGAAACTATCTGGCCTAACAGATCATCCTTACAAAAATATAGCTACATTAAATTACTCACCATTTCTTCTCTGCACTTCGAGTCATGCTATGTCGAGTCATGCTGGGTGATCACAGTGAACAACAAATCACAAGGAAGTTACCATATTTACCTCTCATGTTTTGCATCGCCTTTGTTGGGCTGGATTGAGTAGGAGAAGACAGACGGGAAAAAGTCAGGACTATCGAAGTCCTCAGATGCCTCTCCTGTACAAATAAAGTGTATTCTTGTGGCTTACAGTAACTGTTAAAGTGTGTTGTTTCCTTCTACTAATGAGACTTTACAACTCGTTTCAGCCCCACTGGGCTATAAACTTTAATAATAACTTCGGCACGTAAGGTTATACATCATGCTCGGTCCGTTATTCAAGGTGCAACAACATAAACGACCTCTGTGGAAACAAGGAACTAAACAATGGTTCCTAACAATAGTTCCTATTGTTACATCCTTTCTCTTTTCAGAGTTTCTTCTTTTTTAGAACCTTTAATAGATTTTTTTAATTGTCTATCGCTGTAAACAATAAAATATAAACAAAACTCTTTGCTACTAACAGTGCTGGAATATCAACATTCAAAATGTTTTTCATATTAAAAATGACATATATTTATCAGTTACTTATAGCTACTAATGAAAATGATCATTATCAACTACTGTGTATCAAAGTGCTATGGCTTCTCTTCACAGTTTAACATAACCAATGTTTAAATGAATACCTGAACTTGCAGATAACCAGGTGAACAAGAACGTATGTACACAACATTTGTGATTCACTTTTTTTTTTCATCCATGCCCCCCCCCCCCCCCCCCCCAAAGTCCATTAGTGCTACAGATCCATTCATCTGTGTGAGGTCACAAAGTCTTTGTATCGCTGCGGCTGCACCACAGAGTGTCCCGATCTGGTGGTAACAGGGTTGGCCCTGTCACCAGTGTCCTTGGTTAGGTGTCCTGCTAAGACACTGTGAGAAGGAACACTATCTGAACGTCCGGGTTCAACACTCTGGCTGACTGGGGCTGCTGATCTCCATGTCCATAGTGTCAGTGAAGATTGCTCCTGGTGCATGCCTGAGGTGTCTACGATTTCTCCTGATGACACCACCCGTGTGCAGTTGGACCTCATAGGATCTCCTGTCAACCGGCCTCAGCACCTTGCCCACTCTCCAGCCAGTGTGGGGTGCGAGAGGCTGAACTCTCACACATTCACCTGGGGCAAGCATGTCCAAGTCTTTAGCCGACCTGTCGTAGTATGCCCTCTGACGTTGTTGGTTATTTTGTAAATCCTGTTTCACCTGCACAACTTTCGGCTGTAACAGGCTTGCCTTGGTTGGCAGTAGTGTTTTGGTACGGCGACTGAGCAGCCGCTGTGCTGTTGTGGTATCAGTACCCTGTGATGGTGTGTTGCGGTGGTCCAGAAGGGCAAGATAAGGATCCTGTCCAGCAGCCTTGGCTTTGAGCAAGAGTCTTTTTGCTGTCTTAACGGCTGACTCAGCTTTGCCATTGCTTTGCGGGTAACCTGGTGATGAGGTTTTATGTTGAAATCCCCACAGTCGACTGAACTTTTGGAATTCTTGTGACGAATACTGTGGGTCATTGTCCGAGATTACAATATCTGGGATACCTTGGCGGGCAAAATGAGCTTTCAGCTTCTGTATCACTGTTGGTTGACTTGATATCTGCCAGGTAATCTATTTCCCAAAAATTTGAGAAAAAATCAACAATTATGAGGTAGTCTTTGTTTTCAAACATGAACAGATCCATGCCCACCTTTGCCCACGGCCTGCTTGGCACATCATGTGACATTAGTGTTTCTTTTTGTTGCTTAATGTCCATTGATCTGCAGATGTCACACTTTGCTATATATGATTTTATTTGGTCGTTCATGCCCTGCCAAAAGACACACTCCCTAGCCCTCCGTAGGCATCATTCCACACCCAGATGTGATGCATGTAGGCGGCAAGTGATGTCTTTCCTCAATGCATCAGGGATGACAGCGTGCTCACTCCTGAACACTATTCCATCTTGGTGGCTTAACTCCTCTTGGAATGAGAGGTAGAGCTTGATTTCCCTTGGTGTTTTTGACTTATCGTCAGGCCATCCTTGTTGCATCATTTTGATGAGAAGCTGCAGTGTTTCATCCTCTTTTGTGGCAGATTGTATATCATGTAGCCTGTCTGCTGCGATAGGTAAGTGTTGTGCCATGTTGACAGTCTCTAGTTCTGCATCCGGTGCACTCTCAGGAAGATAAGCTCTGCTCAGAGTGTTTGCTAGCAGCATGTCTCTACCTGGCACATATACTACATCTAGATCATACTTTTGTATGCGCAGCATCATTCCCTGTAGCCTTTTGGGTGCACTCAGTAGAGGTTTTCTCACTATTGTTTCCAACGGCTTGTGATCACTTTGCACCATCACTTTTCGGCCGTATGTGTACTGGTGAAATCTTTCCATGCTAAAAACCATTGCTAAGAACTCCTTTTCTATTTGTGCATACCCACGCTCTGTTTGAGTGAGTGCTCTGCTTGCAAATGCTATTGGCTTACCCATCTGCGCCTAAGCCTGTGTCTGAAGCATCACACTGCACTGTGAGTTCCTCATCTGGGTTGTAATATTTCAGTACTGGGACCTTTGCTATAGTCTCTTTCAATTTGAGGAAAGCCTCCTCGTGCTGTGCTGTCCAGTTCCACTCCCTGTTTTTGTGTGTCAAATCTCTCAACACTATGCACTGGTCTGAGAGGTGGGGACAAAACTTGGCTAGATAATTTACCATACCTAGCAGCCTTTGTACTCCTTTCACATCAGTCGGTGCCGGCATCTTCTCAACGGCAAGCACTTTCTCTGGATCCGCCCTGAGTCCATCAGCCGTCAGGCGGTGTCCAATGTATGTGGTCTCCTTTTGTCTCAGCTTGAATTTGTCTTTGTTCAGCTTGATGTTCTTTTGTCTGCATCTTTCAAGAAACAGTCTCAGTTTTCCATCATGGTCACGCTCAGCTTCCTCCTGTGTTTCCCCTTGGCCTGTGATCAGTACATCGTCAGCTATAATGTACAAGCCTGGTACACCGTCCAGCGCTTGTGTGAGCTTTCTCTGAAAGATTTCTGGGGCCGGACTTATCCCCATTGGCATCCTCAGCCACCTGTAACGTCCGAATGGAGTGACGAATGTTGTTAAATAGTTGGACTCCTCCTCCAGCTGCACATGCCAGAATCAACTCTTGACATCACACACTGTGAACACTTTTGCTTTTGACAAGTCCGGTAAAATGTCCTCAATCGTTGGCAGTGGGAAGTGACTGCGCTTTAGAGCTTTGTTCAAAGGCTTGGGATCGATACACACTCTTGGTTTCCCACTTGGTTTCTGTACCACCACGATTGCACTGATCCAATCTGTACTGCATTCCACAGGTGTTATGATCCCTCTTTGCTGTAGGTCCTGTAGCTCGTCCTTCAGTGGTTTCATCATGGTGACTGGGACCCGCCTCTTTGGCAGCTGTACTGGTTTCACTGTGCTATCCACCTCTATTTTGTATTTTCCCTCGAGGCAGCCATCGCCAATAAACATATCAGCATACTCATCTTTAATTTGTCCCATTGTCCATTGTCCTGTTGTTGATTCTGTTGTGACAATACTGTCTATTGTCATGATGTTTTCATATTGCACTTTTATCAATTTCATGGCCTCACTGGCTCTCCTACCCAGCAGAGGCACTGTACCGACTGCATTCACCACATGGAACTCTAAGCGATATAGCTTGTTGTTTCTCGGGTTTATTATTTTCGCTTTACATTTTCCCAGTAATTTTAATTTGGTTTTATTGTACATTACTAGTACACTCTTCGTGTGTTCTGGCATCTGGATTCAGCAGGTTAATTGGGATGATATTGCAACTGGCACCACAGTCTATTTGGAATTTGACCATGTCCTCACCTAGAAGCATGCCAGCATAGAGAAGCTGAGTTTTCTTCATTTTCTCAGTTTCTTTTACATCCTCTACAGTCTCTGTATGCACATCTTTCCCTGTGTCAGTCTCTACTGCATCTACAGTTTTTGTCTCAGTTTCAGTGACACAGTTGATAATATCTTCATATTCATCACTCTCAGATTCAGTTGTTATTTTACTCACATATTTCTTTTTCCTTAGTTCCGGTTTTGCTCTGCGTTTTGCTGCAAAGTGGTTCTCTCTTCCACACTTTGTGCACTTCTTCCCAAATGTTCCGCACTTTTGTTTATTTTTCTCATGCGTTTTTCCACAATATCTGCACTCCACAGTGTTGCTCGTCTGTTTCCGATACTGTGCTCCTTGCACAGCATGTACCTCTTCCACCATCGATCCCGAGATGGTTCTCACATTGTCCTTTGAGAGCTCAGCGGCTCTGCACAGCTGCAAACATGTGTCCAGTGTCAAGTTTTTCTGTCGGAGCAGTCTTTCTCTTATGATTGTGTTGTTACCTCCACGCACAATCCGATCCCGAATGAGCGAATCTCTCACTGTCCCAAAGTTGCATGTTTTGCCAACACTCAGTTCCATGACATAACGGTCTATATTTTCACTGGTGCCCTGGTTTCTTGTAAAAAAACGATAACGTTCCACAGTCTCGTTAACGCTGGGGTCGCAGTGATCATCAAACTTGTTGATAACGTCATCTAACGTCCATGCATCCTTCGGTGTGTCGCCCAGTAACGTGTCCATAAGTTCCCTGCCGCTCTCCCCGACAAGATAGCTGAACAGTTTCACCTTCAGTTTCTCATCGGCGTCAGCCATGGCCAAATACAGAGCAAACTCGTCCCTCCAGGCCTTCCATGTCTTCGAAATGTTGCTTGAGTCCAGACATAACGTTTGCGGTGGTTTTAGCCCATCCATGTCACACGGCAGTCTCACACTAGCAGCTAATGCTAACATATATACTGAATGTTGTTCAGTAACACTAACTGCTCTCCCGCTCCTAGAAAACTTTTCCGCACCAAACTTCAAACCGAGTCGTCCGCCGCTGCCACCATGTTAAAGTGTGTTGTTTCCTTCTACTAATGAGACTTTACAACTCGTTTCAACCCCACTGGGCTATAAACTTTAATAATAACTTCGGCACGTAAGGTTATACATCATGCTCGGTCCGTTATTCAAGGTGCAACAACATAAACGACCTCTGTGGAAACAAGGAACTAAACAATGGTTCCTAACAATAGTTCCTATTGTTACAGTAACGTTAACACACCAAAACAGGTCATTGGCCTGCCATTACTACGTTAACAGCTACTAGCAACACAACTTTAGCAAAACTGAACCAAGGTACTGTAGCGAAGTTGCTACCCCGTCAGAATTGTGCCAATTGTCCTGTTTTACCCATCAGGCACTGCGTGCAGATTGTCAGTTGTTATTAAATGTTTTGTAAGTGTTTTATGTGGTTTTGTGTGTTTATGTGATTACTATTTGTTGTTGTGTAATTGTAGTTGTCATTCTGTTGTGTTGTGTAACCTTGGAACTGAAACCCTGAACAATTTTGTTGTTCGAGTAGATGACCACCATGTATTGTGTCACATTTCTGTAAATTCTTGTTTCTGTGTGAGTTCAATAAAGGGGCTGCAAAGTTACCTTTGACGTTGCTTCTACGTTCGCCACACTGGTGTCAGAATTGGGATTGCAGCCATTGCCAACAAATCGAAGATGGCAACGTCAAGAAGAAGCTTCGATGTAGAGCTCCGGGAGACTGAGGACTTCATCGAGTGTCTGGAAAAATAGCTTTCCCGGGGAGAGAGCATCGCCGCTCGGAAGATGTCCCGCGGAGGAAGGGCGGACGGAGCCAGCGCCCCCCGTCCTTCAGGACCCGACACGGCCGGCCGGTTCAGCGATTCGGAGGCGGCAACTGCCGCCGAAAAGTCGCGGCCTACTCTGATTTCAACAGCCGTCATGCCGCCGCCGGCCACCACCCACCCACTACCAACAGCCGTCATTCCGCCGCCGGCCGACGCCATGTTATCGCCGGCCGCCGTTGTCTCCACCGCCGTCTCATTGTCGGCGCCGGCCGCCACCCATCCACTATCAACAGTTGCCATGCCGCCAGGCGCCACCATGTCATCGCCAGCCGCCGCCGTCTTCACCGCCGTCTCATCACCGGTGCCGGCCGCCGCCCATCCACTATCAACAGCCGCCATGTCGCCGCCGGCCGCCGCCATTACGTCACCGGTCACCGTCACCACTTCGCTGACCAACGTCACTACAACCCCAGCACCCCCTGCTAATGTGATGCTGCCATCCCCAAGCATCTTCAAGCTCCCACGGTATGCGGGCATCACAGCCCTGGAGCCATACCTAGCTGAAGTGAAACTGGTAGCAAGTCACAACCAGTGGAGCACCCAAGACACTGCTGCTCATGTTGCCCTGGCGCTCGAAGGGAATGCGCTGCAGGTATTGCTCGACCTTATGCCGTCAGAACAGCAGGATTACGAGACACTGGCCGCTGCTTTAGACCGACGCTTTGGTCAACGGGTCTCTACTGACAACATGCGAGACCGACTGGCCCGCCGGCGCCGCCAAGAGGGCGAGGCCCTGGGAACCTATGCAGCAGACGTGCACTTATTTGCACATCGTGGCTACCCCACCTTTGATCCAGCAGCTCGTGACGAGTTAGCCCTGAGTGCCTTCATCCAGGGGCTCACCCCAGAGAGGTTGAAGGAGCACCTCCGCATCACGGCACCTACAGCCTTCAAGACTGCATTGGAAGAGGCAGAGAGGGTGGAGGCTGTGATGGCCCCACACAACCAACCAAGACCCCGAGTGCGTCAGGCTGGGGTCCACGCAGATGAAGGAGACGTCGAAAGAGGGGTCGTCTGCCAGGCTTGTCCGTCACCACGCCGAAAGCAACCAGGACGACGCCAACCACCCTTCAGACCTTGGTCGCCTCGTGATCCATGCTACCGCTGTGGAGAAGCAGGGCACAAGGCCCGTGACTGCCCTGCCCCTGCACCACGACGCCGTAGCACTCCCCAGTCGGAAAACTAGAATGGGGTGGCACCGCGGGGAGACTGCTACCCAGCCAACCGACCATATCCCCATTAAGAACTCTTCCCAGATCGGCAAAGTGGGCCACACACACGGTCTCTATCTTTGTTGCTCCATTGGTGGACACCGCTGCTGGGCCCTTGTGGACACAGGGTCCACCATCTCCATTGTGCGTCCAGGGGTGCTGCCAGAGACAGAGTGGAGGCCCACCACCTGTAAAATCAGAACTGTGACTGGGGAACTAACCAGCATGCTGGGGAAGAGAGCACTGCAGGTGCGGGCAGGGAAAGTTGCAGCCACCCACGAGTTTTGGTTGGCTGAAATACAAGACCCTTGCATCATCGGGCTGGATTTGCTGACTCGCTGGGGGGCTCTGGTTGATGTGTCGGGTAATGCCATTCACCTTGGCACAGAGACCCTTGCCCTCCGGCGCCGTCCAGAGAGGAAGGTGGGACGTATCCACATCCAGCCAACTCCACCTGTCACCATGCCGCCGCCGCCGCCCCCACCTCCACTGCCAACCGAGGGGATGACGACACTGCCCAGCCTACCGACCAAAAATGACGACGACCCTCATTGAGGCTACCATTTCTCAGACACCCTCGCCGGACACTGTTGCCGCCATCCAGGAGCTGTATCAGCGGAGCAGTGAAGGGCTGGACCCTCAGCATACTCAACAGCTGAAAGATCTGCTCCAACAGTTTGCTGAGATTTTCGCTGCACGCGAAGAGGAGTGCACCCAGACCAACCTGGTGCAGCACACAATCGACACTGGTACAACCCCACCCATTAGACTGCGACCCTACCGGTTAGCGCTTGCCAAGCGTGAAGCTGCAGAGCGGATGATTCTAGAGATGGCTGCGGCCGGGGTGATAGAGCCATCCAATAGCCCTTGGGCCGCCCCTGCCATCCTGGTCAAAAAGAAAGATGACACCTGGAGGTTCTGTGTGGACTTTCGTCGGCTGAACAATGCAACTCGCAAAGACTCCTACCCCTTGCCCCGCATTGACGACGCTCTGGACCACATCGCAGGGTCACAGTGGTTCAGCTCACTTGACCTACGGAGCGGTTACTGGCAGGTGGAGCTGACACCAGAAGCCAGACCCAAGACGGCCTTCACCATCGGTCAGGGACTCTGGCAGTTTCGTGTGATGCCCTTTGGTCTCTGCAATGCCCCCGCCACGTTCGAGAGACTAATGGAGAGGGTGCTGGCTCACATTCCCCGCAACCGGTGCGTGGTTTACCTTGACGACCTTCTGGTTCATGCCGCTGACTTCGAGCTGGCCCTAGAGAACCTCCGTCAGGTCTTCCAAGCCATTCGGGGGGCGGGCCTGCGCCTGCACCCCAAGAAATGCAACCTCCTTCGACGTGAAACCAAGTTTTTGGGCCATGTGGTGGGGGCAGAGGGCGTGGCCCCTGATCCTACTAAGGCGGAGGCGGTCGAGAAATGGCCAGTTCGGCGAAACGTCAGCGAGGTGCGCAGCTTCACGGGGCTCGTCTCCTACTACCGACGTTTTGTCCGCAACTTTGCCTCCATTGCCAGTCCCCTACACCGTCTCACCGAGAAGGGACGGGAGTTCCACTGGGATGACAACTGTGCAGCGGCCTTTGCCCGGCTCCGCACCGCCTTGATAACTGCACCCATCCTGGCCCTTCCTGATCCTAAGTGCAGCTTCATCGTGGACACAGACGCCAGCAATGTGGGGCTGGGGGCCGTCCTGTCTCAGGAAGTTGCTGGGGGAGAGAGAGTGGTGGCTTACTACAGTCGTGTCTTGAGCCGCCCTGAACGCAATTACTGCGTTACAAGACGCGAGCTCCTGGCGGTGGTCGCGGCGTTCAATCATTTTCGCCCCTATCTCTATGGCCAGACCTTTCTCCTGCGGACGGATCATGCGGCCCTGGTCTGGCTGCTCAGCTTTAAGGAGCCCGAAGGCCAGGTGGCTAGGTGGATTGAGGAGCTGCAGAGCTATGACTTCAAGACCCAGCACCGAGCTGGGCGCCTGCACAGCAATGTAGATGCCCTCTCCCGTCGTCCCTGCAAGGATTGTAGACATTGTGAGCGCCAAGAGGAGCGAGACAGAGCAATCCTCCAAGTGTCCACCACGCGGGAGGTTGAGCCAGAGGAGGCGTGGCTGATGGCAATGGACAAGCAGGAGTGGCAAACAGCGCAGGATAGTGATCCCACCCTGGCCAGGGTGGGACAGTGGGTCGACGCCAAGGCACGCCCCCACTGGCAAGCTGTCTCTGCCATGTCGGTGGAGACCAAGGCCTACTTTTCCCAGTGGGCCACCTTGGCCCGGCGTGATGGACTGTTGTACCGGGTCTGGCAAGCACCGGGCCGGGGAAGAAGTGTGTGGCAGTTACTGGTGCCCAAGGACCGGCGCCAACGAGTGCTACGGGCAGCCCACGGCTCGGTGGGGGCAGGTCACTATGGGATGGCAAAGACACTGAACAAACTGCGCCAACGGTTCTACTGGGCCGGATGCAGGCATGACACTGAACTTTTTGTGCACTGTCGTGATGCCTGCACTGCCAAGAAAGGACCAACCAGACGCTCCCGCGCCCCTCTACAACAATATCAGGTGGGGGGCCCCATGGAACGGGTCGGTGTGGACTTTCTTGGCCCATTTCCCACCACAGACAACGGAAACCGGTATGTCCTTGTGGCCATGGACTATTTTACCAAATGGCCTGAGGCGTATGCGGTCCCAGACCAGAGCGCTGCCACTACAGCCAAGCGGCTGGTGTGTGAGATGTTCTGTCCGTTCGGTGCGCCCGAAGAAATACACAGCGATCAGGGGCGGAACTTCGAGGCACAGGTATTCGCTGAGGTGTGTCAACGCATGGGGGTGAGGAAGACCAGGACAACGCCCCTCCAACCCCAGAGCGGCGGACTGGTTGAGAGGTTCAATCGAACGCTCACAACACAACTCGCTATTGTCACCTCACGGCACCAGCGAGACTGGGACTGTCATCTACCCCTGGTCCTGTGGGCGTACCGGTCGGCAGTACAAGAAAGTACTGGGTGTACACCGGCCGCGCTCATGTTCGGGAGAGAACTGTGGACCCCTGTGGACTTAGCCTTTGGCACGCCCCCGGGTACTGACCTTCCCAAGATACCCGATTTCGAGTACCTGCGGGACCTCCAACAACGTCTGGCCGAGGCACATGAGTTTGCTCGGCAGCATCAGGAACAGGCAGGTGCAAAACAAAAGCGGGCATATGACACTCGTTGTCAGGGCCGCTCCTTCACCCCAGGAGCAAAGGTGTGGGTCTTCAACCCAACCCGGAAGAGAGGAGTCTCCCCCAAGCTCGCCAGCCAGTGGGTGGGGCCCTGTGAGGTGTTGGAGCAGCTTTCGGATGTTGTGTACCGGGTGAAACTGTGTGTCCGGGGGCGGGTGGTAGTTCTGCACCGGGACCGTTTGGCACCTTACCGCCCCTTGGCTGAAGAACCTGCAGATTAGTTTAGCCACACATTGTCTCACATTTCTGTAAGTTCTTGTTTCTGTGTGAGTTCAATAAAGGGGCTGCAAAGTTACCTTTGTCGTTGCTTCTACGTTCGCCACAGTACGTTAGCTTCTAAGCTAGTTCAACTCAAACTTCAACATAATTACTCTGTTGCTTGCAAACATTGTTAGTTATATATGTGTAGCCGGGTGGTAAATCTGTTAAATATGTTAAATGATTTTCCACTTAAATTTAGTATAGTTTAACTGTTAATATATGTAATTGTTACACTGTCAAGCCATGTAAAATGTCATTTGATGTATTTAAATTGTGAGGCAGATTGTGAGTGTATTTTTATAGTTTTGGTTGTCATTGCATGTTTTGACCAGTAAGTGGCAGTGGCGGACTTTTATTGTAACTCCGTGCAAGTTATCCAAGTGCATCTTGGGTATTCTTTCTTTTTTTTCTTGTGTGGAGCGCCTGAAGATTGCGGTGTGACAGTGCTCTGACTCCGTAGTAAGTAAGGACGCTACTGGAGTTGATGTTCGGTGATTTTGGGCGCGAGCCGTCGACCGCTGTTCGCCATTGCAGGCATGACAAGGTAACTGACAGAGTGAGAAGTTGCGCGATCTTCAGGAAGTTCCACATGTCTTTGTTAAACCCTGTTTAACGTACATAGTCCACTGCCGTATTTTGCACCGTATTTTGTATTTATTATTTCCCTTTTTAAAATCTTTTCTGTTAAACTTGCCACATCTGTGAACATTTATGAGCTGTTTGCTCGAAAGACACAGGAATGTATGCACTCAGTAAAACGATCTGCATTCGAAGGTTCAAACAATAAAATTAAAGCTACAAGAACCCCGGAAGTAATTGTGTCCTGTGTGGTATCTAATTCCACGGGCTACATATGCATAGGACTCAATACGTTGTTCTAAGTTAAAACGAGCGATGTAACGTTATGCTGATTAGCCTGTTAGCTGAGGCCTAACGTTAACTTACCTGTTTTGAAGTGATCACTGCAAATGCGGGCATTTTCAGTTAGCTCCTCGCTCCAGTCGCTTCCTCTGATTGCTTGCAACCAAAGACGTCTCCGGTTAGCCTTAAAAGGGGTGCGAGTTGACGGAATTCGGTAAAACTTGAGTGCTTTGTTTGTCAAAACGATTCTGGCAACCGACTGCACAACACGACACGATAATGCCGGCCGCTTCCTTGCTGCAGCCGACATGCGCAGTAGAACCTGCGTGACGTTAGAGTGATGTAGACTGATAATTCCCCCGATGAAAGGACCCAAAGGGGGTTTGTCTAATATGGGGACGTCTGAAGCCGGATTTGACGCAGAGATCTGCCGGATGTTGATCCATGGCACGTGCGACTGGTGTGATCTGTTTAACGTTAGCTAGCCACCATGGATGGCATTCAAGATCAGGAGGATATTCAACGTTTCAAATCTAAAATAGATTTAGAAAAGAATATAAATGAATTCGAAGAAAGAACTATGACTAAATTAGTTGTGTATCATAAAGACAAGGCGTTTGGTCAGGACGGTGAGTTGTGCTAACGTTAATTGTAGCTAACGTAGCTAACCTTATCCCACGTTATCGAACGATAGGCTAATGCGACCATAATCCATCGTTCAAGAAACTGTAATTTGACGATACATTTAATAACGTTAACGTTATTTATGTGAGACGAGTAACGTTATGCCTAGCTTGCCGCAAGTAATGTTAGTTAACGTAGCTAACGTGTGGCGGACACTAGGGGCTATGCCTCTCACCCAGCAGGACTGTGAGCTGGGGGCGTGGTTTACGTTCCCGGGCTCGCCGGGGCAGGGTTGTTCCTGCTGCAGTTGGTTTTTGGAGTTGAGGAATAAACATCAAACTCGCCTTGGTCTCGTGTGTTTTTCCTCATTCCTGCCACATTGGTGACCCCGAATTGAACATGTTTGGAGCGGAAGATGTGTGTGAATCCACTTCGGCCACGCCGCCCCAACTCTCACAGCTCTCGCCGTTCTCGCCGCGGCTGTGAAACTCCCAGATTTCTGGCAGAGCGACCCGGCCTCGTGGTTCCAGCATGTCGAGGCGCTGTTCTACCTGCGTGGAATCTCCGCGGACGACTCCAGATACTATCTGGTCGTCGCTGCGCTGGATCAGCAGTCCACACGCCGGGCCATGCAGCTGTTGCGCGCCCCTCCGCAACACGATAAATACGTCGCCCTCAAACATCTTCTGCTCCGAAGGTACAGCCTATCTAACGCAGAGAGGGCAGATAGAATCCTTTCCCTATCCGGTTTGGGCGACGGGACGGCTGTGGATCTCATGGACAATATGCTGTCGCTGCTAGGCTCAGACGAAGGTGGGTTCCTTTTCCCGCACGTTTTCCTGCGCCAGCTCCCGTCTCCTGTGCGCGCGGCTTTGGCTAACTCCCCGTGTCTGGCCGCTGGTGACTGCCGAGGTTTGGCTGAGGAGGCCGATCGGGTCCTACTGGCTACCAGACGGTTCTCTGTGCAGTGTGGCATCGGAGCCTCTGCAGCCGACGTCGGAGGACGCGGACCCGGCAGTGGTGGCTGGAGTGACTGCCGGAGACGGCGCGGGAGAGGCCTCTGTTTCTTCCACCAGCGGTTCGGCGGCAAGGCGAGGCGCTGCGTCCCTCCGTGCACGTTTGAGGCGGCGGGAAACTCCAGGGCCAGCGCTCAGTAGCAGCTGTGGGCGCTGGCGGACGTAGTGAGCTGTGTTTCGGTAGGCTATCTTATAAAGAATGACACAGACACGAGTTGCTCAGTGCAGCCAAGTATAATCAAAGTGTCGTAACATGTTCCTGAGCGCGGGTCATGTGTATCTAAGGTAAACTAGTGGATAGCCGATGGCATCGATCTATCTAGACCCGTAACATCCTCCTTTTCCAAGTATAAACACATACACATGAAGTTAGTGCAAAATAAAATTACTTTCATATACGAACAACCAATAACAGTGCAACAGCAGTAAATCTCTTCATATCCCATACCAGTGTAATAGCCACAGTAGCGTATGATAACATTTCTCCTCTTTTCCCCCTCTCTCCCACATGGCAACCATCAACATTATTCAGATTACATAGTGAGTTTCAGTGGAGGTTTAGACAGCCGTCCAACCCTTGTGTAAGTGTGTCCATCCGAACGCGGAGCACCAACAGGAGTAGATGGCGCCTTGGGCATGGACCTGATGGGGCTCGGCTCGAACACAGCCTGAGGGGTCTCAATGACAGTTTCTGTAGCTGGATCCCCGTCCGGTGTGTGTGCCGCAGCGGGTTCAACAGCATCGTGCGCGGCTCGTGCAGCTGGCTCAGCCACTCTGAGATCGATCCTGTTACGACGGTACAGGGAGCCATCAATGTCCACAAGATAAGACCTCGACGCAACCCTGCGGAGACAAGTTCCGACTCTCCAGCGGCCAGTGTTATCACCTGGCAGGGGCTTCATCCGTACGACTTCCCCAATTTCAAGTACCGGCAATTCACGGGCAGATCTGTCATAGAAGGATTTGGCGAGTTGCTTCCTGTGGCGCAGCTTTTCAGTGACGCCCACGACAACAGCTGGTTCCAGGAGCTTGCTTGCCGCCGGGACGGACGTCTTCAACCGGCGGGACATGAGGCGTTGTGCTGGGCTGCTGCCCATGTTTTCCGTAGGTGTATTCCTCCAGTGAAGCACGGCTTTCCAGGGGTCTTCACCATCATGCGCGGCCTTACGCAGAAGATTTTTTACAATCTTCACGGCCGACTCGGCCTTGCCATTCGCTTTCGGGTGTCTGGGAGAGGAGGTCACGTGCTCAAATTCCCACTCAGAAGCGAACCGTGTGAACTGAGCTGTGAACTGAGGGCCGTTGTCTGTAATAACCTTCTCTGGCTGACCATGTCGGGCGAACTGTGCCTTACATCGCTTGATGACTGCCTCTGCAGACATGTCGGGTAGAAGCTCAATCTCCCAAAAATCGGAATAGTGGTCGACTATTAGGAGATAGTCTTTCTGTCTGAAGCTGAATAGGTCCATGCTCAAGACCTGCCATGGCCTGGTTGGTACTTCGTGAGAGAGCATGGTCTCCTTTTGCTGATTGTGGGCGTACACATTGCAGGTCGAGCAGCTGCTTACAAAGTCCTTTATCTCTGACTGCATGTTGGGCCAGTACAATGTCTCTTGAGCGTGTCGGTAGCATGCATCACCCCCTATGTGACTTGAATGTATGCGCGTCAACATTTCTGGGCGGAGTGACTTTGGGATGATGACTTTTTGCCCCGGAACAGAACTCCGTTCTGCACACTGATTTCATCCCTGAAGGGCCAGTACTCCCTAGCGATGAGGGGCGCTTCCTCCTTTACATCTGGCCAGCCCACGAGAACAGTGTTCTTCAGTGCCTGTAAGCATTCATCTCTGTCGGTGTGTCGTCTGATCTGTTCCAGCCGCTGGTTAGTCACATTCAGGTACTCTGCCTGGTTCACGTGCTGTATGTCTTCCTGCTCTTGTTGCAGAGAGCAGATAGCGTGTCGCTGATATGCAGTCCCTCTGCCGGAGCATCCAGCCGTAGCTCTGCTGAGCGTGTCGCTTATGAACATCTCTGGGCCTGGTTTGTAGATTACCCTCAGGTCGTAGTTCTGCAGAGTCATGAGCATGCTCTGGAGTCTCTTGGGCGCATTGAGAAGTGGCTTGCTGAAAATAGAGATCAGAGGCTTATGGTCCGTCTCTGCTGTGATTGGGTCGCGGCCATATAGGTAATGGTGAAACCTCTGGCAGGCGAAGACGATACTGAGACACTCCTTCTCAATTTGTGCATAGTTTTTTTCGGTGGGGGTAACAGCCCTCGAGGCAAATGCGATGGGCTGACCTTCCTGCATGAGACAACATCCGAGACCGCTCTGGCTGGCGTCGCTCTGGATTGCGATTGGCTTAGTTACATCATAGTAGCGCAGGACGGGCATGGCTGTCGCCAGCGCCTTAAGCTCATGAACCGCCGCCTCGTGCTTAGGCAGCCAGTGTCAGGGTGTGTCCTTGTCCAACAGGCGTCGCAACGGCTCGCAGACAGTAGATAGATGAGGCATGAACTTGGCTAAATAGTTAGCGAAGCCAATGAGACGCTGCACGCCCTTGGCATCTGTTGGGTTCGGCATGTCAATAATGGCTCTCACCTTCTCTGGATCGGGCTTCAGTCCAGCAGATGAGAGAATGTGGCCATGAAACTGCACCTCAGCCACCTTGAACTTCAACTTCTTCAGGCCGAGGCGAAGCTTGACCTCGCGGCAGCGTTCCATCATCGCCGCAAGCTTGACGTCGTGGTCGTCCCCAGCCTCCTTGTCTGTGTCCCCGCAGCCGACGACCAGGATATCGTCTGCAATGGGCTCAACGCCCTTCAGACCGGCGAGGAGCTTGTGCTGCTTGCGCTGATATACCTCGGGCGCCACCGATACTCCAAATGGTAACTTGAGCCACCGCTTCCTACCCCAGGGGGTCCAGAACGTGGTCATGAGGCTACTCTCATAGTCCAGTTTGCATTGCAGGAATGCATCCCGAGCGTCCACCAACGTGAAAACTCTGGCCTTGGGCAATTTATACAAAATGTCCTCCAAGGTAGGCATGATGT
Organism: Lampris incognitus; assembly: GCF_029633865.1. Lineage (NCBI taxonomy): Eukaryota > Metazoa > Chordata > Actinopteri > Lampriformes > Lampridae > Lampris > Lampris incognitus. The sequence goes on from NC_079214.1 coordinate 74,742,436, forward strand.
AGTGAGAGCGCTTTAGGGCTTTGTTCAATGGTTTAGGGTCAATGCATATTCTCAGCTTCTCCGGTTTTTTAACAATCACCATGTTGCTGATCCAATCTGTAGGATCTGTGACAGGCGCAAGGTGGCCGTCAGCCTCGTACTTGTCCAGCTGGGCTTTGACTGCTGCTTTCATTGCGATTGGGACATTGCGAGGGGCACTCTGTACTGCAGCAACACTAGGATCAAGGTCAAAATGGACCTCCCAGGCACGGATTCCACAGGGGAGTTGAACACGTCACTGTATCTGTTGATAAGCTGTTCTTTAGTTAGGGCTCCTGGTTGTGTGTGTTCCATTTTGAGCACAACCTCTGGAATTGTGAAATGCATGAGCCCTAAGCGTTCACAGGTGGAGCCTGACAGAAGAGGATGTTGGCTGGTCCTCACTATTTTGAATGAGAGCTTGTGTGTTTGGCCTCTCACAGTACAGTCAGTCTCAAAGGTGCCCATAGAGCTCAGTGTTTCCCCCGAATACAGCTTCAGTCTGGTGTCACTCGGGCGGAGAGGTGTGTTTTGGGCCAGCCTTTTCTTGTCTTGAAAGCCCATTACATTGCAGGTGGCTCCAGAGTCCAGCTGACATTGTTGTGGCTTGTCGTGGAGTTTCAGAGTCACAAACCACTTCTTTCCTTTGGTGTGCACTGCGCCGATTGACTCAAACATGTACAGATCATCTGCATCATTACTATGCTCTGGGGGTTCTTCTGTGTATTCCACACAGTTTACCTTGCCCTCAGCATGCCCCTTTTTGCTCTTTAAGCACACTTTAGAAAAGTGATTAAGTGTCCCACATGACCTACATTGTTTCCCGAAGGCCGGGCAATGCTCTCTGCCCCTTGAATGCGAGCTGCCACAATATTTGCAATTGCCTGCATCTCCTGCTGTTCTGGATGGATTGCTCTGTTTCCATTGGTTTTGTCTGGGTTGCCTAGCAACGGCATGCACTGCCTCCGGCTGCGGTGTTGTTGCAAACTCCATTGCTCTCATACGGATGTCAGTTTGCTCTGCTGCGCGACACATGTCAATAGCTGTGACCATGTTCAAATCCTTCTCTCTCAACAGCCTGCGCCTAACGGCCTCGCTTGCAACTCCCAGGACTATCTTATCACGGATCATTTCATCTTTCAACTGTCCATACTCACAGGTTGCTGCCCTCTCTCTCAGTCTCGTCACAAAGGTATCAAACGATTCTCCTTCCTCCTGCTTGCAACTCCCGAAAATGTACCTCTCGTATATTGTGTTTTTTTGCTGGCTTGAAGTATTTCACCAACTCTCTCAGTATGGCGTCAGGATCCCCTTGATCATCTTCTGAGAGGTTCAGATTGTGGCGGTAAATATGCCTGCATTCACTTCCCATCACACTCCTTAGAGTAGCCGCTTGTATTTTCTTGTCCTTGCCAAGTATGCCCGTGACGAGGACGTAGTCTTCATATTCGGCCCGAAAAATGTCCCAATTGACACTCCAATCGCCTGTGAAGCTCATCGGGGACGGTGGTGGAATATTCACGTTAGCTGCCATTGCATGTGATGCTATCGGCGCCGGTAATGCTAGCGTTAGCTCCTCTGTGACAACGTCTTCAGCAGAAGTACTTTGCTCTGAATCGGAATCCTCCGACATGTGACCTACTCAGGCCTACAAACTTAAACATGCGAGCTAGTAAAATAAGAAATAAGTTCTCCGACTTCTGGCACCATGTTTCGGTAGGCTATCTTATAAAGAATGACACACACACGAGTTGCTCAGTGCAGCCAAGTATAATCAAAGTGTCGTAACATGTTCCTGAGCGCGGGTCATGTGTATCTAAGGTAAACTAGTGGATAGCCGATGGCATCGATCTATCTAGACCCGTAACAAGCTGCTCTTCATTAAGGACACGATGTCAGGAAGACGGTTTCTGGTGGACTCAGGCTCGCAAAAGAGCCTACTCCCTCCTGCTAAGACAGACAGGTCGGCCGAAGGTGGCGGCCCACAGTTACGTGCGGCTAACGGTTCGTCCATTGCGACGTTTGGCACAAGGTTGGTGACTGTTTGCTTCCACGGGCGCCATTTTGAGTGGGACTTTGTAGTGGCCGCCATTACTGTTCCTATTATCGGCGCGGATTTTCTGTGCGCTAATGGTCTGCTGGTTGATGTTGCAAACCGCCGTTTAATTAATGCTGTGTCTTTCGCCACTGTTCCGTGCGAGACAGGGGGAGCCGGGCCGTTAACACACGCTAACTTTTTAGCATTAGGTGATGTTTTTCAGCGCTTGCTGGCGGATTTTCCATCGGTGACTATGTTATGTCTGCACACATCGACAGTGCTGCATTTGATTTGGTGCTGTTCTATTGTGCTGGGATCGATTGGTGATGCCTGCGGGCTCTGGGTTGTTTGATCGGGTCTGCCTTTGATGCTGTGTCAGTCTAAATAAAGAATGCCACGGAGAGGTTGTGTCGAGCGACAGCGCTGTGTCCTGACGTGATTTCTAAATACAATATTGGCGACGAGGATGGCTGATATCTCTCTCCCACCACCTGCCCCCTTCCTGGCATTACCTGGCGAGCCTCCGGTACCATGGACTCGCTGGCTACATAGTTTTGAAAATTACATCATCGCCTCAGGGCTCGACGACGTGAGCCAGCCTAGGAAGACGGCTCTGTTGCCACACTGCTTGGGAGCAGAGGGTCATCGTGTGCTCGGGACTCTGGGGAACGTCACAAGCTTTGACGAAGCTGTGAGACTTATGAGCACCCATTTCGCTGCTCCACAGAGTGCCCTCCTTCGGCGATTTATATTCTGTCAGCGACACCAACTGCCTGGTGAGTCTGTGCGGCAGTACGTAGCTAATTTGCGAGGGCTAGCTAGCTCATGCAAGTTTGGCGCGCTTCAGGACGAGATGGTTCGCGACCAGCTAATCGAACACACCAACAACGCAAAGGTGCGTGAGACTCTCCTGCTGGAAAACGACGATCTGCTGCTGTCCAGAGCAATTACCATCACACTACAGGTTGAGGGAGCAGCTGAGTGTGCTGCTATGCTAAATACACAGCAAGTGGCCACCTCCAGTCAAGCTGCCAACGACTCCTCCCTCTACTCACGTCTGCCCCTCGGGACGCAACCCAGCCAGAGGAGGCGGGCGCCGACTCCACTGGGGACGTCTTGCAACTGCAACGACGGCGTTCTCGGCCCCGCCCTCAACAGTCCTGTGGTAACTGTGGATCTCGGTCTCATGTTTCAAGGGCTCAGAACTGCCCTGCCCGTGGCCAGACATGCCGTAGCTGCGGTAAGCAAAATCACTTTGCCAACGTCTGTCGATCTTCCCCGGCTGGGTCAGAGGGCCACACCCCCCAGTCTTCAACCGCCGTCATTCACAAGGTGAGCTCTGGGCCAGTGTCATTCAAATCATGCACAGTCAACATTAATTATGTGTGCATCCCCCTGCTGTTGGACACCGGTGCAGGTGTGTCTCTCCTGAATGTTGATACCTACAGTCAATTTTTCGGTTCACTGCCACTGTCCGCACCCTCAGCTGTCCTCTGTGGGTATGGTGACTCCAAATTCGATCTGGTTGGCTCTCTCCAAGTGACTGTGCGCTATGGAACCAAGCTGGTGCCCAATGCAGTTTTTCATGTGGCACGCCGTGGGGCCAACCTGATGGGCGTGGACCTGTTCTCCGCTCTGGGGTTCTCCCTCTTAGACACAAGGGGGGCAGCAATCCTGACTGTTGCCACACCTTGGCAGCAGAAGTGGCCATCGCTGTTTATGGGGCTTGGCTGCCTCTCCGCCTTCGCCCATCAACCTCTCCTCAACCCTGCTGTGAAATCTGTCATCCAACCACTGCGCCGCATCCCGTTGGCTCTCCGTGATGGGGTCTCCGCCGAGCTGCAACAACTGCTGGAAGCTGGCATCATTGAACCGGTGGACGCGTCACCTTGGGTCTCAAACCTCGTGGTGGCTAAGAAGAAGTCGGGGGGCCTGCGTGTCTGCGTCGATCTACGTGCAGTAAATAAAGCAGTGGTCCCTGATAAGTATCCACTGCCCACCTCAGAAGAACTCACTGCTCAGTTCTATGGCTCTGAGGTGTTCTCCAAGCTCGACCTCAGACAGGGGTACTTACAGGTGCCCCTCCACCCCAGCAGCCGAAACCTCACAGCCTTTGTGACACATGCAGGAGTGTTTCGCTACACCAGGATGCCTTTCGGTCTCAGCTCCGCCCCTAGCTGCTTCCAGAAAATCATGGTCTCCGTGCTGGCTGGCATACTGGGCGTGGCCATTTATCTGGACGATATAGTGGTACACGGGCCCACCAGTGAAATCCACCACAAGCGCCTCAACATGGTCTTCGCAGCCCTGTCCAAGCACAACCTAACTCTCAATGCTGAGAAATGTGTCCTCTCTGTGCGAGCCATCGAGTTCGTGGGATTACGGCTGTCAGCGAGCGGTGTAACTCCACTACAATCCAACGTGGATGCCAATCAGGCCATCCCTGAGCCCAGCTCGGCCGCCCAGGTCGCCTCCTTCCTGGGTAAGACAAGTTACTACCTGAGGTTTCTTCCCCAGTACTCTGCGACCACAGCCCCCCTGCGCCAGCTGCTGCGTAAGGACGAGCCATGGGTGTGGTCAAAGGCATGCAGTGACGCTGTGCGTGATCTCAAGACTCAACTGACTTCACCACCAGTGTTGGCTCACTTCGACATCTCCAGCTCCACCTTTGTGACCTGTGACGCATCAGCCACAGTGATAGGGGCTGTGCTGTCTCAAACCCAGAACGGTGTGGAGAAGCCCATCGCCTTCGTCTCCCGTGCCCTCAACCTGACGGAGCAGCGGTACTCCGTGGGTGAGCGTGAGGCGTTAGCCTGTATCTGGGCTTGTGAAAGGTGGCACCTCTACCTCTATGGCCGCTCCTTCACCCTCAGGACAGATCACCAGGCCCTGACAGCGCTGCTGTCCACATCTGGGACAGGCCACAAACCCCTGAGGCTGCACCGCTGGTCTGACCGCCTCCGCCAGTACAACTTCAGCCTGCAGTTCACCCCAGGCAGAGACAATGTTGTCGCCGACCTGCTCTCTCGCTCTGTCTCCACCCCAGCTCCACAGACGGACACTGACTGTGTGGAAAAGGACATTGTCCAAATGCTACACACACCCCTCCAGGCCACTGTCTCTCTGCAGGAGCTGAGGGCAGCCTCCGAACAGGACCCTGTCCTCTCCCAGCTCCGCACCTACATCCAGAATGGCTGGCCTCACAAGGTCCCAGAGGAGCTGGCTGCATTCGCCCGAGTCAGACAGGAGCTCTCCTGCTGGAACGACACCTGCGTGGCACGTGGGTTTTGCACAGTGGTCCCAGCTGCTCTCCGTGCACGTGTTTTGAATACGACGCATGAAGGCCACCTGGGCATTGTGAAACTGAAACAGCGCTGCCGAGACCTGGTGTGGTGGCCGGGGATAGACAGAGATATTGAAGCTCTGGTGAAGGACTGTTCTGCCTGCCTTGTGAGTGGCAAGACTGGCCACCAGGCTCCCCCACCCCTGCAACCTCTCGCCTGGCCCTCTCAGCCCTGGGAACACCTGCAGTTGGACATTTGTGGTGAGATCCATGGAGTTCCCCACCACCAACGCTTCATGGTGGTTGCCTACGATCTACACTCAAAATGGCCTGAACTCACCACTTCCGGCACCGTGACCTCACAGATCATCATCGACTTCCTGGACTCTCTTTTCTCTCGCTGGGGCCTCCCAAAGACCATCACCACTGACAACGGCCCTCAGCTGGTCTCTGCTGAGTTCACTGCTTATCTCGAAAGCAAGGGCATCCATCATATACACACTGCGTACTACCACCCCCAGGCCAATGGCGGCGTTGAACGTTTTCACCAGTCACTGAAGAATGGCCTCAGAGCACACATGGCCCAAGGGTGCTCTTTCACGCAGGCCATCCGTCACACTCTGCTGCACTATCGGGCCACACAGCACTCGACCACAGGCGTCTCCCCAGCCTCTCTCATGCTAGGCCGGGAACTGTGCATGCCCCTTGACAGAGTCCGCCCCTCCACACCTCAGGCACCTTCCCTCTGGGGTCAGAGCCTCAGTCACTCGTCAGCAGACGCGGATGAAGCAACGGTTTGACCAGTCAAAACGAACCAGGGTGCCAGACAACAATGTGTCAGACTGGGTCAGGGTCCGCAGGCCCCACAGGGACAATAAAATGGCTTCATACTGGTCCTCTCCTCTCCAAGTCACCCGTCAGCTGGGCCCAGCCACTTACCTCCTCAGCGATGGCACTCGGTGGCACTCCAGTCGTCTACGGAAGGTGTCAGCTCCGCCACACACAGCTGTTGACACAACCTTAGCCATTCCCTCAGTATGGCGAGACGCCCCGGGGCTTCATGCAACTCCTACATGGGCCCCAGACATTCCCGGGCCTCAGCTTCCCCTGCCTTCTCCCTCCCCACCTCGGCCTGCCCAGCCTCAGGCCGCCCCGCGACCTGTTCACACACGTTAACGCCCTGGCCACCTAGAGGACTTTGTGTCAACCTTTCATGTTTGAAATCCTGCCGGGGCGGGGGGGGGGATGTTATGTCTGCATACATCGACAGTGCTGCATTTGATTTGGTGATGTTCTATTGTGCTGGGATCGATTGGTGATGCCTGCGGGCTCTGGGTTGATTGATCGGGTCTGCCTGTGATGCCGTGTCAGTCTAAATAAAGAATGCAACGTAGCGGTTGTGTCGAGCGACAGCGCTGTGTCCTGACGTGATTTCTAAATACAATACTGTCATTAACCCCTGTGGCAGTGTTTGTTTTTCTTCCCTGCATTAAATCGCTCTCCGGGTTATCCCGGTGCTCTGTTGTCTCTCTGTCCTTTTAGGTTTTGCTACACTGGCCTCTGCTCTTTATTCGTGAAACGTAACAAATAAGGTGATAAGTAAGCAAGTAAAACTTTAACCGTCCATTCTGTAGGGTCAAGTAAAGAACGGAACAGAATGAAACAGAGGTGAGAAGTAGGGGTTTGGGGTTAAGGCTCATACAAACTGATTTTGAATATTTTAATGTATGATGTATTACCATGTGAGCAGGTAGCTAGCTTGCAAGCAAGCATTGAATACAACTTTAGCTAATAGTCACATTTAGTTCATCTAGTTCTTCCAGTAATTGCAATAACATTGACCAGTGGCACGTTAAAATAAGGTTGTTAGCTAGATAACATTTACGATAGCTCATCTGGTGTAATATATTTATGTATTACTATGTTAATACTATTATAGGACAGATTATGAATAATGTACCTTATGGATACTCCAGAGCCAGGGCCCTCTTCAAGCAAGGCAGTCAGAGAAGACAGCAGAGGTAAAGAGGCAGAGGCAGAAGAAGAGGCAAAGGACAGTGACAACAGCACAGATGAGGAGGAAGAGGTTCCATGATGAGACCTCCGAAAAAACAGGTCAGGAGGACAGGCCAGAAACAACATGTCATAACACTGTGTTTTTCACTGCCATGGTACAAACAATAAGTGACTTGGACACTCGATTCCAAACCACAGCAAATATTGTCGAAGAATCTGCGGCCATACTTAAAGTTGGGCAGTTGAGTGACAGTAATATTGCTTCTGTGTGGCAGCCACTGATAATGAAGTACACAAAGGACCTCATACCTCGGTTTGAGAGTGAAATCAGGCATCTTAATGCAACATTTTCTGACACTTTCCCCTCTGACTGTACCTCTCTTGCACTCCTGAATGCAATCTATAAAATGCAATTCCAGAGCATTTTTGGGGGGTTTTGCATTGCTCTTAGGATTTTTTTTGCACTCTCCTGGTTACCGTTGCCGGCGAAGAAAGGGTATTTAGCAAACTGAAACTGATCAAGAGCTATCCGAGATCAACAATGTCTCAGGAGATGTGGAACAACCTTGCAATACTGTCAGTCGAAAGCAAGTTGGCTTTATCACTTAACTTCAGGGATTTAATTCACGATTTTACTCGCAAGAAGGCGCGACGTTTGGCTTTTGGCATTTAAGTCATGGGCGGGGAGAATAAAGTTTAGTTTCACAGCTATAGGCCTACAGTAACAACTGCCCCGGCGTTGTTACATTGTAATAGCCTACGTCTTGCCCGTTGCTGATTACATTGTAAACTAGAAATAAACTAGGCCAGGAATAGACGATTTCGGAGAACGTAAAGTAGGCTAAAGCTTTATAAGTCAAACGTATTTCCTCACCTTTGACACTTTGGATTAGTATTTCCAAGACCATGCAGTCAAGAGCTGTATGGTAAACCAACAGCCATGGACTCTACATAGTTTTATAGTAGTGCTTCTGTTATTTAGATAAAAAATACCACCCCATTGAATTTATATTTTTACTTTTTGTATGATTGTACTTTTTGTCTTTGTGCTCAAATCTTCATTTAATTTAATAAGTTGATCAATGTTGAGGTTTCTTTTTTTTACTGGATTGTTAATTACTGTATTTACTGTATTTTATTAAATTTACAAAAGATAGCCTTCAGTGGATTTCTTGCAGTGCATCAATCGATGCACTGCAGCTATCGATGAAATAGTTCTTCAACCAACATCAAATTCAACTGGGTTTTCTAGGTTGATGGGTGAATTAGGTGGGTGGGTGGGTGGGGGGGGCAATATTATATTCTTTCATGGGGACCAGAATCTCTAGCGGCGCCCCTGCATACAACTGTTTGGCAGGGTTAGTTTACCAACTGCGCATGCGCAGTAGAGGACAGCCCCGAGCGTTATCGGGACAGAATGTCAACAGCGTTTAGCGAGGAGTCTACTACAGCTCTGTTGAACAATGCCTGATGTCACATAATAATAGTAATCGTACTAATCATAATCATTACGGCCAGTGTCTCGGTAGCTGAAGAGTAGCTGAAGCTGACGTGAGGAAGCGCAGGATGTTGGTTTGTCTTTGAGCTCGGACTGCTGCTTTCCATGTATTACAAAGAGAAGTTGTGCCGCCGAGCTGTCGGGCCGCTGAGGAAGTCTGTCCACCTACCGACGAGTCGCTGACAGAACAAAGACTATGTCGGCAACTAAAACAAAGAAAGTGAAAATGGCTACCAAATCCTGCCCCGACTGCGACCAACAGGTGAGGAAACAGAAAGACGCTGTGTTGTGTGCGGTGAGCGACTCACGGTAGTCCAGCTTGATTTGTTTCTAACAATATGGCTGCATTAATACACGGAGCGCTGCGCTCCGTGAGACTCTCCGCCAGCCGGGAGTCGCGGACGATCCCGTCCCCTCACCCCGTTTAGCTTTAATATCAGTACACTCACGCTAACTGCATGACGGGATTTACGTGTTTCTACCCACAGTAGGTGACTGATGCAGGGTGACGGTGTTTCCATGGTTCTTATTTAACGTGGTCCTGCCCTGGCAGTGTCGCTGTGCTAGTCTTCCATCATCCACACACAATGATTGTTATGGAGTCAGAGTCAACAACTGTTCCCTCACACCTAATTTACGGCAATCTCATCCTAGGCCTGTGTAAGAAATTAATTATATATGAAAATTAATATGAATATTCCCTAATATGAAATTAAAACGAATTAATTTTCTGTCTTTATTTACTAACTCGAAGAAACGTCATAACGTGTGTTAGTGAAACGTCAAGATCACGTTTTTTGTTTTTGTTTCTTTAATTTCCTTTGGTTATGGACTCCTACCCACTAGAATGATTTGGATTTTCGACCACTTTTTGCCAAATATTTTTTATTATTATTTTTATTTATTTATTTAAAAACATTTTTTTTAACTTATATTGACAGCTAGTAGCTACCTGGGTCCGTGTAAATTGTGGCAGATCACGTCTAAAATGCCTCAGTCGGGGTCACGCATAAATACCCAGATGGTTTACCAAGACAAGCAGGACCGTTTTCACAAGACACCCAGGAACATGTCCAACGTTGATCATTAAATCCTGCAGAACACACGAACCCGGTGTGGGCGGAGGAAAGTCAGAGTTTAGCAGATTTCAAAGTAAGAGCTCTAGCATAAACTTTATAACCCTTTACCATATCAAATAAAATATGTCTGTTTTAATTCTATGTTTATCTCACACAACAACAAAGTTGTTAAAACGAACAATCTGTTGCAAATTTAAGTTTTCCTTTTAAGTATTTCTGTGAACAACCCACTTGGCTGTGTTTATAACGCAATGCTGTGACTGCAAACTTTCCCCATCCTCTGTGAATAGTATACATGGACGCTGCAACTCTAGTTCAGTGACTCTAGTTCAGCTACCATCCTGTCGGTTTCACTCCAACCCTAATTTAACACACCTGATTCTACTGATTACCTACTTACCAAGGCCTTGATTAATTGTATCAGATGTGTTAAATTAGGGATGGAGTGAAAACCAGCAGGATAGTAGCTCTCACTGGTTTTGGTCGTTATGCCACTGTAATAAGGGTGCGGATACCTGCAGTCAGTTGAGACTGAAGAAGTCACTTAGATGAGTGATGAAACGTTTCTCCCAATAAATGGTGTCCACATGAACTGATTAAAGTTTCTGTGACTTGCTTTTTTAATGTTCATTGAACACTGTTAATTTATAGTTATCAAAAGAGTTCTCA